>NC_050097.1:235598387-236219387 GCF_902167145.1 Zea mays | reverse complement strand
TACTACTGTCACACCTGGATTTAAGGGGCAAACCCGGGCGCGAATCAAATGTGTGCTAGGATCAAGTCTCACACATATGATGACTCATGGTACAGAAATGAATGTAACATCTTTACTATATAATAGGAGTTATCTACAAAATAACTAAATAATTACATCATACGAAGACGATGATTCAGCAACCATAGTTTACTGGAAGACGACGACCTAGACCTCTCACGAACTCATCGCGGCATCATTCATGCTCCTTATCTTGTGGTACCTATCCTTGACCTGGGGGTGCGAGTACAGCAAGGGTGAGCTCGCATACGTTCATCACTCAACAAGTTGTGGGGAATAATGTGCATGAGCTCACTTACGGTAGGGGCTCATGTGAAGTGTAAGGCTTACCAAAGAAGATGCTTAAAGCTGAGCATTGCTTTTAAAGTTGGTCAAAATTTTATTAGCAGCTACTAAGTGTAAGTAGATACCAACCCAATTAAATAAGATATCACGATTAATAATAAAACCCATAATGCAATGCAATGCAAATGACAAATTAAGTTTAATTTCGTAAGTTAATCATGTGAGTGTCTGAGTCACTCTTGACCATGAGCACGGCTGATATACCAGTTTTACACTCTACAGAGGTTGCTCATCTTTACCCATAAGTCGTGTTACCCATTTGCCAAGGGATCGCGACTTCCCATTCATTTCTACCGAGGAGACAGGCAGGGTAGCACTACGAGGTCTTTCCAAAGTTCCACTAGTTCAAGAAAACCCGCTACGGATTCAGGAAGAATGAAGCATAGGAATCCATCATCCGAAAAGCTTTACAGACAGTTTGACCCGAGGACCTCCCTATACTATGTAGTGGCGCCTCCTCGCTTGCCCCTTTCAGGTAAGGTAATCTCTCTCTAACTTTCCTAATTACTTGGCCAAGGGTGTCCCAATCCACCCTTGTGGTAGCACTGTTTTCCCGGGTGGTTCTTCATGAACAATAATTAAACCAGTAGTATTAATAGAACTTGATCATATATAACATTAATTCCCAAAATCAGGTAGAGCAATAGCAAATCTACCTGATAGTTCATTTGTCTGCAAGGTGTGGGCTAAACAAAAACTAGGGAAACCTAATAGGTCCCATCAAATTAACCTGAGCATGCCACAGTGATTAACAGGAACATTATTAGATAAAGAAGAGCCATCAATAGCACAACTTGCCTTATACTTGTGATAACCTATTGTCCAAATGCTGACTTAAAAGTTGGGCTTCTGATTCCTCATCACCTCGCCTCTACTCGTAGCAATACATACAATCAAGCAAATAATGGATATAGTAACATTACACCAAAACATATGAACAAACAGCGTAAGAATATCCTATACTTCGCTAAGAGATCGTAGGTTTAAGAACCAATAAAATCGGAGTTAAAACGAAGAATTTATTGATAAAACGGAATTAAAATAATGTTATTACTACGTACACAAAATTTAATATGAACCTAACACAACTTGAATAGATTAAAATAAATTATTTGACCTAGAATATATCACATTTTTAATAAATTAGTAGGGCTGCACAGAAATAGATGACATGATGGTGGAAAGGTTTGTTTACAAATGCATGACCTAGCTGTTGTCAACTTATCATGATTGTACCTACCGTTAAATTTATGTTATATATCAGTCTTGCATGTAAAAAGGTATGCGGTGCTGGTTATTTATTAGTTGGGAAGCGTCAAGCCTATCATACGTGAAAGACCACTTACCTACCATTAACTTACCTTACAATCAAGCTCTTCACTCCCTCGTTGTTGCTAGTCATCTCGGTTTTTTATTATGAACCGGAGATCCAATCGACGAACCAGAAGCGCGGTGACGAAGCTCTCGCGAGCTGGTCACGATGATGTTCTGGGCTGCCCTAGAAGATAAACGGACGGTAAAAAATTATTCACCAAAGTTGTCGCTAGAGTTGGGGAGGAACTCGAACTTCGATGAGCTGGTCATAGCGACTTATGGCTACGAGCTTAGCTAGTGGCGGGCTGCTGTGGCTTGGATGGCGGCGGTGCTGCTGCGAGGCTATAGAGGAGATGAGTCTATGATTTATGGCTTGAGGTGTTATGGTAGCATGTATTTATATAGGCTGGGAGGTGGGTGGTTACATGACAGATCTAATCTGGTACTTATCTGTTACAATCCTATCCTATCTATTAGGAACTCTAACAAACTCGAAACCAAATCCGTTACAGGACAGATCTAATCTGGTACTTATCTGTTACAATTCTATCCTATCTGTTAGGAACTCTAACAAACTCGAAACCAAATGTGTTACGAAGGTGAGAAGTTTGGTCGGGCGGTTACAACAACTACGGTAGTTAGTTTGTTACGAACAATAAAGAATGGCTGATGTCATGGATGATGTAACAGTGATGCAAGATCCGGCAAGTGGAATAAAAATAGGAGGAAAAATTCACGTGGGTTGTGTTCCTTAAGTGGCCGAACAGGTAATCCTTTTATTTGCTAATCTTTTTTCTTGTTTTTTATTTCTAGATTTAATTATCCCAATTCAAATCTGATTTTAAATTTTGAAATCATATTTATATGCACAACCAAAACACTAACATGAATGCAAATATTTTACATTTATTTACTCCTTATTTACTTTGCTCAAATAAGTATTTGTATGCATGAAATTTAATAAGCATGGAATTTACATAGTTATATAACCTAATAGGAGTAATTTATACAGAAGAACTCACTATCCTATTTATTATAGTTAAGGTATATAGCCAACATTTTATATTTACTATTTATTAAACTTTAGAGAAGATAGTCTCAATTCATAACTTTGTTATAATACGCTTGAAATTTTAAATCTTTAGTGAATTTTCTTAATTCACCGAGATACGATTTTGGAGTGTTACAACTACAGAACAAGGATATTATAGCATGATCTTGGTACACCAACATAGGTGATGTTCACACCAAAGGAGTAACAATTGCTTGGTCTTCCATATTTGTAAGTTTCAACTAACATTATAATCTTTAAGTCAACATACATAGGTAGAATGGTATGCAATATGAGAAGTTACTTTCTTTTTGTATGTTGAAATGATTAATGGTTGAATTTCTATAGCAACATGTATAAGAATGCATGAAGAAGTAAAAGAAGTTCTAGAATATAATGTCGGCGTTTCGAAACCCGGGGGGCCCCTGGACCGATGAGTAAATTGTCGCCGCGTGCCCCAGCCCAGATGGGTCGGCGCGAGACAGAGCGCGAAGGGGGAGGAAGCCGGAGGGAGACGGGCGTGAGAGGTGGAATCCCGCGGCCTTCGTGTTTGTCCCGCGCCCAGGTCCGGTGCGCTTGCAGTAGGGGGTTACAAGCGTCCACGCGGGAGGGAGCGAGCGGCCTCACGCGAGCGCCGTCCCGTCCTTCCCCGCGCGGCCAACCCTCTGTAAGAGGGCCCTGGTCCTTCCTTTTATAGGCGCAAGGAAAGGATCCAGGTGTACAATGGGGGGTGTAGCAGTGTGCTAACGTGTCTAGTGGAGGAGAGCTAGCGCCCTAAGTACATGCCATCGTGGCAGCCGGAGAGGTTTTGGCACCCGGTTCGTGTGGTGTCGTGGCCGTCGGAGGAGCGCTGGAGCCCAGCGGAAGGACAGCTGTCGGGGCTGTCGAGTCCTTGCTGACATCCTCTTGCTTCCGTAAGGGGGCTGAGAGCCGCCATCGTCATAGAGCGTGCGGGGCGCCATCATTACTTGTCTGGCGGAGCGAGCCAGATGGGACGCCGGTCTTGTTCCCCGTAGCCTGAGTCAGCTTGGGCAGGGTAATGATGGCGCCTCCTGTTGACGTGGTCGGTCCGTGCCCTAGGTTGGGTGAGGTGGAGGCTCCTCCGAGGTCAAGGTTGAGTCTATCTTCCAAGGTCGAGGTCGAGTCCGAGCCCCCGGGTCGGACGAGGCGGAGACCGTCGGCTGATGCCAGGGCTGAGTCCGAGCCCTGGGGTCGGGCGATGCGGAGTTCGTCGTCCTTCGGGGCTGAGCCCGAGTCCGAGCCCTGGGGTCGGGCGAGGCGGAGTTCGTCGTCTTCCGGGGCTGAGCCCAAGTCCGAGCCCTGGGGTCGGGCGGAGCGGAGTTCGTCGTCTTCCGGGGCCGAGCCCAAGTCCGAGCCCTGGGGTCGGGCGGAGCGGAGTTCGCCGTCTTCCAGGGCCGAGCCCGAGTCCGAGCCCTGGGGTCGGGCGGAGCAGAGTTCGTCGTCTTTCGGGGCTGAGCCCAAGTCCGAGCCCTAGGGTCGGGCGGAGCAGAGTTCGCCGTCTTCCGGGGCTGAGCCCGAGTCCGAGCCCTGGGGTCGGGCGAAGCGGAGTTTCCTATGGCGCCTGAGGCCGGACTTGGCTGCTGTCAGCCTCACTCTGCCGAGTGGCACAGCAGTCGGAGCGGCGCAGGCGGCGCTGTCCTCTTGTCAGACCGGTCAGTGGAGCGGCGAAGTGACTACGGTCACTTCGGCTCTGTCGACTGGGGGGCGTGCATCAGGATAAAGGTGTCAGGCCACCTTTTCATTAAATGCCCCTGTGATTTGGTCGGTTGGCGTGGTGAGTTGGCCAAGGTTGCTTCTCAGTGAAGACTGGGCCTCGGGCGAGCCGAGGGTATGTCCGTTGCTGGAGGGGGCCTTCGGGCGAGACGTAGATCCTCCGGGCTTGGCTGCCCTTGCCCGAGGCTGGGCTCGGGCGAAGCGTGATCGTGTCCCTTGAATGGACCGATCCTTGACTTAATCGCACCCATCAGGCCTTTGCAGCTTTGTGCTGATGGGGGTTACCAGCTGAGATTTAGGAGCCTTGAGGGTACCCCTAATTATGGTCCCCGACAATAGATATCACCATTTCTAATATAGTCAAAATTGTAAAAGAAACATTCATTTTGAGAGAGAATAAGAAAAGTAGTAGTGATTTTTGTACAAATAACATGGTTCCACTTGTACATGTCATTAGTAGTTTGTATGTACAAACTAAAGAACTTTGGATAGCTATGGGCCCATATATGGGCTTTGCTAACCACCTTATGGTCCCACTACCCTCTCTTAACTCTTTCACTAGCTTCCATGATCCTCCCAACATCTTCCCAAGCAATGTGAGCCATTGGATCACAAGTGTGTTTCCACTCAATTGCTCAAAATCATCTTATATAATTAAACGGCCCACATTTCCATTATTCAAAGCAATAAAGAGGCCCCACCTACATATACCTAACAAGGAACAAGACAAGAAGTCCTGCACCAAAGGGGGAGGCCCAACTGTCATAGGGTGGTCGACAATAACACCCCCTTTATCCATTAACCTTGTTCATGTTCACATGCAAAAAAGCACACCCAAGTTTGATCTCCAACATTAATTCAAGGTTGGGTTCATGCAAGGTCTATAAAGGCATGTCACATGGATCCATGTTCCCACATTGAAGCTATATATACCCCCTACTCCCTCACTCTCATTCATGAACACAAGGGAAAAACTACTTTCTCTTTAGTACTAGCAGTGGTGGTAGTGGTAGTGATAGTAATGGTGGTAATGGTAGTGTTAGTGGTAGTGGTAGTGGTAGTGGTGGTGGTAGTTGTAGTGGTAGTGGTGGTGGTAGTAGTGGTAGGGTAGCACTAGTAGTGCTAGAAGAAGAAGAAGCAACAACAACAATAGAAGTAGTAGTAACATCAGTAGAGCAGTAGTACTAGTACTAGTAGCAATAGTAGTATTAGAAAAAGCAGAAGTACTAGTACTAGTAGTAGTAGTAGTAGCAGTAGTAGTAGTAGTAGCACCAACAGTAGTAGTCGTACTAGTGGTCGTAGTAGTAGCAGCAGCAATAGTAGCAGTGGCAACAATTGTTGTTTTTGTTGTTGTTGTTCTTGTTGTAGTAGTATTACTAGTAGTAGCAATAGGAGTAGTAGTGGTTTACCTATTTGCTACCTCTGGTGTCAATAATGTGCTCGAGTATTAGGTGCATCTAGTTTGTACATGATGTGCTCAAGTATTGTGTGCATCTAGTTACAACACATCTAGGTAATAATTATCATCTTATCCCCATGTGTGGTGGTTGCAGAAGATGCAAGTTGCTAGTGCTGAGGACCACCAAAGATAATCTATGGGTGATGAACAGATAGAGTGGGAGGATGTGGCTTAGTAGTTTCACTCAGAGATGAATCAAAGATGAGTAAGGGAGTGCAAAAAGTGGCAATCAAAATGACATACTCATGGAAATGGAGGATGAAGTGATGCTGGATGAAAAATGATGTAAATAATATTCCTTAACTAGCGGGTTACATAAGGGAGAAACCAATGAAGTTCCATGAGCGGATGCCATCTATTAAGATCAACTGAGTGGGAAAATCTGGACTAGACACATATGGAATGGGTGGGTTAGCATGAGCATTTCGAAGCCTTGCTTATGTGGTCTAGTGTAAAAACATCCAATTGCAAACTATACTTTCATACCATCATCCTACTAGATTAGCCTCTATTTGCATCAATTGGTTTCTTATCTTCCTTGCTATTCAAAGTTGGTGGGTCTACTAAGCCTACTTAATAGATAGTGGTGGAGCTTATAGGGATAGGTATGGATCTACAATATTAGCAAAATATAAGACACGACAATGGTTGGCAGCGAAGGAGGGGCTTCCAAAGATCTACCTCTACTCGATTAGACATTCGTCTTATATGTGACTATCATGTTCGGCGTGTATATTTGGAGTAAGGGATATAAAGAGATAGAGATAAAGAGATAGATATATTTTGGCTATTATTTTTGGCATTAGCGAAAACAGAGTGTGCCAATGAAAGAAACAGAATAGGAGTGAAACGGAAATGGCAATAAAACTTTTATTTAATCAGCAAGATGAAAGGGGAATAAAGGGGTAGGGGATTGAGCCACGATTCAAGTCAGATCTGGAGAGGGGCTTCCGTCCTGTTCTCGTCGCACCTCTTTACCTCCGCCGCCGCCGCTATTGTCCCATTCCAATCTAGAACCCATAGTCTTCTTCGTGATTGTGCGGTTCTTTGGTGAGAGCATGAGCTCGTCTACTTCCGGTACTTATAATTTTTTCTTCTTAATTTGATTACTTGCTTTGTTTGAAAATCTATCATACTGATGGTCTTGTTCGTTAAGTTCTTTCCCCAAGGGCAAAAGATTTTGTCCCCAAAATTCTGACTAGTCCTAAGGAAGGGATTAATCGAAGAATGAAACCGAATTGTAGTGAATCCATACACATGCTAAGGGGTTTATGTATTATAGCGCTAGAAACCTTGTGCTTAGGAGACAAAATAAGATATCGTACTTTTGCGTAAGTTGTTATTAGAAAACTTATGGGTTAACATATTAGATATATCACTTAGAGCAGTTATTTCATAAAAGGGCTTATTATGTACATGTAATTGACATTTTACATGTTTTAAAATATTCACCTACAAATTAAGCTTGATGTTGTAGACATGTCATAGATATTTACTTCTTATTTGAGATACGCCAAAAGCTATGGTAGTGTCACCATGAGAACATATATAGCCTAAGAGGAAAGGCACTATAAAAATGGCTCTGCTAGGAGAGGGAAGAATGTTTGTGCCATGAAGCAGGTCTATTTTTTAATCTATTGGGTTTTCTCCAAAAAACAATTTATAGGTTTGGGTTCATACCTATTTACATAAGAGCACCATTTCATACTATGAAACTATTCTGGGAGCTTCTGGGAGCTTTTAATTCTCTAGAAAGATCAAAAATATGGAAGCTCTCCAAAATAGGGTAACTTCTTTAAGGTGACAAAGTTTCCAAATGTACATTTTGTACGAAAAGCATAGAAGCTCGCTTAGAGTAGCTTTCCAAGCTTTTCTAGAAACCTTCTCCAACAAAAGGTTTTCGGAAAACTATAGCTCCCCCAAATAGGGCCTATATCAAAGCCATCATATCTGATGCTAAACTTGATGTGCATTAGCTTTTCCATAATATGAGAAGTAACCATTTCTAGATCCATATTAAATAATGATGAATCACTTTGATGGTGTCATGCACATTGTCTATACAAATTTCGCTTGCATGGGGGCTTGTAGATACCAAACTCAACTCACAAAAGAACATTGTAGGTACCAAATACAATGCACTTTATTCATAAGTTTCATTTAAATAAGTTGTGAGCATTTTTCTACATGTTACTCAAAACTTATGCTTTCATGGTTTGCCACATTGTGGATGACCTAACTTTATATGGTTGAGTTTTATAGTTTGAATGGGAATGTAGGTTTGTCTCCATTTCTTAAAATAGTTATTACATCGGTTTAATTCATAAGTTGTAACTAAAATGACTATGCGTACAAAATCTACATACCTCTCCTAGAACTTGAAAGTCGGTCTAGAGGTTGAGGAAGTTGGCACAGCTATGTTTTTGGACAGTTTTGATCCCAATTTATTATAGGGAGATAGAAATTTTTATCATAGATTATTCTTATTTTCTATGGATGCATGTCCATCTCCTAAAAAAAGTTCATACGATTCTTAATTCACAACCATCAAGGTTAACTGGCCCTTCATGGATTTTACATTATAACTTTGGTACCTCTTTTTCCCATAATTTTGTTACTGAATCTTGGTAGATTTGTTATTAACATAAAATTTTATAGACATGCCTTTTTTTGAAAGGCATTCAACATTTGACTTGGTAGAGGTTGATGCATACAATATGATTGGGGAAAATAGTCTTGTTAGTTGTCACCTTCAAAACACAATAAGCCAATGTGCAGTCACACAGATGGAAATAAGCATCATAGTATCTTTCTGGATATAGGAAGCACCATATAATTATGCATATAATTTTATATTTTTATCAATAGCTCTAATAGATATTGGAACAGAAAAATGGAAGTTTTGTTCCCCTAAAATTGTATCTTTGTGTAATTAAAAACATCACCTAATATAATTCATCTACATTGTATTTTAACAAATAGTGTACTTACTCTATAATAGAAACTGAAAGTAAACACATCTTTTTTCTTTGACTACCAGGAACACGAGAGATGTTATCTCCAAATTCTACAGCAACATCTATTGGCCAAGTTCAAAAGGTGCCTGGTTTTGCCAAGCTTCAGGGTGAAAACTTTGTGTACTTCATGCAAACTTATTCAATCATGTTGGGACGCACTAGCAGAAGTTATACTGCAGACTTTGATCTCTCTAAATATGAATGTGGGAGCCAATGTGTTTCCCGATGCCATGCATGTATATTCTACGACTTTGAACTCCGCCATTTTGCCATTGAAGTCCTTGGAAGAAATGGATGCACCATTCGAGGGGTCTCTTATCTCCCAGGTAGTGTCCCTATTAAATTGAATTCTCAGGACCTCATTGAGATTGCTGGCATAAAATTCTACTTTCTTCTACCATCTCGCTCCATTTTTGCCACTCTTGCTGCTCGAGATGCTACTATGTTGCCTCCACAATCTCCATCCTTGTTGCACCCTAATTACCCTGGGAATCCAAGTGCTAATGATTGTGGTCGTAGCAATGGTGAGAATGGGGTTAAAATCAGCAATGACATGCAAGGGAAGTTGGTGAAACAAAAGAGAAGTTTTTCTGGAGAATTGGATATATCTTACAGTTATGGCACCAAAAAAAATGTTGATCGAGTTGGAACACTTGATGGATGTGGTATGCTATCTCTGCTATAGTCTTATGCTAGATCCATTTCTCTCCTTTTTCCCCTACATTCTAGCATGCTCATTAATTCTAGTATACCTTGACTGTTGTATTGATTGTGGGTAGACATTTCCTCTTGTTTGTGATGCTTTACAAGAAGTACATTTGTTAGTGAAGGCTTGTATTGTTTTAAAATTATCATTGACAAAACTATTCAGTTACTGAGAATGAATTGATAATGGGAAGATTTCCTTTTTCTGGGCCACAAAATATGAATATGCTATAAGTAGTTTTGAACAAAGTGCAACCTGAATGGCTTTTCATGTGCCGTTTTTGGAAGGGGCGGAAAGGATTGGCTCCTACTGAGGAAAAATATCAGAACGAAAAGTAGCAAGATACAAGAAAGGGTGAAAATAAAGAGATTATATAAATGCATCTAACTGTAATTCTATAAAGGAAAAAATAAGACTTCTTTTCCCTATGGTCAACCAAAGAAAATTCCTTGTTGAAGATGGACTCAACAAAGGAGCATTATCCTGCTGACATGCTTTCAAATAAAAAATATTTGTGCATCCTTAATTAGTTTTGTTTATGCAGTCAGCAAGCTACATATACAAATTGCAGATAAGGATACAGACAATCAACAGATCCTACTAGAAGAAGAGAAGGATGTAACCACTTGTCTTACAACCCTGATATCTGAGTTATCAGGTCCTAAAGAATGGGTGCCTATGGAAAGACTCCTTTCAGAGGTTGGTCATGGAAGAAAAATATATTTTGTGGATATTCAGGATTTATAGCCATGCATTGATATAAAACAATATTGCAAACCATTACTATGAAGTACTGAATTTAAATATGTTGCCATATTTAACTGGACATCACTATGAAGTACTGAATTTAAAATCATTAGTGCACAATTGAAAAGTTGGCTTTGTCATGCAAATATGTTAGATGTTGCATAATACTATTGCAATTTTTTGTCATTTGGCTCTAAGTTAGTTGTAGCAATGGCTACCATAGCAATAATGGTTTCCAAGCAATATTTATAATCTACAATATAGTAGTGACTAGAGTGAAGGTCACAATGTTGCAAACCCAAGTGAAAATTTATACAAAATATACATAATTATGATATATTAAAATTATTGGGTGACTATATTCTTCATTGGGTTATTACTAGAATATCTCTCTCTATTTAGATTAACAACTTCAAATTTTGAATATATTTTAAGCTTTGAGTTAAAATTTCAATACTGAATGTGGTATCTTATATTATCCTACCATCCACACTTGAACATTTAGTCACAATGATAGTATTATGATTAAATTATTCTTGTATGATGTACTAAAATTGCCACTAAACATGCTATGGAATGTGGACATATTGTAAAGTTTTAAAAAGGAGACTAACCCTTGATTACTTGCAGATTTCTAAACGTTTTGGTAAAAAATGGCTTCGTGACAGGGTAAGCAAGTACTTACCACAAAAGGGCATGTCTGGCTCTTCAACTAAAGTTGATCATAGGCCATGGTGTAGCTTGTGGGAGCTACTCAGGAAGCACCCAGAGCATTTTGTCATGACCACATTGACAAGAGGAGAAGAAACATCAGATTATGTTGGCTTGGTACACCTGGTATCTGTGGAAAATGAACCATGAATCCTAGACCCATTATTGCCATTCGAAGGACTTCCGTACCATTATGGGCTAGTTATGTTTGAAATAAACTAGGACATATTATTGTTATCATATAAAATTTGAAGCCCATTTTGTAGTATGGCTATCATGTTCTATTGTAAAACTATGCAGCTTTGATGTGGTACCTTTAGTTTTGATCTATGCATTTCAATGTCGGAGTTTGGAAACATTTATTTTGAAAGAGTTTGATTTATTGGGAAAATATTATTGTGTGTTCCTCCAGTTGAGAGTTGTGCTCATTTCTTTAAAGTTTTCTAATGCTAAGATGCATTGTCCACCTGACATTATTGGAAATATTTTTGATACATCATATTATTCATGAAATAGTGGTTATGGACTTTAAGGCTATAACAACAATGCCATCAATTAAAAACTCTCTAGGCCTCAATTCCTAGATGTTAGGACTATACATAAGGCAAACACTAAGGACCTACATTTTTGGCAAGTTCCCCATCACTACTATTGGGAGGTTTTCCCATCAATTTCTAGAGGGCGATGGATTTGGAAAAATACGGATGTTTGTGTAAAAGGGTAAGTACTATCACTTAGAACTTTACTACACTCTCAAAGTCTTTGTACGACTCTTTTGAGTAATCCAAAGAGTTGAATACAACCTTAGTTTCACTAAGTATATATTAGGAATGCCACTACTACCTAGATTGTAGCATTCAAATAATACAAGTTTCGCATTTTGAAATACATAAAGGGTGATCCTACTAGCTACACATATGTTCCAGCTAGCCTTTTGATTTACCCAAAGTAGTAGGGGGCAAGTAGACACCAATCTTTCTATATGGACTTCAATCATCTATACACAAATGTTGCCACATGATACTTAAGGTTGTTATGCAAAGCTTGCCCGAATTGTAGTCTCTCTTATGTGTTCTTGTCCCTAACATTTTCATGAACTTCAGGCATCTCAAAACTCATTATGCATATCTAGTTAATACATGTTGGAGTGAGGTAAATGTTTGTCCCCATCTCTTTGCAGAAATGGTACTGCATCCTACAAGAATAGATAATATGTGATATTATATTCTTCCTAAAGTACTTATATTGATGCGATGAAGTGAAATATATATCTTGTGATTGACTTACAGAGAAAACAAAGGTAACTTATGAGATATTTAGGTTCTTATGGCGTAGCAACCTATGCATGTCAATGAATTTACAATGATTTTTGTCATCCTTATTCCAATTGAACACTTCCTTTAGAACATCTAGGATTCCTTCCACTACTACCATGTACCAATGATGGAACCTCTATGTAGCACCCCCAAATACCTGATCTTCGGTTTAGTCAAATTTCTCTAACAAGAATCGGAATGAAGTATCTTCGGATGAAGAATTATACTTTGGAACGCACCCTTTCTAAAATAAATAATAATATTATAATAACGTTAGTTTAAAAATTAGAAGCTGGAATTTTATTTGTGAGCTTCGAGAAATAAATGATAGAAATACTTTCAATCTATTAGATTAGATTATTCCCTTCATGAACTATATAATAAAAAACACTCTCTTAAAATATTTGAAATAAAGTAACTCTTGATAAAAGAGTATATAATACCTTCCCCTAAAACTAAACAAGTGGTAAATATTGAATAATTGAATGGGATTTTAATTAGGTTATGCATTTAAAAGAGTATTTTTCTAATAAGAACTTTGAGTGAGTGCCTTACCTGCTTGAAGCATTTCCTTAAATGAAGAAAATAATAAATAAATAAAATGAATCTTGCATATCATCCTGAGATTTTTGAGTGCTGCATTTGTATTTATTTTTGAATTTGAATACCAAATTTGAATTAGAAAAGTAGAAAAAGAAATCAAAAGAAAAAAGAAAAAAGAAAAAGAACAAACCGCACTCTGGCCTAATCTGCACCGGCCCACTTCCACTTTACCACTCCCGCCAGCCCGCTGTTGTGTGCACTAATAGGATTACATCTACTTTACACCTCACACGCGCGGTCTCGCGCCGGTCACCAGCCCAGAAAGGATTACATCGCACTAGCACAATCTAGCACATGCGCACCGTGGCCCCTGCGCTGGTAGATGGGTCCTGGCCGCCAGACATTGCGAGCATGCTCGGATTACTGTCTCCGACAAGTGGGCCAACCCAGTCGGGATCTACTCCCACCGCGTTTACAAAGCCATGGCGTGCGCAACGAACCCTCTGCGACGGCCAGAGATTCATAATTGATTTCACCGCCTTAGGGCATGTTCGTTTGGCCCGGAATTCATCCTGGAATTGTTCCAGCTAATCAAATCTTATATAAATTAGGTAACCAATCCGGCTAGGAATACTTCCGGGTGGTCAATCCCCAAGAACCGAACGGACCCTTAGTCTCGTGCCACCCCATGCATATATAACTGGTCGCGCCTCCGCATCTTCTCCTGGATCATCTAATCTAAAAGTCGTAGTGCCACGCCGAGAAGATGTCGCCGAGCGTGGAGAGCACCGACGTCGAGAAGCGAGAGAGCACGCCACCATAACTGTTCCATGTGAACACCGACGTTTGGGCCTAAGCGAGCAGCTGAGGAGCTTCGGGAGAATATGCCAAATAATGGTGAGTCCATGTTAAGGGGAGAGAAAGCCTGAACCGTGGGCAATTGCTCTCCATGGTTGTCACTCCGCACGGAGCCATGCCGCATCGTGGACCGGCTTGGGTAATGCTCTAGTCGCCGGTACGTCCTCTCGACTAAGTTCGCTAGCATCACCGTGTCGTGTAGAGTCGATGCATGCCACAAGCCGCTGTTCGCCGTGGTCGAGGGTCTGTGCATGATAATCGATGGCGAGAAGTAGGCTATCAGGTTCGGGGTACCTTACCCGAAAGGGGCAACCGCGGTGTGAGGAGCTGTCGATATAGGCAGGTTCTCAGGTCAATCATGTTGCAATGACTTTTCGAATGAAGGATTCCTATATCGACCCTTTCTCACTGAAACCGTAGCGGGTATTCTCAAGCTAGTAGAAATTTGTAATGGCCTCGTATTGTACCCTCGCCAACTCACCTTGGAAGTGTTTAAGGATACATACACCCTAGGCGAAAAGGTAACACGACTTTGGAGTAAAGGATACAACCTCTACATAGTGTAAAACTGGTATATCAGCCGTGCTCACGATCATGAGTGGCTTAGACCCTCACATGAGTAATTTATGGAATTAAATTTAACCTGTCATGTGCTGCATTGCATTATGGGATTTATTCATCATTGTGATCAGTTATTTAACTGGGTTGGTATACAGGTATACTTAGTAATTGTTAACAAAATTTTGACCAACTTATTTAAAACTGATGCTCAGCCTTAACCATTTTCCTTGGTAAGCCTTACACTACACAATATGAGCCTCCACTGTAAGTGAGCTCATACACATTATTCCCCACACTTGCTGAGCGATGACCGTATAGGAGCTCACCCTTGCTATAATCACATCAGGTTAAGAACAAGTACCGCTGGAGGAACATAAAGGATGATGCGATGAGTTTGGAGATGTCTAGGTTGTTGTCTTCCAGACAAATATAGTTGCGGAGGATCATTGTCGTCATATGATGTAATCTATTTAGTTATTTTGTACATAACTTGTATTAAGTAATAAAGATGTGACATTGATTTGTGTGCCATGAGTCATCATATGTGTGAGACTTGATCCTAGCACACATTTGAGATTCATCTAGATTTACTCTTAAATCCAGGTGTGACACCTCTATGTGCCCCATGGCTCCTTTAAGAGGTCACCTAAAGTCAGCATGAACTTGCCATGCTCATAGTGTTCTGGGCAATCATTTGAAAGGGGCCATCCTACCAATGACGGGACTATACCTATCTCTCCTCACATTTTGGACTACTAGTATGGTTGTGAGAATCATATATTTCAAACTTGGATGTTTGTGTTTGTAATATTTGTGAACTAAAAACTTGGTTCTCATTGTGCATTTGCATGTTTGTGTTTGTAACATTTGTGAACTGAAAACTCAGTTCACATGTTGGACTACTAATATCTCCTCAGCAAAAGAACTTGGTTCTCATTGTGCATTTGCACTTCCATATCTCCTAAAAATTATAGAAGCCTGGGTATCTGCATGTTTGTGTTTGTAATATTTGTGAACTGAAAACTTCACTACTCTCCCATGCAAAACCCAAACATCCTTCTCTTTAGTAGAGTACATTGTATCTGCCAATAAATCTCGCATGCTCTTGATGTGCTTGAGATGACAAGGGAAGAAATAAAATGGTGTGAAATCGGCATGCTCTGTTGGTTTGATTCTTGAGTGTGAAGTTGTTATTGGCGTCTCCTAGGTACTAGATCCCATTTGAAGTGAACTAGTCATGCTCATTCACGAGATGATCTAGGTATATTGTTGTTTGTTTTTAGTGTTCACCTCATCTAGGGCATAACATAATAATTGGATGAACTTGTCATGGTACTCTTTAACTATCTTGGAGCCCTACTTTAGTGCTAAAAACTCCTCCTTCCTAATCATAGTGCCTTTAGAGATGGTGAATCCTAAAGCTTTGCCTAAACTCATTCCAAGTGATAGCATTGGGAGTCATGTGGGCATAGAGATACGATTCTAACCATTCACGAGTTGGACCATGCAGTGTTGGAATTAGGCTCACTAGTGTGTGGCCCAATTCAATAAGGAAGCCAAGGTGGTGTGTAGAGATGGCATGGGGCTTGAGTCATATATTGCTCATCTAGGTAGGAGAGAACCAACTTATATGTGGGAGTGTTCCCTACTTTTCACATGAGACAAATAAATGGCTATGGAGGCTGCCACGCGCGCGTGCTCGCTCGCATTTCATGTTTTTCGCGTTATTTATTGTGTGACTTGGGATGATGTGTGATCGCGTCGTGATGTGTTCTAAACGACAGCTTAATTTTTGCCTTTCATTTATTTGGTTATCAGATACCACACCTAGACTGCCACGTCAACTGGGAGCAATGGGCACGCACGTTATGTGCAAAATCTCTGGGCTTTTGCACGTAGAGAGATTCTAGGGGCGGTTCCTAGAATTTAGATCGAATAAAGGAGGTTGTGGCGACCCCTCTATAAAGGGCGGACGTCTTTCAGTCGGAGAACAGACGTGAATAGCAACCGACTCGTTCTCTTCTTCTCATCTCTCTGCGTCGCTGCTTCTCTGCCCTACCGTCCTTTCGTCTGTCGTGTAGCAGATCAAAGGAGAGCGGTGTCTCCGAACCACCACTGGCATTTTGACGACCTACACAGGTGCTGGCGAATCAGATTTATGGGAAGTGCTTCACGCACGTCCGCTCGGGTTCCTTACCAACACTCGTGGAAATCACCGTAAGTAAATCTGTATTTTCAGTTTATTGTAATGACAGTCTTATGGTTAGATTCGTTGTTAATTCTTCTTTTATACGTTAATCTTGTTGAGTTAGTTGGTATATGGTCGTTTCTAATGTCATGGATATTATCTACCAGTAGATCTGGATTTTACGTTTTATGTTGCATTACCAAATTAATCTTGGGCCCTGTTAATTTTCCAACAAGGCAGTTGGTTTAAAGCAGACATCACCATCTCCCTATCAATTCAATAGGATGTATGTAGCTCCTGCTGCACTGCATAAAACCAACTCTTAGTTTGTATATGCATGCTCTATAGCATGGGGTGAAAGTAGGTGGATGTGACCTCAGGAATTCTACAAGTATGTCCTTTGCACTTGTTTGGGTGGTTATGGATAGGCGGTATGTTAGTTTGTATATGCTAAAATTGTTTCATCATATGCACTACCTACTGCACTCCTTACATAACTTGTGATCATTGGTGGCGTCGATGGTGGATTTGGAAGATTATTTCTAGCATCTCTGCCTTGGTCTCCTTGAGGCATTTACCCAAATACTTTAACAAATACTCTTATAAGTTATTCTATAGTTATTCTATAGTAATTTATACAAATACTTTAACAAAACATGAATAACTTAACTGAAGTATTCAAAAGTGATAGCAATATTGTGATAGACAATACTCTGTAATACCCAAACTTGTAAACCATATTAAAGGAGATAAATCTCTTATGTGTCTTGCCTCTATTTGACCACACATGTGAACAACCACATTTGAAGTGTTTCATTGACTAATTACAACTAAACAACTTATGCATCATGCTGGAGTTTATTTGATTATGCATTTATAAATAATAAAAATAATAGTATCAATAATAATACATTAATGAACAAATTAGAATTTAAACCCTAGTTTGAAATCAAAACTTTGGGGAAAGAGAAAAAAATACCACATAATATAAGGGAAATAAATATATAAATAAATATATTCTTTGCATCATAAGAGTTGAATGTGTACATTTGATAAATGTGCAAGATCACAACCAAATTTAAATTTGAAATTTGAAATCAAAAAAAAATGAAAAGAAAGAGAAGGAAAATAAAACGAAAAGAAGAAAGAAAACCTTACCGGGCCTGGAATAAGGAATTCGACCCACTAACTGTTTACGCAGCGTGGCCCAACTGGGGAAAAAATGACGCCGACACCCATGGCCCGTAGGTCAGTTCCACCACGCCTGCACTCGCGTCGTGATCCACTGGTAAGTGGGCCGGGCTCGGAGTGTCGTGCTTGGCGTGAATGACAGACACCCTATTACAACAATTCGGCCGCATTGACTAGGGCGTGGGGCTGTGGCACCCCTCCCTCGACCCGGTATAAGGCTCGTGTGTGCACCCTACCCTCCCGACTATCCACGTGTGAGAATCGCTGAGACCAATCCTCGTACCGTCGCGGGCGGAGAGGGGAAACGGGAGTCCGCCGCCGCCGTCGAACCACGACATCATAGCCGCTCTACTCCAGTAACCTGGTCCCGGGTGTTTGGACGAGTGCGTGAGTCACGCTCGGGGGAAGAAGCCGGGTGCACGAGGTTTCGGGGAGACGGGAATTTCTCACCGAAGTAGGAGCTCCGCAGTGGGCTCGCGCCACCACGTGGACGGGAGGGTCTCCACTCCGAACCAAGGTATGCGGAGTAACCGTCTTTCCGCTCTTTCCGCTCTTCTTTAGGCGTCGCGTAGAGTGTTTCTGATTAAGGTTTAGAGCCCTGTTGCGCAGAATTGGAGAAAGTACGGCGATGGGCTGCCGTACTTCGGGCGGCGCCGCCGCGGTTCGCCGAGAGGAGGAAGAAGCCCTCGTGCCCTTGGATCTTCTTTAGATGGCCCGGAACCTTTAGATCGCGATCGGACGGATCCAACCGGGCGTACTCGTTTAAAATCTCCACCATCGATGGGAGGTCCATCGGCCAGCGTGGCGTACCGTTTCTTGGATAATAGAGTTTAATCTGGAACGCTGAATGGGAATCGTATGGATCTGAACGCACGGTACCCCTTCGGCCGAATGAACTTACATAAAAAACCCTGGCTTTAACTATAATCAACCCGCGGTCCAGCATGGTTGCATCTGAGTCTTAGGAATTTTATGAGTTAAACCCTGAGCTTTTCCATAACAGCGCGCGTGTAACGCCCCGAATTTTGCAGTTGAATTTTTTTCTTTTCTTTACTCGCCAAATTCGGGCGTTACCTTTTCTTTTTCTTTTTCCCCTCGCTAAACCTTGACCTTTTCCAAAGTTTTAGCGGGATTCGGTTTGTAATTCCCGTGTAAGAAAAACCCTAAATACTTTATGTTGTTTGATGCACCATGCCGAACCTTGCATTTCTTTTGATTGCTTTGAAAGTGCAAATGCGTTCATGTAGAAAGATCGGATTTCGAAAATGAGGAGAAGATCTTTTCTTTCTTTTTTTTCTCTCTCTTTCTCTCTCCTTTTTTTTTCTCTCTCTCCCGCGCCGTGGGCCGACCCCGGCCGGCCCAGCCGCCCCTGGCGCCCCCTCTTGGGCCTTGGCAGGCCCAACCACCCCCCCCCACCTCCCCTTTTTCCCCAAACTCTCTCCCTCTCCCTCTCATTTTCTCTCATTTTCTCTCCCCCACCCTAAGCCGCCGCCGCCCCTACCCGCCCCTGCCCTAAGCCGCCGCCGCCCCCTGCCGGCCGCCCCTCGCCGTCGCTCCCCAACGCCGGTGAGTCCCCCCTCCTCCCTCTCTCCCTCCTCCCTCCCTCTCCCCTCTCCCCTCCTCTCTCCTCGGCCACCGCCCCAGCCGCACCCCTTGGCCGCCTGGCCGCCCTGGCCGCGCGCCGCCCGGCCGCCTGGTTCGGCCGCCCGCTTGGCCGCCTGGCCGCGTGCCCGCCTGGCCCCGGCCGTGCTTGGCCCCTGGCCGCGCCCTGGCCGCGCCCCCTGGCCGCTCGGCCGGCTCAGCCGCCCCGGCTCGGCCGCCCCTGCGCGCCCTGCCCCCGGCCGGTTCAACCGCCCCTAGGGCCGGTTCAACCGCCCCCCCCCCTCTGTTTTTTTTATTTTTTTTATTTTATTTTATTTACTTTCTGTGATCATAGCTATTTTATTTTTAGATAGGCTAATCATTGTTCATGCCATTGAAATAGGAAGTTTAATTTAAAATTCCGTTATGCTAATTGATTCATGTAGTTAATTGTTTATCTCGTGCGATGTTGATCAACTTAAAATGATTAGGTTCCCACTAGTGCATATAACAGAATTCTTTTGTTAGGAACCTATTGAAACTAGAGTGCATAATTTAACTAATCATTAGTGCATAAACTTTAACCCCCTGCGAGACCCTTTCCCGTTTCTTTCTAACCATAACAAATGCGATATCGAATGTCATACTTGATGCATACTCACTTTATTTGTTCCCTTGTATGGTGTACTGTTCTTTTGTATTAAATGTGGATGGATGTATGTATGTTTGCAATCGCATAGAGAACGATCCGGTCGAAGAGCCCGAGGAATTCGCAGGAGAAGCCCCTGAGCAGCAGTCGGTTGGTGGAGGCAAGTGTCCTTTGACCTATCTCTGTCCTATTCATTATTTAATTCACCTCCCGCTTACACATTTATGCCTAAGGATTGACTAGCTTTTGTTATCCATGTCCTTGTTTACCTATCTGGGTTGGATTATTACTGCTTAGTTGATGCTATTGCTCAACTTTAATCAATGAACATGATGAGATTATCTATGATACGCTGTTTTCCCTTCTCTTATGATGATGTGATACTTGTGGTCTTCAAGGGGGCTCGAGCGGTTTCTCGAGTGCCTCTCCGTAAGGACCTGTTCTATGGATGACCGCCCGGGAAAACAGTGCAACCATGAGGGTGGAATGGGGTGCCCTTAGCTGAATAATTAGAGGATCTGGGATGTAGTTCACTTAGCCGTCGTGCCGTCAATGGGGCTCGGTGTATGCGGCTCGCTCTGCCAAGTTTGGGTTCGCCCCTTGGGGAGGAGTGCGGTGCATTTAGGAAACCTAACGGGTGGCTACAGCCCCGGGGAATCTTTGTAAAGGCTACGTAGTGAAACCCTGCCTATTCACCTTGGTAGTGTTTAAGGGTTTGATCGGCCCGAGGCAAGAGGGAATCACGGCTTGTGGGTAAAGTGCACAACCTCTGCAGAGTGTTATGAAACTGATATATCAGCCGTGCTCACGGTTATGAGCGGCCAAGGGAGCTCCAGTGATTAGTGGTACTTGATCAGAGATACTTTGGTACAGGTGGTTATGAGATTGATGGTTCTGATTACGATTATGGTATTGGTAAGTGGTATTCTTTCCGTTTGGAAAGGATACATTGGGCTAATAACTTGGGTTAATGCTAAAACTTGGCTTTCTATTAGTAAATAATAATCTGACCAACTAAAAGCAACTGCTTGACTTATCCCCACATAAAGCTAGTCCACTACAGCCAAACAGGATACTTGCTGAGTATGTTGATGTGTACTCACCCTTGCTCTACACACCAAACCCCCCCCCCCCAGGTTGTCAGCATTGCAACCACTGCTCAGGCGAAGATGAAGCTGTGGAAGGAGACTTCCAGGAGTTCCAAGACTACGACGAATTCTAGGTGTGGGTTAGCGGCAACCCCCAGTCGGCTGCCTGTGAAGGCCGCGTTATCTACGTTTCTTTTCCGCACTTTGATTTATTGTAAGAACTATATGGACGTCTCAGACGTACGATGTAACCGACTATTTCCCTTTTTAATACTATTTCGAGCACCGTGTGATGATGTCCATGTTATGTAACTGCTGTGTACGTGAATAACTGATCCTGGCACGTACATGGTTCGCATTCGGTTTGCCTTCTAAAACCGGGTGTGACATAAGTGGTATCAAAGCCAGGTTGACTGTAGGACCGCTAACCTAGAGTAGAATGGTCGCTCTAAGGACTATAGACCTCTGTCTCTGCCTTGACTTTGATATCCCTTCAAAAGTTGGTCATACCGACCAAACCTATGTTCTACTATATATTATACCTTGCTAAAAAATTGTGTTTCATTCTGATCCTTCATTTACTTATTACTTGCTGGACATATTAATTCTGTTCTCACCCTTTTGCTTGCGATGTCTTTTGTAGATGGCTCGACTTAGACACACTGCACGAAAGTCAGTCATCCCCTTCTTACCCTCCCGCCTTGCTGAGCGTCCGCTTCGCCGTCCCGTGGCCGGACAGTCCAGCCACTTGGAGAGACTACACCACCGCCTGCGTGAGGAGCAGGAACGTCGACGACAGGAGCAGCAGAGCTCTTCCTTCTCGCTCCACCAGGAGATAGAGTCTGTGAGGAGCTGCTCCCCTGTGCTTCCTCTGGAGCCGCCCCCTGCACCACCACTGGGCGCCCCAGCTTCTGGAGTAGCTGCTGGAGGAGACCCAGACGACGGAGATGGCGACGACAGCTCGAGCCACGACACCAACTTCTCTGCTAACCCTGAGCCAGAAGGATGGGTTGCTCGACCCATCACTCGCGACGCTGCTCGCGGGTGTCACTTCCACGATGCGCTCGACACCCTGCTACGTCGGGCATTTGACCGGCATACTTGGTCCGTCGAGTATCGCTGTGTGGTCTACCAGCATAGTCGCGGGGTCTACCCGGACCGCTGGGAGGCGACTTGCTTGGTGCGCTGCCCGGAGAACAGTCTCCAGGGTGCAGAGGCCTGTTCAGAGCACTATTCTATCTCTGAACGGGACTCAGCTGAGGCAGCCATGCAAGATGCTGCACGGCGTGCGCTTTCGCACTACTGCTCGGTTTTCGGTGGGGCAGCTGACGGTCTTGACCTGAAGTATTACCCCCGCCGTCCATCTGGCAGCACAGGAGGTGTGATTGTCTCACCTGTCGGTGAGGGCAATCCTAGGTTGAGCAGCACAGTCAACCTAGCCGCCGTGCTAAACACGGAGCTGGACCATGCATTAGACGAGCTGAGTAGGGCTCGTGCTGAGATCGCCCTGCTGCGGGCTGAGCGCGCGGAACGTCGTCACTTGGATGGTGGTTCCCCCGCTCCCGTCGGGACTCAGCACCCGTACCGCTCACCTCAGCGTGGACACCAGTCTTATGGCAATCCCGCCTGCAAGACCAAGATAACTCTAGAACCATAGCTCGTTAGAGTTGGATCTTGTAATTAATACGAAATATATATACATAGAAGCTTCAGTCTTAGTGTTAGTCTCGCTCTTAGTTAGTCTTAGTTAGACAGGGTAGTTTGCTATATCCTGTGCATTTATGTTTGTCATGATGAGCTATGTTTGGTTTGGATCTTTGTAATGATTGTCACCAGAGTGTGGGTATCCCCTGCATTTTGGTTTATCTATTATGATAATAAAGTTAGTTATATAGTTGGGAAACCTTTTATTCCACTTTCCTCTTTATCTGAGAAGCTGTGTGGTCTGTGTTGGAGATCAGTGAAGATGCTCACCTGCTCAGTGCTGTTGAAGAATTCTCTTCTCTTCTCTTATGCTGCAAGATTTGCCAGGTCAGTTCTGATGTGTGGTTGCATTCTGCAGATGTCAGAGAACAGGCGCAGAGGAGGAAGGCGTGCTCAGCAGGAGCGAGCCGCTCCGCAGGATGAGGCGCCCCAGCAGCAGCAGCTGCCACCCCCGCCCCCGATGTCGATCGAGCAGATGTTTCTGATGCAGACTCAGGCAGTTCAGGCCATCGGTCAGACTTTGGCCGCCATTCAGCAGCAGCAGCAGCAACAGCAGCAAGCACCACCCCAGCCTCAGATGCCTCAGATGCCCAGAGACAAGCGTGCTGAATTCATGAGAGGTCATCCCCCAACGTTCGCTCACTCTTCTGACCCCATGGATGCTGAAGATTGGCTGCGCACTGTGGAGCGGGAGCTGCATACCGCTCAGTGTGATGACAGGGAGAAAGTTCTGTATGGTCCCCGTCTGTTGAGAGGAGCAGCCCAGTCATGGTGGGAGTCTTACCTCGCCACCCATGCCCACCCTGACGCCATCACTTGGGAAGAGTTCAGAAGTAGCTTTCGTCAGTACCATGTTCCTGCAGGTCTGATGACAGTGAAGAAGGAGGAGTTCCTGGCCCTCAAGCAAGGGCCATTGTCTGTCAGTGAGTACCGGGACAAGTTTCTGCAATTGTCTCGCTATGCTCCTGAAGATGTCAACACCGATGCCAAGCGGCAGTACCGTTTCCTGAGAGGCTTGGTTGACCCTCTGCAGTATCAGCTGATGAATCACACCTTCCCGACATTCCAGCACCTGATTGACAGAGCAATCATGACAGAGAGAAAGCGTAAGGAGATGGAAGATCGTAAGCGCAAGATCAGTGGACCCCAGCCTGGAAGCAGCAATCGTCCTCGTTTCTCAGGCAATCAATCTCAGCAGTTCAGGCAAAACCAGCGTCCACCTCAGCATCAACAGTTTCAAAGGCAGTACCCTCAGAATCAGTACCAGAACCGTCAGAGCAATCAGTCAGGAGGTCAGTTTCCGAGGCAGAATCAGCAGGCACCTCGTCTTCCTGCCCCAGCAAATCAGCAGAACAGTCAGGCAGCACCAGCTCAGGTTGGAAACAGGGCGTGTTTCCACTGTGGAGAGCAAGGCCACTGGGTGATGCAATGTCCGAAGAAGGCAGCCCAGCAGCAGTCAGGCC
Source organism: Zea mays (assembly GCF_902167145.1). Taxonomy (NCBI): domain Eukaryota; kingdom Viridiplantae; phylum Streptophyta; class Magnoliopsida; order Poales; family Poaceae; genus Zea; species Zea mays. The sequence continues at coordinate 236,195,101 of NC_050097.1, read as the reverse complement.
CCAATGCCCCAGCGAAGCAGAATGTGCCTCAGCCTGGATCAGGCAATCGCTCTCAGCCGCGCTATAATCATGGAAGGCTGAACCATTTGGAAGCTGAAGCAGTTCAGGAGACCCCCGGCATGATAGTAGGTATGTTCCCAGTCGACTCCCATATTGCAGAAGTGTTATTTGATACTGGAGCAACGCATTCTTTCATTACTGCATCATGGGTAAAAGCACATAATCTTCCAATTACTACCATGTCAACCCCCATTCAAATTGACTCAGCCGGTGGTAGAATTCGAGCCGATAGCATTTGTTTGAATATAAGTGTGAAAATAAGGGGGATAGCGTTTCCCGCCAACCTTATAGTAATGGGTACTCAGGGAATAGATGTCATCCTAGGGATGAATTGGCTAGATAAGTATCAGGCAGTTATCAGTTGTGATAAAAGGACAATCAAGTTGGTGTCCCCACTAGGAGAGGAAGTGGTGACCGAGCTAGTCCCGCCTGAGCCGAAGAAAGGAAGTTGTTATCAGCTAGCTGTTGATAGCAGTGAAGCAGATCCAATTGAGAGTATCAAGGTTGTGTCTGAATTCCCAGATGTGTTTCCAAAGGATTTACCGGGTATGCCGCCAGAGCGGAAAGTTGAGTTTGCCATAGAGCTTCTTCCTGGAACCGCCCCTATCTTTAAGAGAGCTTACAGAATATCTGGACCAGAGTTGGATGAACTTAAGAAGCAGATTGATGAGCTGTCAGAGAAAGGTTACATCCGGCCAAGCACCTCGCCTTGGGCCGCCCCTGTCCTATTTGTGGAGAAGAAAGATGGCACCAAGAGGATGTGTATTGATTATCGAGCTTTGAATGAGGTCACGATCAAGAACAAGTATCCTTTGCCCAGAATTGAAGATCTGTTCGACCAGTTGAGAGGAGCCAGTGTGTTCTCCAAGATTGATCTGAGGTCAGGTTACCATCAGCTCAGGATCCGACCTTCGGACATTCCGAAGACGGCATTCATTTCCAAGTATGGGTTGTATGAGTTCACAGTGATGTCTTTTGGTTTGACCAATGCGCCAGCATTCTTCATGAACTTGATGAACAGTGTATTCATGGATTACCTTGATAAGTTTGTGGTGGTATTCATTGATGACATTCTGGTTTATTCTCAAAGCGAAGAAGAGCACGCAGATCATTTGAGGATGGTGTTGCAGAGATTGCGAGAGCACCAGTTGTATGCAAAGTTGAGTAAGTGTGAGTTCTGGATCAGTGAAGTCCTGTTCTTGGGTCACATAATCAACAAAGAAGGATTGGCTGTGGATCCGAAGAAAGTGGCAGACATTCTGAACTGGAAAGCGCCAACAGATGTTAGAGGAATCAAGAGTTTCATTGGAATGGCCGGATATTATCGGCGATTCATTGAAGGGTTTTCGAAGATTGCGAAACCAATGACAGCGTTGCTAGGCAACAAAGTTGAGTTCAAGTGGACCCAGAAATGCCAAGAGGCCTTTGAAGCGCTGAAAGAGAAGTTGACTACAGCGCCTGTCCTAGTCTTGCCTGATGTGCACAAGCCCTTCTCGGTGTATTGTGATGCTTGCTACACAGGTTTGGGATGTGTGTTGATGCAAGAGGGAAGAGTTGTGGCTTACTCGTCCCGACAGTTGAAGGTTCATGAGAAGAACTACCCAATCCATGATCTAGAGTTGGCAGCAGTGGTTCACGCACTGAAGACATGGAGGCACTATCTGTATGGACAGAAATGCGATGTTTACACAGATCACAAGAGTCTGAAGTACATATTCACTCAGTCAGAGTTGAACATGAGGCAACGAAGATGGTTAGAGTTGATCAAAGACTATGAGTTGGAGATTCATTACCATCCAGGCAAAGCAAACGTAGTGGTAGATGCTTTGAGCAGAAAGAGTCAAGTCAATCTGATGGTCGCTCGTCCGATGCCTTATGAGTTGGCCAAGGAGTTTGACAGGTTGAGTCTTGGATTTCTGAACAATTCGCGAGGAGTCACAGTTGAGTTGGAACCTACCTTGGAGCGCGAAATCAAAGAAGCGCAGAAGAATGATGAGAAAATCAGTGAGATCCGGCGACTGATTCTAGAAGGCAAAGGCAAAGATTTTCGAGAAGATGCAGAAGGCGTGATATGGTTCAAAGATCGCTTGTGTGTTCCCAATGTCCAGTCTATTCGGGAGTTGATTCTTAAGGAAGCTCATGAGACAGCCTATTCGATTCACCCTGGCAGTGAGAAGATGTATCAGGATCTGAAGAAGAAATTCTGGTGGTACGGAATGAAGAGGGAAATCGCAGAGCATGTGGCTATGTGCGATAGTTGCCGAAGAATTAAGGCAGAACACCAGAGACCTGCTGGATTGTTGCAACCGTTGCAGATCCCTCAGTGGAAATGGGATGAAATCGGTATGGATTTCATAGTCGGATTGCCTCGCACTCGAGCCGGCTACGATTCCATTTGGGTAGTGGTGGACCGTTTGACCAAGTCAGCCCACTTCATACCTGTCAAGACCAGCTACAACAGTGCAGTATTGGCAGAGTTGTACATGTCTCGGATCGTTTGTCTTCATGGTGTGCCAAAGAAGATAGTGTCAGACAGAGGAACGCAGTTCACCTCTCATTTCTGGCAGCAGTTGCATGAAGCTTTGGGCACGCATCTGAATTTCAGTTCAGCCTATCATCCGCAGACGGATGGCCAGACCGAAAGGACCAATCAAATTCTTGAAGACATGTTGAGAGCCTGTGCGTTGCAAGATCAGTCCGGATGGGATAAGAGATTGCCTTATGCAGAGTTTTCCTATAACAACAGTTACCAGGCCAGTTTGAAGATGTCACCATTTCAGGCGCTTTATGGAAGGAGTTGCAGAACTCCGTTGCAATGGGATCAGCCTGGAGAGAAGCAAGTGTTTGGGCCAGACATTTTGCTTGAAGCCGAAGAGAACATCAAGATGGTTCGAGAGAATCTGAAGATAGCGCAATCGAGGCAGCGAAGCTATGCAGACACAAGAAGAAGAGAGCTGAGTTTCGAAGTCGGAGACTTTGTCTATCTGAAAGTGTCACCGATCAGAGGAGTCAGAAGATTCGGAGTGAAAGGCAAGCTAGCACCCCGCTACATCGGTCCGTATCAGATTCTTGCAAGACGTGGAGAAGTGGCCTATCAGCTCAGTCTGCCAGAGAATTTGTCTGCTGTGCATAATGTCTTTCATATGTCTCAGTTGAAGAAGTGCTTGCGTGTGCCAGAAGAGCAGTTGTCAGTGGAAGGTCTGGAAGTCCAGGAGGACTTGACCTACGTTGAGAAGCCAGCTCAGATCCTTGAGATTGCAGATAGAGTCACCCGAAGGAAGACCATCAGAATGTGCAAAGTCAGATGGAATCACCACTCTGAGGAAGAAGCAACCTGGGAGCGTGAAGATGATCTGATGGCTAAGTACCCAGAGCTCTTTGCTAGCCAGCCCTGAATCTCGAGGGCGAGATTCTTTTAAGGGGGATAGGTTTGTAACGCCCCGAATTTTGCAGTTGAATTTTTTTCTTTTCTTTACTCGCCAAATTCGGGCGTTACCTTTTCTTTTTCTTTTTCCCCTCGCTAAACCTTGACCTTTTCCAAAGTTTTAGCGGGATTCGGTTTGGAATTCCCGTGTAAGAAAAACCCTAAATACTTTATGTTGTTTGATGCACCATGCCGAACCTTGCATTTCTTTTGATTGCTTTGAAAGTGCAAATGCGTTCATGTAGAAAGATCGGATTTCGAAAATGAGGAGAAGATCTTTTCTTTCTTTTTTTTCTCTCTCTTTCTCTCTCCTTTTTTTTCTCTCTCTCCCGCGCCGTGGGCCGACCCCGGCCGGCCCAGCCGCCCCTGGCGCCCCCTCTTGGGCCTTGGCAGGCCCAACCGCCCCCCCCCCCCACCTCCCCTTTTTCCCCAAACTCTCTCCCTCTCCCTCTCATTTTCTCTCATTTTCTCTCCCCCACCCTAAGCCGCCGCCGCCCCTACCCGCCCCTGCCCTAAGCCGCCGCCGCCCCCTGCCGGCCGCCCCTCGCCGTCGCTCCCCAACGCCGGTGAGTCCCCCCTCCTCCCTCTCTCCCTCCTCCCTCCCTCTCCCCTCTCCCCTCCTCTCTCCTCGGCCACCGCCCCAGCCGCACCCCCTGGCCGCCTGGCCGCCCTGGCCGCGCGCCGCCCGGCCGCCTGGCTCGGCCGCCCGCTTGGCCGCCTGGCCGCGTGCCCGCCTGGCCCCGGCCGTGCTTGGCCCCTGGCCGCGCCCTGGCCGCGCCCCCCTGGCCGCTCGGCCGGCTCAGCCGCCCCGGCTCGGCCGCCCCTGCGCGCCCTGCCCCGGCCGGTTCAACCGCCCCTAGGGCCGGTTCAACCGCCCCCCCCCTCTGTTTTTTTTTATTTTTTTTATTTTATTTTATTTACTTTCTGTGATCATAGCTATTTTATTTTTAGATAGGCTAATCATTGTTCATGCCATTGAAATAGGAAGTTTAATTTAAAATTCCGTTATGCTAATTGATTCATGTAGTTAATTGTTTATCTCGTGCGATGTTGATCAACTTAAAATGATTAGGTTCCCACTAGTGCATATAACAGAATTCTTTTGTTAGGAACCTATTGAAACTAGAGTGCATAATTTAACTAATCATTAGTGCATAAACTTTAACCCCCTGCGAGACCCTTTCCCGTTTCTTTCTAACCATAACAAATGCGATATCGAATGTCATACTTGATGCATACTCACTTTATTTGTTCCCTTGTATGGTGTACTGTTCTTTTGTATTAAATGTGGATGGATGTATGTATGTTTGCAATCGCATAGAGAACGATCCGGTCGAAGAGCCCGAGGAATTCGCAGGAGAAGCCCCTGAGCAGCAGTCGGTTGGTGGAGGCAAGTGTCCTTTGACCTATCTCTGTCCTATTCATTATTTAATTCACCTCCCGCTTACACATTTATGCCTAAGGATTGACTAGCTTTTGTTATCCATGTCCTTGTTTACCTATCTGGGTTGGATTATTACTGCTTAGTTGATGCTATTGCTCAACTTTAATCAATGAACATGATGAGATTATCTATGATACGCTGTTTTCCCTTCTCTTATGATGATGTGATACTTGTGGTCTTCAAGGGGGCTCGAGCGGTTTCTCGAGTGCCTCTCCGTAAGGACCTGTTCTATGGATGACCGCCCGGGAAAACAGTGCAACCATGAGGGTGGAATGGGGTGCCCTTAGCTGAATAATTAGAGGATCCGGGATGTAGTTCACTTAGCCGTCGTGCCGTCAATGGGGCTCGGTGTATGCGGCTCGCTCTGCCAAGTTTGGGTTCGCCCCTTGGGGAGGAGTGCGGTGCATTTAGGAAACCTAACGGGTGGCTACAGCCCCGGGGAATCTTTGTAAAGGCTACGTAGTGAAACCCTGCCTATTCACCTTGGTAGTGTTTAAGGGTTTGATCGGCCCGAGGCAAGAGGGAATCACGGCTTGTGGGTAAAGTGCACAACCTCTGCAGAGTGTTATGAAACTGATATATCAGCCGTGCTCACGGTTATGAGCGGCCAAGGGAGCTCCAGTGATTAGTGGTACTTGATCAGAGATACTTTGGTACAGGTGGTTATGAGATTGATGGTTCTGATTACGATTATGGTATTGGTAAGTGGTATTCTTTCCGTTTGGAAAGGATACATTGGGCTAATAACTTGGGTTAATGCTAAAACTTGGCTTTCTATTAGTAAATAATAATCTGACCAACTAAAAGCAACTGCTTGACTTATCCCCACATAAAGCTAGTCCACTACAGCCAAACAGGATACTTGCTGAGTATGTTGATGTGTACTCACCCTTGCTCTACACACCAAACCCCCCCCCCCCAGGTTGTGAGCATTGAAACCACTGCTCAGGCGAAGATGAAGCTGTGGAAGGAGACTTCCAGGAGTTCCAAGACTACGACGAATTCTAGGTGTGGGTTAGCGGCAACCCCCAGTCGGCTGCCTGTGAAGGCCACGTTATCTACGTTTCTTTTCCGCACTTTGATTTATTGTAAGAACTATATGGACGTCTCAGACGTACGATGTAACCGACTATTTCCCTTTTTAATACTATTTCGAGCACCGTGTGATGATGTCCATGTTATGTAACTGCTGTGTACGTGAATAACTGATCCTGGCAAGTACATGGTTCGCATTCGGTTTGCCTTCTAAAACCGGGTGTGACAGCGCGACCCAGGGAACAGTGAAATTAGAAAAGTAATTATAGAAATTGATTTTTAATACAAAAAATATTCCAGAAACTTGTAAAATTCATATTTAATTCATTTTAACTCCAAATTGATCCATTCCAGTTGCAATAATTTTGTTTTAATATTGTTCATCATCTAGTACCTCTGTTTAGCCATGAAACTTAGATTAAAAATTATCACTTGAGTTATTGCACACCAAGCACTCAATAACTTCAGAAATTCATAATTAAATAACCGTAACTCCGAATTTAGTGATTCTTATTTCTATGATCTCATTACGATGCGTAGATTATTAATATGTATTATGTATTCATGTTTTGTGTGATGTTAATTTATCCCTTGTACCCTGTTTGTTTGTATTGTGGCGAGTAGAAGAGCTAGTGGCCGAGGATTCGGGTGTTCAACAGGTAGAAGTTGCTGAGCAAGAGCTCATTGAAGGCAAGTTGTGTCATTGACCACTTTTGTTGACCCAATAATGTTCTTTATAATCATTTATTCATGCATAGGCTTAATTTTGATGGGACCCAATAGGTCGCCCTAGTCTGGTTATCTTTTCACCTTGTTTACCCTTGAATTTTTGGGTAGTCATTGCTATTGCTATACATGGTTTTGGATGTTGAGATAACTGTTATACATGATTATTCTTTATTATTGTTCTATTTGTGTTCATGATAAGACAACTATGTTAATTGGAACATCGAGCTTAACTTGAGAAACACGTACCACCACAAGGGTGGAATGGGATGCCCTTAGCTGACTAACTAGGAAAGCTAGTGGAGGACTCCTTACCTGATAGGGGCAAGGGCACTAGGGGAGTAGGCGTGTAGGGAGGTTCCTGGGTTGATTCTGCTGCGATGGCGGTCAGACGGGGATTCCTGCATTGCTCTTCTAGAAACTGTAGCGGGTTTTCTGAAGCTAGTGGAACTTTGTAAAGGCCTCGTAGTGGATCCCTAGCCATTCACCTCGGTAGTGTCTAAGGGTCTAGCTAACCCTGGCGACATGGGATACACGACTTGTGGGTACAGGGTACAACCTATGCAGAGTATAAAACTGGTATACTAGTCGTGTTCGCAGTCATGAGCAGCTCAGGACTCTCGCATGATTAAATTATGGAATTAAATTCAATTTATCATTTGCATTGCATGGGATTTATTATTAATTTTGATCTATTATTATTCTGGTTCGGTATTTACTTACATTTAGTAACTGCTAATAAAATTTGACCAACTAATTAAAAGCAATGCTCAGCTTTAACCCCTATTGTTGATCAGCCTTACACTCAAGGCCGGCCCTGAGGGGGTGCCATGGGTGCGGCCGCATCAGGCCCCCAAAAATAGAGGGCCCTCTAGCCACTAGATGCTAGCATTTTTTTGTTAAATCTATCTATTCTAGACACAAATATGTAAAAATTGATGCGCTATCGAGTTATCGACTAGTCTCGTTTATATTGTTAAACTAATGTCTCAATTACTTATCAAACTATTTATTGTCAACAATAACTCAAGAGAGGTTAAATGACTTGACGATTCTATATCGAAAAAGTTGTTGGATGAGATTGATCTCGATGATATAAGCGATGACTTTGTATCACAAAATGTTCGAAGATATTTTTAATAATATCGTATAACAAGTGTTTTTGTTATATTTTATATATGTTATCTTATAAACTTTAAAACAATGCATAATAATTTTTATACGTCAAATATTCGGTGATATATGTATAATTATATATATTTGTGTGTGGATGAGGCCCCTATATCGTATTTCGCACTGGGCCCCTAAAAAACCAGGAACGGCCCTGCTTACACTTCACATGGACTCCCACCTTTGATGAGTTCATGCACATTATTCCCCACAACTTGTTGAGCTATGATCTTTTGTGAGCTCACACTTGCGATATATAAACCCCCCAGGAGAAGAACAGGTGGTCCAGGAGGAGCCGTACAATGAGGAGTACGAGTTGATCTAGGAGACATCTCCCAGTCAGCTTTATGGTGCTAAGGATGGACGATTAGTTTGCTTTATTATTATCATTTATTTTTGTAAGACTTCCGCTATGTAATAAATTTATAATATTTGTGACATTTATCTCTATACACTTTGTCGTTATATGTGTTGTTCTTCTTTGGCACACATATGAGACGCACCCGGCTTTATCCCTTAAATTCGGATGTGACATACTCTCTACGGGCAAAATGATTTGTGGCTTCTTGCCTAGAGCTTGTCATAGTCGTAAAACTAATAAGTATAATCCTCGGTATCTTCTTCCGAACAGTGGTTGTAATGGATGCAGCGTAATTATTATAAAGAAAATAAGTATGGGTATATATTACACTCATCAAGTATCTCATTTTGGATAAAATTAGAGTATCTTTATGTGGCCTAGGATAATCAGTAGTTTTAGTGGTATTTAATTTTCTTATTAAACCTTATTATGGTTACAGAAGTATTTTATGAAAAAACATATGAAATATGTTATCATGTGGCAATAGTAGCATAAACACCATCACAGCTCATGTTTTATCTAATCAAAGAGTTACCGGGCACTCACAACCACGAGCACGACTCATATATTGTACCTTATGCAAAAGTTGTACACTTACTCGTGAGTTATGTTTCCCATATGCCCGGAGGCATGACCCCCCATTTGAACACTATAAATTATGAATTGGTAGGGTTTCACTTTAAAGCTTTTATAAAGAGTCACTAGTGTGTAGCTGTACATTATAGGTTTCATCCCACTTGCTTAAATATTGGTATGGCCTCTAAATAGGCAAATTAAGGGGGTGTTTGAATGTACTAGAGCTAATAGTTAATGGCTAAAATTAGTTGAAGACATTCAAACACCCTAGCTAATAGTTCAGCTATAAGCTATTTTTAGTAAATTAGTCAATAGTTAGCTAGTTATTTGTTAGTTAGCTAATTATCTCTAGTGCATTCAAACACCCCCTAAAAATCAAATTAAATAAATAGCACCGACGTTGCACTCATCCTTAGCAAAACAAGGTCTATACCCCGAGAATCTCCATTACGTACGACCTTTTGGTTGAGAGAATCATAATGCTAGCTCATCTAACTAATCAGCTAAGAATGTCCTACTAGTCTCATGGTTGCATTGTCGTTCTAGAAGTTTTGCTTAGTAAGTTGATCCTTAGGGTGAAGCACTTAAGCACCAAATCATATGCTAAAGCACTTGGATCCATGTTGTTAAAAGAAAAATTTTAAGTTAAACATGCATAAATCATCAATCAAGTTATTAGCCATCATGTCCATTTAATTAAAGTAAAACGCTACCATAAGTTATAGCATCATAGCCCATTCCATGGTCATAATAAAAACATGGATAAAGAATAGTCATCCTTAATAGGAGCATTAGATTGGGCTTTATATTGTGACATTAAAATTCATAGGATATGGATCAGAGAACACTTGTCTTCCCTAATAAATTATTGCTCAATAACCTCAGGGAGTTGACCGTCAGGCACTCAGGTTCAGCTACTTGTCTACACAGATGGATCACATAGACAATAACCATAAACACAAATAACATTGCACCAAACATAAAAAAATAGAAGATAAAAGGTTTATAAAATTGATCTACTTGTCGCTACAAACTTGTAGGTTTGAAAACCACTTGAAACAAAATTAAAATTAGAGAATCTACATGAAAAAATAAAGTTGGGCTGTTGTTTTTTTCTAGAAGACACTTGACACGTTCTCATTAGCCCAATAAGGCAGTACACGATTGTGCGGTGCAGAATATCATGCGCATCCCCAGAGGATATCTCTAAGTCTAAGGCCAGGTATAACATTAAAAAAATTATACTAACTAAAAAAATTAATCGTGCAAATGCATAGATAATGTCACATATAAACTTCATTTGAACACAATAATTGTAATTTAATGTAGAATTGGCTTAATCAAGTACTTAAGTAATAGATCTTTGTTTCAATGATCAATTCATCAATTTTTTGGGTTGCTTTCATCAACAATAGAAAGTATTCATGAAATTGAATGATATTGCGTTATTACATACATATTTAAAGAAAATAAACTACAAAATTAGTCAGAACTGAACTAAAACAACTTGCATCTGACTACATCAAGCATCATATGACATTTGGCTATGTTGGCTTCACAAGCCAAGCCTAATCACACCAAACAGAAACTACACGATTTTTTTAGCATGTTACTACTTAAACTCCACCCCAATTATGTTGAACAAAAATTGTCTCTTGTCTGGTCGATAGACTCACTCGCAATGGATGAAGATGTCGCAGTCACCGCAAAGCGATCGCAGCCCGTAGCTACTTGAGCCTCGCGTTGTCCCGCAGCCCGCAAACGAGTATCACACGGCGCCACAACTCACAGTCGCTTGGTGTTTACGTAGCCGGCTAGCCACTGCTATCGCTCATCGGGTCGTGCCACCATGCAAGCTCGCCAGTTCACGCTTCACGCAGCCGTCGTCGTCTGCCCTGCCGAAATCCTAAAACCTAGCACAGCCACGGGGCCACCAGTGGCGCGTCAGGATTTACTTGTGCTGTAAATTGACTGTGGTGTTGTGGAAGTGTGGCATGTCCACTGCTGAGGGCATACTGGGCGGACGCTAGTTCATGAGCTCTATTAATAACTTGACTCAAGAGTAGGGCCTAGGCCCTAGTGGCCATAGGCCTACATCCTCATCTGGGCATCTGATGTGGTGTAAAGTGGATCTGGTGTCTAAAGCGGTGCATTAGACGACGACACCAGCCAATGTACAGTTGACACGTGGTGGGGGAGAGGTGTGTGGGCTTCGAAGTGTGTTGGTGTCGTGCGGGCGGCGACACGTACCGACTGATTGGTTAGCTGCACGCTTGTAACCACGCTCGCGCGAGCATGTCCCGTTGGATATGGTTGTTTCCCGTGTATCTACGAATGTAGGCAAAATGACTTGTTTTGTACCTCCTACGTGCAGGCAACCAAACAGACGTTCAGTGGAGTCAACATATGCAATGACTCAGAATGAGACGATGCAGACAACCAATCATACGGGTAATAACACAGCGGGGCGACTGTGCGATGCGGGCGGCAACTAGAGAGAGGATAGAGAAGAGAAAGAAGAAGAAATGGTGATCTAAACTAGAAAGGAAAAAGACCTATGGACTATGGAGAACATAGAAAGCCTTTGCAAATCTGAGACCATTGAGACAAAGACCTGGACAATATGTATGTCATGATGCTCTTCAATTTCACTAGAGATGATCCATATCATGATTTGTTTGAAGAAAGATGATCAAAAAGATTGGAGGAGCTAAAATCTTAAATAGCAAAAGGATTTTAGTCCCTCTAATCCCCTATGATATATTTCTCCCAAACAAACCCTCAAAGAGATTATTCACCGGAATTCAACACCATACGAACTTTTTAGATCTCGAGAGAGAAGCAGTAGCCACATAAAAGAGTCGTAGTAGAACAAGCGTGTCTTGTAAAACACGATAATATATATTGATAGGGTTTTGAGTTAGTAGAAATACAATATAATTTATTATTTTTAGAATTAATTATTGTTAAAATTAAAATAATTCTAAAAACTAAAATCGTATATGAAGCCTGAAAATTATGCCAAAGCCTCACAAAATTTCAAAAAAAACACAAACATTTTGGTAATGATGAACATAAATAAAATATTTAGAGCTCATGTAAAGATCAGAAAAAGCTCCCAAAAATAGAAAATGCTATAGATAAAAGAGAACGACTTCTAGAAAGTCCACCGGTGAAACCTTGATATATTAGAGGCATGTTTGGTTCACTACCTAAGTTGTCATATTTTGCCTAACTTTTCTGTCTAAGGTTAGTTATTCAATTCGGACGACTAACCTTAAACAAAGTGTGGCATATTTAGCCACAAACCAAACAGACCCTAGATCACACAGGTTCACACAAACAAAAAGATAATGAAAGTCAGTATGTATGTATGCATCGATCAAGTTTTTTTATCTATAATTACCTTTGTCTTGATAATTAAGAAAAAATATGATATGTTTATGTATAACTTATCTATGGCATGTTTGTTTTATTTTTTTTTTTTAGCATCCGACCGCAAGAAGCTGCTACGGATTCTAAACACCTACCTTTTTTAGGCTGCTTTTGCGAAAATCGCTTTGGTAAAAACTATCGAAATCAATGTGAACATATAGTCGATCGAGTTGTCGTAACAGTAGAAATCCGCTATTTTCTAGATCCTAAACCTTATGAATGTCTTTATCTTTCTCCACACATAATCCCCGCAATATTTAAATTCTTTCCAGGTCAAATCCTAGAAAAGTTAGTTAGAAAAAAGCCGAAACAAACAGACCTTATATTTCGTTTAAGCGACAAATTTTTATGTAGTTGGCTTGACGTCACAATGGACCCAAGAACAGTTAACCGCAAACAGTACGAAATAATAGGCGTAAACTTTGATCTCCAACTCAGAACATGCATAGAAACGTGCGTCTTCTTTATTTTCAGCGAAACATGGGAATTCATGGACAACGTATAACCCATAGTGCATGAAAAACGGGCCTTATTGGATCAGAAATATAATTTTTTGTACAACACCGACAACAGCAACAGCAGTCCCTCAATTATATACTCAAGTAGTCAACATCGCAAAAATATGCACCAGGTTCGGCAGGCACTGTGAAAAATGGGATTTCTGGATCTAGCGCCCAGAGCCTTTCAGTGGGCGAGCAGGCAGCTCAAGTTCTCCAGACAGCACGGTCGCAACAAGGTAATGGACAACATGCACAACAGATACCGGTTGTCAGGTTATCATGGTGCGAAAATGTGCTCTTGAAGACCTGTAGAGACCAGCCAAAGCTTCCTGCAGGTGCTCATGTTCCACTGTTCAGGGAATATATTAGATCTGAAGCACACTGGTTTCCTCTTTCCTGATCTGAATATGGTTCCATAAACTTTGGTTGCCAAGATGAAATACTGGTTGCTCACATGAAACAATCATCCGCATTGTTCACGCAGTGTTGAAGCACCATACGTGCTCTAAGCTGAAGATGAGATTCAAAGTTGTGCATTAGGTTTATCACGCAGCGAAATCAGTTGTGAGAACTGCCAATTAGGACAGACTAGATACTAAACGATGCTAATTATCATAGGATCAAAGTGTTCAAGGGGAGAGGAGTACCTTGCAATCCAAGCAGTGGTCGTTTATCATGTTTTTCACTTGTTGGATCACTCCAGCATTTTGCAGTCTGACAGCCCTACCAGATGAGGCTTCACATTTTGGGTAAATCAAGTTCAGAAGGCACCACAGCGTGGCAACTCGCAATTGTTTATCCTTGCTTTGCAGAAAGTTCACCGCAAACAATGGTTTGATGCGATCTGCTCTGTGAGGCAGAAGAACATTCATCACAGCTTCCTTGTTCAATTCGTTTCCAGCCGCAATGTTTGCAAGCACATACATACCCTGAAGAGAGGGAACAGCAAGATCTGTGACTTGCCGACAATGGTTTTTGAATTCTTCTATAAAAATGTTAAGTCATGGAGAAGCACGTATGTCCAAAATATCAAAGAATGGGATAAAAACTATGCAGTTCACTACAATAGATGTTTCTATCCTCTCATGTCCTGCTGTCCCTCCAAAATTAAAAGATGCACATGAATTGATATAGGTTTATATTACAGAACTTCAAAATTAAATAAATAAATAAATAAATAGACTATGCTTTTGAAGAAAACTGACCTGAACGAATACTCCCGGGGCAGACGCATTGTTCAGTTGTCTTGCAATAGCATTCATAATTATTCCATCTTCACCAATGACAAAATTAGCAGAGTCCACATATCCATCAACAAGATTGCGCACAAGTGCCAGGGTTTGTTCTTGAACAAAATGTTCAGAATCTGTATGACATTTCACAATTAGCAGTCAACATAATAGTATGGCAGTTCCCTTGTAATCATATTTAGGCATTAGACTTACCGCATATGAGGCTTGAAAGAGTAGATAAGGTCAACTCCTTAACAATGAAGTCTTTATCCTTAGGACTAAGAAGAAACATAATATTCCTGAGAGCCCATACAGATTTTAGCCTCAAAATTGGATCCATGGACTTTGACAAATGAACAAGATGTGAGACGACCCCAGAGTTAAGAAGAACTGATTTCCTGGGTGTCAAATTAATGGCAATATTGCAAATGGCACCAAGGGCAGCAACCTGTGACAAGAACAAATCAATGAGAAATAAATTAGGAAACTTCTACTGAGTCATAATGGATTAAAGACCTAAATATCCATGTTTCAAAGTCCAGCTAATTGCCAAATCGATACTGACTTTAGTAACTTTCAATGACAAGGGTTGCTGAAACAATAAATCTGAGAATTGGTAGTCAGGGTGCAGACCAAAAGAGAGTTTGGCACTAGCTTTCAATTATTGTTGTACAACTTTGCGCTGATAAGATAATGACATAAGGCTTGATTACTGATGTCTGAAAATACAGCTAAGTGCCTAATCAACACCAAATTTAGCACACCATAGTACCAAAAAGGTTCCTCCACTCATAAAACAACGAAACGGTGCTCAAGCTACCAGTAGCCAACTAAAGAAGTATACCTGCTAGCTTTCGAATCATTACTTTGCTATTGTACATTGGTATATAGATTCTAATCAAATCCTAATGTCTAAACGACCTAACGTCAGATGCCTCACTAGCTAGTTGCCCAATTAATACTCCCTCTGTTTCTTAGGATTTGCAAAATTCTTCCAAGATATATTTTGACCAATCTCTTATTGTTGGTGACACATTCATCTGGAAAACATATGACCGTCACAGGAAAAAGGATAGAGTTTGTTCAGGAGTTGTTTCAGTTCAGTCAGGGTTTTAAACTTAACTCCATCTAAAGAGCCTACCCAGAGCCTCCTTGTGAGGGCGACTACACCATCTGCCCTTCCATTCCCAGCCAATGAGCCAACTAGCCACATCACTTATAAGATATTATGGATTTCTATAAAACCAAATCATATTGAAAGATATGTGAAATATGAATCCAACTAAATAACTTTAATACCCTAAACATGTATATAGTTTCATAAAATTTTAGGTCAAATTAATAATGTTGACTTCTCTACATTCTAATACAACCTATACCTTGAAATCCGGGAGGGGGTACTCCATTCAGCATTGTTTCTGTAGCAAGGTTGCTCCAATAACAAAACCCTAGCAGTGGTACAAGTCCACCTGCTAGCTTTTAGGTCTTTTTGTGCAACTATATGTTGATGCAAACAACAAAGCTATAAATTCTGTAGGGCAGTTTATAGAAACTGAATTCCAAAAAAAATGTGTAGGTAAAACTGCCACATTTGAGTAAGCTGCCATGTAATTTTAAATTCAGGAGGCCAGCTAACATGATACATGATGGGTGGGCAAAGACATAAGTTGCCATGCCGCGAAATGGCTTCTAGCTGCCTAGCATAATGGTTAAGGCTTCCGAGTAGCATCTCCAGGTCCTAGGTTTGATCCCCTCTGGGCGAATTTCGGGCTTGCTTAAAAAATCTCCTCGATGTGCCCCGCCCGCTCTTGGGGATCGATATCCTGCGCGCCACCGCCACCCTCCGGCTGGGCCATCGCAGAGTGAGCAGTTGATCGGCCCGTTAGTGATAGAGGGCCAAGGTTCAAGGGGTTTCTCGGCCGGGACCATGTTTCGGTCTCTTCTTAATATAATACCGGGAGGGCAGTCTTTCCCTCCCGGCCGAGTTTTTTTTTATAAGTTGTCATACCATGCACTGAAACTTTATTTCCTCTTAGAATCTAACATGTTCACAATTTAACTAGACCACTGAAAGAAGAAAATGTACTTGGAAGCACCTGCACTGCACCTTCGAGAAAACAAAACACTAACTCAGGAAAATGTCAATGTAGATTTTGCAGGGTTAGCGTTACCTGGACCGAAGTACACGAGTCGTTTAAAAGCTGGACTAGAGGACCAATAACTGTATCGCAGGATAATCGACCTCCACTAAGTACCTGGAGAATAAATACATCAATTGAATCATCTGGGACAAACAACAAAAGTCAAGATAGAAAGATGTGTATATCTTACCTTTGGTGACCTGGAGATATTCTTCAGACACGAACATGCTGCAACGCGGATATCAGCCCAATCATGTTTCAATGCATCAAGGAGTAAGGTTGATACCTATTTCAAGATATTATGTTAATAGTCATAAGTTATTTGTCAATGAAAACCGTATGCATCCACTACTAAAAACTTAAATGTTGGGAGCTGACATTGAGACAGTTGATTGAATTACCGATGTAACTGAAATTAACAAATAACAATAACAGGAGGGCTCTACAGCTGAACTAGAATTTACAACTTTGGAACTTCACGCATCACATACCTCATCTGACATCATTTGAGATCTTGACTCTTCAAGTTTTGAGCAAAGTTCAGATAACGCAAGCAATATGGCCACTGCTTGCCTTGTCTCCAATGGTTTCGCTAGCAGATGGTTGCTGAGCTTCTCAACTGCGTTCGTTGCAAGAGCTTGTTTCTGCAGTTCGAAGCTATCTTTAATCATGGTGGTTAATGCCAAGGGAGCTTCATCTCCGATGTGACCAGGTTCTTCGATTAGCTCAAGTAAAACCATAATCAACTTGGTCTTAATCTGTTTGTCCTGAAAATGGCCAGGAGAAGCATGCCCAAGTGCAATCAAGCATCGGCAAGCAAGTAGTCTTGTGCTTGGATTCCGATCATGTATTAACCCAACTACTGAACGAAAACATTTTCCATGAACCGTTGTTACAAATCTGGAAGCAACATCTTGGTTATTCTGAACGACTACAGTGACAGAACCTAAACAAGCATCCCGTAGATTCACAGAACCTCCAAAAAGGCTAACAAGTTTTTGTGGAACTCCAGCACTGCATAGTGCCAATTGTTCTGCACTACTCTTACAAGAGTGAGATATAATAGCAGCAGCCAGCTCTGTGACATTCTCATTCTCACTGTCCAAAAGAGAAAGAACAAAATTCATGTTTTTCCCCCTATTAACATCAAACTTTGGAGCTAATCTTGATTGATATATCATTCTAAGAGCACGTGCACTTGCATCCACAACCTGTAATCAAGAATACAACATTAAATAAAATATATGCAGCAGCATTATCTACAACCATATCAATAAATCATACTCCCTCTATACCAAAATAAAATTCATTTTCCTTTGTAGTAGATTCATACAATAGTTGGTGTATATGTTCTATATATGTGTCTACATTCATCATCATCTAGTTGAATATAGACATAAATATCAAGAGCTAAAATGAATACTATTTTGGAACGGATGGAGTACAAAACAATATGCATAATCATTAACCAGAATTGGCTCCTAAGCACAACACAAAAACGTGTTCAACAAAGAAGGTTTTCTTGGGTTCCACTTCTTACAATTGTACATGTGCTACAGCTTACAAAAAAAATATAATTTGTTGAACTTCAGAAATAATGAAAACTTAAATTTTCAAAGAGATAGCAGTGATTACTTAGTAATGAAACGTAATGAAGATTTTTGAAGTTTTTCTGTCATAATTAGTTACATTTTCTGAAAGAGAATTGTGAAGTAAGACAATCAGACAAAAGCCAGTTGATCACAATGTAGCAGGTAAAGGCATTAGCAAAATTGGCTGAATAGAGACATGTTTATATCCTGAATGAATATTCACAAGAATCATTTTCAGATATAAATATCAGAAATTACCATGTCCCATAACAATAAACTAGAAAAAGGGGGAAAGCCAACAGCTGCCAAATCATTATGTCAGATAAGCGGGCATGACTATCCTTTTATAAGAATCTTTATATAGTTAAGTCAAAAGGGCAGGCCGGGTGCAATGGTGAAAGTTGTCTCACGGACTCACCAGGTCGCGGGTTGTGAAGCGGCCTCTCTACATTTGCAGAGGAAAGGCTTGCCACGATTTATCCCTTCCCCAAGCCCCACTCATGTGGGAGCCTCTGGCACTGGGCCTGCCCTATATAATTAAGGTTGAAAGTGGTAGTTATAAACTCGACCGGGGAGGGAAAGACCGCCCTCCCGGTATTATATTAAGAAGAGAAAGGTTGAAAGTGGTAGTTATAAACTCGACCGGGGAGGGAAAGACCGCCCTCCCGGTATTATATTAAGAAGAGACCGAAACAATGGTCCCGGCCGTGAAAATCCCCAAACCCTGCCCCCCATCACTAACGGGACGACGTCAACCGTCCACTCTGTAACGGCCCAACCGGAGGGTGGCGCAAAGGACATCGTAACCCGAGAGCGGATGGGGCACAGCAAGGGGATTTTTTTAATCAAACCTGAAAATCTGCCCCCAAGGGGGATTGAACCCAGGACTTGGAGGTGCTACTCGGAAGCCCTTAACCACTAGGCTATGGATGTTGAGATGTGACAATAGAGATATACCAAAGTAATCATTTCATCTAGTTTTTTCTTTAGCCATTCTGTGCCACAAGGGACCTTTGGCCTCATAGTAGAATAATGGGCAACAGAATTCACCAAAATAAACAGTTAGTTTAGTTCATTTGCAAAATTTCATTCAAGATCATATATCAATTGCAACACCAGTTTATAGATCATGTGAGTGATTATACATTGATTGAAATTTTTGGGATGCAAAATTCTGACTAATGCATGTGGGGTTTTCGAACTGCAATCCTGGACTGAATACTCTGACATCAAAAACCATACAAGTTTTTTTTCTCGGACGTGCAGGAGAGTTGTGCATCATTATATTAAATCATTATATTAAGGAGAGAACCAAAGTACAAAAACCTAGGAGGGCAAGAACACACACACTAGCAAACACACATTATAGAAAGAAAAAGGGTAAGGACCCCACACCCTACACTAACCCGGCCAGATGGCAGCAAGTCCCTTGGCACCAGCCCTGCACCAGATTTCAGCCTCATCCTTTATGCTATCCTTTATGCTTTGAACAACATCAGGAACACTAGGAGAGGCTTCATCAAATATGCAGGCATTCCTAGCTTTCCAAATACAACAAGCTCAAGAATAAGGGTGTTTTGTTTTCCTCCTAGATTATATAAGTTGTATTATGGTGGAAGGTTAGGAGGGTAAAATATCACTTTAGCATTGTGTAGCTTATTTGTGATCCCAAAGTGATATTTTATCCTCCTACCCTTCCACCATAATCCAACTTATATAATCTAGGAGGGAAATAAACAGGGCATAAATCATGAGCTCCAGTTTTACCATAACTAACAGAAGCAATTTACCAAATATTCTTTAGATTGTGTTCAAAAGAGGGAGAAAATTTTAATAAATGAATATAGACGACCTCTACAGGAATCCAACATAAAAAAAGACAGACTTTCCAGCACATCCTCCCTACCATCACCAAACCTAATCATTGACCCGCTATCAAACTCTTCTGATTTCAAGCACAAATAAACAATAATTATACTAGTTCAACCAAAAGATGAGAATACATAAAAGAAACAGGCACGGAAAAGAAGAGAAAAGGAAACGACAACCACCACAGTTAGCTCTCACCTTAGTTAAACCAACATATTCTCCAAAAGTTTAGCTCAAATAATTTCCCTCGTTCCAGGGCTTTAAGCACAAACCACCCATCATAATTCCCAAATGCAAAGTTGTTTACTTCTTTTCAACCAATCCGTAGTTATTTGCCATCAAATTTGCCCCAATCTATTTCAGATTTTTGACTAGATCAAAACCCTTGCACTACAGAACATGTTAACAGCAAATGGAATGTAGTTGCCACACGCCTCGTCCCAAATTCCCAATTGCAGAAAGTAAGGTCAAACTCCTTCACCGATCCAATCAATAGTTTGTCGTATAAATGATGAACGGACACCATTTGCACCCAGTTCAGGCTCAAGATTCGGAGCATAACTTAAGGTATCCCAAAATCTACAACAGGAAAGAAGCCAAGCAGTTGTTGCTGCTAGTTTCCGTCAACTCTGTTGGGCGCAACAGATCTTTTTTCCCAATTAAGCAAGAAACTCACGTTCCTATTACCAAAACCAATCGGATTCCCGCAGACACACGCAACGAGCAAGTGGAGGCGGGAGGGCGGGCAGACCCTACCTTCTCGTCGGGGTGAGCGAGGAGCCGAGTGAGGTACCCCACAGCGCCGGCGGCCAGCACGGCGCGCGCGCAGTCTTCGACGCCGCACGCGAAGCTCCCCGCCGCGGCCGCCGCCTGCACGAGCGCCGCCGGCGAGGCTCCGGGATCCGCCAACGCCGCCACGACTGCGGGCACGGCGCCCAGGCGGAGGTAGAGCAGCTTCTTGGTCCGGTTTCCGATGATCTGGTTCTTGATCTCGCGCAGCGCGCGGACGCGCTCGTGCTCCACCTCCTCTCCGCCGGCACCGGCGCCCGGGGAGGGCCCCGCGGCCGCCAGCCTCGCCGTCAGCTCCTCCGCCCTCGTCCCCATGCAGCTCGACGCAGACGCCGACGCCGATGGTGCGGGCGACACCTCCTCCGGCCGCGCGCCGCCGCTGGCCGTGGCCGGCATCTGGGTAGGAGTCGGGGCGGGGTGCGGTGGAGGTGGCCGAGAGGTGTTTTTATGTAATAACTAGGTCTGTGCCCGTGCGTTGCAACGGGAGTACGCTGGGATGAGCATCGACACATATTTGATCGAATCGTATATTTCCTTGGGGCTCCGGAGAAAGTTTGCTCGGAAGCCAAACATGTTATGACCTGAGCATGCGTTACATGTGTACCCATCAGCACACTGTTCCTCGCTTGTATGAGTCTTGTTAATTTGCATACCTCGTGCATAGTCTCTCATGTCTCGGTAGCAGTATCAGATTTCTTCAACCATGGTCAAACCAACTGAAAGATTACAGAACACTGGGAAACCAACTCATTATAAGTCGAGACTTTTTTGTTCTACACTTGTCCTTTACATGAGCAACATATATATTATCTTATCATCAGCTATTCATACCACAGCATGCTATCCAGAGTTCCAGACATCAACTCAAATAGAAATTTCAAATCCAAGAACAGCAACCAGTGTAATGAGATATCCGCTCTTGTAAAATTGACAATACAAACTGTTAAGGACAAATCTTCAAGACCTCCAGCTTTAATTCTCAAGAAATTAATATAGAAAAATATATATTAAATTTACACCAGAACATCCATGAAAATCATGATCAAAACAAACTTACAATTTTGTACAGAGTTGCATGAAATGCGTGGCTTTAGCCTCGTTGAATCGGAACATAAGCATCAACATGCAAAAAACTGACAGAATCACTGGATTCTAGCATTGGCAATCCTCAGTAAAAGGGTATTCAGATCCTCTTATACAGGAGGTGCAAGGAAAATGGAAGTGACCATTGTCAGTCAAGCGACCAAGATCAATTGTTGGAGAAAACACGGCTCACATTCAGTAAAGTCTCAACCAAATGGTGAATCTAACTCCTAGTTTTTCACATAAGCGCCTCACATTCATTTGTTGGAGGAAACATGGCCGTAATATTCAATGAAGTCAAGGCGGAAGAGAAGGAACTTCAAATCGACGTGTTGTTGCATGGGCAGCTGCGTAATAAAAGCATCAAGAGAAGCTGTATAATCTTTTGCGATGCTATCTAGGTCTTCACCCATTTTCCAGAAAAGTTCTCCAGCTAGTTGGATCATGGCTTTTCTGCCGCCATCAAACCATGAACCTGTATCCTTTGATTTTGATTTTGGTTTACCCTTTCCCCTGCAACAAAAATGAAACATTGGAGTAAAATGTAAATCAAACAGTAGGTATGAGATAAGCTTTAAAGTAAAGATGGAAGCACAATATCTGATTCTGCAATAATCTAACCTTAGTTGCAGCTTATATATCCTTTCAAACCATCGATCAGTGTGGCTCCGAAACTATAAGATAATGTCAAACAGTTCAAATAGATTCCTTAAAAGTTCTTGGGAATGTTTACCAAGCAAGGCCTTCTCCAGTATCGAGTTGAGATATTTATCGTGTGCTAAGAGAAGGTCATCTAAATCCTTTGCTGCATCCATTTCATCAGAAAAAACGGGCCCACGAAACCTCCAGGACCTCAAACATAATGTAGTATTGGAAATTGATCACAAAGTGATTCATCTCATTGTTTAGAACTTGAAGTGTACACCATCAGCGATACTCTCATGGACTCCACTACTACAGTGCTTATCTTCCATGGTTTTAGTGGTGCGTCCAGGGCCACTCATTCAACTTTGATGCCCGAATTCTTCCACTCAAAAACTTTGGCATAAATCTTGGCGTTGATTGGTTGGAAGAACACAGTCCCGTGTAGGCTCTTGCTCATCATTTGGTGGAGGACCCCTTCTCCACAATTAGGATTATATGGTACTCCCATCATTAGATGCACTCCCATCTTCGGAGCCACTATCATCATTAGATAATAATAGGTATGTGCCCGTGCTTCGCTACGTAAGTTAAAAATTAGTTCACTTATTTAGTGCTGGTTTAAAGGATGTAGTAGCTGCAAATGCTATAATATTTATATTTTATATAACGTGACGTAGCAGCAGCAGCTACCACTGCAGAAGCAGCCGAACGCTAGTCCAGCAACCAAACAACGTGAGTATAAAATTTCAATACACAACGACAAATGTCACTATGATATACAAAATACATAGTAAAATATCACTGTGACACTAATATTATATTGATGATTTAAATATGTAATATTATTATAAACATGTGGACTCAATTAAAAGGATACTCAACAACAAACAACACATTATTGCAAATAAGAAGAAAGCATACAACTATACTGATGAAGCAAGAATAAAGTTTCATTGTGAAGTTCCATTGCTAGAATTGTGAATATAAGTGTTAGAGACAGTTACAACAACAAAGGCCTAGCTAAAAGAAACGACTACCCAAAACCAGTGAAAGATATAAAAACAATGGCGAATTTTAAAAACTCCAACAATTCTTTGCAGCATTGCATGCGCATTCTATTTGTGAACTATTAAGAGAAAAATCAAATCCATACAATTATGAACCGTTATTCGAATTTGGTAGCAAACTATTAGACTGCTTCACTGCATGGCACACAACATTCTGCACAGTCGCAAACTTACTTTCTGTTATGGATATTCACGTTCAACAGACTCTGCATGAAAAATAGAATAACCATTCAGAACTACTTTATTGGGTAAGCTCGAGGGCAATACAGAAAGGGTGTAGAGCTAATCCAAAGAACATAGATACAAAACAAATATTAAATCAAAACATATTCACACCTGCAAGCTGTATTCATGAAGCTCTTCATCATTTTTAGATGCACTTGTACAATAGCTTACAAGCAAAAAAAGGAACAATTTCAGCAAGGTGCGGCCCACAATGGTACCCAATAGAACGACCGCATGCAAGAATGCATAATGTTATAGTAAGCCTTGGTACCAGACTTTATTATATAAGTTTGTAATCTTAACCCATAGTAGAAGCAAACAAAATATTAACCGCTAACGTAAAGCCGATTCAAAGTTATCAAGAAAAACATATAATTTTAAACATCTATCAATATTTGGATTAGAAGATTTTAAATCACATATTCCTTACCGTTACTAATGGTGGCTTGCCTCCACAATTTTGAGATAAACAAGTACCTTAGAGAACCAATCATCTGGATATTGGTAATTTCAGATTTTGAAGCTCTATTTTTCAGCACCTGGACAACTTGCAAAGTTGCCTTCGCTAACAAATCATCCGAAAAACTTGGAGCAAGCGATGCTACAAAACAGAAGCAATTGTGGTTATATTATAGTAACAAATAGATATTATCTTTGAAGTAATGGCAGCGATAGATAATTATTTTAGTAATAGAATGAGTAAATAATAGTGGAGAAATAAATAGGAAATAATAATGGCAGCACAAAAGGGAGTTAAAACCACCAAGTTGCCAAAGAACACTCCGGCTCCCCATGTTTTCCAGATATAGCTGTTTATTATATTGAAGTTTCTAAGTCAATATTGTTGGCAGTTTAGTCGTAACACACTGTTCTAATATCACGACTGTTTACATAATGGGAATGGAAATGCAAACTTGCATAAATGAATAGCTATAGCTAGAAACTGCCAAACTTGCATAAATGAATCTCCAACTTTGACATGTAGAAAAGCTAGGTTCAGAGCATATAATAGGCACCTTGAGTACCTTTTTTTGTGAGAATTAGAATTTCATGAGATGTCTGTATGCACTCATAGGATTATAGTTTCTACAGAATTGGTCCATGTATGATGTATGGCTATCGAAGTGATCAACATGGAGTTGCTACATAGCATTTTCACATACATAAGGAGCTCCACAAGCCAGGGGCAAACACCAGCTTCAATTATAGCTTGGATCTTATTATTACTGCCGTCAGATAAATATGACAGAGCCCAGCATGCATCAGTGAGAACTTTCTCATCGTTGGAATGGATAATTCGTGCAAGTGTCAGCAGAGCAGGCTTAGTCTATAACAGCCAAAGAATAACATGTTTATTTAGTAACCATTGTTACAGAAAAGCAATTAAAAAAGTCTTGTCTAAAACCTGATCGAATGATGGTTGTGGCTTTCCCCTGCAGAAGTTAGACAGCGTCCAGGTGGCATTCCTCAACAGCAACATTGCCCAAAGCCCACACAACGTTTTGTATTGTTTTAAAATAGAGAAAGAACATCACGGTCACACATCATACACTCCTAAATAGCAAATAAAAAGCACACAAGCCAAGACTAAATAAATACCTACTCACGAACATCATCACTACCAGAAGCAAGAAGTTTCACAATTGTAGGAACAAACACATGATCAATAACAACCTTTTATTTTCTGAAGCGCCAGAAACAATATTTGTGAGAGCCCATGCTGCTTCGAACTACAAAAGATTTACAAAGCTGATGAAAATCCATATTCATTTAGCAACAACAGGATACAAGAATTATACTGTATCAAAATACCTGCAGCTGGGACAAATCCTCTCTTGTGAGAAACTGCACAAATCTTGGAACTACACCTGGTTTGATCACCCCTTCAATGGAGGCACCTCTCTGGAGTAGAAATATTGCAAATTCAGACAATGTTTACAAACAATGTATAATGGGCCACCGTTGATAAACAAACCAAGAAACGAAAAGAACTGGAAAGAGAGCAAGTTAATACCTATCGATAGCAATTTGCGGAACAGTGTGGTGGCCTCAAGCCGAAGATTATTGTCATCTGAATAAACCCCACTAACCATAGCTGGGAGGCTTTCGAGCTACCAATTTAACACAACACAAATATCAGACCAAATATAGCAAGTACTAAAAGAACCTAAATTGAATAAAGACCACACAGAGACCAAGCAAATAAGTTTCTCAACATATAGAGAATATGGTGGTGTAAACAAAAAGAAAGAGATAATCCATTTTATGACATTCTCAACATCAGGACAGGGTATCACAGACAGACAAAAACTCATCATTTAATGGTATGTTAATTTTGTGATCAGAGTGATTTGTTTCTGCATACATATATTTTGGTCTTGCACTCATTTTTACATAATTAGAAGTACAGAGCATGGGGAAAGATCATAGAATAGAGGGAGGGAGGGAGGGAAAGGCTACGGAGTCTTACTTCCAGACGTCGTGCTCCCGGTCGGCGGCCGCGGCGGCGTCCGTGTGGCCGGAGGCGGGCATGGGGGTCAGCCACTGGGGGTAGTCGCGGTCGAAGAACTCCTAGCCCGGAAGCAGCACGCCGACGATGGCGAGGATGACGAAGTCGTACGTGGCCAGCCCCATGAGCACCATGGCCTGATTTGTTTCTGCATACATATACTAAAAATCAGCTGTGATTTTGATCAATGCACAAAGAGACTTAGATGGAACAGTTAAAATAAACCACACCAATTTTCAACTTCTGAGGAAATACAGACCTGCTACTCCACTTTCAAGTGTTTAGCAAAGAGCTTTACTCGGCGACATTCTTTAGTAAATATCTTTAAATCCCTACAACCAGTTGTTGCATTATTTAAAAGAATATGCAACACATATAACTAAAAACATGTTCTTGCACTTTATCACCAACCGTTCTTGAAATATAGCAGTGATCCGTACATAGAGACTGCTTTATGCAGGCTCATAGCAAGCCTGCAAGGGCAAGATCAACATTTTACCAACCATGACTAAACTATAATGTGGGTGATATCTACAGATAGTCAATAAACATAGCTGAACTGGTTATGTTAATTATCAAACACCAGAACTCATTTGTTAAATAGACCTTGGTCCATTTTCTTACAGTATTTATCAAACATCAGTAAAATGTCTGTAACTATGGCATGCATATTTGAGCAATAGACACTTAGAAGTTGTGAGTCAGAACCATCATCAGAAAATTGTAGCAGCTACCAACAGCTCCACAATTCAACATCAGAGTCATGTGAAATTTGACTATTTCAATAGCATGTATATCAATTGACTAAATAGTCAGCAAGATTTCACTTCGTAAAAGAATCAGCCGTATTGGTGTTACTATTAACGAACAGCGAGCATCACAGCTAATGTGGCAACCATGTTACAATATAACCTTCCCAGAATAGTAACGAACTGTAAATGAATAGCTTCATTTTCATATTGAATAGATCTCACGTGTTCCAAAACCAAAGGCTGCTCACAAATGCCCAGAGCAAGCAAAACTGAATGGTATTACAAAGTGCAATAAACATAGCTGAAGAACTTACAATCATTCCTAAGAATTAAGTTTCAACTTGAGTGACTGTGCTGCGCTAAATGATTGAATTAATCATGACCAAAAGCCATGGGCGTTGCCATGTATCCATTTTTCCATTTGATTTATTGTGTAGTATTTCTAAGAGGGTAACTATTACCATGATCAGATGACTCTATTGCAGAAAGAGGCAGCGGGGCACCTCTAATCAATCTTAACAGACGAGAAGAGGTAGTGGACGAAGTAGAAGGAGAGCAGGAAACCAATGGCGCCAGTGGAGAGCATGATTGCAAGGGCCATGATCAGGGAATAGCCAAGGTAGAGTGTGGCAGAAACTGGTCTCATCTATAGATAATGTATTATCTCTTTGGATGATTGTAAGTGCAACATTATCCTCTTTAGATTCCATCCACAGGAGACAAAAACCTATAATCATTGTTACTATGTATTATTTGATACACGATTCAAATGTTTCTACTATAACCAGCTAAACAATTTTACATGCATTAGTGATAACATAATAATGAAAAATTAATATTGCAAATAAAATGATATAAAATATGATGTTCTATATGGCAAGAGGGTAAAAAAGGCCAAGTTTTATAGGACAACGATTAAACCTGCTATGTTGTATGGTACAGGAGGTTGGCCTACAAAAAGCTGACTTGTTCAATTGATAGGTGTTCCAGAATCGAATAGCCTCAGGAGATCAGAGTACTGGCCATGGACATCACCTGTTCAGAAGAAAATATGTGAGATTGATATTCATTAGGAAGCTCCGCTAAAGGAATTTTAGGGTAACTCATACTCAGATTAACCAGAATCACTGCATATATCATTACAGGTACTCAAATACTGTTGAGATTCTTTTTAATTGACAATTTATTAATTGAATGATTTACTTTTATGTAGCATGAAAGAAAGTATTATCATTTTTTGTATGACCGACACAGCAGTGGAGCACGAGTTCATCAAATACAATAATGGAAAACCTATAAGCGGATAAAGTAGATGTGCTTTCTCAGCAATATAACACTGTCAATTGTTATCTTGCGTGCATTTTTATCAGCGAGACATACGAACAACCAAGCATTCAAGACTTTCGTGCGAGACAGTGATGATAATCATCCAGTTTACATAATATGCTTAGTGAACTTTCATTTCAAGTATACTGCTTTCGTTTCTCATAGGATGCATGGTTATGGGAATCTTTGTTGTTCACTTCAACATTTTGACAAAATGTGATCTTGATATTGCATCTCATCATACAAGTGCAGTGATCATTTAGCATTGATACCTCAAGAGTTAGCATCAGTAGTTGAGGGAGGATACACGCAAAATATATAATAGGACCATCCGATCGATGATAAAAAAAATAGTGGCTTCCTTTCGGCAAATACAATCAGAGGGTCTCTATTCCAAGTATGCCTGATAATCACTACAAACAGAAAACAGCAACCAACATATGCACGCCCATATTTCAGCCCTCAACCGGTTCTTGAAGATCGGGTTTAGGACATGAGCAAGACCCCCAAAAGGCAAAAGACCAAACGGCGCGATACCCCGTTGACCTCCCCAAGGCGTCGTCTTGGGTGCTAGCGGCACGAAGAAACTGCTCGGGAGCCACGGGAGAAGGGGGGCAAATACCGCAGATTTTGATGGGCGCCTCGAGCTCCAGCAGGTTGGGCTGGTGCAGGAAGATCTCCTTGGCGGCAGCGCATAGCTGCTTAATCTCCGACTCCGACAACTGCGCGTTCTTCCCAGGCTTGATATTCTTCACCTCCAGCAGCCGGCGTATGACGTCGTCAAGCAAGGCCGGATCCATCATGTTGAGGAGCTCTTCAACACTCACACCACTCTTGTCGAAACTTCTCGACAACAGTTAAAAGGGAGGGAAACGAAATCTTTACAAAGAAAAAAAGCCCAAGCACGGATCGAAGAAATACCGGCTGCTCTACGTGTGGGATGGACCAGAGGGGGGGAGGGATTTGGTCTGTGATCGGCGGTGCCTTGGTGATACAGAGATGCTACCTTCTTTGCTCGGTCAGTTGGTCCTAACTTTTTTTCCTAGGATGCTCTCCTGCTGCTCTCGTTCCTGCAGATTGATGGGTTTTTTGGAGGAAAGGCTGGTGGGGGCGCGTGGACGCGCGGCGGATGCGACCGTGGCGTGCGGGCGGCGGTTTCGCGGTGGCTGGTGGGGGCGCGTGGACGCGCGGCGGATGCGGCCGTGGCGTGCGGGCGGCGGTTTCGCGGCGGATAGCGGGACGTGCGCGTGCGCGTGCGGGTACGAGCGGGGGCAGTCTACACTCCACTCTTAATAGTTGTAGAGATATCTAATTGATTTTTTAGGGTATGTTTTAGCGTGTGTGTTTTTCTGCTATACGAGACGGAGGTGATAGGGAAATGATGTGTGGCCCAGTCAGGTGTCGCCACGTGGAGTTAAGAGCCCTGTGTGCGTGTGACGTGGGACAGCTGTGAAATCATTGGGGCATTGGGCCCAGATTTTCTATAACTTTTTTTTTAAAGTCGTGTTCTTTATTTAATTTTTCGTTAGAGTTTTTTATTTCAAGGCGGTGGCTACATTGGACTTTGTCAGTTACCGACAAGTGCTATTTTCGAGTACATTTTCGTTCTTTGTTTCTTTTGGATCAAGGTGCTTTATTACATTGTTTTATGGATTTCATTACCTTTGTTGCCCGTGTAGTTATTTTATTATATGATGAATATTTAACCTTAATCCAACAAGCATAAACACTCTTTCATCTTATATCTGGTCATGTGATGTGAGACAGTCGAGAGTTAAAGAGTCAAATATTGATTATTTAAATAAACACTCGCATGTTTTGTCTTTAAATATTGAATATTTAACCTTAATCCAACAAACATAAACACTCGCATGCAGAATTGGAGAGGATATTGAAATAGTGATTTTAATTGATTATTTAAACTTTTGCTTGATTTACCTATCAACTTGATTTAATCTTTCACTTGGTATACTTATCGGCATATCGTGGTAGAAAATGTTCCGACAAAATATTATATAAATCAATGGACAAAATATGGTGTAACAGAATTCTAATAATAAAGTTGGTGAAATGAAAATAAAAAATATATTGATGATGAGATATAAAGGATGCTGCTGGAGAGGATGAATATATGGAGGGTGAAATCTTTTAAAGTGCTCCATAAAGAACGGAAAAAATATTTTTAAAGGATTAAATTTAAGACCGTCTTTGGGTGTGTTTGGTTTGACTTTTGGCTTTGGCTTTTTCCCCTAAAATCAAAAAGGCAAACCAAATGGCTCGATCCAGAAAGCAGTTTTTTCTAAAAGCTGACTTTCTCGTGGTGCAAAATTAAAAGCACCCCTAGAACTGCTTTTAGTGGATTTTGGATGGAACTGTGAAAACATATATCGAATAACATTTAACGGCTTTTAGTGGTTTACACCAAACGGTTTTAGCTTTTTAATAGCTCACATGCCATAGCAGCTTTTTCCACGGCTCACAACTCACAACAGCTTTTCCCACAACCACAGCCCAACCAAACAGACCCTAAGTCTTGGGTACATCTATCAACACAGCTGTAGTGGCACCAAGCAAAAAGGTGCATCGTGTTCCTTGATGATGGCCCAGCTAGCGTGCTTTCGTGCAATTAGAGCGCCATGGGCCGCATAGTCGCAGCTTCCACCGTGCAAAAGGTAGGGACAATATTTGGCTTGGTTACATATTCGAGACTTCGACTTTCTATTCTTCCTATATGATAGAGCGCGAAGGGAATCTCGCAGGAGAACATGTCCATGTCGCCTTTAGTACATCAACTGTCTGATTGTGTTCCAACGTCCACATGAACTATGACCTCTCTGTTACACCAAGTGGTGCGATGCTGCCAGAGTGTTGTCCCCTTCTCCCTCTACATCCCCTACCAACGTTGAGGTCGAGGAGTTCTACGCCATTCTCCGGCACATCCGCGAAGCCTCCTGCCGGTTGTGCGGCACCGACGCCCAACATGCCCCGCACGCACCGGCGTGGCGCCTCAGCTTCAATGGGACGATTTTGCCACCCCAGCACCTCCTGCGTCCATACTTGAGACCCCCGTGCAGAAGCCGGTGCAGCCATGGCCCGACGAGCTTGTTGTTGTCGGTGCTAGAGCCGAGCGCGCTATCGCGCTCATCGTCGTGTGTCGGTCTTGACCTAAACATGGAGGCCGAGGGCTATCATAGTGTTGGCTTCGAATTGGACCCAAACACTAGGATGAACCATCTGGCGGTGCTCTCTGCGGGAGCGCGGACGGTCTGCAGCCCTAGGTTGGACGGTCTGCAACCTCGCAACAGGAGCGGCTTCTCTCTTTGCGCTTGCGAGACGGTCCACCTGTCTGCAGCCCTAGGCTGGACGGTCTGCAACCTCGCAACAGGAGCGGCTTCTCTCTTCGCGCTTGCCAGACGGTCCGCCTCTGGATCGGACGGTCCGCGCGTGTGCAGAGGGTCATCTTCTTCATGAAGAACATGAATCTTGCCTCCTGGGAGGGACCCCGTCAAGGAGGAGAAATTCTAAGGTTGTATTGGGATCGACAGGCCACCCAAGATGCCTGTAGTCGACGTAGAGCCAAAGAGAGGTGAAGACTCGAGGTAGAGCAAGGCTAAACTAGAGCGGGTCTAGAGCTAAATTACTCCTACTCCTAATGAATGGAAAGGACAATGCAAATAAGGCAAAATTGATAAGTAGATTTGATTGGATCGATTACAGAGGTTCAATCGGACGTACCCTATCATCTATATGAAGAGGGAGGTCTGGACCCGTTACAAGTCGGCTCACAAACAAATCACGCATATTTCGCTAACAAATCCCGCAAGAAATCAGGGACCCTAACAAATTTTGTCCATGCGCAGATCATCTATGCCGCCACCACGGACCATCCACCCTATAGGGCTAGACCGTCCAGTGGCACATTTTTTGCTCAACACATGCCCCCTACCTTTTGGTGGAGGTTGACAAACCCAAAGCATCGGCACCCTTCAAGAAGCAATAAATCTCAGGTCTTTTTGTTCCCAAAGTAAGAAGTAAGGGTGATGCAAGTCACCGACTTTTCAATCTGATAGGGTGATTGTTCAATAGAGTTCTAATGCATAAAGGTCGTTTATGATTGTATCTTTCTCGGTCATGACTACTTGATCAATGGAACAATAAGTACAAAATTGTGGTGCCCTCAGCTTGAATAAGCAAAGAGATGATACAAGTAATACGAATTCATCGTCACACTACCCCATGCTTGAATAGGAAAATATATCGATGATGAATAGGCTGGTGAAAAGTATCATAGCATCAATGATGAACAGGCAACACTTGTTGTGTTGCTCTTTGGGTCGTTTTTTAGATCGTATTGCCTTTGTGAGTGACCAGAGTTGCTTTGTTGGCTGACCATAAGGGACGACCCTTTCAAAAGCAGTGACGACTTTAACCAACTGACCAGAAGTTTTAGATGAATTTTGCTTCGACGTACCTGTTTCTAGTTGTCGATGCTTGAAGGCGCATGGACGATGCGGTCTTTGGTCACTGTCGGACCGCCCGGCCAGATGAGCCAGACTGTCCGCGTGGGTTCCGGACCGTCCATACGCAAGCGTCGGACCGTTCGCGATGTGTGGGATAGGGAGCATTAATCGGTTGGCTGATCGTGCTTGCCCCGACGCCTTCGGTCTTGTTAGTCCTTTGTTTAGAGCCTTTTAAGTAATTACTCCTTGTGATATTTCTAACATGTGAGGACTACCAACGATAATATTTTTTGCCTTTGCCTTTATCAGCCCCATCCGGTCAAACCAAGACTTTTTTTATTCGTCAGCTCCATCATATTAATAGGCAATGACTGTTTGTCAATTTGTATCTCCTGAAAACTCAACCGGACCCCTATTTATGGTCGATTGTATTTGTCGACGAAAAACATTACAATCATTGGTGGCATGAGAACAAGAATTGTGTCACTTGCAATAAGCAAGTCTCTTTAGTTCATCTAGAGGAGGGATAGTATGAGTCACTTTAATGTTACCACTTTTTAATAGCTCATCAAATATTTTATCACACTTGGCAACATCAAAGGTAAATTTAACTTCTTCTTGCCGGTTCTTTTGAATCGGCTGTGAAGAAGAGCATACCGAATGTTTGGCCTGCATTGACCAAACAAGTTCGGTGGCCCTTAGTTCTACGTACGCGTATCCGGATGATCCGAGGTTACACTTGGACAGTCCAACCGTATATGACGTCGCCTGAGTGGTCTACGCGTGAGATTGTGTATGGTTGGATGGTTTGGCAAAATATGTCGGACGGTCCACGATGTAGCCGGACGGTATGAGTTGACTCTTGGAAGGTTCGAATATGTCTAGAGCTGGTCGCGCACCAGGCGGAGGTGGTTGTGGTGGCTGAAAGGGAAATAGGGTCAAACCTTTTCTTAAATGATTTTGGTGGTTGAATTGCCCAACACAAATAATTGGACTAACTAGTTTGCTCTATATTATAAGTTCTACAGGTGTCAAAGGTTCAACACAAACCAATAAAAAGTCCAAGAAAGGGTTCAAATAAAAAGGAGCAAAAGAAACAGAAGGCAACCTTGGTCTGGCGCACCGGACTATCCGATGTGCCACCGGACAATATCCGGTGCACCACCAGACAGTGTCCGGTGCACCAGGGAGATCAACTCCGAACTCGCCACCTTCGGGTTTCTGGAAATGCCACTCCGCTATAATTCACCGGACTGTCCGGTGTGGCACTGGACTGTTCGGTGTGCCATGCGGAGCAACGGCTAACAGCACCAATGGTCGTCTGCAAAAATGAACAGTGTCCGGTGGCGCACTGGACTGTCCGATGCGCCCTTCGACAGCAGCCTTCCCCTACGGCCACTTTGGTGGTTGGGGCATCCAAGTTTTCAAGGCATCCAAGTTTTTAGCCAACACATTCAATACAAGAGCTAGTGCATTCAATACAAGACACAAATAGATTGAATCAAAACCTCTCCAAGTCCCAATTCCACTCAAAGTAATTAGTGACTAGAAGAGAGAGTTTTGTCGTGTTCTTTTGAGCTCTTGCGCTTGGATCGCTTTTCTTCTTCCCCATTTCTTGTTCCCAATACATTTATAATCAAAGCAAGAGACACCAATTGTGTGGTGGTCCTTGTGGGGACTAAGTGTCCCAATTGATTGAGAAGAGAAGCTCACTCGGTCTAAGTGACCGTTTGAGAGAGGGAAAGGGTTGAAAGAGACCTGGTCTTTGTGACCACCTCACAGGGAGTAGGTATGCAAGAACCGAACCTCGGTAAAACAAATCACCGTGTCATCCGCTTTACTTGCTTGTGATTTGTTTTCGCGCTCTCTTTCGGACTCACTTTTATCTCTAATGCTAACCCCGGCTTGTAGTTGTGCTTAAAGTTTATAAAATTCAGATTTGTCTATTCACCCCCCCTCTAGGCAACTTTCAATTGGTATCGGAGCCTGGTACTTCATTAGAGCCTAACCGCTCGAAGTGATGTCGGGAGCTCACGCCAAGAAGGAGATGGTGACCGGCGAGAAGCCCGCTACAAGCCACGGGAAAGCTCCATCAGGAGAGTCCGACAACAAGGAGGGAGGAATCACCTCCCCGCGTCAAGTCGCACCGGAGTGGCGACAAGAAGAAGAAAATGAAGAAAGTGGTCTACTACGAGACCGATTCTTTGTCACCTTCCACCTCCGGCTCCGAAACACCATCCGTCACTTCTAAGCGCCATGAGCGCAAGAAGTTTAGTAAGATCCCCTTACGCTATCATCGCATTTCCAAACGCACTCCTTTACTTTCCGTCCCACTAGGCAAACCACTGGTTTTTTACGGTGAAGATTATTGTATGTGGAGTGATAAGATGAGGCACCATCTAACCTCACTCCACGCTAGCATTTGGGACATTATTGAATTTGGAGCGCAGGAACCATCCGTGGGGGATGAAGGCTATGACTCGGACGAGGTAACCCAAATCTGGCACTTCAACTCCTAAGCCACTACTATACTCCTCGCCTCTCTAAGTCGAGAGGAGTATAATAAGGTGCAAGGGTTGAAGAGTGCCAAAGAGATTTGGGACGTGCTCAAAACCGCGCACAAAGGAGATGAGGTGACCAAGATCGCCAAGCGGGAAACGATCGAGGGGGAGCTCGGTCGATTTATGCTCAACCAAGGAGAGGAGCCACAAGCCATGTACAACCGGCTAAAGACCTTGGTGAACCAAGTGCGCAACCTCAGGAGCACAAAATGGGATGACCATGAAATGGTCAAGGTTATACTTAGATCACTCGTTTTTCTTAATCCTACTAAAGTTCAATTAATTCGTGGTGATCCTAGATATAAGCTAATGTCTCCCGAGGAAGTAATAGGAAAGTTTGTGAGCTTTGAGTTAATGATCAAAGGCTCCAAACAAATCATCGAGCGAGGCGCCACCTCCACACCCGAGGTGCAACCCGTTGCCTTCAAAGCAACGGAGGAGAAGAAAGAAGAGTCTACGTCAAGTAGGCTCCCCATCGACGCCTCCAAGCTCGACAACAAGGAGATGACACTCATCATCAAGAGCTTTCGCCAAATCCTCAAACAAAGGAGGGGGAAGCACTACAAGCCCCGCTCCAAGAAAGTTTGTTACAAGTGTGGTAAGCCCGGTTATTTTATTACTAAATGTCCATTATCTAGTGATAGTGACAGGGGCGACGACAAGAAGGGAAAGAGGAGGGAAAAGAAGAAATACTACAAGAAGAAGGGCAGCGATGCCCATGTTTGCCGGAAGTGGGACTCTGATGAGAGCTCCACCGACTCCTCCTCCGACGAGGACACCACAAACATCACCGTCAACAAGGGTCTCCTCTTCCCCAACGTCGGCCACAAGTGTCTCATGGCAAAAGACGGCAAAAAGAAGGTAAAATCTAGAGCCTCCACTAAATATGCAACATCTAGTGATGAGGAAAACTCTAGTGATGATGAAGATAATTTGCTTGCACTTTTTGCCAATCTAAACATGCAACAAAAGGAAAAATAAAATGAATTGATAGGTGCTATTCATGAGAAGGATGAACGCTTGGATAGCCAAGAGGACTTCCTTATTAAGATAAACAAGAGGCATGTTAAGGTTAAAAATGCTTATGCTCAGGAAGTAGAGAAGTGTGAAAATTTGACTAGTGAGCTAAGCACTTGCTATGATATTATTTCAAACCTTAGAAATGAGAATGCAAAATTAATTGCTAAAGTTTAGAAGATAGATGTTTGTGATGATTCAACTGTTAGTCTTAGAAATGATAATGCTAGTTTGATTACTAAGATTGACAAGTTGAATGCATCACTCTCTAGCCTTAAAATTGAGAATGAAAAATTAATTGCTAAGGCTAAAGATTTAAATGTTTGCAATACTTCCATTTTCAATCTTAAGAATGAGAATACTATTTTATATGCTAAGATTGATGAATTAACTGTTTGCAAACCCTCTACATCTACAATTGAGCATGTTACTATTTGCACTAGATGTAGAGATATTAATGTTGATGCTATTCATGATCACCTAGCTTTAATTAAACAACAAAATGATTACATAGCTCAACTTAGTGCTAAGATTAATGAGCATGACTTAGAAAATGAAAAATTTAAATTTGCTAGAAGCATGCTCTATAGTGGGAGACGCCCAGGCATTAAGGATGGCATTGGCTTCCACCAGGGAGACAATGTCAAGCTTAATGCCCCTAAGAAATTGTCTAACTTTGTTAAGAGCAAAGCTCCCATGGTTTAGGATAACGAGGGCTATATTTTATATCCTGCTGGTTACCCCGAACACAAAATTAGGAGAATTCATTCTAGGAAGTCTCACTCTGGATCTCATCATGCTTTATGTATAAGAGTGAGGCATCTAGTTCTAGGCAATCAACCCATGCTAAATTGCCTAAAAAGAAATCTCATATTGCATCAAATGAGCCTATTATTTCATTTAAGACTTTTGATGCTTCATATGTCTTAACTAACAAATCAGGCAAAGTAGTTGCCAAATATGTTGGGGCCAAACACAAGGGTTCAAAGACTTGTGTTTGGATACCCAAGGTACTTGTTTCTAATGTGAAAGGACCCAAGACCGTTTGGGTACCTAAGAACAAGACCTAAAATTGTTTTGTAGGTTTATGCATCCGGGGGCTCAAGTTGGATCATTGATAGCGGGTGCACAAACCACATGACTGGGGAGAAAAGGATGTTTTCCTCCTTTGAGAAAAACCATGATCCCCAAAGAGCTATCACATTCGGGGATGGAAATCAAGGTTTGGTCAAAGGACTTAGTAAAATTGCTATATCTTCTGACCACTCTACTTCCAATGTTTTTCTTGTAGATTCTTTAGATTACAATTTGCTTTCTGTTTCTCAATTATGCAAAATAGGCTACAATTGTCTTTTTACGGATATAGGTGTTACTGTCTTTAGAAGAAGTGATGATTCAGTAGCATTTAAGGGAGTATTAGAGGGTCAGCTTTACTTAGTGGATTTTAATAGAGCTGAACTTGATACTTGCTTAATCGCTAAGACTAACATGGGTTGGCTCTGGCATCGCCGACTAGCTCACGTTGGGATGAAGAATCTTCATAAGCTTCTAAAGGGAGAGCACATTTTGGGACTAACAAATGTTCATTTTGTGAAAGACAGGGTTTGTAGCGCATGTCAAGCAGGGAAGCAAGTTGGTGTTCACCATCCACACAAGAACATCATGACGACTGACAGGCCACTTGAGCTACTCCACATGGATCTATTCGGCCCGATAGCTTACATAAGCATTGGCAGGAGTAAGTACTGTCTACTTATTGTGGATGATTATTCTCGCTTCACTTGGGTGTTCTTTTTGCAGGATAAATCTCAAAACCCAAGAGACCTTAAAGGGATTCTTGAGACGGGCTCAAAATGAGTTCGGCTTAAGGATCAAAAAGATTAGAAGCGACAACGGGACGGAGTTCAAGAACTCACAAATAGAAGGCTTTCTTGAGGACGAGGGCATCAAGCATGAGTTCTCTTCTCCCTACACACCACAACAAAATGGTGTAGTGGAGAGGAAGAATAGAATTCTACTTGACATGGCAAGGACCATGCTTGATAAATACAAGACTTCGGACCGGTTTTGGGCGGAAGAAATCAACACCGCTTGCTACACCATCAACCGTCTCTACGTTCACTGAATCCTCAAGAAGACATCATATGAACTCCTAACCGATAAAAAGCCCAATGTCTCATATTTTAGAGTCTTTGGTAGCAAATGCTTTATTCTTGTTAAAAGAGGTAGAAAATATAAATTTCCTCCTAAGGTTGTAGAAGGCTTTTTACTTGGTTATGACTCAAACACAAGGGCATATAGAGTCTTTAACAAGTCCACTGGACTGGTTGAAGTTTCTTGTGACATGGTGTTTGATGAGACTAATGGCTCTCAAGTAGAGCAAGTTGATCTTGATGAGCCAGATGATGAAGAGGCTCCGTGCGTCGCGCTAAGGAACATGTCCATTGGGGATGTGTGTCCTAAGGAACCCAAAGAGCCTCCACAAGCACAAGATCAACCATCTTCCTCCATGCAAGCATCTCCACCAACTCAAGATGAGGATCAAGCTCAAGATGATGAAAATGAAGATCAAGATGAGCCACCTCAAGAAGAGGGCAATGATCAAGGAGGAGATGCTAATGATCAAGACAAGGAAGATGATGAGGGTCCAAGGCCGCCACACCCAAGAGTCCACCAAGCAATTCAACGAGCTCACCCCGTGAACACTATCCTCGGCGATATTTGT
Source organism: Zea mays (assembly GCF_902167145.1). Lineage (NCBI taxonomy): Eukaryota > Viridiplantae > Streptophyta > Magnoliopsida > Poales > Poaceae > Zea > Zea mays. Next base: position 236,156,377 of record NC_050097.1, on the reverse strand, counting down.
CGGCGTTTCGAGACCGGGGGGTCCCTCAGGCCGACGAGTGAGTGCCGCGTGCCCCAGCCCAGATGGGTCGAGCGCGTGGGCGAGCGCGAAGGGGGGAAAGGAGCGAGGCGGCCGGAGACCGGCGTGAGAGAGGTGGGAATCCCGCGGCCTTCGTGTTCGTCCCGCGCCTAGGTCGGGTGTGCTTGCAGTAGGGGGTTACAAGCGTCCACGCGAGTGAGGGAAGCGAGCGGCCCCAAGAGAGCGTCTGTCCCGTCCTCGTCCCACGCGGCCAACCTTCACTAAGAGGGCCCTGGTCCTTCCTTTTATAGATGCAAGGAGAGGATCCAGGTGTACAATGGGGGTGTAGCAGAGTGCTACGTGTCTAGCGAGGGAGAGCTAGTGCCCTGAGTACATGCCAATGTGGCAGCCGGAGAGATCTTGGAACCCAACTAGTGTGATGTCGTGGCCGTCGGAGGAGCGGCGGAGCCTGGCGGAGGGACAGTTGTCGGAGCGGTTGTGTCCTTGCTGACGTCCTCCTGCTTCCGTAAGAGAGCTGAGAGCCGCCGTCGTCACAGGGCATGCGGGGCGCCATCATTGCCTATCTGGTGGAGACAGCCAGATGGGACACCGGTCTTGTTCTCTGCGGCCCGAGTCAGCTCGGGGTAGGGTGATGATGGCACTTCCTGTTGACGTGGCTGGCCTGCGCCCTAGGTTGGGCGACGTGGAGGCTCCTCCGAAGCCGAGGTCGAGTCTGTCTTCCACGGCCGAGGCCGAGTCCGAGCCCCTGGGTCGGGCGAGGCGGAGGTCGTCGGCAGAGGCCAGGGCGGTGTCCGAGCCCTGGGGTCGGGCGAAGCGGAGTTCGTCGTCTTCTGGGGCTGAGCCCGAGCCCGAGCCCTGGGGTCGGGCGAAGCGGAGTTCGTCGTCTTCCGGGTCTTAGCCCGAGTCCGAGCCCTGGGTCGGGCGGAGCGGAGTTCGCCGTCTTCCGGGTCTTAGCCCGAGTCCGAGCCCTGGGGTCGGGCGAAGCGGAGTTCGTCGTCTTCCGGGTCTTAGCCCGAGTCCGAGCCCTGGGTCGGGCGGAGCGGAGTTCGCCGTCTTCCGGGTCTTAGCCCGAGTCCGAGCCCTGGGTCGGGCGGAGCGGAGTTCGCCGTCTTCCGGGGCTAAGCCCGAGTCCGAGCCCTGGGTCGGGCGGAGCGGAGTTCGCCGTCTTCCGGGGCTGAGCCCGAGTCCGAGCCCTGGGTCGGGTGGAGCGGAGTTCGCCGTCTTCCGGGGCTGAGCTCGAGTCCGAGCCCTGGGTCGGGCGGAGCTTCCTATGGTGCCTTTGGCGGGGCCTGGCTTCCTGTCAGCATCACTCTGTCAAGTGGCGCTGCAGTCGGAGTGGCGCAGGCGGCGCTGTCCTTCTGTCAGACCGGTCAGTGGAACGGCGAAGTGACGGCGGTCACTTCGGCTCTGCCGGAGGGCGCGCGTCAGGCCACCTTTGCGTTAAATGCTCCTGCAATTTGGTCGGTCGGTGCGGCGATTTAGTCAGGGTTGCTTCTTAGCGAAGGCAGGGCCTCGTGCGAGCCGAAGATGTGTCCGCCGTTGGAGGGGGGCCTCGGGCGAGACGGAAATCCTCCAGGGTCGGCTGCCCTTGTCCGAGGCTAGGCTCGGGCGAGGCGTGATCGAGTCGCTCGAATGGACTGATCCCTGACTTAATCGCACCCATCAGGCCTTTGCAGCTTTATGTTGATGGGGGTTACCAGCTGAGAATTAGGAGTCTTGAGGGTACCCCTAATTATGGTCCCCGACAGTAGCCCCCGAGCCTCGAAGGGAGTGTTTGCACTCGCTTGGAGGCTTTCGTCGCACTTTTTTGCAAGGGGACCAGCCTTTCTCGGTTGCATTTTGTTCCGGTGAGTGCGCGCGAGCGCACCCGCCGGGTGTAACCCCGAGGCCTCGGAGGAGTGGTTTCACTCCTTCGAGGTCTTAATGCCTTGCGTAATGCTTCGGCTGGTCTGGTTGTTCCCTCATGCGAGCTGGCCGTAGCCCGGGTGTACGGTCGGGGCCCAAGTTCTCGGGCTGGTATGTTGACGTTGTCAACGGTTTGGCCGGAGCCGGGTTTGCGAGAGCAGCCCCCGAGCCTCTGCACAGGGCAAGAGGGCGATCAGGGACAGACTCGGCTTTTTTACATACGCCCCTGCGTCGCCTTTCCGCAAGGAGGAGGGGGAGAGCGCCATGTTACCCTCGATGGGCGCCGAACATGGTGTCTCCGGTGAGCTGCAAGCGGGTAATCCGAGTGGACGTCCGTGCCCCGTTCGTTAGGGGTCGGCTAGGGGCCCAGAGGCACGCCCAAAAGTACCTGCGGGTGATCTGCCGGACCCGGTCCCCTGGCGACGGGGTCCGAGGGCTCGATGCCTCCCTCCGATGGGATTCCGTTACAAGATCGCTCTCGCTGGTCTCGGAAATGTCCTAGGGTACCTCGGGAGCGCAACTCGAGCCTTGGTTATGTATCGAACGTACCCCTGGTCATCCCTCGCTCGGCGTCTGAGGCGGCTGTGAACCCTTCGGGGGCCAGCCTTTGAACCCCTGATCAGTAATGGGCGCGGAGCCCGAGTAGCCTGAGGCGGCCATGGAACCCTTCGGGGGGCCGGCCTTTGAACCTCTGACCAGTAGTGGGTGTAGGGCCCACGCGATCTGAGGCGGCTGTTGAACCCTTCGGGGGGGCCAGCCTTCGAACCTCTGATCAGTAAGGAGGCTCGGAGCCTGGTTCCTTCACGGGGAAGGATCCCTTTCGGGGTATCCCCCTTTCCCGGTCCCTGTCGCAAGAGATAGAGAAAGAGGAAAAAGGGAAAAGGATACGAAACTGAACGACGCGGCGTACCTTTTTTTTGGCGCGGTTATTTCGGCGAAGGCGAAGCGTCGCCCGCTGCTCCTGCCAGAAGCGCCGCCTGTCCAGCCGCGGAGTTAATGCGACGGGGCGAGTAGTTGGCGGGGCGGCCGTTGCGCGTGCGCGAGCCGTTCGAGGAACGGTCGTTTCGCTTCGCGTTTTTGAATCCCGCGTCCGGTCCGGGCGGAACGTTGGAACCATCCTCGCCTTGGTCTTTATATACCCAGGAGAGGGTCCGGTGACGGTTCTTTGCTCCGCTTCCTGCCTGCCTCTTAGGTTTTTGCAACCCGAGAGATCTAGCCAGAGAAGAGAGAACCGCCCTTCCTGCCCTTCGCGCCGCCATCCCTTTTAGCTCGGTGATGGCTGAGCGGGTGACCATCATTCCGCCGCGCGATCCATGGCCCCTTTCCACGGTGACGGCGAGCGACCTGGAAGATCTGGTCGGCGAGGGTTTGCTCCGTCCCCTCACCGATAAGCAGCGACCGGAATGGATTCCTCCCGCGGGTGGAGCCGCTCCGTCCCCACCGCCGGGGTACATCGTGAGCTTTGTCTCCTTCCACGAGCGGGGATTCGGCGTGCCGGCGGGCCGTTTCATGCGGGCGATCCTGTACCACTATGGGGTGGAGTTGCATAACCTCACCCCTAACTCCATCTCGCAGGCCGCCATCTTCGTTGCGGTGTGTGAGGGGTACTTGGGGATCGCCCCCCATTGGGATTTGTGGACCCATTTCTTTTGCGCAGAGCTTTTCGCCTCGCCGACGGGGGAGAGGAAAGTCCGTGCAGCGGTGCGGGCCGGCGGCTGTACCCTTCTGCTGAGGCAGTCGCGGGCGTCGCTGTATATTCCTGCCACCCTCACGTCCTCGAACAAGGGGTGGCAGCGCCGGTGGTTCTACCTCCGGAACGACGGCGAGTTGCTCCCGCCGTTCTCCCAGCGAGTAGTCACCGCTGCCACCGACGCCTGGCGCCACGGGACCCCGCACGAAAGGCAGAAGAACCTCGAGCCACTCCTCCAGGCCTTGGAGGCGTTGCGGGAAGGGGGACTCACCGCTGCGGGAGTGGTTGCCGCCATCCACCGTCGGAGGGTGCTTCCCTTGGCGGAGCGGCGGCTGTCGCTTTGGGAGATGACCCCGGAGGCCGACTGGGAGGGCTCGCGGATGTCCCCTGATCCTCTTCCCTTTGACGCCCTCAGATGGCGGGTGTCCGTTGCGTTGGGGAAGCCGGACTCCCACGCCTTCTCCCAGCCTTTGATGCGCCCCGACCAGGGGTGCGTGACTCTGGTAAGTGTCCGCTTCTTCCTTCTTCATACATCCGGTCGCTCCGGGTTCTTACGATTGAGGTTTCCCCCCCCCCCCCCTCTTCAGGAGGTGGGGTGGCACAAACCTTCCCTGCCTCGGGTCCCGCAGGACGCGGTGGCCCGAGCAGCGCGGCGGGTCGCCGCGGAGGAGAGGAAGAAGAAGAAGGACGCGGAGAAGGCCCGGGCCCGCGAGCGGAGGCGGGCTCGAGACGCCTTGGAAAACCGTCGTCGCCAGCAGGAGAGGGAGGGGCTCCCGAGGGAGCCGTCGCCGGAAACGCCCGACGACGACGATGATGAAGATGATGACGAGGAGGACGACGTGGCCGCCCGCCTTGGCCTCAGCCCCGGCTTGGGGTCTGGCCAGGAGCCGTCGAGCCAGCCCCCGAGCGGGCTGACGCCGTCAGTCCCCGGAGTCGGGGCGTCAGGGTCCCGGCCTTAGGGGCAAGGGCAACCCGAGAGGGCTCCTGACACCTCGGCTGGAGGAGCCGAGGTGACCCCGGAGGACCAGGCCAGGGCGTCTGCTCCCCGGGTGCCACCGCTCGCGCCGGCAGCGCAGAGAGGCGGCCCTCGGGCCACCGTTACAGTGCCTGGGCAATCTGCCCCCCGGGCATCTGAAGCGAGGGCGGTGCCGAAGTTGCCAGCGAAGCGGGCCTCGACGGCGGTTCCGGGGGCCGGGATCCAAGAGACTTCCCCCTAGGCACGGTGGTTCATGGCCCGGAGCGGGTAAGTATCTCGGAATGTCTTCGTCCTGGCTTTCCATTCATAGGTTCCGGCCGTGATTTTTCTTTTCTCCTCAGCAAGCGAAGCCATGGCCTGACCGACCTGGCACCCCGGAAGGCACTTAAGACGACGCCAGCTTGTGCGGCCAGCGCCGCTTCGGGCCTTGCTGTTCAACCGACCCTCTCGCACGGCGTTCCACCTCAGGGGGCTCAGACGGCGTCGGTCGCCGTGGAGCAGGTTCCCGAGGCCGGCTCCTCTGCCGAGGCGGCCATTGTGATAGGAGAGGCGGCTGACGCCGACGTGGTCCTGAGCCCACCAGTCGTGCCGGCCATGCCGGCGCCTGTCGCTACCGAAGTCGCCGCCGTCCCGATCGAGGAGCGACCGGTTGCTGCCGACGCCGAGACGGCTGATATGTCGGCGCCCGGTGCCTCGGAAGAGGCGGGCAAGGAGGCACGATTCGTCCTGCCGGGCGGCGGCCTCGTCGCTGTGCGGCGGAGCCCCGAGGTCCGGCGCCAGTTGCTCCGGTTCCGGACCCGTGAGGCCTCGGACCCCATCTTCGTTCTCGACGATGAACGGGAGGACCAGTCCTGGGACGAGCTCCGCGAGCGTGCCGAAGCAACGGTGGGGTCGCTCCGGTCGTTGCTGGAGGTTTTCTGCGGGGACGTCCCCAAAATCCTCCAGGTAACGGTTTCGGGCATACCTTTGTTTTTCTTCTGTGACCGAGGCGTTCTTCGTGACGCCCCGTTTCCTTTCCTCAGGATCTGTCGGGTCGGAGCGCCGCCAAGTCGTCGTTCATCCGCCACGAAGTCGATGTCTGGGGCTCGCTGCGGTCCCTGAGGACCTCGCTTGCCAGGGCCACTGTGCGCCTTTCTCAGCAGGGTGCCGAGGTAGCGGACCTCCAGTTGCTCTGCACTGACCTGAGAGCCGAGGCGGCAGCGGCGCGCACGGAGGTGGCCGCGGCGCGCGCAGAGGTGCAACGGCAGCGGTCGGAGCTCGTCCAGGTCGTCGAGGAGCGGGACCGATCTCGGGGCCGGGTTGCCGAGGCCGAAAGCCGGGCCGACGCCCTCGCGGCCGACTTAGCCGCGGCCCAGGCCGCGGCCTCGGAGCAGCGTGCCCGAGCCGGGGGTATGCCTTGACCATCCTTGGTTCTTGTTCTTGTTTGTTTCCTCTGCTTGTGTTTGAGGTTTTTCTTCTGGTTGTTCGCAGAGCTCGAGTCCGCCCTCGATGAGTCCGCCAAGGCGCTTGCCGAGGTGCTTGCCGGGGCGGCCGAGCACAGGGAAGCCGACCTCACGGCCATGTCCGAAGCCATCTCGGACGTTTATCGGATCCTTGGCTCCGGCGACGTCCCCTCAGGAAGCTCGCCTCAAAGCCGCCTTCAAGCCTTGGGTGATCACGCGCGCGGCAGGCTCCGCGAGGCGCTACACCACGGCGTCAGGCGGGCCTTCGCCGTGCTTGCTTCCCACTACGTTGTGGACCTGGAGCGGGTTAGCGAGGGGTATTGTCTTCCTGACGAAGACGAAGCTGCCCTGGCGGAAGTCCAGCGGCTCGACGCGGTCGCCGCGGGTCCGAGCGCAGTGCTGGCGACCACCTTTGAGGCGGAAATCCTCCCCCCTGCGCCATCGCTGGAAGCCGAGATGGACCTCACCGAAGGCGGAGACGGAGCTGAAGGCGCGGCTTCTTCCCAAGGCGACGCCTAACTCTTGTTGGATCAGTTTCTGTTGGATGTGCGCGCGTCCTCCTGTGGCCACCGAGGCCTGAACACTTTGCTTCTATTGCATGAAGTCGTACTCTTCCTTTTATTTTGCGTGTCCGACTTTGTTCGTCAATAACAGGGTGGCTTCCCGAGTAGGGGTCATTTTTCGTGGCGGGTGACGAGTGAAGGTGTCCTTAACCCGGAGGCATAGGAATCCCTCGGCTCAGTCGGCCTTGCCACTTACATGCACCCACGTTTGCTCCTTGGGGCCCTGTTCCTGATATAGCCGGGAGAACGCAAAAAGTCTTTTTGATCGAAAATTTTGGATGCGGAGAGGTACACCCAGTCTTGACGCAGAGAGGTTCCCCCCTTTTTAGCCCCCGAGGGAGGGTCGGGTTCTGCCGAGGCGAGGCCGACCCTTCCTTGATGACTGAGACTTGTGCGGGAGCGAGGTGTACGAACAGCTTGAAAACGTCTTAAGGGTAGAAGTGACGTAGCTGTCGGACGTTCCAAGCGTTGCTGTAGACCCCGCCTTGACCGCCGGCCAGCTTGTGCGTTCCGGGCTCCAGAACTCGGCGATGACAAGCGGCCTTTCCCGGGGGTGTGCGCAGCCCCCGGGTGTCATCCGCGCAGAGGCCATTTGACGGGTCGGGCTCCTGCCCGAATATCCGGCGAGTGCTCGGCGACATCCCTTGGTACGCCGGGCATGCCCGAGAGACTCCACGCGAAAACGTCGGCGTTCGCGCGGAGAAAGTTGACGAGCACTGCTTCTTACTTGGGGTCGAGCTCGGAACCGATCCGGATCTGCTTAGAGGCGTCGCCACTGGGGTCGAGGGGGACGGTCTTAGCCGTCTCCACTGGCTCGAAGTTGCCGGCATGACGCTTCACGTCTGGCACCTCTTTGGAGAGGATTTCCAGGTCGGCGATGAGGGCCTCGGACTCGGCGAGGGCCTCGGCGTACTCCACGCACTCCACGTCGCATTCGAACGCGTGTTTGTACGTGGGGCCGACGGTGATGACCCCGTTGGGGCCCGGCATCTTGAGCTTCAGGTAGGTGTAGTTGGGGACGGCCATGAACTTCGCGTAGCATGGCCTCCCCAGCACCGCGTGGTAGGTTCCTTGTAACCCGACCACCTCGAACGTCAGAGTCTCCCTTCGGAAGTTGGAGGGTGTTCCGAAACAGACAGGGAGGTCGAATCGTCCGAGGGGCTGGACGCGCTTCCCGGGAATGATCCCGTGGAAGGGCGCATCGCCTGCTCGAACGGAGGACAGGTCGACGCGCAGGAGCCCGAGGGTCTCGGCGTAGATGATGTTGAGGCTGCTGCCCCTGCCCATAAGGACCTCGGTGAGCCTGACGTCACCGATGACAGGGTCGACGACGAGCGGGTATTTCCCCGGGCTCGGCACGTGGTCGGGGTGATCAGCTTGGTCGAAGGTGATGGGCTTGTCGGACCAGTCTAGGTAGGCTGGCGCCGCCACCTTCACCGAGCAGACCTCCCGGCGCTCTTGCTTGCGATGCCGAGCCGAGGCATTCGCCGCGTGCCCGCCGTAGATCATGAAGCAATCGCGGACCTCGGGGAACTCTCCTGCTTGGTGATCTTCCTTCTTGTCGTCGTAGCGGGCCCTGCCACCCTCCGCGGGTGGCCCGGCCCTGTGGAAGTGGCGCCGAAGCATGACGCACTCTTCAGAGGTGTGCTTGACGGGCCCCTGATGATAGGGGCACGGCTCCTTGAGCATCTTGTCAAAGAGGTTGGCACCTCTGGGGGGCTTCCGAGGGTTCTTGTACTCGGCGGCGGCGACAAGGTCCGCGTCGGCGGCGTCGCGTTTCGCTTGCGACTTCTTCTTGTCTTTCTTCTTGGCGCCGCACGGAGTAGACGCCTCGGGAGCATCTTCCGACGGGCGGCCCTGGGGCTGCTTGTCCTTTCGGAGGATAGCCTCGACCGCCTCCTAGCTAGAGGCGAACTTGGTGGCGATGTCCATCAGCTCGCTCGCCTTGGTGGGGGTCTTGCGACCCAACTTGCTCACCAGGTCGCGGCAGGTGGTGCCGGCAAGGAACGCGCCGATGACATCTGCGTCGGTGATGTTGGGCAGCTCGGTGCGGTGCTTCGAGAATCGCCGGATGTAGTCCCGAAGAGACTCTCCCGACTGCTGTTGGCAGCTTCGGAGGTCCCAGGAATTCCCAGGGCGCACATACGTGCCCTGGAAATTTCCGGCGAAGGCTTGGACCAGGTCATCCCAGTTGGAGCTCTGCCCCGAAGGCAGGTGCTCCAACCAGGCGCGAGCGGTGTCGGAGAGGAACAGGGGGAGGTTGCAGATGATGAGGTTGTCGTCGTCTGTTCCACCCAGTTGGCAGGCCAGGCGGTAGTCCGCGAGCCACGATTCCGGCCTCGTTTCCCCCGAGTACTTTGTGATAGTAGTCGGGGGTCGGAACCGGGTCGGGAACGGTGCCCGCCGGATGGCCCGGCTGAAGGCCTGCTGACCGGGTGGTTCGGGCGAGGGACTCCGATCCTCCCCGCTGTCGTAGCGTCCCCCACGCCTGGGGTGATAGCCTCGGCGCACCCTCTCGTCGAGGTGGGCTCGACGGTCGTGGTGATGGCGCTCGTTGCCGAGGTGGCCCGGGGCCGCAGGCGCGGTGTTGCACGTGCGCCCGGTGTAGACCGAGGCTTCCCGCATGAATCGGGAGGTCGCGGCATGAGGTTCCGAGGGGTATCCTTGCCTTCGGGAGGCAGTGCTCTTGGCCCGTCGGACCGCGGCGCCTTCCTGGAGATTTTTTAGTTCTCCCTGGATTCGCCGACCCTCGGTGGTGGATGGCTCCGGCATCGCGCGGAGGAGCATCGCTGCTGTGGCCAGGTTCTGACCGACCCCACTGGATGCAGGTGGTGGCCTGACCCTGACGACATCGGCGACGCGGTGCTGGAGACCCTGGGGCAGGTGACGTATTTCTCCGGCCAGGGGTTGGCCCGCCCATGCCTGCCCGACGTCCCGGCGGATCGGCTCAAGCGCTCCTGTTCCCTCGTCGATCCTGGCCTGCGCCCCGTGGACTTGCTCAAGCTGTGGGTCGTAACCCCCCGCCGGAACGGGGACCACAGCTAGCTCCCGCGGGTTGTCAGCGCGAGGCACCGGCCCAGGGGGAGCACCGTCCTCCGGCATGCTGAGATGGTTGCCTTCGGAGGGACCCCCTAGATCGACGTGGAAACATTCGCGGCTTGGGCCGCAGACCTCGTCGTCGAGACTACGGCTACCGTCGGATCAGTCGGAGAGGCAGTAGTCACATGCGGTCATGAAGTTCCGCATGGCACCGGGGTTACCAAATCCAGAGAAATCCCAACAGATGTTGGGGTCGTCATCTTCCTCGGACCTAGAGGGCCCGTAGGTCGAGACGTCCGTCAGCCGGTCCCAAGGCGACCGCAAGCGAAACCCTAGAGGGTTTGTGCTCGCCTCTACAAGGGCGCCCGCCAAAGCGAGATTGCTAGGCGGGTTGAGGCTGAGTACAAATGACGTAGGATGGGAATCAGTTGGTACCTTTTGGTCGTCGAGCGGCGATGAAGTCACGTCGAGGACTGACTGCATCGTCGCCTCCTGTACGAGGGCGACGTCCTGCAAGCTTTTCGCAAGCGCGCTGGCGTCGTCCACTTGCTCGGGATTGGCGTGTCGCGGGGAGACGGTGCTCGCCTTCGTCTCAAACGCGAGGTCGACGCCCAACGCGCCCCCGTTGGGGTGCTAGGGACGTCGACTCGCTCGACAGCCGACGAGGCGCGGCCTCCTGCTTGGCCTTGGTTGCCCCGCCTCCTCCTTCGTTGGCGGGGGAGAGGACGGGGCGAGCTCGAATGTTGTTCTTCCGCCACGCGGGGAAGACGTCGTCGATTCCGCCGCCGGCGGGCGGGCTGTCGGCCGCCATTGTCGTTGTCGCGCGGCGGTGGAAGGAGTATCATGTCGTAGCTGTCGTCGAGGGACATGAACTCAAGACTCCCGAAACGGAGCACTATCCCGGGTTGGAGAGGTTGTTGGAGACTGCCCATCTGGAGCTTGACGGGAAGCTGTTCGTCAACACGCAGCAGGCCCCTACCTGGCGCGCCAACTGTCGGCGTTTCGAGACCGGGGGGTCCCTCAGGCCGATGAGTGAGTGCCGCGTGCCCCAGCCCAGATGGGTCGAGCGCGTGGGCGAGCGCGAAGGGGGGAAAGGAGCGAGGCGGCCGGAGACCGGCGCGAGAGAGGTGGGAATCCCGCGGCCTTCGTGTTCGTCCCGCGCCCAGGTCGGTGCGCTTGCAGTAGGGGGTTACAAGCGTCCACGCGGGTGAGGGAAGCGAGCGGCCCCAAGAGAGTGCCTGTCCCGTCCTCGTCCCGCGCGGCCAACCTTCACTAAGAGGGCCCTGGTCCTTCCTTTTATAGACGCAAGGAGAGGATCCAGGTGTACAATGGGGGTGTAGCAGAGTGCTACGTGTCTAGCGAGGGAGAGCTAGTGCCCTGAGTACATGCCAATGTGGCAGCCGGAGAGATCTTGGAACCCAACTAGTGTGATGTCGTGGCCGTCGGAGGAGCGGTGGAGCCTGGCGGAGGGACAGCTGTCGGAGCGGTTGTGTCCTTGTTGACGTCCTCCTGCTTCCGTAAGAGAGCTGAGAGCCGCCATCGTCACAGGGCATGCGGGGCGCCATCATTGCCTATCTGGTGGAGACAGCCAGATGGGACACCGGTCTTGTTCTCTGCGGCCCGAGTCAGCTCGGGGTAGGGTGATGATGGCGCTTCCTGTTGACGTGGCTGGCCTGCGCCCTAGGTTGGGCGACGTGGAGGCTCCTCCGAAGCCGAGGTCGAGTCTGTCTTCCACGGCCGAGGCCGAGTCCAAGCCCCTGGGTCGGGCGAGGCGGAGGTCGTCGGCAGAGGCCAGGGCGGTGTCCGAGCCCTGGGGTCGGGCGAAGCGGAGTTCGTCGTCTTCTGGGGCTGAGCCCGAGCCCGAGCCCTGGGGTCGGGCAAAGCGGAGTTCGTCGTCTTCCGGGTCTTAGCCCGAGTCCGAGCCCTGGGTCGGGCGGAGCGGAGTTCGCCGTCTTCCGGGTCTTAGCCCGAGTCCGAGCCCTGGGGTCGGGCGAAGCGGAGTTCGTCGTCTTCCGGGTCTTAGCCCGAGTCCGAGCCCTGGGTCGGGCGGAGCGGAGTTCGCCGTCTTCCGGGTCTTAGCCCGAGTCTGAGCCCTGGGTCAGGCGGAGCGGAGTTCGCCGTCTTCCGGGGCTGAGCCCGAGTCCGAGCCCTGGGTCGGGCGGAGCGGAGTTCGCCGTCTTCCGGGGCTGAGCCCGAGTCCATGCCCTGGGTCGGGCGGAGCGGAGTTCGCCGTCTTCCGGGGCTGAGCCCGAGTCCGAGCCCTGGGTCGGGCGGAGCTTCCTATGGTGCCTTTGGCGGGGCCTGGCTTCCTGTCAGCATCACTCTGTCAAGTGGCGCTGCAGTCGGAGTGGCGCAGGCGGCGCTGTCCTTCTGTCAGACCGGTCAGTGGAACGGCGAAGTGACGGCGGTCACTTTGGCTCTGCCGGAGGGCGCGCGTCAGGCCACCTTTGCGTTAAATGCTCCTGCGATTTGGTCGGTCGGTGCGGCGATTTAGTCAGGGTTGCTTCTTAGCGAAGGCAGGGCCTCGGGCGAGCCGAAGATGTGTCCGCCGTTGGAGGGGGGCCTCGGATGAGACGGAAATCCTCCGGGGTCGGCTGCCCTTGTCCGAGGCTAGGCTCGGGCGAGGCGTGATCGAGTCGCTCGAATGGACTGATCCCTGACTTAATCGCACCCATCAGGCCTTTGCAGCTTTATGCTGATGGGGGTTACCAGCTGAGAATTAGGAGTCTTGAGGGTACTGATAGTCGCCTAGAGGGGGGGGGGTGAATAGGGCGAAACTGAAATTTATAAATATAAACACAACTACAAGCCGGGTTAGCGTTAGAAATATAAACGAGTCCGCGAGAGAGGGCGCAAAACAAATCCCAAGCGAATAAGCAAGTGAGACACGGAGATTTGTTTTACCGAGGTTCGGTTCTTGCAAACCTACTCCCCGTTGAGGAGGCCACAAAGGCCGGGTCTCTTTCAACCCTTCCCTCTCTCAAACGGTCCCTCGGACCGAGTGAGCTTCTCTTCTCTAATCAAAGCCGGGAACAAAACTTCCCCGCAAGGGCCACCACACAATTGGTGCCTCTTGCCTTGATTACAATGGAGTGTGATCTCAAGAACAAGTGAGAAAGAAAAGAAGCAATCCAAGCGCAAGAGCTCAAATGAACACGGCAAATCACTCTCTCTAGTCACTAGGGTTTTGTGTGGAATTGGAGAGGATTTGATCTCTTTGAATGTGTCTAGAATTGAATGCCTAGAGCTCTTGTAGTAGTTGAGAAGTGGAAAACTTGGATGCAATGAATGGTGGGGTGGTTGGGGTATTTATAGCCCCAACCACCAAAAGTGACCGTTGCTGGCAGCCTCTGTTCGATGGCGCACCGGACAGTCCGGTGCACACCGGACAGTCCGGTGCCTCTGCCACGTCACCATTGCCGTTGGATTCTGACCGTTGAAGCTTCTGACTTGTGGGCCTGCCGAGGTGTCCGGTGCACACCGGACATGCACTGTTTGATGTCCGGTGCACCGGTATGGGCAGCCCTGACGTCTGCGCGCGCTGCGCGCGCATTTAATGCTGCGCAGAGAGCCTTTGGCGCCGCAGAGAGCCGTTGCTCCGCTGGCACACCGGACAGTCCGGTGCACACCGGACAGTCCGGTGAATTATAGCGGAGCGGCTGTCGTGAAAACCCGAGGATGACGAGTTCCGGAGGCCGCGGTTCGTTGGCGCACCGGACATGTCCGGTGCACACCGGACAGTCCGGTGAATTATAGCGCGCCGGCCTCCGCGAATTCCCGAGGGCGAAGGGTTGAAGTCGAAGTCCTCTGGCGAAGGGTAGAAAACGAAGTCTACGGGCGCACCGGACACTGTCCGGTGCACACCGGACAGTCCGGTGCCTCCAGCCAGAGGTGCCCTCGGTTGCCTTATTGCTCCTTTGTTGAATCCAACACTTGGTCTTTTTATTGGCTAGATGTGAACCTTTTGCACCTGTATAACTTATACACTAGAGCAAACTAGTCAGTCCAATATTTGTGTTGGGCAATTCAACCACCAAAATTATTTAGGAACTAGGTGTAAGCCTAATTCCCTTTCAATCTCCCCCTTTTTGGTGATTGATGCCAACACAAACCAAAGCAAATATAGAAGTGCATAATTGAACTAGTTTACATAATGTAAGTGCAAAGGTTACTTGGAATTGAGCCAATATAACTACTTACAAGATATGCAAGGAATGTTTCTTTCTTATATAACATTTTGGACCACGTTTGCACCACATGTTTTGTTTTTGCAAATTCTTTTTGTAAATCCATTTCAAAGATCTTTTGCAAATAGTCAAAGGTACATGAATAAGAGTTTGCAAAGCATTTTCAAGATTTGAAATTGTCTCCCCCTATTTCAAATGCTTTTCCTTTGACTAAACAAAACTCCCCCTTAAAGAGATCCACCTCTTAGTGTTCAAGAGGGTTTTGATATACCATTTTTGAAATACTACTTTCTCCCCCTTTTGAACACAATAGGATACCAAATGATAAAGACTTTTGGAAAGCACTAAGTTTTTGAATTTGGTGGTGGTGGTGCGGTCCTTTTGCTTTGGGCTCATTTCTCCCCCTTTTTGGCATGAATCGCCAAAAACGGAATCATTAGAGCCCTTGAAGTAAGTTCCTCCGCTTTGGTCATAAGTAAATGAGTTAAGATTATACCAAAGACGAGGTCCGGTCCTTTTGCTTTTGAGCTTTTACTCTCTCCCCCAAGGATAGAGTCCCTTTTTTTGATGCTCATTTCTCCCAAGGAATAGAGAGTTGCTCGGAGTGATGGCGAAGCATGAGTTACGGAGTGGAAGCCTTTGTCTTCGCCGAAGACTCCAATTCCCTTTCAATATACCTATGACTTGGTTTGAAATAGACTTGAAAACACATTAGTCATAGCATATAGAAGAGATATGATCAAAGGTATTCAAATGAGCTATGTGTGCAAGCTTAGCAAAAGAAATTTCTAGAATCAAGAATATTGAGCTCATGCCTAAGTCTGGTAAAAGATTGTTCATCAAGTGGCTTGGTAAAGATATCGGCTAATTGATCTTTAGTATTAATGTAAGAAATCTCGATATCCCCCTTTTGAATGTCGCCGAGGATGGTGTCGACGGGGTGATCTCGTTGGATTGCTTGGTGGACTCTTGGGTGTGGCGGTCTTGGTTCTTCCTCATCCTCCTTTTCTTGATCATTTGCATTTCCCCCTTGATCATTGCCATTATCTTGAGGTGGCTCATCTTCTTGATTTTGCCCTTCATCAACTTGAGCCTCATCCTCATTTTGAGTTGGTGGAGATGCTTGCATGGAGGATGATGGTTGATCTTGTGCATTTGGAGGCCCTTCGGATTCCCTAGGACACACATCCCCAATGGACATGTTCCTAAGCGCTATGCATGGAGCCTGTTCTTCACCTACTTCATCAAGATCAACTTGCTCTACTTGAGAGCCGTTAGTTTCATCAAACACAACGTCACATGAGACTTCAACTAGTCCAGTGGACTTGTTAAAGACCCTATATGCCCTTGTGTTTGAGTCATAACCAAGTAAAAAGCCTTCTACAGTTTTAGGAGCAAATTTAGATTTTCTACCTCTTTTAATAAGAATGAAGCATTTGCTACCAAAAACTCTAAAATATGAAATGTTGGGCTTTTTACCGGTTAGGAGTTCATATGATGTCTTCTTGAGGATTCGGTGAAGATATAACCGGTTGATGGCGTAGCAGGCGGTGTTGACCGCTTCGGCCCAAAACCGGTCCGGTGTCTTGTACTCATCAAGCATGGTTCTTGCCATGTCCAATAGAGTTCGATTCTTCCTCTCCACTACACCATTTTGTTGTGGCGTGTAGGGAGAGGAGAACTCATGCTTGATGCCCTCCTCCTCAAGGAAGCCTTCAATTTGAGAGTTCTTGAACTCCGTCCCGTTGTCGCTTCTTATTTTCTTGATCCTTAAGCCGAACTCATTTTGAGCTCGTCTCAAGAATCCCTTTAAGGTCTCTTGGGTTTGAGATTTTTCCTGTAAAAAGAATACCCAAGTGAAGCGAGAATAATCATCCACAATAACAAGACAATACTTACTCCCGCCGATGCTTATGTAAGCAATCGGGCCGAATAGATCCATGTGGAGTAGCTCAAGCGGCCTGTCGGTCGTCATGATGTTCTTGTGTGGGTGATGGACTCCAACTTGCTTCCCCGCCTGGCATGCGCTACAAATCCTGTCTTTCTCAAAATGAACATTTGTTAATCCTAAAATGTGCTCTCCCTTTAGAAGCTTGTGAAGATTCTTCATCCCAACATGGGCTAGTCGGCGATGCCAGAGCCAACCCATGTTAGTCTTAGCAATTAAGCATGTGTTGAGTTCAGCTCTATTAAAATCCACTAAGTATAGCTGACCCTCTAACAGACCCTTAAATGCTATTGAATCATCACTTCTTCTAAAGACAGTGACACCTATATCAGTAAAAAGACAGTTGTAGCCCATTTGACATAATTGGGAAACAGAAAGCAAGTTGTAATCTAATGAATCAACAAGAAAAACATTGGAAATGGAATGGTCAGGTGAAATAGCAATTTTACCCAAACCTTTGACCAACCCTTGATTTCCATCCCCGAATGTGATAGCTCGTTGGGGATCTTTGTTTTTCTCATATGAGGAGAACATCCTTTTCTCCCCGGTCATGTGGTTTGTGCACCCGCTGTCGAGTATCCAACTTGAGCCCCCGGATGCATAAACCTACAAAACAAATTTAGTTCTTGACTTTAGGTACCCAAACTGTTTTGGGTCCTTTGGCATTAGATACAAGAACTTTGGGTACCCAAACACAAGTCTTGGAATCCTTGTGTTTGCCCCCAACAAATTTGGCAACTACTTTGCCGGATTTGCTAGTAAGCACATAAGATGCATCAAAAGTTTTAAATGAAATGGCATGATCATTTGATGCATTAGGAATTTTCTTCTTAGGCAACTTAGCATGGGTTGGTTGCCTAGAGCTAGATGTCTCACCCTTATACATATAAGCATGATTAGGGCCAGAGTGAGACTTCCTAGAATGAATCTTTCTAATTTTGCTCTCAGGATAGCCGGCAGGGTACAAAATGTAACCCTCGTTATCCTGAGGCATGGGAGCCTTGCCCTTAACAAAGTTAGATAAGTTCTTTGGAGGGGTATTAAGTTTGACATTGTCTCCCCTTTGGAAGCCAATGCCATCCTTGATGCCAGGGCGTCTCCCATTATAGAGCATGCTTCTAGCCAATTTAAATTTTTCATTTTCTAAGTCATGCTCTCTAATCTTAGCATTTAGTTGAGCTATGTGATCATTTTGTTTTTTAATTAAGGCTAGGTGATCATGGATAGCATCAACATTAATATCTCTACATCTAGTACAAATGGAAATATGCTCAACATTAGATGTAGAGGGTTTGCAAGATTTTAGTTCAACAACTTTAGCATGCAACATATCATTTTTAGTTCTAAGGTCGGAAATAGTAGCATTGCAAACATCAAAATCCTTAGCCTTAGCAATTAGTTTCTCATTCTCATTTCTAAGGCTAGCAATGGAAACATTTAACTCATCAATCCTAGCAAGCAAATCAACATTATCATTTCTAGGATCAATGCAAACATAAGAATCTACCTTAGCAATTAATTTAGCATTTTCATTTCTAAGGTTGGCAATAGTGTCATGGCACATGCTTAGCTCACTAGATAATTTGTTACATTTTTCTACTTCTAGAGCATAAGCATTTTTAACCTTAACATGTTTTTTGTTTTCTTTAATTAGACAATCCTCTTGGGAATCCAAAAGGTCGTCCTTTTCATGAATAGCACTAACTAATTCATTTAATTTTTCTTTTTGAGCTATGTTAAGGTTGGCAAAAAGGGAACGCAAATTATCTTCCTCATCACTAGCATTGTCATCACTAGAAGATTCATATTTAGTGGAGGAGTTGGATTTAACCTTCTTCTTTTTGCCGTCCTTTGCCATGAGGCACTTGTGGCCGACGTTGGGGAAGAGGAGTCCCTTGGTGACGGCGATGTTGGCGGCGTCCTCGTCGTCGGAGGAGTCGCTTGAGCTTTCGTCGGAATCCCATTCCCGACAAACATGGGCATCGCCGCCCTTCTTCTTGTAGTATTTTTTCTTTTCCTTTCTTCTCCCCTTCTTGTCGTCGCCTCGGTCACTGTCACTAGATATAGGACATTTAGCAATAAAATGACCGGGCTTACCACATTTGTAGCAAACCTTCTTGGAGCGGGACTTGTAGTCTTTCCCCCTCCTTTGTTTGAGGATTTGGCGGAAGCTCCTGATGACGAGCGCCATTTCCTCATTGTCGAGCTTGGAGGCGTCGATTGGTTGTCGACTTGGTGTAGCCTCCTCCTTCTTCTCCTCCGTTGCCTTGAATGCAACGGGTTGGGCTTCGGATGAGTCGCCAAGCTCGTTGATTTTCCTCGAGCCTTCTATCATGCACTCAAAACTTACAAAATGCCCGATAACTTCCTCGGGGGTCATTTTAGTATATCTAGGATTGCCACGAATCAATTGAACTTGAGTGGGATTAAGAAAAATAAGAGATCTTAAAATAACATTTACCACTTCGTGGTCATCCCACTTCTTGCTCCCGAGGTTGCGCACTTGGTTCACCAAAGTCTTGAGCCGGTTGTACATGTGTTGTGGCTCCTCCCCTTTGTGAAGCCGGAACCGACCGAGCTCCCCCTCGATTGTCTCCCGCTTGGTGATCTTGGTGAGCTCATCTCCCTCGTGCGCAGTTTTGAGCATATCCCAAATCTCCTTTGCATTTTTCAACCCTTGCACTTTGTTGTATTCTTCCTTGCTTAGAGAGGCAAGGAGTATGGTTGCGGCTTGAGAGTTGAAGTGCTCGATTTGGGCTACCTCATCCTCATCATAATTCTCATCCCCTATTGATGGTACCTGTACACCAAACTCAACAACATCCCATATACCTTTGTGGAGCGAGATTAGATGAAATTGCATTAAATCGCTCCACCTAGCGTAATCTTCACCATCAAAAGTTGGTGGTTTGCCTAATGGGACGGAAAGTAAAGGTGTATGTTTGGAAATGCGAGGGTAGCGTAGGGGGATCTTACTATACTTCTTGCGCTCTTGCCGCTTAGAAGTGACGGAGGGGGCATCGGAGTCGGAGGTCGACGTTGATGAAGTGTCGGTCTCGTAGTAGACCACCTTCCTCATCCTCTTGTGCTTGTCGCCTTTCCGATGCGGCTTGTGGGAAGAAGATTTTTCCTTCTTTTCTTTGTGGTGAGAAGAAGATTTCTTCTCCTTCCCTTTGTTGGAGGAGCTCTTCTTCTTCTCCCTCCTTTTGGTGCGGGACTCTTCCGATGAAGTGCTCCCGTAGCTTGTAGTGGGCTTTTCACCGGTCTCCATCTCCTTCTTGGCGTGATCTCCCGACATCACTTCGAGCGGTTAGGCTCTAATGAAGCACCGGGCTCTGATACCAATTGATAGTCGCCTAGAGGGGGGGGTGAATAGGGCGAAACTGAAATTTATAAATATAAACACAACTACAAGCCGGGTTAGCGTTAGAAATATAAACGAGTCCGCGAGAGAGGGCGCAAAACAAATCCCAAGCGAATAAGCAAGTGAGACACGGAGATTTGTTTTACCGAGGTTCGGTTCTTGCAAACCTACTCCCCGTTGAGGAGGCCACAAAGGCCGGGTCTCTTTCAACCCTTCCCTCTCTCAAACGGTCCCTCGGACCGAGTGAGCTTCTCTTCTCTAATCAAAGCCGGGAACAAAACTTCCCCGCAAGGGCCACCACACAATTGGTGCCTCTTGCCTTGATTACAATGGAGTGTGATCTCAAGAACAAGTGAGAAAGAAAAGAAGCAATCCAAGCGCAAGAGCTCAAATGAACACGGCAAATCACTCTCTCTAGTCACTAGGGTTTTGTGTGGAATTGGAGAGGATTTGATCTCTTTGAATGTGTCTAGAATTGAATGCCTAGAGCTCTTGTAGTAGTTGAGAAGTGGAAAACTTGGATGCAATGAATGGTGGGGTGGTTGGGGTATTTATAGCCCCAACCACCAAAAGTGACCGTTGCTGGCAGCCTCTGTTCGATGGCGCACCGGACAGTCCGGTGCACACCGGACAGTCCGGTGCCTCTGCCACGTCACCATTGCCGTTGGATTCTGACCGTTGAAGCTTCTGACTTGTGGGCCTGCCGAGGTGTCCGGTGCACACCGGACATGCACTGTTTGATGTCCGGTGCACCGGTATGGGCAGCCCTGACGTCTGCGCGCGCTGCGCGCGCATTTAATGCTGCGCAGAGAGCCTTTGGCGCCGCAGAGAGCCGTTGCTCCGCTGGCACACCGGACAGTCCGGTGCACACCGGACAGTCCGGTGAATTATAGCGGAGCGGCTGTCGTGAAAACCCGAGGATGACGAGTTCCGGAGGCCGCGGTTCGTTGGTGCACCGGACATGTCCGGTGCACACCGGACAGTCCGGTGAATTATAGCGCGCCGGCCTCCGCGAATTCCCGAGGGCGAAGGGTTGAAGTCGAAGTCCTCTGGCGAAGGGTAGAAAACGAAGTCTACGGGCGCACCGGACACTGTCCGGTGCACACCGGACAGTCCGGTGCCTCCAGCCAGAGGTGCCCTCGGTTGCCTTATTGCTCCTTTGTTGAATCCAACACTTGGTCTTTTTATTGGCTAGATGTGAACCTTTTGCACCTGTATAACTTATACACTAGAGCAAACTAGTCAGTCCAATATTTGTGTTGGGCAATTCAACCACCAAAATTATTTAGGAACTAGGTGTAAGCCTAATTCCCTTTCAGGTACCCCTAATTATGGTCCCCGACAATATTCATAAGGGGGTAACCACTCAATCTCGTGTTGCTCATTTTTGTGAACATTACTCCTTTGTGTCTTCTATTGAGCCATACAGGGTGGAAGATGCATTAAGGGATTCGGATTGGGTGTTGGCAATGCAAGAGGAACTCAACAACTTCACAAGGAATGAGGTTTGGCATCTTGTTCCATGTCCTAATCAAAATGTTGTAGGAACCAAGTGGGTCTTCCGCAACAAGCAAGATGAGCATGGTGTGGTGACAAGGAACAAAGCCCGACTTGGGGCCAAGGGATATTCACAAGTCGAAGGTTTGGATTTCGGTGAAACCTATGCACCCGCAGCTAGGCTTGAGTCAATTCGCATATTACTTGCCTATGCTACTTACCATGGCTTTAAGCTTTACCAAATGGACGTGAAAAGTGTCTTCCTCAACGGACCAATCAAGGAAGAGGTCTATGTTGAGCAACCTCTTGGCTTTGAAGATAGTGAGTACCCTAATCATGTCTACAAACTCTCTAAGGCGCTTTATGGGCTCAAGCAAGCCCCAAGAGCATGGTATGAATGCCTAAGAGATTTTCTTATCGCTAATGGCTTCAAAGTCGGCAAAGCCAATCCTACTCTCTTTACTAAAAGAATTGCAAATGATTTGTTTGTATGCCAAACTTATGTTGATGATATCATATTTGGGTCTACTAACAAATCTACTTGTGAAGAGTTTAGTAGGATCATGATTCAAAAATTTGAGATGTCTATAATGGGGGAGTTGAAGTATTTTCTAGGATTTCAAGTCAAGCAACTCCAAGAGGGCACCTTCATCAGCCAAACGAAGTACACTCAAGACATACTCACCAAGTTTGGGATGAAGGATGCCAAGCCCATCAAGACACCCATGGGAACCAATGGGCATCTCGACCTCGACACGGGAGGTAAATCCGTAGATCAAATGGTAAACTGGTCGATGATAGGATCTCTACTCTATTTATGTGCATCTCGACCGGATATTATGCTCTCTGTATGCATGTGTGCAAGATTCCAAGCCGATCCTAAGGAAGTTCACCTTAGGGTCGTGAAACAAATCTTGAGATATTTAGTTCTTACACCTAAGTTTGGACTTTGGTACCCCAAGGGATCCACTTTTGATTTAATAGGATATTCAGATGCTGATTGGGCAGGGTGTAAGATTGATAGGAAGAGCACATCAGGGACTTGTCAGTTCTTGGGAAGATCCCTGGTGTCTTGGGCTTCAAAGAAACAAAACTCTGTAGCTCTTTCTACCGCCGAAGCCGAGTACATTGCCGCAGGCCACTGTTGCGTGCAATTGCTTTAGATGAGGCAAACCCTTAGGGACTATGGTTACAAATTAACCAAAGTTCCTCTCCTATGTGATAATGAGAGTGCAATCCGCATGGCGGATAATCCCGTTGAGCACAGTCGCACTAAGCACATAGCCATTCGGTATCACTTTTTGAGGGATCACAAACAAAGGGGGGATATCGAGATTGCTTATGTTAGCACCAAAGACAATTAGCCGATATCTTTACCAAGCCATTAGATGAGAAAACTTTTACCAAACTTAGGCATGAGCTAAACATTCTTGATTCTAGGAACTTTGATTGATACCTTGCACACATAGCTCATTTATATACCTTTGATCACCTCTCTTTCATGTGTTATGACTAATATGGTTTTCAAGTGTATTTCATGCTAATTCATAGATTGAAAGGGAAATGGAGTCTTCGGTGAAGACAAGGCTTCCACTCCACTCCATCATGTTATTTATCCTTTGCCGTCACTCCACATGGCTCTCCAACCTTGGTATAATCCTTCACTCCTATATTGTTTGCCAAAGGGGGAGAGAGTTTCATAGGGCTCATATTTCACTCACAAAGTATCCGTTTTTGGTGATTCATGCCAAAGGGGGAGAAAGTATTAGCCCAAAGCAAAATGACTGCACCACCACCAATTTCAAAAAATGTTTAAATGCAGTCTTTCAACTTGTATTAAAGAAGTTTTTCAATTGGTATCTTATTTTTGATATAAATTGGTATGACCTCTTTCAAAAGTAATATCTAAAATCCTCTTGAACACTAAGAGGAGAATTTCATTGAGGGGGAGTTTTGTTTAGTCAAAGGAAAAGCATTTGAAACAGGGGGAGAAAATTTCAAATCTTGAAAATGGTTTTCGAAATCTTATTCATATACCTTTGACTATTTGCAAAAAGACTTTGAAAAAGAATTTCCAAAACATTTGCAAAAACAAAACAAGTGGTGCAAGCGTGGTCCAAAATGTTAAAAGAAATAAAGCAATCCATGCATATCCTATGAATGTATAAATTGGTTTAATTCCAAGTAACCTTTGTACTTACCTTATGCAAACTAGTTCAATTCTGCACTTGTATATTTGCTTTGGTTTGTGTTGGCATCAATCACCAAAAAGGGGGAGATTGAAAGGGAAATAGGGTCAAACCTTTTCCTAAATGATTTTGGTGGTTGAATTGCCCAACACAAATAATTGTACTAACTAGTTTTCTCTAGATTATAAGTTCTATAGGTGCCAAAGGTTCAACACAAACCAATAAAAAGTCCAAGAAAGGATTTAAATAAAAAGGAGCAAAAGAAACCGAAGGCATCCCTGGTCTGGCGCACCGGACTATCCGGTGTGCCACCGGACAGTGTCCGGTGCACCATGGAGATCAACTCCGAACTCGCCACCTTCGAGTTTCTGGAAATGCCACTCCGCTATAATTCACCGGACTGTCCGGTGTGCCATGCGGAGCAACGTCTAACAGCACCAACAGTCGTCTACAAAAGTGAACATTGCGTGAACAGTGCGCGGACAGCGCGCGTAGAGTCAGAGCAGGCGCTAGAAGGCGCACCGAACAGTGAACAGTGACTGTCCGATGCACCACCGGACTGTCCAGTGGCCCCACTTGTCAGAGCTCCAACGGTCGAACCCTAACGGTTGGGTGACATGGCTGGCGCACCGGACTGTCCGGTGCGCCCTTCGACAGCAGCCTTCCCCAACGACCACTTTGGTGGTTGGGGCTATAAATACCCCCCAACCACCACACTTCAAGGCATCCAAGTTTTCAGCCAACACATTCAATACAAGAGCTAGTGCGTTTGTAACACCCTGAATTTGGGGTATAAAATTTCTTTGCTCATATTCACAAATTCAGGTGTTACTTCTCTCTTCACATCTTCCCCAACCTCCCCCTTCTCCTTTTTATAGAAGAAGAGTGGTTATTTTTAAGTGCAAAGGTAATTATAATCTAGTAGAAAAGAGGACAATGGCTGTTGCATCATGTTAGAAAGCATTTGTTCTTTTTGGTTGATGAATGAGTTGCTCAATCTTTCATCCAATTATTTATTTTCGCATAGTGTCACACTGAAATAAATAGAAAAGAGTAAGAAAAAGAAAAGAAAAGGAAAAACAGATTTCAGCCCAACTCCCTCCCTGGCCCAGCTCGGCCGGCCCAGCCGCCCCTTCCCTCTCTCCCCTTCCCCCCCCCCCCCCCCCCCCCCGCTCGGCCCACCGCGTCGTGGCCCAACCAGCAGCAAGCAACGCCAGCCCCCTCTTCCCCTCGTGGGCCCGCGTGCGCGCGGCCCAGCTCCGCGCTCGGCCCACCCAGCGCGCTACCCCCTCGCCAGCCCAATCCCCCCGCGCGCGCGTCAGCCAGCCGCCAGCCCAGCTAGCCGCGCGGCCAACCCAGCACGCCAGGGCGCGCGCCCCAGCCCAGCTCCCCGCGAGCTCGCCCGGCGGCCGCTGCAGCCCAGCGCGTAGGCGCCTCTGCGCGCACGACCGTGGCCAGCCGCGCGACCAGGCACGCGTTGCGCGCACGCAGCGCGTGGGCGTGGGCAGTTCCGCGCTGCCGCCTGCTCAGCCTGGGCCCGCGCGTCAAAGAGTCCGGCCGCGCCCACTGTTTATCTTCCAAAACCGAACCGCCCGTATCCGTCGCGCTCAGTTTCTCGCCCACGCTCCTCGCCTCGACCTCGCTCCCCGTCTCGCCAGCGCCGTCGCCGGAGCCCGCGCGCGCAGCGCCCCGCGGTGTCTTGCCGCTTCACGCCTCGCCGAGGTGAGCCCGCCCCGTCCTCTCTCTCCTTCCCCATTCTTCCTCCCCGCCGTACGCGTCTGCTGCGTACCCGCAGCCCCTCGTCGCGCCGTTTCACTTCGCCGGCGAGACCTCGCTCAGTCGCTGTCCAGTTTCGCGGCCAGACTACTGTCTTGCCCTGCGCACGTCACTCGCCTAGCGGCCCTCATGCCTCGCTAGCTGCCGTGGCCACGCTATCGCAGCTGAGTCGCTGCGCTCGCCGCGCTCGCTGCACGCCCAGCACACCCGCCGTGGCTAGCTAGGGTGACCGAATCGCCGAGCCCGACCACGCCGACGTCCCTGCAGCTCGCCCCGGCCGTTCGTCTACCTTCGCCGTGCCCTGCTTTAGTTACCTAGCGCGTCGCGTACTCGTCAGTCTCACGCGCGCAATTTCGCATGTGAACACGGGTATCGCGCGCACCGTTGTCGTTGTTTGTAGAGTCCTCGCGCTGTTTCGCACGTGTCGCGCGCGCAGTTTGTGCACAATAATTAATTATTTCGTTATAATCGTCCGTACGCGTTAGTCAATTAGTTCTCGTATTAATCATCGATTAATTGATAATTCATTTTTATCTAAAATATTCCACACAAGTAGTTTACGTCAACTAAATTGAACTTAGAAATATAATTTTCGCGTTTAAACGTAATATAGGTTGTTCGTCGTCACGTCATTAATTAGCCGCGGTTTGCTAATTATTTAATGTGTCATGCGTCGCGCAACTAGTGCGCGCGCTCGCGTTTGCTTGCGCGCAGTGCGTCGACGGGACTCCGTCTACGTTCGCCTACCCTTCGTCTACCCCTAGACGACCCCGGTCTACCCCCGCCTACTCTCGTCTACCCCCCGTCTACCCCCCCCCCCCCCCCCCCCCGTATGCTTTCATGTCGTTTGCCATCGCCCGCGCGTCGCGCGATAGATCGTCGCGTGCTGTTCGCGCGCGTTGTGCGTGCTGTTCACACGTGTCGTCGTACGTTTTACGCACGCTAATAATTCGCCTCACCTAGAATAGCTCACACTAATTAAATATATATTTAAGCAACGGTTATTCGAACAACACACTAATCGGGACTAAGTAGTAATTTTACTCGGCATGTGATTGTTGTCCGTTAATATGACTACGTCAAATTAAATATTATAATTCACATTCGCTTAGTGTAAACACGATATCCCTCGACCGTAGCGTCAGTCGTTCAGTTCCGTTCTCGCGTAATCGTAGATGCGAATTCTATGGCGTGTGCTTATTTATTTGATCTATATTATTGAATGGTGTATTGTTTTCTTCCGTTTCAAGAATGTTAGTTGTATGTTTGCGCTCGCGTAGATATCGGGTCGTTCGTGGAGTCTGAGGGAATTGCAGGAGAAGACCCTGAGCAGCAGCAGCTTGGTGAAGGCAAGTGTCCTCTGACCCATTATGTCCCATCTATTTTATAATACACTGTCCCACATACTATGAACAATCTAAGGATTTACTAGCTTTCTATTTACCTTATCCTTGTTTACCTTTTCAGATTACTATGGTTAGATTCATGCTAGCGCTTTAATTTAATCAATGAACATGATGAGATGCAATGATGATACGATGTTTTTATTTTGGATACGGTGGTAATACACTTGTGGCATTTTAGGGGACTCGGGCTGTTTCCCGAGTACCTCTCCGTAAGGACCTGTTCGTTGAGAGACCACCCGGGATAACAGTGCAACCATGAGGGTGAAATGGGATGCCCTTAGCTAATTAATTAGAGAAACTAGAGGTGTAGTTGCTTCGCCGTCGTGCCGTCAATGGGGTCCAGGCACAGTGCTTGCTCTGCTGAGGCTGAGTGCCGAGGTTCTTTCGTTTTGCTTTTTGTTAGTCACTCTCCTGCGGGGAGGGGTACTGTGTTTATCAAACTGGAGAAACCTAACGGGCAGCTATGATCTCTAGGGAATCTTTGTAAAAGCTACGTAGTGATACCCTGCCGGACCACCTAGGTAGTGGTCAATGGGGATTAGCTCTCCCCGGGCAAAAAGGGAATCATGACTCATGGGTAAAGTGTGCGACCTCTGCAGAGGGTAGTGAAACTGATATATCAGCCGTGCTCACGGTTAAGAGCAGCCTTGGGATCCTCTTTGATTAGAGATACAGATGGTTCGAGATACAATGGTTCTATTAATGTCGTTGGTTCGATGATGATCATGATGTTTCCTCGATGAGGAAATGACTCAGAGGATGGTTATATGATAAAACTTGGCTTCTACAAATAATAAATACCTGACCAACTAAAAGCAACTGCTGAGCCTAACCCCACATAAAAGCTAGTCCACTTCAGCCAAACGGGGCATTTGCTGAGTACGTTGATGTGTACTCATCCTTGCTTTACCACAAAACACCAGGTTGTCCACATTGCAACCACTGCTCAGGAGAAGACGAAGCCGTGGAAGGAGACTTCCAGGAGTTCCAAGACTACGACGAGTTTTAGGTGTGGGTTGGTGGCAACCCCCAGTCAGCTGCCTGTGAAGGCCCTATCTTTACTGCGTTTCGCTTAGCACTTTGATTTACCCGTTGATTTGATGACTATGTGGATGTCTCTGACATTGTGATGTAATAAGTTAATACTCTTTTATGTTAATATTCGAGCACTGTGCGATGATGTTCATTTATGTAATCGCTGTGTACGTGAATTCTGATCCTGGCACGTACATAGTTCGCATTCGGTTTACCTTCCAAAACCGGGTGTGACAATTCAATACAAGACACAAATAGATTGAATCAAAACCTCTCCAAGTCCCAATTCCACTCAAAGCAATTAGTGACTAGAAGAGAGAGTTTTGTCGTGTTCTTTTGAGCTCTTGCGCTTGGATCGCTTTCCTTCTTCCCATTTCTTGTTCCCAAGACATTTGTAATCAAAGCAAGAGACACCAATTGTGTGGTGGTCCTTGTGGGGACTAAGTGTCCCAATTGATTGAGAAGAGAAGCTCACTCGGTCTAAGTGATCGTTTGAGAGAGGGAAAGGGTTGAAAGAGACCCGGCCTTTGTGACCTCCTCAATGGGGAGTAGGTTTGCAAGAACCGAACCTCAGTAAAACAAATCACTATGTCATCTGCTTTAATTGCTTGTGATTTGTTTTTTAGTGGCACTATGAACGTATTCGTCAGCATACCATACAATAACTGGGTATTTGCAACCGAAGTGTTAGGTGGGATGGCTTCATATTAGGTTCATGCGAGGAAAAACTAGGGGCATTAGATTTTTCATACTAACACATCGATCCTTTAACATATTCATTTATATATTGTTTTAACTAGTCTCCCTGTTGTTCTATGTCAGCCTTAAAAATGAATCTGCAATACTTACAATAGGAGCCTGAGGCGAAAGTAGGAGAGATTCCGTATCAATCTCCCCTTGACGGATGATCTTCTAGTCGTGATCCATCGTGAAGTATGATAAGTATTTTTCCTCTGCCTTTTCCTGCCATTCGGTGAGTTGTCGCGGCACCTCTTCCTCCTTGTGCCTCACGAGGTCATCAAAGGGATATTGGTCATCACCTAGGAGTGCCTCTAGGGTTGGCTTGATGATGTTGGTGGCAGAGACGTCAGTATGATCCTTAGAGCCAACCATTTGGGGGCCATTTTTTAGTAAATCTAGACACATCATCCCCAACGGGGTCGCTAAAAGTGTGTTGGCTCCGAATTGGGGCCAAACACTAGGATGAATCACCTGAAGGTGCTCTATGGGGGAACACAAACGATCTACGACCCTAGACCGGACGATCCGTGACCTTGCTACATCAGTGAATTATCTCTATGCGCTTGCCGGACAGTTTGAGTTATGGGTCGGACGGTCCACGCGTGCGTAGAGGGTCTTCTTCTTCATGAAGAACCTAAATCTCGTCTCTAGGGAGGGACCCCATCGGGAAGGAGAGATACTAGGGTTGTCTTGGGGTTGGCAAGCCACCCAAAACGCATATAGTCGACGTAAAGCTAAAGGGAGGTGAAGGTTTGAGGTAGAAGAAGGCAAGGTTATACTAAGGCTAGATTAACTCATACTCCTTATGAATCGAAATAACAATGCAAACAAGATAAATTTGATAAGTAGACCCGACCTTTGTGGCCTCCTCAACGGGGAGTAGGTTCATTGGAACCGAACCTCGGGAAAGAAATCGTCGTGTTCATTTGTGTTGATCATCACTATTCGATTTGTTTCTCCCCTCTCCCTCTCTCTAAAAGTTCTCTTGCTCACAATTCTTTGAGTTAGCTCTGAAAGTCGCCTAGAGGGGGGTGGATAGGCGGAAACTGAAATTTACAACTTTAAACACAACTACAAGCCTGGGTTAGCGTTAGAAATAAATTCGAGTCCGAAAGAGAGGGAAAAACAAATCAACCAAAGAAATAGAGCGGATGACATGGTGATTTGTTTTACCGAGATTCGGTTCCAATGAACCTAGTCCCCGTTGAGGTGGTCACAAAGATTGGGTCTCTTTCAACCCTTTTGAAAGGGAAATGTGCCCTTGGGCAATTTCTATTATGTTTTGGTGATTAAGTGCTCAACACATTTAATTGAGTTCTTATGTGCTAAATGAAGAGAGAAGTGCAAATCAAAAAGAAGGTATGTTTCTAGACTTAGTACATTTGTTTTTGTATACTAATATAGTTATCTAAGTGTTAGAAATAGAGAAAAGAAGAAAAGAGAAAGATTGCAAAAGAATGCCCGTGTGCAGCCAAGTCTTAGCTCAGTCTGGCACACCGGGCTGTCCGGTGGTGCACCGGACAGTGTCCGGTGCGCCAAGCTGGCTTCCGATGAACAAGCCACTCTCGGGAAAAAATCGGCGATGTACGGCTATAATTCACCGGACTGTCCGGTGGTGCACCGGACTGTCCGGTGAGCCAACGGTCGGTCGCGTAATCCGCGGGCGACGCATGGCCCGCGCCAACGGTCGGCAGGGGGGCACCGGACTGTCCGGTGTGCATCGGACAGTGTTCGGTGCGCCATCCAGCCCGGAGATGCAACAGTTGTCTACGCCAGAATAGGAAGGAGATCGGCACTGGACCGTCTACAGTGATTGTCCGATGGCGCACCGGACTGTCCGGTGCGCCACCCGACAGAAGGCAAGCATGTCCTTCCTTGTTGGTCTCCAACGGCTCCTAGCTACCTTGGGGCTATAAAAGGGACCCCTAGGCGCATGGAGGAGTCACCGAAGCATTCAAGAAACATTCTAAGACTTCTAGACTCCAACTTTGCGCATTTGATTCTTTGAGATAGTGACTTGAGCTACATCTGAGACGTGAACTCCGTGGGTTGTGTTTTGAGCTCAAGTTGTGACTTGTGTGCATGATTCTGCTGTGATTTGAGTCTCGAGTGTGTTGCTCTTCCCTTACTACTATGCTTCTTTTGTGATCATCATTGTAAGGGAGAGAGGCTCCAAGTTGTGGAGATTCCTCGCAAACGGGAGAAAGACTAAGAAAGAAAAAACCGTGGTATTCAAGTTGATCATCGGATCACTTGAAAGGGGTTGAGTGCAACCCTCGTTCATTGGGACGCCACAACGTGGAAATAGGCAAGTATTACTTGGCCGAACCACGGGATAAAAATCACGTGTCTCTTGTGTGCTTTCTCTTTGATTGTCTGTGTTCACAAGAGCTCGTTTCAAGCTACTTAACCGTTCTAACTTTAATAACTAAGTTTTGTGGCTATTAGTGTTGAATTTTACAGGATCACCTATTCACCGCCCCCTCTAGGTGCTCTCACCTTTCCCTCTCTCAAACGGTCACCTGGACCGAGTGAGCTTTCTCCTTAATCAAATGGGTCACTTAGACCCCACAAGGACCACCACATAATTGGTGTCTCTTGCTTTGATTACAAGTGCTTTGAGGAACA
This sequence comes from Zea mays, assembly GCF_902167145.1. Taxonomy (NCBI): domain Eukaryota; kingdom Viridiplantae; phylum Streptophyta; class Magnoliopsida; order Poales; family Poaceae; genus Zea; species Zea mays. Next base: position 236,125,973 of record NC_050097.1, on the reverse strand, counting down.
AGAATGAGGAAGAAGAAAGCGATCCAAGAACAAGAGCTCAAAGAACACGAGCAAAACTCTCTCTCTAGTCGATAGGTGTTTGTAGTGTGTTTGGGACTTGGAGAGGCTTTGATTCTATTGAATTGTGTCTTGTATTGATTGCACTAGCTCTTGTATTGAATGAGATGTTTGAAAAACTTGGATGCTTGGAGTGGTGGTGGTTGGGGGGTATTTATAGCCCCAACCACCAAACCAACCGTTGGGGAGATTGTCTGTCGATGGGCGCACTGGACGGTGCGACAGTGTCCGGTGCGCCAGCCACGTCACCCAACCGTTAGGGTTCTGACGGTTTCGACCGTTGGAGCTCTGACTTCATGTCGCACCGGACAGTCCGGTGCCGCACCGGACAACTACTGTTTAGTGTCTAGTGCGCTCTGACTCTGCGCTCTGACTCTGTCGCGCACTGTTGCGCACTGTAGCGTTTGGCAGTAACCGTTGAAGTCGACCGTTGCACTGGGAGCCACTGCTCCGCTTGGTGCACCGGACAGTCCGGTGACCCACCGGACAGTCCGGTGAATTATAGCGGAGCGGTGCCTGAGAAACCCGAAGGTGAAGAGTTTAGTCTGTATGGCCCCTGGTGCACCGGATAGTCCGGTGCGCCAGACCAGGGTTCTCTTCGGTTTCTTTTGCTCCTTTGTTTTGAACCCTAACTCGGATCTTTTTACTGGTTTGTGTTGAACCTTTGGCACCTATAGAATATATAATCTAGAGCAAACTAGTTAGTCCAATTATTTGTGTTGGGCATTTCAACCACCAAAATCATTTAGGAAAAGGTTTGACACTATTTCCCTTTCAATCTCCCCCTTTTTGGTGATTGATGCCAACACAAACCAATGCAAATATATAAGTGCAGAATTGAACTAGTTTGCATAAGGCAAGTGCAAAGGTTGCTTGGAATTAAACCAATTTATACTTTTACTAGATATGCATGCATTGCTTTCTTTCTTTTAATATTTTGGACCACATTTGCACCACTTGTTTTGTTTTTGCAAATTATTTTGGAAAATTTTTCAAAGTCTTTTTGCAAATAGTCAAAGGTACATGAATAAGATTTCAAGAAGCATTTTCAAGATTTGAAATTTTTCTCCCCCTGTTTCAAATGCTTTTCCTTTGACTTAAACAAAACTCCCCCTGAATAAAATTCTCCTCTTAGCTTTCAAGAGGGTTTTGAGTTTTAGATACCAAAAAAATCTTTGATACTCTATATCAATTTGAAATATAGATACCAATTGAGATATAATTTTCAGAGGAATGCTAATTTGAAAGATACCAATTGAAAACTTTATTTCAAAAAATTTGAAATTGGTGGTGGTGCGGTCCTTTTGCTTTGGGCTAATACTCGGTCCTTTTGCTTTGGGCTAATACTCTCTCCCCCTTTGGCATTAATCGCCAAAAACCGAGTCTTTGTGTGCCCTTTGTCTCTCCCATTGGTACAAGTAAATATGAGTGAAGATTGTACCAAAGTGAGAGTGATGTGGAGTGATGGCGAAGGGTAAATGATACTGATAGAGCGGAGTGGAAGCCTTGTCGTCACCGAATACTCCATTTCCCTTTCAATCTACGACTTAGCATATAAATCACTTGAAAACACATTAGTCGTAGACATAGAAGAGAAGTGATCAAAGGTATATAAAATGAGCTATGTGTGCAAAGTGTCAATCAAAATTCCGAGAATCAAGTATATTTAGCTCATTCCTAAGTTTGGTAAAGGTTTTCTCATCTAATGGCTTGGTAAAGATATCGGCTAATTGTTCTTTTGTGCTAACATACGCAATCTCGATATCCCCCTTTGTTGGTGATCCCTCAGAAAGTGATATCGAATGGCTATGTGCTTAGTGCGGCTATGTTCAACGAGATTATCCGCCATGCGGATTGCACTCTCATTGTCACATAGGAGAGGGACTTTGCTCAATTTCTAGCCATAGTCCCTAAGGGTTTGCCTCATCCAAAGCAATTCGCGCAACAATGGCCTGCGGCAATATACTCGGCTTCGGCGGTAGAAAGAGCTACTGAGTTTTGTTTCTTTGAAGCCCAAGACACCAGGGATCTCCCCAAAAACTGACAAGTCCCTGATGTGCTCTTCCTATCAATTTTACACCCTGCCCAATCAGCATCTAAGTATCCTATTAAATCAAAGGTGGATCCCTTGGGGTACCAAAGACCAAACTTAGGTGTATAAACTAGAAATCTCATGATTCTTTTGATGGCCCTAAGGTGAACTTCCTTAGGATCGGCTTGGAACCTTGCACACATGCATACAGAAAGCATAATATTCGGTCGAGATGTATATAAATAAAGTAAAGATCCTATCATCTACTGGTATACCTTTTGATCTACGGATTTACCTCCCGTGTCGAGGTCGAGATGCCCATTGGTTCCCATGAGTGTCTTGATGGGCTTGGCATCCTTCATCCCAAACTTGGTAAGTTTGTCTTGTATGTACTTTGTTTGGCTGATGAAGGTGCCCTCTTGGAGTTGCTTGACTTGAAATCCTAGAAAATACTTCAACTCCCCCATCATAGACATCTCGAATTTTTGAATCATAATCCTACTAAACTCTTCACAGGTAGATTTGTTAGTAGACCCAAATATGACATCATCAACATAAATTTGGCATACAAACAAATCATTTGCAATAGTTTTAGTAAAGAGTGTAGGATCGGCTTTTCCGACTTTGAAGCCATTAGTGATAAGAAAATCTCGCAGGCATTCATACCATGCTCTTGGGGCTTGCTTGAGCCCATAAAGTGCCTTAGAGAGTTTATACACATGGTTAGGGTACTCACTATCTTCAAAGCCGGGAGGTTGCGCAACATAGACCTCTTCCTTGATTGGTCCATTGAGGAAGGCGCTTTTCACGTCCATTTGATAAAGCTTAAAGCCATGGTAAGTAGCATAGGCAAGTAATATACAAATTGACTCAAGCCTAGCTACGGGTGCATAGGTTTCACCGAAATCCAAACCTTTGACTTGTGAATAGCCCTTGGCCACAAGTCGGGCTTTGTTCCTTGTCACCACACCATGCTCATCCTGCTTGTTGCAGAATACTCACTTGGTTCCTACAACATTTTGGTTAGGGCGTGGAACTAAATGCCATACCTCATTCCCCGTGAAGTTATTGAGCTCCTCTTGCATTGCCAACACCCAATCTGAATCTCTTAATGCATCTTCCACCTTGTATGGCTCAATAGAAGACACAAAAGAGTAATGTTCACAAAAATGAGCGACTCGAGATCGAGTTGTTACCCCCTTATGAATATCGTCGAGGATGGAGTTCACGGGGTGATCTCTTTGAATCGCTTGATGGACTCTTGGGTGTGGCGGTCTTTGACCCTGTACTTCTTGATCATCTTCCTTGTCTTGATCAACTTCATCTCCCCCTTGATCATTGTTCTCCTCTTGAGGTGGCTCATCCTCTTATTGATCATCTTTATTGTCTTGAGCCTGATCCTCATCTTGAGTTGGTGGAGATGCTTGATTGGAAGATGATGGTTGATCTTGTGCTTGAATTGGCTCTTCGGGTTCTTTAGGACACGTCTCCAATGGACATGTTCCTTAGCGCAACGCACGAAGCATCTTCATCATCTAGCTCATCAAGATCAACTTGCTCCACTTGGGAGCCATTAGTCTCATCAAACACAATGTCACAAGAAACTTCAACTAATCCAGTGGATTTGTTGAAGACTCTATATGCCCTTGTGTTTGAATCATATCCTAGTAAAAAGCCTTCTACAACCTTAGGAGCAAATTTAGATTTTCTTCCTCTTTTAACAAGGATAAAACATTTGCTACCAAAGACTCTAAAATATTAAACATTGGGCTTTTTATCGGTTAGGAGTTCATATGATGTCTTCTTGAGGATTCGATGAAGGTAGAACCGGTTGATGGAGTAGCAGGCGGTGTTAATCGCCTCAGCCCAAAACCGGTCCGGAGTCTTATATTCATCAAGCATGGTCCTTGCCATGTCCAATAGAGTTCCATTCTTCCTCTCTACTACACCATTTTGTTGAGGTGTGTAGGGAGAAGAGAACTCATGCTTGATACCCTCCTCCTCAAGAAAGTCTTCTATTTGAGAGTTCTTGAACTCCGTCTCGTTGTCGCTTCTTATTTCTTGATCCTTAATCCGAACTCATTTTGAGCCCGTCTCAAGAATCCCTTGAAGGTCTCTTTGGTTTGTGATTTTTCCAGCAAAAAGAACACCCAAGTGAAGCGAGAATAATCATCCACAATAACTAGACAGTACTTACTCCCGTCGATGCTTATGTAAGCTATCGGGCCGAATAGATCCATGTGGAGTAGCTTAAGCAGGCTGTCGGTCGTCATGATGTTCTTGTGTGGATGATGAGCACCAACTTGCTTCCCTGCTTGACATGCGCTACAAACCCTGTCTTTCTCAAAATGAATATTTGTTAGTCCTAAAATGTGTTCTCCCTTTAGAAGCTTGTGAAGATTCTTCATCCCAACATAGGCTAGTCGGCGATGCCAGAGCCAACCCATATTAGTCTTAGCAATTAAGCAAGTATTGTGTTCAGCTCTATTAAAATCAAGTAAGTATAGTTGACCCTCTAATACTCTCTTAAATGCTACTGAATCATCATTTCTTCTAAAGGCAGTAACACCTATATCCGTAAAAAGACAGTTGTAACCCATTTTGCATAATTGAGATACAGAAAGCAAAATGTAATCTAAAGAATCTACAAGAAAAACATTGGAAATAGAGTGGTCAGGAGATATTGCAATTTTACCAAGTCCTTTGACCAAACCTTGATTTCTATCCCCGAATGTGATAGCTCTTTGGGGATCATCGTTTTTCTCGTAGGAGGAGAGCATCCTTTTCTCCCCAGTCATGTGGTTTGTGCACCCGCTATCATTTATCCAACTTGAGCCCCCGGATGCATAAACCTACAAAACACGTTTACGCCTTGTTCTTAGGTACCCAAACGGTCTTAGGTCCTTTCACATTAGAAACAAGCACCTTGGGTACCCAAACACAAGTCTTTGAGCCCTTGTGTTTGGCCCAAACATATTTGGCAACTACTTTGCCTGATTTGTTAGTTAAAACATAGGATGCATCAAAAGTTTTAAATGAAATGTTATGATCATTTGATGCAACAGGAGTTTTCTTTTTAGGCATTTTAACATGGGTAGAATGCCTATAACTAGATGTCTCATTCTTATACATAAAAGCATGATGGGAAATAGAATGAGACTTTCTAGCATGAATTCTCCTAATCTTATGCTCAGGATAACCAGCAGGATATAAAATGTAACCCTCGTTATCCTAAGCCATGAGAGCCTTGCCCTTAACAAAATTGGACAATTTCTTAGGGGCATTAAGCTTGACATTGTCTCCCTGTTGGAAGCCAATGCCATCCTTAATGCTAGGACGTCTCCCATTATTCAATTTCATGCTCATTAATTTTAGTAGTTAGTTGAGCTATGTGATCATTTTGTTCTTTAATTAAAGCTAGGTGATCATGAATAGCATCAATATTAACATCTCTACATCTAATACAAACAGAGACATGATCAACACTAGATGTAGAGGGTTTGCAAACATTTAATTCATTAATCTCAGCATGTAAAATATCATTTTCATCTCTAAGATTGGAAATAGAAGCATTGCAAACATTTAAATCTTTAGTCTTTGAAATTAAACTAGCATTTTCAATTTTAAGGCTAGAAATTGATTCATTCAATTTATCAATCTTAGCAATCAAACTAGCATTATCATTTTTAAGATTGACAAAAGAATCATCACAACCATTTAACTTCTCAACCTTAGCAAGTAATTTGGCATTCTTAGTTCTAAGGTTAGAGATAGTGTCATGGCAAATGCTAAGCTCTTTTGACAAATTTTCATTTTTCTCTACTTCCTTAGCATAAGCATTTTTAACTTTAACATGTCTTTTGTTTTCCTTAATAAGGAATTCCTCTTGGTTATCCAAGAGTTCATCCTTCTCATGAATGGCACCTATCAATTCATTCAATTTTTCTTTTTGTTGCATGTTTAAGTTGGCAAAAAGAGCAAGCAAATCATCTTCATCATCACTAGAGCTACCCTCATCACTAGATGTTGTATATTTAGTGGAGGCTCTAGACTTTACCTTCTTTTTGCCGTCCTTTGCCATAAGGAACTTGTGGCCGACGTTGGGGAAGAGGAGGCCCTTGTTAACATCGATGTTGGAGGCGTCCTCGTCAGAGGAGGAGTCGGTGGAGCTCTCATTGGAGTCCCGTTCCCGGCATACATGGGCGTCGCCGACCTTCTTCTTGTAGTATCTTTTATTTTCCTTCCTCTTTCCCTTCTTGTCGTCACCCCTGTCACTATCACTAGATAATGGACATTTAGCAATAAAACGATCGGGCTTACCACATTTGTAGCACACTTTCTTGGAGTGGGGTTTGTAATCCTTCCCTCTCCTTTGCTTGAGGATTTGGCGGAAGCTCTTGATGATGAGCGCCATTTCCTTGTTGTCGAGCTTGGAGGCGTCGATGGGGATCCTACTTGGTGTAGAATCCTTCTGTTCTTCTTCCGTCGCCTTGAATGCGATGGGTTGCACCTCGGGTGTGGAGGTGCCGCCTTGCTCGATGATTTGTTTGGAGCCTTTGATCATCAACTCAAAGCCCACAAACTTTCCTATCTCCTCCTCGGGAGACATTAGCTTATATTAAGGATCACCACGAATTAATTGAACTTGTGTAGGATTACGAAAAACAAGTGATCTTAGGATAACCTTGACCATTTCATGGTCATCCCATTTTGTGCTCCCGAGGTTGCGCACTTGGTTGACCAAGGGCTTGAGCCGGTTGTACATTGCTTGTGGCTCCTCTCCTTGGTTGAGGACGAATTGACCGAGCTCCCCCTCGATCGTCTCCCGCTTGGTGATCTTGGTCACCTCATCCCCTTCGTGCGCGGTCTTAAGCACGTCCCAAATCTCCTTGGTGCTCTTCAACCCTTGCACCTTATTATACTCCTCTCGACATAGAGAGGCGAGGAGTATAGTTGTCGGGTACCGTAATTAGGGGTACCCCCAATGCTCCTTAATCCGGCTGGAAAACATCTTCAGAACAAACCATACACGGCTCATAAAGCGCGGTTCAAGTCAGGGCCTCGTCTGCCGAGGGATGCGACCTCATTTGAGCCCAGCCTCGGGCGGGAACAGTAGTCCCGGACGGATTCATGCCTCGCCCGAGGGTCCCCTCGATCAGCAGACGCACCCTCGGCTCGCCCGAAGCCCAGCTTGGGCAGACTTTGTCGTGCAGCGACCTTGGCCAAATCGCCTTACCAGCCGACCGTATCACATGCCCATTTAATGTGGGGATCGCCTGACACCTTATCCTGACACGCATGCCTCAGTCGGCAAGGTCGAAGTGACTGCAGTCACTTTGCCCCTTTACTGACCGATCTGACAGAAAAACATCGTTGTTCGCCCCGCTCCGGCTACTGTGCCAACCACCAAGATAAAACGGAGTCACGATCTCCCACGAGTTTGGCCTTGGGCGCAACAGGGAGCTCCGCCTCGCCCGACCTCAGGCCTCGGCCTAAGCCTCGGCCTTGGAAGAAGATCTCCGCCTCGCCCGACCCTAGGCCTCGGCCTCAGCCTCGGCCTCGGGAGGAATCACAACCTCGCCCGAGCCCAGCCTCGGCCTCAGGAGAAGTCTCCGCCTCGCCCGACCTGGGCCTCGGACCGACTGCGCTACAGGGGATACACCATTACCTACTCCTAGCTAGCTGCCTCAGGCTACTAAGGAACAGGACCGATGTCCCATCTAAGGTTACTCCGTCAACAGGTAATGATGGTTCCCCGCGTGCGCCCATGACATCGGATCACTCTCAACCCCCTATGGAAGCAAGACAACGTCGGCAGGATCCATGTCGCGCCGACAGCTGTGCTTCTACAGGAATCAAGGCACTTCTTCGACGGCCACGTTAGCTCGTGTACAGGGCTCAAGGCGCTTCTCCGCCAGCCACGATAGCACCTTGTATCTATAAAAGGGGATGTCCAGGGCCTTCCTAAGGCACGTCGTGGACAGACGTTGCAACACTGACAATGTTGGACGTCGAGGGCAGGCGGGGCAGACGAGACAGGCAGCACGTAGGGACGCTCTCCCTCTCTCCCTCACTCGCTCTCGCCCTCGCTCCCTCACGACGCTTGTAACCCCTACTACAAGCACCCCGGTGCGAGATAACATAAGCCACATTTCCCTCTTGTGTTCCATCTTGCATCAACCCATCTGGGCAGGGACACACAATAACAAATTTACTGGTCGGTTGATGGTCCTCGCGGATCTGAAACGCCGATAGTTGGCGTGCCAGGTAGGGGCTCGTTGCGTGTTAACGAACACTTTCCCGTTGAGTTCTAGATGGGTAGCCTCCAGCAGCCTCTTTAGCCGGGGACGCTACTCCGCTTCGGGAGTCTCGAGTTCATGTCCCTTGACGGCAGCTACGACATGGTACTCCTCCCCTCGCAGCGCGATAGCAACAACGGTCATCGGCTCGCCCGGTGGCGGCGAACTCGACGACGACTTCCCACCGTGGCAGAAGAGGAACACCCAGGTTGCCCTGCCACCCTCCTCGTCGGAGGAGGAGGAGACGGGGCAACCATGGCCATGCAGGAGGCGGCACCTCGTCGGCTGTCAGGCCAGAGTGAGTCGACGACGCCGGCACCCCTGCGGGGGCCATGTCGGGTGTTGTCCTCGCACCTGAGACAACGACGAGTGTCGCTTCCCCGCAACGCGCCAACCCCAAGCGGACTGATGATGCCAGCACCCTCGCAAAGGACTTGTTGGGCGTTAGCCTCGTACCTGAGATAACGGTGCAGTCCATCCCCGACGCGACTTCGCCACCGTCCATCGACCAAGAGGTACCGTCCGTTTTTCACTCTGTCCCTTTTAGATTCAGCCTCGATCCACCAAGCGACCTCGCTTCGGTGAGCGCTTCCGCCAGGGCATACCCTGACCTTCCGGGGTATCCTATGCGGTCATCTTGGGACCGACTGACGGCCGTCTCAACCTCTAGACCCGCAGGTTCTGAGGAAGACAACGACTCCGATTTCGGTTGGGATTTCTCCGGACTCAGTGATCCCAGTGCCATGCGAGACTTTATGTCTGCATGTGACTACTGCCTCTCCGACTGCTCTGACGATGGCCATAGCCTCGGCGACGAGGGTTGCGACCCAAGCCGCGAGTGTTTCCGCATCGATCTGGGGGATCACGGCGAGGACAACCACCTTGGCATGCCACAAGATGACAACGCCCCTGTGCCTGCGGCTCGCGTTGACATCCCGCGGGAGCTAGCTGTGGTCCCAGTCCCTGCGGGGGGTCAGGACACACAGCTCGAGCAACTCCGCGAGATGCAGGCCAAGCTCGACGAAGAAGCAGGGCGGCTTGTGCAGCTCTGACAAAACATCGAGCAGGAGTGGGTAGGTCGAGCACTTGCCGGAGGAGCGCCTCATCAGGCCCGAGACGTCCAGCGTCGTATCGTTGACGATGCCAGGGCAGGGCTGCCTCCGGCCTTCAGCGGGATCAGCCAGAATCTAGCTGCAGCGGCGATGCTACTCCGAGCAATGCCGGAGCCATCCACCACCGAGGGGCGGCGTATCCAGGGCGAACTCAAGGGTCTCCTGGAAAACGCAGCGGTCCGACGAGCCAAGAGCTCTGCCTCCCGAAGGCAAGGGTGCCCCTCGGAGCATCGCGCAACATCCTCCCGACTCATGCGGGAGGCTTCGGTCCGCACCGGGCGCACGCGGGACGGGACGCCTGCAGCCCCGGATCGCCTCGGCGACGAGCACCACCGCCGCGACCGTCGAGCCTGCCTCAAAGAGAAGGTGCGCCGAGGCTACCACCCCAGGCGCGGAGGACGCTACGACAGTGAGGAGGACTGGAGCCCCTCGCCCGAACCGCCAGGTTCGAGGGTCTTCAGCCGGGCCATACGACAGGTGCCGTTCCCAGCCCGGTTCCGAGCCCCGACTACCATCACCAAGTACTCAGGGGAGACAAGGCCCGAGTTGTGGCTTGCGGATTACCGACTGGCATGCCAGTTGGGAGGGACGAATGACGACAACCTCATGATCCGCAACCTTCTCTTTTTCCTCTCCGACGCTGCCCGGGCATGGCTGGAGCATCTACCTCCTGTGCAGATCTCCGACTGGGACGACCTGGTCAAGGCCTTCGCGGGAAACTTCCAAGGTACGTACGTGCGCCTAGGGAACTCATGGGATCTCCGAAGCTGCCGCCAGCAGTCAGGGGAATCCCTGTGAGAGTACATCCGACGGTTTTCAAAGCAGCGCACCGAGCTGCCAAACATCACCGACTCGGATGTCATTGGGGCATTCCTCGCCGGCACCACGTGCCGGGACCTGGTGAGCAAACTGGGGTGCAAGACTCCCACCAAGGCGAGCGAATTGATGGACATCGCCACCAAGTTCGCCTCTGGTCAGGAGGTGGTCGAAGCCATCTTCCGGAAGGACAAGCAGCCTCAAGGAAGATAGAAGGAAGACGCCCCCGAGGCGTCTGCCCAGCGTGGCTCGAAAAAGAAGGCCAAGAAGAAGGCGCAAGCAAAGCATGACGCCATTGACGCGGATCTCGTCGCTGCTACCGAACACAGGAATCCTCGGAAGCCTCCTGGAGGAGTCAACACGTTTGACAAGATGCTCAAGGAGTCGTGCCCCTATCACAGGGGTCCCATCAAGCACACCCTTGAGGAGTGTGACATGCTCCGGCGTTACTTCATCAAGGCGGGACCCTCGGCAGAAGGTGGCAAGGACCAAGGCAACATCAAGAAGGAAGGCGACAAGGATGAGGAGTTCTGGAGGTCTGCGACTGCTTCATGATCTACGGCGGACAGGTGGCGAACGCCTTGGCTCGGCACCGCAAGCAGGAGCGCCGGGAGGTCTGCTCGGTGAAGGTAGCGGCGCCGGTCTACCTTGACTAGTCCGACAAGCCCAACACCTTCGACCAAGACGACCACCCCGACTATGTGTCGAGCCCAGGAAGGTACCCGCTCGTCGTCGACCCCATCATCAGCAACGCTAGGCTCACCAAGGTCCTCATGGACGGAGGCAGCAGCCTCAACATATTCTACACCGAGACCCTAGGGCTCTTGGGGATAGATCTGTCCACGATCCGGGCCGGTGCAGCACCCTTTCACAGGATTGTCCCCGGTAAGCGCGTCCTGCCCCTTGGACAACTTGATTTGCCCATATGCTTCAGAACTCCCTCCAACTTCCGCAGGGAAACCTCACGTTCGAGGTGGTCGGGTTCCAAGGAACATATCATGCGGTGCTGGGGAGACCGTGCTACGCCAAGTTCATGGTTGTCCCCAACTACACGTACCTCAAGCTCAAGATGCCGAGCCCCAACGGAATCATCATCGTCGGATCCACGTAACGCCACGCTTACGAGTGCGACGTGGAATGCGTGGAGTACGCTGAGGCCATCGCCGAATCCGAGGCCCTCATCGTCGACCTAGATTGCCTCTCCAAGGAGGCGCCGGATGCGAAGCGCCACGTCAGCAACTTCGAACCGGCCGAGGCGGTTAAATCTGTCTCTCTCGACTCCAGCAACAACGCCGGCAAGCAAGTCAGGATCGGCTCCGAGCTCGACCCCAAATAGGAAGCAGTGCTCGTCGACTTTCTCCGCGCAAATGCCGAAATTTTTGCGTGGAGTCCCTCGGACATGCCGGGCATACCGAGGGATGTTGCCGAGCACTCGCTGGATATCCGAGCTGGAGCCCGACCCGTGAAGTAGCACCTGCGCCGCTTTGATGAAGAGAAGCACAGGGCCATAGGCGAGGAGGTCTACAAGCTGATGGCTGCAGGGTTCATCAAAGAGGTATTCCATCCCGAATGGTTAGCTAACCCTGTGCTTGTGAAGAAAAAAGGTGGGAAATGGAGGATGTGTGTAGACTACACTGGTTTAAACAAAGCATGTCCAAAGGTTCCCTACCCTCTGCCTCGCATCGATCAAATTGTGGACTCCACTGCTGGGTGCGAAACCCTGTCATTCCTCGACGCCTATTCAGGTTATCACCAAATCAAGATGAAAGAATTCGACCAGCTCGCGACTTCTTTCAACACACCCTTTGGCATGTATTGTTATATTACTATGCCATTTGGCTTGAGGAATGCAGGTGCAACCTACCAAAGGTGCATGAACCATGTGTTCGGGGAGCACATCGGCAGAACGGTCGAGGCTTACGTCGATGACATCGTTGTCAAGACAAGAAAGGCCTCTGACCTCCTCTCCGACCTCGAAGTGACTTTTGGGTGCCTGCGCGCAAAAGGCGTAAAACTCAATCCCGAGAAGTGTGTCTTTGGAGTCCCCCGAGGCATGCTCTTGGGGTTCATCGTCTTCGAAAGAGGCATCGAGGCCAACCCGGAGAAAATCGCAACCATCACCAACATGGGACCCATCAAGGATCTAAAAGGAGTACAAAGGGTCATGGGATGCCTTGCGGCTCTGAGCCGCTTCATCTCGCGCCTCGGTGAGAAAGGATTGCCCTTGTACCGCCTCTTAAGGAAGGCCGAGCGCTTCACTTGGACCCCCGAGGCCGAGGAAGCCCTTAGGAACTTAAAGGCACTCCTTACTAACGCGCCCATCTTGGTGCCCCCCGCTGCGGGAGAAGCCCTCTTTATCTACGTAGCCGCAACCACTCAGGTGGTCAGCGCCACGATCGTAGTCGAGAGATGGGAGGAAGGGCATGCACTACTCATCCAGAGGTCGGTCTACTTCATCAGTGAAGTGCTATCTGAGACCAAGATCCGCTACCCACAAATCCAGAAGCTACTATACGCAGTAATTCTGACACGACGAAAATTGTGACACTACTTTAAGTCTCATCCGGTGACTGTGGTGTCATCCTTCCCCTTGGGAGAGATCATCCAGTGCCGAGAGGCCTCGGGTAGGATAGCAAAATGGGCAGTGGAACTCATGGGCGAAACAATTTCATTTGCCCCTCGGAAGGCCATAAAGTCCCAAGTCTTGGCGGACTTCTTGGCTGAATGGGTCGACACCCAATTGCCGATAGCTCCAATCCAGCCCGAACTTTGGACCATGTACTTTGATGGGTCGCTGATGAAAATAGGAGCAGGTGCTGGCCTACTCTTCATCTCACCCCTCGGGAAACATGTGTGCTACGTGCTGCGCCTCCATTTTTCGGCGTCAAACAACGTGGCCGAGTACGAGGCTTTGGTTAATGGGTTGCGCATCGCCATCGAGCTAGGGGTTCGGCGCCTCGACGCTCGGGGCGACTCGCAGCTTGTCATTGACCAAGTCATGAAGAACTCCCACTGCCGCGATCAAAAAATGGAGGCCTACTGCGACGAAGTTCGGCGCTTGGAGGATAAGTTCCAGGGGCTGGAACTCAACCATGTTGCTCGACGGTACAACGAGACCGCGGATGAGCTGGCTAAAATAGCCTCAGGGCGAACGACGGTTTCCCTGGACGTCTTCTCCAGGGACATATATCAACCATCCGTGAAACTCAACGACGCGCCCATGCCCGACGAGACCTCAGCCCAGCCCGAGGTACTCTCGACCGCCGAGGGTGAGGCCTTGCGCATCGAGGGACAGCGGAATGGGGTTGCACCAAACCAAAACTGGCAGACCCCGTACCTACAATATCTCCTCCGAGGAGAGCTGCCCCTCGACAAGGCCGAAGCTCGGCGACTGGCTCGGCGCGCCAAGTCGTTCGTTTTACTGGGTGATGAAAAAGAGTTGTACCACTGCAGCCCCTCAGGCATTCTCCAACGATGCATATCCGTCGCCCAAGGACAAGAGCTGCTACAAGAAGTACACTCGGGGGCTTGCGGTCACCATGCAGCACCTCGGACCCTCGTCGGAAACGCTTTCCGACAAGGTTTCTACTGGCCGACCGCAGCGGCTGACGCCACTAGGATTGTACGCTCCTGCAGAGGGTGTCAATTCTACGTGAGACAGACGCACCTGTCCGCTCAGACCCTGCAAACAATACCCATCACTTGGCCGTTTGCCGTATGGGGTCTGGACCTCGTCGGTCCCTTACAGAAGGCACCCGGGGGCCTCAAGCACCTGCTGGTCGCCATCAACAAATTCTCCAAGTGGATCGAGGTCTGACCCTTAACCAGCATCGGGTCCGAGCAGGCGGTGGCGTTCTTCACAAATATTATCCATCGCTTTGGAGTCTCGAACTCCATCATCACCGACAATGGCACGCAGTTCACTGGGAAGAAGTTCCTGGACTTCTGCGAAGACCACCACATCCGTGTGGACTGGGCCGCCGTAGCTCACCTAATGACAAATAGGCAGGTGGAGCGCACCAATGGTATGATTTTGCAGGGACTAAAGCCTAGGATCTACAACGACCTCAATAAGTTCGGCAAGCGGTGGATAAAGGAACTACCCTCGGTGGTTTGGAGTCTGAGGACGACGCCGAGCCGAGCCACGGGTTTCTCGATGTTCTTTCTAGTCTATGGGGTCGAGGCCATCCTACCCACGGACTTAGAATACGGTTCCCCTAGGACAAAGGCTTACAACGTCCAAAGCAACCAGACCAACCGAGAAGATTCGTTGGACCAGCTGGAAGAAGCTCGGGACGTGGCCTTACTACACTCGGCACGGTATCAGCAGTCCCTGCGACGCTACCACGCCCGAAGGGTTCGGCCCCGAGGCTTCCAAGTGGGAGACTTGGTACTTCGGCTGCGACAAGACGCCCGAGGGCGCCACAAGCTTACTCCTCACTGGGAAGGGCCCTTCGTCATCGCCAAGATTTTGAAGCCCGGGACATACAAGCTGGCCAACGATCAAGGCGAGGTCTACAACAACGCTTAGAACATCCAACAACTACGTCGCTTTTACCCTTAAAATGTTTCAAGTCGTTTATGTACCTCTCTTTCTTTACATGCATAAGTAAAGTCTAACCATCAAGGAAGGATCAGCCTTGCCTCGGCAAAGCCCGACCCTCCCTCGGGGGCTAGAAGGAGGGAACCCCCTCTGCGTCAAAAATTTTCCTCGGAAAAGTCTTTTGCCAGAACGTCTTTCGTGCTTTTCGACTGCGTCGATAACAGAATCCTGAAGACGAGCGAGAGAGACCTTGAGCGGCAAGGCCGATCGAGCCGAGGGACTCCTACGCCTCCGGGATACAGATACCTCACTCATCACCTTCCGTGAAAAGTAGCTCATGCTCGGATAAGCGATTCTGCTACCGAACAAGTCCTAACGCTCGGAAACTTTTCTGCCGGAACGACTTTCGTGCCGTTTCGACTGCGTCGATAACAGAATCCTAAAAACGACGAGGGACCATGTAAGCGGCAAGGCCGACCGAGCCGAGGGACTCCTACGCCTCCGGGATACGGATACCTCACTCATCACCTTCCGCGAAAAGTGACTCACGCTCGGACAAGGGATTCTGCTACCGAACAAGCCTTAACACACGAAACGAGAGGAAAGAAAACACAACTTTATAATCCAACTATTAAAATGTTTAGGCCTCAACAGCCGCAAAAAACATATGCATGCTTAGAAACTGTTCTTGCAGGCTCAGACATCGGCAGGGGGAGGAGGAGCACGCTCGGCGTCATTTCCACCCTCGACAGAATCTGGCCCGGCCCCAGGCAGCGACATGGGCGGAAGGATCTCCACCTCAAAGGAGGAAGCCAGCGCCGTACTTGGGCCCTCGACAGCCGCGTCAAGCCTCTGGACCTTGGCTAAGGCAGCCTCCTCATCGTCGGGTAAGCAGTACCCCTCGCTAACCCGCTCCAGATCCACGTCGTAGTGGGAAGCGAGCACGGCGAAGGCCCGCCTAACGCCGTGGTGCAGCGCCCCACGGAGTCTGTTGCGCACATGGCCGCCCAAGGCCCGCAGATGACTCCAGGGGGAGCTACCCGAGGGGACGTCGTCGAGGCCAAAGGCCTGGCAGAAAGCCGAGATGGCCTCGGACATGGCCACACGCTCGGCCTCCTTCTGCTCAGCCGCCTCGGCAAGAGCCTTGCAATTCTTGACGGCCTCATCAAGAGCCGTCTCGAACCCTGCAGACGACATGACAACTTTCTTCAGACGCAAGGAGAAGAATGGAGACAAAAACAAAGTCACAGAGCGGACAAAACATACCCTCGGCCCAGGCACGCTGATGTGAGGCCATGGCTCGGGCAGACCCGACGACCACGACCAGACCCTCCGCAAGGGTCCCAGCCCGAGCGGTCGCCTCGGGTCTAGAAAGGGGGAAGCCCCCTCCGCGCCAAAACTTTCCTCGGAAAAGTTTTTCGCCAAAACGACTTTCGTGCTTTTCGACTGTGTTGATAGCGGAACCCTAATGACGAGCAAGAGAGACCTTGAGCGGCAAGGCCGACCGAGCCGAGGGACTCCTACGCCTCCGGGATACGGATACCTCACTCGTTACCTTCCGCGAAAGGTAGCTCACGCTCGGATAAGTGATTCTGCTACCGACGAACAAGTCCTAATGCTCGAAACAAGAGGAAAGAAACACGACTTTATACCCAAATGTTCAGGCCTCAGCAGCCACAAAGAACAAACACACGGACTCGGGATAACAATGGTACCTAGACTTAGACATCGGCAGCGCCCTCGGCGGTTGTCCCGACCTACGACAGATGTCTTAGTACTTAAAGCTATTACATCTCGTTCCCAAGAGGGTACCATTACAAACGGGACTTCGGGTCCATTCCCGTAGGAATGAACAACCTCCACACCAGGAGGCCTGCGGGATAACAAACTCCAGGTGGCTCGCCGGCGACCACTACACCAGCAGCGCGACAACGACCTCCACCTCAGAAGGCTAGACAGCAGCAGCGATGGCCTCAGGGCAAACACTACTGCTGGAAGGCCCTCGTTCACATCCCCTCACGGGGGACGAGAACCAGCCATTAAAGCCAAAGAGCCGGAGGCCCCGAGCGCAGGTGGCACTAACGGTCTCGTCGGCGGAGGCAACCGCTTCGGCAGAGGAAGCCTCACCTATGGCGACTACCACCTCAGCACCGACAACAGCGGCCACCTGCCCACCAACACCGCACTGGCGAGCGGCCGCCGCCCCAAAGCGCACCGACAGGTCCTCACCCCCGTCCTCGCCACAAGAACGAGAACGGGACTGTCCCAGAACACGAGTACCGCCCTCGCGACGTACGACGTGTTGTGTGACCCCCCAGTGCAGCCAACAACGCAAGGAGGACATGGACGTGGCCGGCCCGCGCACGGCGCGACCGACACCCGAGAGGCGGACGGGCAGCCGCGCTCCGCCCTAGCGGTAGGAGGTGGCACCGGAGGCAGCGCCAGAGCCACTCAGGCCAGGGAGCCAGACACGCGGCAGCTGCCAGCGCCACGGACGGCGGACACTCTTCTCCCCCGATCACTGAGGGAAGGAGCGAGTCGCTGCCCACGCGGAGGCAGGCCCCGACTCGGCGCACCCTCCTCCCCAGCATGGATCGATGAACGTCCTTGAAGCCGAGGACAGGGGGAGGCCACGGCCCGGCTCGCTCTTCCCCACCACGAGGCCTGCGGGGGACTGCAGCCGACTGCGTGATGAAAATCCTTGAAGTCGAGTGGTGACAGGAGAGCGCCAACCCCCACGGGGTCGCGCTCCTCAAACAGCAGCAAAAAGAAGGCAACACAGGTGCACCCCATCTGGGGGCTTGGAAGGTGGAAGGGCACGACGAATGCGAGGAGTGTGAAGGCATGGCTACTGCCCGGAGGATCGGCCTCTTTTTAAAGGCAGATCTCCTCACTCGCACCCCCAAGCGTCACGGGCAAAGTCTCCACCGACGTGTTCCAGGGTTCTCAACCTCCGACGCGGGGGCTGGGTCCCACACGTCATGCGGGCTGACCCAAAACAGAAGAAGCCAAATCGCCACACACGAAGCATGTAACCGCCCCGCGGTTATAAGCATTCTCACATCCACGCCGGAACCAGCGGTCGAAAGGGCGGACCGCCGCGTAGGAAGCATGTAACTGCCCCGCGGTTGTGCACCCTTTCGGCCTCGTCGCGTCCAGCGGACCAGCATGGAGGCCTGGGCCCACATGTCATGTAACCGGCGCAACGGTTACTGCGTGCAAGGAAACCGCACCGCCACTCGCGCCAATGCCGCGTCTTCTCGACTGCGGAACCAGTACCGCGACTCGAGGCAGCCCTGCGCGTGACCCAACAGTGCCAATTGAGTGCAACGATCATGGGTCAGTCAGCCGCGGGGAGAGGCGCGACGGTCGATATGACCAGAGGCGGGCCGGCAGTAATTGCAGCAGCAGACGGGCGGAAGCAGTGGTCCAATCACCTACAGGCTCGCACCCTCTCCTGAAACGACAGGGGAGCCCTCTCCCACGGAGTAAAGACGACGCACCCGTGTTCTGTTCCTCGAATGGCTCGCGCACGCGCAACATACGCCCCGCGAATCGCCCGTCCCGTCGCATTAACTCCTTGGCAGGGCAAGCGACACCTCCGGCAGAAGAAGCGGGCGCCGTTTCGCCTCCGTCATGATGACCGCGTCAAAAAAGGTGTGCCACCTTATTTAAATTCATGTCCTTTTTCTTCCCCCCTCTCTCTCTTGCCACAGGGACCGGGAAAGGGGGCATTTCGAAAAAGGACCCTTCCCAGTGAAGGAAACGGGCCCCGAGCCCTCCTACTGATCAGGGGTTCGAAGGTTGTGCCCTCCGGGGTTCGGCAACCACCCCAGAGCACTCGGGCTCCGAGCCCTTTACTGATCAGGGGTTCGAAGGCTGGCCCCTCAGAAGGGTTCGACAGCTGCCCCAGAGCACGTAGAGTCAGGGATGACCCTGGGTACGTCCGTTACAGGGCCGAGGCTCGGGCTACGCTCCCGAAGTACCCTAGGACATTTCCGAGACCAGCAGGAACGATTTGTAATGGAATCCCACCGGAGGGAGGCATCGAGCCCTCGGACCCTATCGAATGGGTCCGGGTCCGACAAATCACCTGCAGGTACTTTTGGAGCGCGCCTCTGGGCCACTAGCCGACCCTTATCGAACGGGGCTCGAGCGTCCACTCGGATCACCCGCTAGCAACTCACCGGAAACACCATGTTCGGTGCCCTCCGAGGTAACATGGCGCTTTCCCCCCTTCCTCCTTGCGGAAAGGCGACGAAGGGGCGTACAATAAAAGTCGAGACGGTCCTTGATCGTCCTCTCGCTCCATGCAGAGGCTCGGGGGCTGCTCTCGCACCAGGCTACGGCCGAACTGTTGACCACGTCAACAAACCAGCGTGAAAACTCGAAGCCTGACCGTGCACCTGGGCTACAGCCAGGCCGCATGAGGGAACTACAAGGCCAATCGAGGCACCGCAAAAAATTAAGACCTCAGAGGAGTCAAACCACTCCTCTGAGGCCTCGGGGGCTACACCCGGCGGGTGCGCTCGCGCGCACCCACCGGAACAAAATATAACCGAGAAGGGCCGATCCCCTTGCAAAAATCCGACATAACCTCCAAGCGAGTGCTCGCACTCCCTTTGAGGCTCGGGGGCTACTGTCGGGTACCGTAATTAGGGGTACCCCCAATGCTCCTTAATCCGGCTGGAAAACATCTTCAGAACAAACCATACACGGCTGATAAAGCGCGGTTCAAGTCAGGGCCTCGTCTGCCGAGGGACGCGACCTCATCCGAGCCCAGCCTCGGGCGGAAACAGTAGTCCTGGACGGATTCACGCCTCGCCCGAGGGTCCCCTCGGTCAGCAGACGCACCCTCGGCTCGCCCGAAGCCCAGCTTGGGCAGACTTTGTCGTGCAACGACCTTGGCCAAATCGCCTTACCAGCCGACCGTATCGCATGCGCATTTAATGCGGGGATCGCCTGACACCTTATCCTGACACGCGTGCCTCAGTCGGCAAGGTCGAAGTGACCGCAGTCACTTCGCCCCTTTACTGACCGATCTGACAGGAAAACAGCGTTGTTCGCCCCGCTGCGGCTACTGTGCCAACCACCAAGATAAAACGGAGTCACGATCTCCCACGAGTTTGGCCTCGGGCGCAACAGGGAGCTCCGCCTCGCCCGACCTCAGGCCTCGGCCTAAGCCTCGGCCTCGGAAGAAGATCTCCGCCTCGCCCGACCCCAGGCCTCGGCCTCAGCCTCGGGAGGAATCACAACCTCGCTCGAGCCCAGCCTCGACCTCAGGAGAAGTCTCTGCCTCGCCTGACCTGGGCCTCGGACCGACTGCGCTACAGGGGATACATCATTACCCTACTCCTAGCTAGCTGCCTCAGGCTACGAAGGAACAAGACCGGTGTCCCATCTAAGGTTACTCCGTCAACAGGTAATGATGGTTCCCCGCGTGCGCCCATGACGTCGGATCGCTCTCAACCCCCTACGGAAGCAAGACAACGTCAGCAGGATCCATGCCGCGCCGACAGCTGTGCTTCTACAGGAATCAAGGCACTTCTCTGACGGCCACGTTAGCTCGTGTACAGGGCTCAAGGCGCTTCTCTGCCAGCCATGATAGCACATAGCTACACCCCCTTGTACAGTTGGGCATCTCCTTGTATCTATAAAAGGGGATGTCCAGGGCCTTCCTAAGGCACGTCGTGGACAGACGTTGCAACACTGACAACGTTGGACGTCGAGGGCAGGCGGGGCAGACGAGACAGGCAGCACGCAGGGATGCTCTCCCTCTCTCCCTCACTCGCTCTCGCCCTCGCTCCCTCACAACGCTTGTAACCCCTACTACAAGCACCCCGGTGCGAGATAACATAAGCCACATTTCCCTCTTGTGTTCCATCTTGCATCAACCCATCTGGGCAGGGACACGCAGTAACAAATTTACTGGTCGGTTGACGGTCCTCGCGGGTCCGAAACACCGACAATAGTAGTGGCTTATGAATTGAAGTGCCAGATTTGGGCGACCTCGTCCGAGTCATAACCTTCATCCCCCACGGATGGTACCTGCGCTCCAAATTCAACAATGTCCCAAATGCTAGCGTGGAGTGAGGTTAGATGATGCCTCATTTTATCACTCCACATATAATAATCTTCACCGTAAAAAACCGGTGGTTTGCCTAATGGGACGGAAAGTAGAGGAGTGCGTTTGGAAATGCGAGGGTAGCGTAGGGGGATCTTTCTAAACTTCTTGCGCTCATGACACTTAGAAGTGACAGACGGCGCGTCGGAGCCGGAAGTAGATGGTGACGAAGAATCAGTCTCGTAGTAGATCACTTTCTTCATCTTCTTTTTCTTGTCGCCGCTCCGATGCGACTTGGCATGTGAAGGGCATCCCTTCATTTTGTTGTCGGACTCCCCCGATGGAGCCTTCCCGTGGCTTGTAGACTTGTCACCGCTGGTCACGATCTCCTTTTTGGCGTGATATCCCGACATCACTTCGAGTGGTTAAACTCTAATGAAGTACCGGGCTTTGATACCAATTGAAAGTCGCCTAGATGGGGGTGCATAGGTGGAAACTGAAATTTACAACTTTAAACACAACTACAAGCCTAGGTTAGCGTTAGAAATAAATTCGAGTCCGAAAGAGAGGGAAAAACAAATCAACCAAAGAAATAGAGAAAATGACACGGTGATTTGTTTTACCGAGGTTCGGTTCCAATGAACCTAGTCCCCGTTGAGGTGGTCACAAAAACCGGGTCTCTTTCAACCCTTTCCCTCTCTCAAACGATCACCTAGACCGAGTGAGCTTTCTTAATCAAATGGGTCACTTAGACCCCACAAGGACCACCACATAATTGGTGTCTCTTGCTTTGATTACAAGTGCTTTAAGGAACAAGAATGAGGAAGAAGAAAGCGATCCAAGAACAAGAGCTCAAAGAACACGAGCAAAACTCTCTCTCTAGTCACTAGGTGTTTGGAGTGTGTTTAGGACTTGGAGAGGCTTTGATTCTATTGAATTGTGTCTTGTATTGATTGCACTAGCTCTTGTATTGAATGAGATGTATGAAAAACTTGGATGCTTGGAGTGGTGGTGGTTGGGGGGTATTTATAGTCCCAACCACCAAACCAACCGTTGGGGAGGCTATCTGTCGATGGCGCACCGGACAGTGACCGGTGCGCCAGCCACGTCACCGAATCGTTAGGGTTCTGACGGTTTCGACCGTTGGAGCTCTGACTTCATGCCGCACCGGACAGTCCGGTGCCGCACCGGACAGTCCGGTGCCGCACCGGACAGCTACTGTTCAGTGTCCGGTGCGCTCTGACTCTGTCGCGCACTGTAGCGTTTGGCAGTGACCGTTGAAGTCGACCGTTGCGCTGGGAGCCGTTGTTCCTCTTGGTGCATCGGACAGTCCGGTGACCCACCAGACAATTCGGTGAATTATAGCGGAGCGGCGTCTGAGAAACCCGAAAGTGAAGAGTTCAGTCTGTACGGCCCCTGGCGCACTGGACACTGTCCGTTGTGCCAGACCAGGGTTCTCTTTGGTTTCTTTTGCTCCTTTATTTTGAACCCTAACTCGGATCTTTTTATTGGTTTGTGTTGAACCTTTGGCACCTGTAGAATATATAATCTAGAGCAAACTAGTTAGTCCAAGTATTTGTGTTAGGCATTTCAACCACCAAAATCATTTAGGAAAAGGTTTGACCCTATTTCCCTTTCAAGCTCCCAAAGTTATCCGCATTGATTGAACAACTCATAGCAAGAAGAACTATCTTCTGCACTCCGTATTATTTCTAATCCTAACCCCGGGTGAAGTTCGTGTTCAAAGTTTATAATTTACAGGTTTCGCCTGTTCACCCCCCTCTAGGCGACGTTCAGGACCCCATCGGGAAGGAGAGAGACTAGGGTTGTCTTTGGGTCGGCAGGCTACCCAAAACGTCTCTAGTCGACGTAAAGCTAAATAGATGTGAAGATTTGAGTTAGAAGAAGGCTAAACAAAGGCTATACTAAGGCTAGATTAACTCCTATTCCTAATGAATCGAAATAACAATGCAAATAAGGTAAATTTGATAAGTAGATTTGATTGGATCGATTGAGGAGTTCAATCAGTTAGTCGTACCCTTTTATCTATATAAAAGGGAGGTCTGGACGTGTTACAAATCGTCTCCTAAATAAATCCCACAAAAGTCGGGAACCCTAACTGAATATGTTTACGACGTACCGTCTGCGTCACCACACCATACCGTCCGGACCGCGGACCGTTCGGCCTATAGGGTCAGACCGTCGGGTGGCACATTTTGTGCACAATACACAACCTGCTCTAGTGGTCGGCCAGCCGCTGTGTATCCTAATTCGCCAGTGTGCCGCACAAGGAGCTCAACGTCGAGAAGCTAGCGTAAAATTAGAGCCGCACAAGGAGCTTAGCATCGAGAAGGCGATGTAGAATTGGATCCACGTCGACAGCGACACGTTCCGCTTCCCTGGGGCGACACCATGCTCTATCGCGGCCCCAGCGCCTACATCGACCACATCATCAAGCTTATCTCCCTCTCCCTCCAGGACGGATCCATCCTCACCGCCCTTGACACTGGCTATGGGTAAGCCACTTATAATCGCAACCGCACATGAACACACACTCTATTGGGTCATGCAATACTGTATTAGGGAAGTTTGCACAAATTCAAACGTCAATTTCATTCAGAGGTTGGGGAAAGCCTGCACCAATTCGAAGTTAATTTCAGTCACGTCCCGTTTGGATCATTAGAATTGAATTCCATTCTAATAATAGTAATTTAGTCTTATATCAATTAAGCTAATTCGGTTTTATGCAAAATATATTTGTATACTATTATTAGTAAGATGTCAAAAATATTTATGTGCTACATTTTTACTATAGAGGAGTGAGATAAATAGTGTCATGTAAGTTATAGAGTAGAAACAAATTCTACTCATGTATAAAATCATTTCTCATCCTCCACTACATGAATTTGATATAGGCTTATAACTGAACTTTGGAAAGTGGTGGAATGTCGAATTCCAAACTAAATAAGTTATTTTATTGAGTGAATTCCAATTCCTCTAAATGAAGGGATTCAAACGTCCCGTACTCCCGTCAGAGATTAAGGAAAGCCTGCACAAACTGGTGGAGAGGGGATTCAAGGTGTTGCAGTTAGGTCTCTGCCAACCAAAATTGACACACATATTGCTTGAAACAATGAACTTCTTAGTATATGTATCAACAATAGCTTCAACATTGCTTCTCTGAAGTGCTTCTTCATAGTTTTCCTTTAAGCTATGTACATCATCATCAGTCATCACACATGATGACCCTAAATTATAACACTGAATCTAACAATTTGAGAATTATTCTAATTGGCTTATGAAAAATGTGCATATACGCCCAACATATAAAGGAATATTTTTCGTGTTCCACATATTTAACAAGAAATTGTGCCACGTAGAAGCCAAGGGGTTTTTCGATACCAAAAAATTGAATGCAGATGATGAGAATTATTTAATATTTCTAACTAAATCTTATAAACTCCAGGACCATCCACTCATAAAACAAGAGCAAGCGGATAAAACAAATACTCCTTACGTTCATAAATATATGACACCATTGACTTTTAAAAAAAAACTTTGACCACTCGTCTTATTCAAAAAATAATGAGATCATTTTTTGATTTGTTTTTATCACTCAAGGTAGTTTGTGTTTGACTTAAAATTTTACATTATTTGAATAAATATTTTGAATAAGACGAGTGGTTAAAGTTTTCAAAAAAAATGTAAACAGTGTCATATATTTGTGAACGAAGGTAGTACAAACTATATAAGTTTCAAAGTAATCGTTTGCCTGAAGTGATGCTTTCCTACTTAAACATTAATGTTATAAGATAAATGAAGTAAACAATCTATTTATTTAGTGAAGCAATTCTCACACTAAATTGATTGGCCATAGAGTCAAGCTGTTCATCAATGCTCTGAAGTAAAACAAAGATGCCTAGCACCGGTAGCATGGGTTATTGGTTAGTAAATATGTTAGGATTTATGGGCTAGGCCCAAATTGAAAAATTCAAATAAATCCTAGAAAAATCTCAAAAGCCCATATAAGTGTATGGCTAGGGAATAGGTGGAACCAATAGCACCATATTGCTAGTTCTAGTGGAGTAGAGCTAGCTTAAATATGGAAGCCACACTCACTCACCAAGTCATGGATGAGAGGAGAGAGTGTGGAGAGCCACACGTGCGCGCGCGCTCGCTCGCCTGGCCTCGCCGGGCCAAGGCGAAGGGCGCGGGCGCACGACATGCGTGTGAATGGTCCGCCGAAATCCGGCCCCTCGCCTTGCGGGGGCGCGACTTCCTTTTGCCGTTTGAATTTTTTGTTGCTTGGCTGTTAAGTTTAGAATACTAACCGATCGCTATAAAATCTAAACTGAACGCGAGATTTTCGTGGGCGGATGAGATCGAAGAGCGCTATCTGGTCGCGGACTCGACCCTATAAAAGGTGCTTGGCAGCCAGCATCCAAATCATTCAGTTTCGCTTTCGCCTCTCTTCACAGCTGAGCCGCCTTCCAGTTCTCTTCATCCCGACCGCAGACGTGCATCTGCGATCAGGAGAGCAGGTCTCCGGAACCCTTCATCTTCTAGATCCTGCACCAGGAGAGGGCGAATAAGGTTTTTCGGAATCGTCCTCACGCGACTGCTCGTGATCTTCTGACCTCGTCGACCCTACTGGTTTCGTTGCTTCGACGTCGTCGACCTTGCTGATTCCGACCCACGCCATCAACCAGTATGTCTGATCAGTACGCATCATCTGATTTGACTTTTTACTTCAGTTCTTCTAATTTGGTCATGATTTATATTCGGAATTTAATCTAGAATTTGTCTAATTATTCAACAATCCAAAAACCTTATTGTAGACAATTTCCTAGTTTTTCTATGGCTGCTTTTGCCGACGCGCTGAAGCCAGAAAAGTTCAATGATATGCACTTTAAGAGATGGCAAGTCAAGGCCACGCTCTGGCTTACTGCTATGAATGTCTTCCATGTTAGTAAAGGCAAACCTGAGGGTCCACTGACTCCTGAACAGGAGAAAGAGTACGACCATGCCAATACTATCTTTACGGGAGCAGTTCTTAGCGTCCTTGTTGACCGTCTGGTTGATGCGAATATTTAACACACAGACGGGAAAGAGTTATGAGATGCACTTACTACCAAGTATGGTGCATCGGATGCTGGCAGTGACCTGTATATCATGGAGAGCTTTCATGATTATAAGATGGTTGATAATCGCTCTATTGTAGAGCAAGCTCATGAAATACAGTGTATAGCCAAGGAGCTCGACCACCTTAAGATAGTCCTTCCTGACCGATTTGTGGCTGGATGCATTATTGCGAAGTTGCCTTCTACATGGAGGAACTTCGCCACATCTCTGAAACATAAGAGACAGGAGATATCAGTTGAAAATCTGATAGCGTCTCTAGATGTTGAGGAGAAAGCTCGGGCTAAGGACACGGGATCTAAAGGAGGCGAGGGCCACTCCAGCGCCAACATGGTTCAGAAGAACCACAACAAGGGCAAAGGAAAGCCAAAATCTAACAAGCCCAACAAAATTACCAACTTCAAGAAGAAGAAGAACAAGGCTGAACTGACATGTTTTGCATGTGGCGAGGCGGGTCATTTTGCCAAGGATTGCCCTGATCGAGCGGATCGCCGTGGCAAAAAGGGCAATGTCAACATAGTGATCGCTAGCAATGAGGAAGACAAAGGGTATGGTAATTTACCTTTCATCTTCTCAGTATTTCAATCACCTAGTTGGTGGCTTGATACTGGTGCTAATGTTCATGTGTGTTCTGTCATTAACTTGTTCTCTTCTTATTAGGGTGCCCGGGATTCTTCTGTCCTAATGGGGAATGGGTCACATGCTTCTGTTCATGGCACTGGCACGGTGGATCTGAAGTTTACTTCGAGAAAGATCGTGCAGCTGAAGAACGTGCACCATGTCCCTTCTATACACAAGAATCTCGTTAGCGGAACCCTTCTATGTAGAGATGGGTTCAAGGTAGTTTTGGAGTCCAATAAATTAGTTGTGTCTAAGTCTGGACAATTTATTGGTAAAGGCTATGATTGCAGAGGCTTGTTCCGCTTCTCTCTATTAGATTTCAATAATAAGTCTGTGAACCATATTTGCGCTAATGTTGATGATCTTACGAGTATTTGGCATTCTCGTTTGTGTCATATTAGTTTTGGCTCTATGTCTCGGCTTGCAACCATGAGTTTAATTCTGAATATCACCATAGTCAAAGGTTCTAAGTGCCATAGTTGTGTGCAGTCGAAGCAACCTCGAAAGCCTTACAAGGCTGCTGAGGAGAGACACCTGGCACCTCTAGAACTCATACATTCTGATCTTTGTGAGATGAATGGTGTGTTGACAAAGGGTGGTAAGAGATACTTCATGACATTGATTGATGATGCGTCTAGATTTTGCTATGTATACTTGCTAAAAACTAAAGATGAGGCTTTAGACTACTTAGAATCTATAAGGCTGGAGTTGAAAACCAACTAGAGAGAAAGATCAAACGTCTTAGATCATATCGTGGTGGCGAATTCTTTCCCAAAGTCTTTGATGATTTCTGTGCAGAACATGACATTATTCATGAGAGGACTCCTCCCTATTCACCCGAATCAAACGGGATTGCTGAAAGGAAAAACCGTACGTTGACTGACCTGGTGAATGCCATGTTAGACACTTGTGGTTTATCTAAGGCATGGTGGGGGGAGGCAGTCCTGACTTCATGTCATGTTCTGAATAGAATTCCTATGGGCAAAGAAGATAAAACCCCTTATGAGAAGTGGGTTGGGAGAAAACCATCACTTTCATACTTGCGCACTTGGGGGTGCATGGCGAAAGTCAATGTACCAATTAATAAAAAGCGCAAGCTTGGTCCAAAGACAGTGGATTGTGTCTTTCTTGGATATGCTTCGTGTAGCGTAGCATATAGATTTTTAGTAGTTAAATCTGAAGTTCCTAATATGTATGTTGATACTATTATGGAATCACGTGATGCTACTTTCTTTGAACATATATTTCCAATGAAAGACATTCATAGCAATTCTAGATACTCTTCTGAGATAACTCCTGAACATAGTACACCTATTGAGAGTTTTGAACAGCCACATGAAATTGTCCTAGAGGAGGATGACAATGATGCTCCTAAAAGGAGCAAGAGACAAAGGGTTGAAAAATCCTT
Source organism: Zea mays (assembly GCF_902167145.1). NCBI lineage: Eukaryota > Viridiplantae > Streptophyta > Magnoliopsida > Poales > Poaceae > Zea > Zea mays. Next base: position 236,097,882 of record NC_050097.1, on the reverse strand, counting down.
TGGTGATGATTTCATTGTGTATCTTGTGGACGATACTCCTACTACCATTGCAGAAGCATTTGCATCTCCAGATGTAGATGATTGGAAAGAAGCAGTTCATAATGAGATGGACTCCATCCTTTCAAATGGTACGTGGGAAGTCACTGATTGACCCTATGGATATAAACCTATGGGTTGTAAGTGGGTGTTTAAAAAGAAGCTCAAGCCTGATGGTACAATTGAGAAGTACAAGGCTAGGTTTGTGGCTAAAGGCTATACTCAGAAAGAAGGAGAAGACTTCTTTGATACTTACTCACCTGTTGCTAGAATGACTACTATTCGAGTACTACTTTCCTTGGCTGCCTCGTATGGTCTCCTTGTTCATCAGATGGATGTAAAGACAACTTTTCTTAATGGAGAGCTGGACGAGGAAATCTATATGGAACAGCCTGATGGATTTGTAGTAAAGGGTCAAGAAAGCAAGGTGTGCAAGTTATTGAAATCTTTGTATGGTCTGAAGCAAGAACCAAAGCAGTGGCATGAGAAGTTTGACACGACTCTAACGTCTGCAGGCTTTGCCATTAATGAGGCAGACATGTGTGTATATTATCGCTGTGGTGGGGGCGAAGGAGTTATATTGTGCTTATATGTTGATGATATATTGATATTTGGCACAAACATTGATGTGATCAATGAAGTCAAGTCTTTTCTATCAAAGAGTTTTGATATGAAAGATCTGGGAGAAGCTGATGTGATTCTAAACATCAAGCTGATTAAGGCAGATGGTGGGATTACTCTCTCGCAATCTCACTATGTTGAAAAGGTTTTGAAGCGATTTGGCTTCTCTAAGTGCAAACCTTCTCCAACACCTTATGATCCCAGTGTGACACTGCGAAAGAACAAGAGAATTGGTTTAGACCAATTGAGATACTATTAGATTGTTGATTCACTCATGTATCTTGCTGGTGCAACAAGGCCCGATATCTCGTTTGCGGTGAGCAAATTGAGTAGGTTCATATCAAACCCTAGGACTGATCATTGGCATGCACTTGGGCGAGTTATGCGCTACTTGCAAAGTACAATGAGTTATGGAATTCACTATTCTGGTCAGCATGCAGTACTTAAAGGATATAGTGATTCGAACTGGATATCTGATGCAGACGAGCTTTATGCCACCAGTGGTTATGTCTTTACTATTGGTGGAGGTGCGGTATCATGGAGGTCATGCAAGCAGACCATTTTGACGAGGTCAATCATGGAAGCCGAGCTAGCTGCACTTGACACAGCAACCGTTGAGGCAGAATGGTTGCGTGAACTCTTGATGGACTTGCCGGTGGTTGAGAAACCAATACCAGCTATCCTTATGAACTGTGACAATCAGACAGTGATTGCTAAAGTGACGAGTTCTAAGGATAATGGGAAGTCATCAAGACATGTCAAAAGACGATTGAAGTCTGTCAGAAAGTTGAGAAACTCCGGAGTTATAAGTGTGACTTATATTTCAACAAATAAAAATCTGGCAGATCCTTTTACCAAGGGACTACCACGTAATGTGATAGAAATCGCATCGAGAGAGATGGGTATGAGACCCGAATAAAGTTGCCATGGTGGAAACTCAGTCTATGTGATCGGAGATCCCGTGAATTAGGTCCTGGGAAGAACAAGCCATTGGTTAACTGAGAAGAGTAACCTTTGACCATCTCTAAGAAAATATGCAATACTCTCAAATGCTGTAAGGCAGGATTGCTTTGTGCCTTAATGTGTTCTGTTGGCTTGTATTAGCAAAGATGTTGTCCTGCAGAACATTCTTGAAAGAACACACCAATATGAGTTAGACTGTCTAACGTCGTAGTCTATGAGATCTAGGTGATCTCTAGTAAACTCATGAAGAGATCTTGGAGTACGACGTATATGCTCCACCCGAGAAGGGGACTACTGGTAGCCAACTACTGGTCATGACTTCAAGTGAAACCCATTCACGCAAAACTTGCAATTCAAGGCATATCCATTGTCCAAGTTGTGGGTTGGTGTAGTTTGGAGTTCTAGGCGTAAGTTCAACTTAACAGTCTCTGCTGAAAAACTAGTATATTAAATAGTAGTGAACGGTGGCGAAAACTGCAGATGGGCATTTGAGATCTGGTGGGGGATTGTTAGGATTTATGGGCTAGGCCCAAATTGAGAAATTCAAATAAATCCCAAGAAAAACTCAAAAGCCCATATAAGTGTATGGCTAGGGAATAGGTGGAACCAATAGCACCATATTGCTAGTTCTATTGGAGTAGAGCTAGCTTAAATATGGAAGCCACACTCACTCACCAAGTCATGGATGAGAGGAGAGAGTGTGGAGAGCCACGCGTGCGCTCGCTCGCTCGCCTGGCCTCGCCGGGCCGGGGCGAAGGGCGCGGGCGCACGACATGCGTGTGAATGGTCCGCCGAAATCTGGCCCCTCGCCTTGCGGGGGCGCGACTTCCTTTTGCCGTATCGCTATAAAATCTAAACTGAACGCGAGATTTTCGCGGGCGGATGAGATCGAAGAGCGCTATCTGGTCGCGGACTCGGCCCTATAAAAGGCGCCTGGCAGCCAGCATCCAAATCATCCAGTTTCGCTTTCGCCTCTCTTCACAGCTGAGCTGCCTTCCAGTTCTCTTCATCCCGACCGCATACGTGCATCTGCGATCAGGAGAGCAGGTCTCCGGAACCCTTCGTCTTCTAGATCCTGCACCGGGAGAGGGCGAATAAGGTTTTTGGGAAGCATCCTCACGCGACTGCTCGTGATCTTCTGACCTCGTCGACCCTGCTGGTTTCGCTGCTTCGACGTCGTCGACCTTGCTGATTCCGACCCACGCCATCAACCAGTATGTCTGATCAGTACGCATCATCTGATTTGACTTTTTACTTCAGTTTTTCTGATTTGGTCATGATTTATATTCGGAATTTAATCTGGAATTTGTCTAATTATTCAATAAAATATACATCGTAAGAAACAAATACATTGGAAATCCTATGAAAAAATTATTAGGCCTTGTTCGGTTATTCCCATTATACATGGATTGAATGAGATTGGAAAAAAATTAGAAGAACTTTGAATTGCTTGGGATTTAAACTTATCCAATCTCACTCAATCCACATGGATTGAGAGCTAACCGAACAAACCCTTACATGGTTCAGGAACACCAGAACCTCAGGAATTACCTCAATGGGTTTTTCACAACCATGATAATCAAGAGAAACAAAATTAAAAGAACAAGGTGTTTTGTTACCACGATTGAACTAGAATTTTGTTTCAGTTACTATATGCATTACTTTCATTCACACGAGCACAAATTGCAAAAACATACAACCAAGATTTATTTCATATATTGAAATTTTCTCTCCAACGTGCAGGTATATCTCTACTAACTATTAAGTGTGCAGTGTAGACTGCCCCCGCTCCCCTCCCTGCCGCGGATCACGCGCACGACCCCCCGCCGCCGCGATTCCCTCCCCGCGCGGATCACGCGCACGACCCCTCCCCCCGCCGCGATTCCCTCCCCGCGCGGATCACGCGCACGAACCCCCCCGCCGCGATTCCCTCCCCGCGCGGATCACGCGCACGAACCCCCGCCGCCGCGATTCCCTCCCTACGCGCGCGGGAACCGCCCGCACAGCCCACCGCGACCCTTAAGCCCCCCTCCTCTCTCCTCGACGCCGGAATGGCGAAAAGCTGCGGCGAGTACACTGTGGAGGTTGCGTCCTCCAGCTCCTCTCCTATTCCCGCTTCCGCGTCGGCTACGAGGTCGAAGGCGAAACACCATATAGAGATCGAGGGGTACCCTGTGGATGGCGTCTCCATCGGCGGTCAAGAGACCTGCGTCATCTTCCCGACGCTGAGCCTCGCCTTCGACATCGGCCGATGCCCGCAGTGCGCCGTCTCGCAGGAGTTCCTCTTCGTCTCTTACGGGCACCTCGACCACATCGGGGGCCTTCCCATGTATGTGGCCAGCGGGGGCTCTTCAGGCTGCGTCCGCCCACCATCTTCGTCCCGGCGTGCCTCCGGTACCTCGTGGAGCGGCTATTTGAGGGTCTCGAGGCGCAACCGTCACACCGAGAAACCCGCCCCTGGCTCCAGCTCGGGATCGGCCCGTCTTCGGCATCCCCGCCGCCGTCACCCCCGCACCGGCTGAAACGGCCGAGACCTGATGACGACGTAGGCCCTTCGGTGTATGTATCCGTCAGCCGGCGGCCGTGCCCCTGCTCCCGCTGCCGCAACTGCAACTGTAGGTCTCTTTACAACCAGGGCCTTCGTCCTCGTATAATAGAAAGGATAGATAGGGGAAGAAAAGTTGGGAATGGTTGTAGATGCTAACACAAGTCTCCAACAAGAAAGGAGGCAGTTGCAGGCCGCTCCAGCTGAGAGCCTCGTCGAGAGCGAGGGAGGATATCTGGATGGCGATGGGTGACGCGAAGCCGTTGGTGCTAATCCCGATGCCCAGCCGCGACCGCGACCTGCTCGTGCCGACCGCCGCCGTCGCCACGCATGCGTCCCCGTCCGCCCGCAGCGTCGCTGATTCTGACGACGACGAGAGCAAGCCCTCCTCTGCCTCCGCTGCCGCGCAGACCGGCCGTGAGGTCGCCGCCCTTCCCTCTCCGCTTCCTCCCACTCCCGCCTCGCTTCGCATGACGGTGGCTTCTCGAGTCAGATTTGGTCTGCCCGAGAAATGTCAATGCGCGAATTATTGTGGGATATGAAATGTAGTTGCTTCTTGTTTCAGGCGTTCCATAAGGTTGTGCATAGCTGGGCGTCCAAGAAGTTCATGACCGTATGGTATGTATGCTCCTTGGATCCTGAATCTCTAATCCCCAATTTGTTGTACCGTGATGGGACTCACATTTTGCAAGGATTTTATTTGTGCGACGCTGAATCTAATGGATCTTTTGCCGCTGTAGCTGTATTACTGTGAAAAGATGTCATTTTAAGCTTTAATATTCTGTTTATATTGCTAAAATACCATTCAAACGTGAAAAATGCAGCAGGTTTTGTGGTTCTGCTGTTGGGTTTATATCCTAAGACTGAACATGGATGCATGCTGAAGCTGTTTGTCGTGTACATTGTATAATGTCAATGCAGTTTTGTGCTGTCAGTTAATTTCTATTGAAATTCTTGTGATGAACTATAAACTGAGTATAGACTGCATCTGAAATTGCAAGGAAATTGGTCATTTACTAAGCTGTAAGCTTTTGCTTCAAAGTAGCAAAGCTCAAAATTCCCATCTTTCACTTTATCAAAGCGAAAATTTATAGTCTAGCAAATTTTTTGATTGGTTCTGTGATCTGTCATGGGTTTCACAATTGTATATGTGGACACTGGTTTAATGAAGTAATTTTTTGAATCCTATATATGCTACCAGACTTGAAAACATTAGCTGTAATTGTTTACCTTCTCTGTTGCTCTCATGTTATGTGTACTGTCCTAGCAGAACTTCTAGCTATGTTTTCCGATAATTTTGCTGAATAATATTTCCAGAATATCTTTCTGCTGGGTAGTATGGAGCAATGTGAACACGATATCATCCTTGAGTGCTTTTGAAGTGCTTGATGTTGGAAGATGGTAGAAAAGATAGTTAATACCACTGGAATTGTTCTTAGTACCAGCATGTTGATGCTGGCCATAAATGACATGCATAAATTGAATAAGATAGTAAGATACTGAATGTAGCACCAGAAGATATTAGTGAAACACGGAATGAACTATAATTTTGTGCATTTAGATTGAAGAAGCTATGAATAAGTGTTCTTTAAAGAAGATGGATTTAAAATGGTCTCACTGTACCTTCTCTTTTCTTGATATCTCTCACAATAACTTCCAATTCCACTTTCTAATTTCCTTTTTCAGTTTCATCATTGTCCCGCACGTTATTAATGATGTCATGATGTGGTCACAAAGCATAAGCTTAACATGAATACATTTCATCATAAGTTGGCCATGTAAATGAATATTTACGAAATAAGCAATTTTTGAGTTTTCTGTCTACTTTATTTGTTTTGGCCTGACATGCTCTATCAACATGACTTAAGCAAAACATGTACTATTTGTAATGTTAAAAAGCGGTACTATAAAATTGATTTAGGCATTTAGCATTAACTCTAGGTGAACGTGGGCTAGAATAATACACTATACTGAGTTGACTTTTTCTGCAAGGCTTTTGTTCATCTAGATGGTGTCAGCCATGGTAGTATAAAGTCTGATTTCTCTATTTGTGTCAGGAAGGATCATCATAGAATGAAATTTGGGATGAACCAACGTTCTGATCATACTCTCTTCACTATAGTTTGGCATATTAACAAGCTACTGAACTGTTTTGTGCTTAAGTAAAAAAACTTAAGATTAGTGTAAGGTACATTCTTTTCAGGTTATTCTTTTATCACTCTACTGATGTGGTTTCTCTAATTCTCTTGCAGTGTCATCCTCTTCCCAATTGCAGTTACATTCTATGTGACATGGTGGTTCTTTCGCTTTGTGGATGGTTTTTTCTCCCCAATATATGCTCACTTGAATGCATGCTTGTTTTGATCTGGATGAAACCGTGATTTGGTTATACACATGTATTTTTAGAACCATAAAATGACAATGAATCTAACCAGGTGAAATGGCGGCACTGATTTGCTTAGATGCATCATAAATATGGCGAACAAATGGCATTCGTTTTATGAACCACTCCCCGAGACCAAGGACAGATGCCCCCAGCCAAGATGACATGAATACACCAACCACAAAAATGAAAGATATTGATGTTACAAAACCAAGCCCTGCAAGAAGGTAAAAAAGACATTAAATTTAAAACTTTAGTGAAAATTCAAAGATGATTCTAGAGATTTCCATATAAAGCTACTCATCGTAGAAAGAACATAAAAGAAGAGATGATTCCATGAACAAGCTAAAAGAGAATTAGTTTGTTTAGTAAACAGTGCAACTAGGCTATGAATTTGGGAAAATATACTTGGCCAGATTTGATTAATCATCACACATTAAAACAGGGCACTTATAGTAAACCAAGAGGATGGAGTTTAGGATTTAGGAACCAAGTTGAAGGAAAAGCTTGAATCCATCACTAGATTAAAAACAGCCATTCTAATGTCTCGCATGCACTTGCCAAACAGTGCACAAATCTATGGGCGACAGGACAAGGTAGGCTCATAGTCATGGGGAGATATAAGCACTAACGATTTCATGAACTGACAGCAAAACAGACAGCTAAATAAACCATGCCGTGTCTCCATTTGTTGTTACATTTTACAGATACATGGAAATGCGCTTAGATGTCTACGTCTCAAGGCTGCACAACATGTCAATGATAATGCAGCAGTTTGGATCTTCTGGCAAAGCTTGCCTTGCCTTGCCCAGCAAGGATATGCAGCTAGATGTGTTTGGATTGCTGGCAAGCACACCTTGTAGGATGCAGTGGCAAGCGTCATATGTAGACTGCCCCCGCTCTCACCAGCCTCCCGCGGATCCCGCGCGCGCACGGCAGACAACCGCCGCCGAGGATACCGCCCCCGATAATCTCGCCCCCGCCCCACCTCCGTTTTCGCCGCCGCCGCGCCGCGCCGCACACCCGCGCCAACGCTCGCCCTCCACCCGCGCCCGCCACAAAGCTCGCCGACAGCCACGCCCGCACGACCCGAACGCCATCCCGCCTCCATCCCCCGGCAATCGTCACCGCCTGCCGCCCGACTTCCGTTTTCGTCGCGGCCGCGTCGCGTCGCACGCCTACGCTCGCCCTCCGCCCGCCCCAGCCACAAAGGTCGCCGAAAACCCCGCCTCACACCTATACACCGCCCGCGATTCGCGCCATCCCGCCTCCCTACACGCGCCCGGCCGCCGCCGCGAACCACACATCTCCGCCAACCGCAAATGCGCGAAGCCCGGCCGCCGCCGCGAACCACACATCTCACGCCATGGATGGCAGCGATAAACCCGCGCCTCTATGAATTGGAACCCAAAACCCTAATCCTCTCTCTCCACGCCGCCAGAGATAGCCGTGTGGGAGCTCGGTCCTCGGGATTCTGCATCGATCTCTGCTATCTAGGTTTCTCAGATGGGTGACCTCAAGGAGGTTTTCCGCTCCCTCCAAGAACTCTTCCCTGAGGTGCGTACGATCGGCTCTCATTCGTGTCTCGCGTGCAGCTTTTGAGATGTCATATGTGAGGGGCTGCAAAAGAAGTTTTTTCGTGAATTTATTTTTTTATAGCTGAGGGTACTAGGGTTAGGGGACACACATGACACATGGACTGGGTAAATACCAGTGTGATTAAGAGCTGCTTATTGTGGTGAATTTGGATTTGATTTTAGTGGTTTTAGAGAGATCATACACGATTATTTGATGATTAGATCAAATTTAAGGGTGTTATCTGTTGGTTTCATGAGGGCAAATTTGTGAAATACATCTTTTCTGCAGGTTGATCATCGTATGCTGAAGGCTATCACAATTGAGCATCATAAAGATGTTGATTCCGCGGTTGTTACTGTTCTTGATGAAGTCATGCCGTTCATGACGGGTTCAGCTGGAGTGGATGGTTATGTTGGGAATTTGTCATCTATGGATGGTTCTGTTGGGAATTTGTTTGCTAATCACAGCACACATGAAGTGGGAAGTTCATCATCTGTTTGTGAGTATGAAAACCAAACTTTCAGACTTGTACACCTTTTTTTTCTTCTTCCGAGATGACGTTTGGCTCATTAAACTCTAGCTTTAAAGCCTTAAAGGTGTTCTGTTAGGACCCCTTAGGCATATACAGTGTATTTGTACTGTAGAAGTAAAATATATGTGCTAAAGCTATACTTGAGGAGGCCAAGACCCCCGGTGACATGTCCAAGGTGGTCGACCCAGCGCTGCTGGCCGAGATGGCAGAGCTGGAGAGCGACGAGGAAGAGGCAGACACCGATGACACCTACTGATCGCTCCTGCATGCAGCTCAGCAGCTGCTCAGTCATGGTGTCCAATCCTTGTGCTGCAGACATGGTGCCACCGAGCGCCCGAGCTTAACCCGTGTGTGTGATGACGGATGTTGTATTGCACTCTTTACTCTGTCTGTATAATAAAAGTCTGTACAGCGCTGTACAATTGCATATTGCCTTGTACAGATAAACTAGCGTGCAGCGATATACTCCGTCCCAAATTCTATGTTCCAAAACGGTTTAAATAATTATATTTTTTAGAGAGATCAAAGTAGTTTTAAGTATGATTAAATTTATATAATAAAATAATACTAATTATGATACCAAATAAGTATCATGGATATTTAAGTATGATAAATTTATAAATAATATTACATTATAATCAGCTACTACAGAAAATTAAAGATAAAACGAAGCGCCGATCATGACAGAAGCCAAAATATATTATAGAGAGGTCATATCGCGGATGGCGTCGAGGGCCAGAACGCGACGCCGAGGCTTCTTTCGTGCTTGAGCGGCAGGAGCGAGGCCCACGAAACGGACAGTATGGACGCCCTCGTTCCACTCTTATGTTATTTTATATCTTAGAATGTGAATACTTATGTTTTTCTATAATAATCATGTGTCATTTTCACTATCTTAGGAAATTTGGATCTATGTTCGCCTCATTTCTTGGACCCATCTTTGCAGCTCTATATCTGTTTCAGACTACGTTAGGTTATTATGTGTTTCCGTTGCAACGCACGGGCATCCACCTAGTTAAAGAGAAGAAAGAACCTTACACAAAAGCTGAGAGGGAACCAGACCATGCGTGTTATCATCTTTGAGGTTATTCACTTCAAATTAAAGCTAGTTGTTTAGACTGTTGCAGCTGCAATCGAAAGACAAAACATTGTAAAAGCAGTAGAAATCAGTACGAATTAAAGCTAAGCAAACGTGCTATTTTACTGCTTCCTTATGCTTTCAGACAAAGTCAATCCATGCCATTGGTCACATTTCTCATGGTTGCTTAACGATTATATTACCATTTCTAGGGATGGCAATGGGTAAGGTACCTAAATAGGACACAAAGCCATACACATATCCACTATAGAAAAAATGCCTCGTACCTATACCCACTATCCATCATAGGTACAAAATTACGCTATACCCTACCCAATATGGGTAGCGGGTATCCATACTCAGTAACATTATAGTACACAAGATCATTTTGAATCGCAAAAGTAACTACCAAATACAAAATGTTGAAACCTCATACCTTATCAATGTTGAAAGATGCCAAAATAACATATTATCTTATGTTACCATGATAAATTTATTGAACCCAACATAATTTTATCAAGTGGTCAACAACATTTAGCATTAAATGGCAATACCATACAAGCCTATGCATGAGAGAGAATAAGTCCCTTAATCCAAACCCACATGTCATATGCTAGCGAGTTTTCTATCGGGTAGCGGTTATAAGGCAAGAGAGAACATACTCATGCCCACTATATTCGATTAGTATAACAAATGACCCAATAAAATAACCATGTGTATCAAAATTTGCCATAACCATGTCCTAATATAGTTTTTACCCATCGGGTATCGGGTACCCATTGCTATCACTAACCATTTCTATATATTTGTATGATCGTATCAGCAATCTTCTATATCTATGTGAACATATCGTCACCTTATATCGCCAACAATTTACTAGTCCGCTTATATGTTCTAACCAAATGTCCTTAATAGACTTTTTTTATTTTATATAACAAGTATATTATATACTGTGTTAATGCTACGATTTCAGGAGGGAAGGAGAGGAGTCGATGGTGACGACGACGTGAGTGAGAGGAGTGGGAGGGAGGGACGCTGTAGCGGAAGAGGAGGGACGAAAGACGATAAATGATTTAAATAATATTGCCTATTAGATTTGAGTAAGAGAGATAAATTTATCTAGTGATTTAAACTGTTGTTTTTTTATAGTGTGTTAAGTTTGAATACAATTTATTTGATGAATTTAGTTGAATGTTATATATAGCAGATATATTTAATTTTCGTCTCTGGTAGTGCCAGAAAAAAGAACGGAAAACATATGTTCTACACGATACAACATTTTGACCCAGTCCTCCACCAACCGACTCTCTAGTCTCTACATCAAACATCACAAAGTGGGCCAAAATGGGCCACACCGGACGCATCAGGCATTAAGCGTGGTAACACCAGGCTCCGGCCCACGGGCCACCTAGTCCCGTCCTTCTTCTGCCTCCACTACGCTCAGGCGGTCAGGCCAGGCCCGGGAGGTGCGCCACGACCTGACCGACGCCGCCGCACCAGGCGCTCGATTCCCAGCCGCCCCCAAAAACCCGGCGCAGATCCTAGCGGTGCGGCGGCCGGAGCTGGTGCTCCAGCGCCCTTCGCGGCTGCCCAGGGGTGGGGCGAGGCTGACGCGCAGCGGGCGGGCGAGCGATTGCGATGGCGTCGCTAGGGCGGCTCAAATCCGCCATCTTCGATAGGGAGGAGAGGAAGATGTAAGCCTTTCGTGTATCTTTTGGTGCGTTTGTTTCTTAGGTAGATTCCTGCGGCTCAATCTGGATAGAGAAACCCTAGCCTCTATCACGGCTGTTGAAGAGCTATATTTTATATGGTTCCAGCACTCTTTGGGCCTCAACCGTTGAAAAATGTAAAACTATTACTGGGTCCACGAACCCCAATAGTTTACTTATCTGTCTGCAATTGCTTTGCAGTAGTTACTAGTTAGTGTAGGCTAGTGCAGTAATTGAAGGCGGGAATCACGGGCTCTTACTTCAGTATACTCTTCCGGTGTTTGTGCTGACTGTGGTCTCAATAAGCTGAACGTGGGTTTTGATGGATGCAGGCAGTACCAATCGCACATCCGCGGGCTCAATGCCTATGATCGCCATAAGAAGTTCATGAAGGATTATGGTATGACCTTTTCCTGCAGTTTTTTTTCTGGCAAAAACATGTCAACGCAGTCTTTCCCCTCCATTCTTCAATGATTCATTTGGGAACTGTGTACCTTAATAAGGTATTATCTGTTGTGAAATAAATGGTTCCAGAATAGAATAACATGGTGATAGAATAATGGGATGTGCAAACCAAAGTATAACTGGTAAATTGAAGGGAACATCTATAACTTGCAGTTCTTCTGTTACAGTATGCGTGGGCACATACAAGATACCCGTGATGCTCGAAAGTATATGCCACAAGCTGCTCGCACTTCTGTTATTACTAATTACCTCAAATGGTGCATTATGCATGGATCAGAGCAACCAACACACAAAATCTTATTGTATTCCCTTTATAGGTTTCTCCTTTTGATCACAACCATTCAACGTGTTGGTGTGCCTGGTTTCGGCATTGCTTTAAGTTTGATATATTGGTACCTTGTCCCACTGCAAATGTGTGGGCAGATTTTATTTGCTCTTTCATGGTGAAGAGGAAACTGGGGCAGTGGCATATAATGAGTTATTTATTGTCTTAGCCTTGGTTTCCAAAATAAACTGAATGGTGAACAGTCCCCTCTACATTAGAAAGAATTGGGGGCTACCTTCATTCATACATGGATTATGTATTTCTAAATATAACATGGCAGTTAGCTTAATGCAGAATATTCTAATGTGGATTTTTCTTTACATGGGATTTAAGCCCTGGCCTCCAACCTGGTACAATGTTACTTTTCTGCCCAATGCCATCCCATGGATAGATCACAAATTCACAGAATGAACCTTTCGTTGTGAGAAGGAAACTAAGATAGTGGCATGTACTGAGCTATTTATTTGCTTACTCTTAGTTTCCAAAAGAAATAGGATGATGGACAGTCCCCTCTATTGTAGAAGAATTGGGGTCTACCTTTGTCCATACACATTGACATTGGTAACATACTTCGATCTGCAACTTGCCATTCCCTAGTTCAATAAAAATATATTCAAATCTGGATTGTTTTCTCCACAAAGGAATCGATGTCCTACTATCCCAATTCCCAGTCATGTATGATATACTGATACCTGACTAGATGTGCATTTAGGAGAAGTATAAACTTTTTGGAAACATGAAAAGTATAATCTTAAGTGGGGTTGCTTGGATTTTGGTGGGTTTCTTTAGCAACTGATTTGGTTGACATACTTCTAACGGTGCAGTACTTGATTACTTCTACATGGATATATGTATGAGTAATCTCCGATGCACGGATTCAAAACTAGGAGAGTTGTATTTTAGGTTTCAAAAACTCTTATTTTATGTATCCCAGTCTTCCACGATACTGGTGTGAAAGAGTTTTCTTAAACCTTAGCATACATCACATCTATCCTTCGTTTCGTGCATGAATGTATTTGTATATTGCCAATGATACATGTTTTCTCTTTAAACAGTTCAGTTTTATGGCCACGAGAAAAATGTGGATAGTAGTTTGCCCATCAAAACTGATAAAGATACGCTGAGAGAAGGATACAGGTCAGAACCTTGTCTGTTAAGTGTTCCTAGTGCAACATGTGCCTGTGGTTTTGGGAAACTCATAAGTGCCTCACTTTACTTCTATTCATGTAAAAAGGTTCATTCTTTCCGAGGAAGATGAGATGGATTCTACTTGGGAGAAAAGGCTGGTCAAACGTTACTATGACAAGCTGTTTAAGGAGTATCCTTTTTTTATATTTGATATTGTATTGTTTTTTCTGTAAGGACATATAAGTACATGACATAGTTTTCAGATAACTTTGTAAAATGACATGTTCATATATGCTGAAGCTAATTTTGTTACATGAAGTTATTAAGTCATGCAAATGTGATCATATAAAGAGACTTGTATCTGTTGCTGTCCTCTGTGTTGCTTGCACCTCATGAACTCATGCATTTTGTCAACTAGGATTTACAATTGTTGTATACGCGGGAGCTATATTTCATGTTGGTTGTACTATTCCTTTTTCTCCATTGTGCTTAGAGTCCTTAACATGAGATAGGTATTGCATTGCTGATATGACCCAGTATAAAAAAGGCAAGGTGTGTCACTGTCATTGAGAGCTATTCCTTGATGTGAATGCTTAGTTTCTCCTTCACTCTTGAATGACATGTAATAGAAAGACTGTCCGTACTAGCATGACATAGATGGTCCTTTTTGTACGGCCAAGATTGCAGTAATGATATCATGCCAATTGTGATACTGTTTTAACCTTGATTTCACATTTCATAAACTTAATACATGGGTGGTAATAACAAGATGATTATTCTTTTTGGTTGTGGATTTGTGTCAGTGTGCATAGTGCAATATGCTTGCTTGTCACACCCATTTTAATGTCTAAGATATGGCAGGCATGCACAAACACTTGTTATCAGAAGTTAAAGCAAGTAAGATATGGATCATATGGCAGCCATGCATACTCGTGATAGGATGATGAATGGCTGCCCATTTTTTTTGTTTCTGAAATGATCTGTAGTTTTGGATGTTGCATGTTATAAGGGTATTTTCTGATGCAGATTGGACTGAGATGGAGAACAGAAAAGGAGGTGATATCTGGCAAAGGTATTATTCAGTAATCCTGTCAGTTGAATTCCATATAAAACGATTTACCTGAAAACTATGGTAGCTGAACTTTGATCATATGAGTATTCTGTTGCTAGTAACAGACTTTAAAAATCGAAGTCTAGTACTTAAAAGGGTATTTAAAGAAACTGTACCAATTTTACTGAGCTTAAAGTGTTGTTTGTTACAGTATTAGGCATCATCTTAGCAAAGCGCTGGTGGAGGGTTGCTTGCATCAAACAACCTCCAAACTCCAAAATACATCAGAACTGAATTTTAGATTTTGGAGCCATATTTGCAGTTGTCATATCATTATACTTGCTTGTAATAGAACACAGAAAGCCCCCCCTCCCCCTAAAAATCAGAAATATATATTTGTGTAAACAGGACCTGTTCTTTGTTGATCAATATCAGTGTCTTCAGTAATGACCAGAATATGCTCTTTTGCAGGGCAATTCATCTGTGGTAATAGGCATTGTGATGAAAAACATGGTCTAGGTAGTTATGAGGTATGTATGTTATTTGCTAATATCTTGTTGATACTAAAATGTGTACAATGCATTTTTTTTATGTTTTCAGCTGTATTTGTAGCCCTTACCTTTCTTTTTGTTCTTTATCTCATGTTCAGGTCAATTTTTCTTATGTTGAAGCAGAGGAGCAGAAACAAGCACTAGTGAAATTGGTAGCTTGCAAAAGGTTTGTGAATCAACTGTTCCACAATAGGATTTGTTTGAAACAGTTTTTAACTATTACTCCTTATAGTTTCTTATTAGGATGTTTCTTTCATTGAACTTTTCGATGGACCAATGGGTGTTGCTCTTTCTTTCTTGTCTTCTTTGTGTTCAAGCAAGCATTCAATTGGTTACTTAGCTTGATTGTAGTACATTATGAAAGATGTGCAGAAAAGCTTGCTTATAAGAGGCAAAAGGAGAAAGAGAATGAAAATGAGCTCCCTGGTGAAAAGGAAATTGATTTGAAAGACAGCGACAAGAGAAAGAGGTACTTATACTTCTTCTCCACTCCCAGTATGTTTTTTACCCTACATTATTTGATTTGACTGTTCAAACTGCAGAAAACATGAGGAAAGTGACCACAGCTCAGAGGACGAGAAATATAGAAGAAAGAAAAAAGGTATAGAGGATTTCAGATACCTTTGCATGTGGTTATGATCTATGATGCGTTTGGTGGCAGACATGTTGTGCTTAATTTAGGGCTTGTTTGGCTCCAAAGTAAAAAAGCCCCAGGCTGATAAACCTCGAACCGGGATCCCTGGTCTAATCAGCCATACAGTAGAAGATAATTTTGAAGTGTTGGGTGTGAGCCCCTAAAATGAACCATATACAATATGGTAAGAGTTGGAGAATGGAAACCCTAACCCTGTGTTAGGGTTGGGTGTTGTATTAATAGACTTGAGTTAACTGGGCCTAGCCCATTACACAGGGGTAAGAGAGTAATTACACGGGGAAAACCCTAAATAGGTATTATAACATCCTCCGCAGTCTCAACTCTATCTTGTACAGATGTTAAGACTGGATCGGAAGTCTAAAAATACACTCGACGGTAATCCCTTGGTGAAGATGCTGGCGAACTGCAGCGTGGTGGGACCCCGAGAACCCGAACGTCACCGGCGGCGACACACTTGTGGACGAAGTGCAGGTCGATCTCCACGTGCTTCGTGCGCTAATACTTCACGAGATTGGTGGAGAGGTAGACCTTGTTGCAGTAGACGAGGGTGGCGCGCTGAAGGGGGCTATGGAGCTCGTGGAGGTTCTGGCGCAGCCAGGAGGCCTCTGCTATGCCGTTGGCCACGACGCGGTACTCGGCATTGGCGTTAGAGCGGGAGACAGCGGGCTGTCGCTTGGCGCCCCAGGAGACGAGGTTGGCGCCTAGTAACACGACATAACCGGATGTGGACTAACGCGTGTCAGGGCAGCCAACCCAGTCAACGTCGGTGTAGACCACGAGCTCTGACGTCGGGGATGGTCGGAGTAGGAGTCCGTAGTTGAGGGAGCCGCGAAGGTAGCGCAGGATCCGCTTGAGAGCGGTGAGATGGGGCTCTCGCGGGGTGTGCATATGCAGGCACACCTGCTGGACGACGTAGGCGATGTCGGGCCTGGAGAAGGTGAGGTATTGGAGCGCGCCGGTCAGGCTTCGGTAGGACGTCGCGTCGGTGACCTGGTGTCCGTCGTCCTTAGAGAGCTTCGCCTGAGTGTTGACAGTTGTGGAGCAGGGCTTGCAGTCGGACATGCCAACTCGCTCCAGGATTTCGATGGCGTACTGGCGTTGGTGGAGGAAGAGATCCTGAGGCCGGCGCTCAACGTTGATGCCGAGGAAGTGGAGGGGCCCCAGGTCCTCCATCGCGAACTCTCGCTGAAGGGTGACGATCGTGCGCCGTATGAGGTCGGCGGTGGATGCCGTGAGCACAATGTCGTAGCAGGAGGTAGATGGTGTCGTCGTGTCGGTAAATGAATAGGGAGGTGTACGACTTGGCCTTGACGAAGCCGATGGAGGCCACGTAGGAGGCGAAGCGACTGTACCATGCTCGTGGCACCTGCTTGAGGCCGTATAGGGAGCAATTCAGCCGACAGACCAGATCCGGGCGAGTGGCGTCGATGAAGCCAGTGGGCTGGCTGCAGTAGACAGTCTTCGTCAGAGTGCCGTGGAGTAAGGCATTCTTGACGTCGAGCTGATGGATCGCCCAGTCTCGAGAGAGGGCGAGGGAGAGGACGACACGAACGGTGGCGTACTTGACGTTGGGGCTCAAGGTCTCGTCGTAGTCCACTCCGGGGCGCTGGGTGAAGCTCCGAAGGACCCAACGGGCCTGGTAGCGGTCAAGGGAATCGTCCGAGGTCAGCTTGTGGCGGAAGTGTTGGGATAGCAGGCACATCCGAACACGCAGAGGTGGTCATAAGAGGGGGCTATGCCATACAGGGCAAAGTGGGGAGTGGTGTGGCTCACCGCCTTCGAGGGGAGGTGGTTGACGAGATGTGTGGCGGTGTTCAGGGCCTCTGCCCAGTAGCTGGTAGGGAGAGACGCCTGAAAAAGGAGGCAACAGATCATGTCGGTGGTGGTGTGAATGATGTGTTCGGCCCGGTCGTTCTAGGGAGAGGTGTAGGGGTACGGGAGACGCAACTGGACGCCGTGGGTAAGGAAGAAGGTGCAAGAGGCGTTGTTGTTGAACTCGCGACCATTATCACACTGGAGGGCACGGACCGAGCGACAGAACTAGGTGGAGACCTAGGTGAAGAAGTGGGTGAGGATGGTGAATGTGTCGGACTTCAGCCGAAGTGGGTAAGTCCAAAGAAAATGTGAGAACTCGTCCAGAATGACCAGATAGTATTTGTAACCAGAGAAGCTGAGGACAGGAGAAGTCCAGAGATCACATTGGACAAGATCAAAGGCCTGAGCAGCCCTGGACGTGGAAGTGGGAAAAGGAAGACGAGAGTGATGATTGAGTTGACAAGCATGTCAGAGGCGCTCAGACGAACCCCGGGTATAGGAGATGTCTGAGCGGTTGGAATGCTGGGACATCATGTCAGGTCCATGGTGCCTGAGGCGACGATGCCAAACGACGGAGGTGGTGGTAGTAGCAAGAGCATGTGACGAGGCTACGCTGGTGGGGGAAGTGGAGGGCAAGTGAATAGAGTAGAGGGGGCCGGAGCTGTCACAACAAGCATATGGTAAGCCCCCAGGGATCGAACTCCATAGAACAATGGTTATCACTAGTGAAGCGACGAACCGAGAGAAGGGGATGAGTTAGACTGGGAGCAACAAGGACATCGTTAAGGCAGAACGGTCCTGGAAGAACCGATGCACCTACTGAGGTGACCGGGAGGGTGGAACTGTTGCCCACAACGATGGAGGGAGGATGTGAGGGGTGTGGTGGATGGGAGTGGAATAACGAGCTAGCGGTTGGAGTAGTGTGGAAGGAGGCTCCAGAGTCGACCACCCAATCGGTTGGAGAGGGAGATGGTGGGTAAGGCGCAGGGTGCGCGGAAAGAGCTACGGGAGGTGCTCCGACATGGCTACTAGGAGGGGAGGGAGACAACGAGGGCTCGATTGCCAGGGAGGCGATCACTGCACGGGGGAAGACAAGGGGTCTGGGCATGTGACGTCCGACTTGGGGGTGGAGCTCGACGTAGTCACGAAGGACAGGGCTCATGGCGTGATTGAAGGCCACTAAGGTGCCTCGGACAAGCTGGCCGTCATGGAGGAGGACACACACAGGCATGAGATCGGGGATGGGAGCCACGGCGAAGGTAGGAGTCGCCGAAGGCGATGTTGAGGATGCCGACAGTGGGACCATCTGAGGGGGATATGACGGGGGATTCCAGAACAGAGGCCATGCGAGTGCGAGGCCCAGCGGAGCCGTCATAGTAGCGTGGGGGAGTCCACGCGAGGGGTCTATGACCAGCGGCGGCGTCCACTGTAGAGGAAGAGTAGGTGGGGGTCGCCATGAAGGGAGCAACGGAGGTCGACAACGCAGGAAGATGTGGCGGGGGCGGAACAGGGCGTCAAGCAGCGCAGGGATGCGTAGCAGGGGTGGACCGAGTGTGTCTGCGGCGGGGGGCTGAGCCAGTGGCGGGGTTCCCTGGCGGCGGAGGTGCGGGTCCGATCGGGGAAGCACCCGTCGAGCGGCGACGGCGCGTGGAGCAGGGAGGTTGGCGATGAGTCGCGGTGGTGGAGACCTCGAGGCAGGCGTGCTGAGAGCCTGGGAGTGCCCGAGCGCGCGTGCCGAGCCCTGGCGGCGGCACAACGAAGTAGAGAGCGCCCCCCGGTGTCGAGGGCGCAGCCAGGCGTCGCGACCCGGCAAGGGGAGCAGTGCGGCGTTGCTGGTGGAGACGGGCGCGCGCCGTGCTCTGGCGTCGGTGCGACGAAGATGAGGACGCCGGGAGCAGGCGTCTAGGACGGCGCCGACTACAGGAGATGGCGACGAGATGGAGTTGCCGGCTTGGGAGAGGACACCGACGTGGGCTGGGAGGCGGCGGCTGTAGGGATGGGAGGGAGGGGAAGAGGTAGTTGGATCGGGTACCAAGTTGGAGAATGGAAACCCTAACCCATTTGTTTGAGTGTTAGAGTTGGATGTTGTATTAATAGATTTGAGTTAACTAGGCCTGACACATTAGGGGTGAGAGAGTAATTACGCGGGGAGAACCCCAAACCCTAAACATGTATTCTAAAAGTAAGGAAAAATATGTTGTAAGATTAAAATGATAAAAGATGGCATAGTCATGGTGCTTGGCTCCCATCGAGGCTGCAACAATGTATCAGAGCTGTGTGCCATTTGATCAAAGAGTTCGAAGGCGCACAACAATGTAAGCGTACACAACACTTACACACCCCTAGGGAGGTGCCACATATCTGGAGAACGTATAGCTGGCATTAGGCTCATTAGAACCTGTAACAGCATCGAGCTTTATCGATTATTATATGCTATTTATAGTTGTGTTTGTTCCCTCAGGATTTAAGGATGCCAAAAATTCTGGTAGCCAGAGACCTGCAGATCGGTGTGGAGCATCTTCAAAGAGTTCAGGGAACAGTGACGAAGCCTTCGAGGAGTACCTGGAAGGCATGTTCCCGTGATCGGATTCGTAGTTCTTATTAAAAGAAAAAGGTGACTGAAGGCTTCTTGATCAGCCCATGAAAAAAATGATGCACGGGTCTTGGAACAACACCATTAGCGGGTGTTGGAGTAGCAAGTCAGTTCCAGTTCGAACCTCAACGAGTCAACGCTCTGCTGACTCTACAACGTCATGTAAAGTGCGACCTGTAATTATGCGTGCCTGGGTTGTTTCGGTGGGTTTTTTTTCTCCCATTGCTTTCAGAGACATGGTTGACGCCTGTTAGTCAAAGAAGATTGTAATATACTAACTACTACTCCCTTGCCCGCACTATACTGTATGACATTTCCAGCAGCGTTGCTTTTTCGTCCATCTCTACATCACTTCTCTGGCTATAGAGATTCAGTGTTTACCGTATGATTAGTATTCTGATGTATGAACTGTGGTTACTCGGCTTCGTATGGTATTAAAAATTTGCCAAGTTTCCGTAAAAGAGTATATTGAGGAACTTGGAATTATATTTATATTGTACCTCAATGTTTGAGGGGGAAAAAATGGGTTGCAGCTTCCGGTTACTGATTTCTCGTGCAAAATATTGTAGAACTCTAGGACTCGAGAAGTGCACCGACGAACTGTGAATGCAAGTACGAGTATCTATGTGACAGTGACACCACCCTCTCGCCTCTGACATTTGCAAGTTAGTATATTGTCTTGGTCCCCATTCCCCAACCCCGACTATGCTGGTCCAGCTACCTGATGGAAAATGTACACCTCCACAGTTTTAGGTCAATATTTTAACTGCCAATTGGTTGTTATTATAGAAAAAAGGGGCTAAATTAGCTGTCGCGTTCAGGTGGGTAGTAAGGACATGTATAGTGCAGAGACATTAAAACGGTTCTTCAAACATAAAAGATAACTAAGAGACTCTATTATAAATGAAGTGTCTATAAATATAGTTTATTAATGAATACAAAAGTAAATGTGTTTGTACAACATTGTATCGATAGAACAAACGACAAATTCGTACAGTGAGAAGTGAGGCGTATGTTGCTACTTAGGTTACGAGTTAGAGACGTCTATGCTCCACAATTTTTTTTACAAATAACCTCTTTAAACACTTCAAGAGTCTCTACATTAAATATCACTATACATACTTTAATCGATACTAGGTGAGTGTCCGTGCGTTGCAACGGAACTGTATAATAACACGATAACTTATGTGTACATATGTATGTTATATGTATATGCTCGTGCGTTGCTACGAAGTTAATATTATAAAACACAATATTTTTTGTATATTAATGTATTTTATCATAGCAACACACGAGCATATACCTAGTTAGATTTTTATGTGGTTAGGTCACAACTATTTAATTCCATTATGCTCTATAGGTTGCATATACACGAGATAGTTCACGGGCAACGTACTGATGAAGTGGTTCCTAAAGAGCTTCGGGCTATATGACAGTAACATACTGATGAAGTGGTTCCTAATACAAGGACTGAAGAAATGGTGACTGGAGGGCTGGTGGTGCCTCATCACAGATTGCTACGACAGAAGCTGGTAGTACTATTTCAGCATGAGCAACATCGTCTCCACGCATTCTTAGATGTTTAGTTAAAAATCACCCTGAAGAAGAAGAAAGTGTAATATGGACACTTAAATTGTAATATGTGAAGTGCAGTGTGTACCGGTATGTGAACTTGTTTGAAACTGTAATTTGTGAAATGAACTACTGTTCTCTAGTGAAAATAGTCTAGAATTCATTCATGATCTCAAACACTGCTTTCTAGTGAAAATACTCCTCTATTTCCCTTGTACTCTATGAATTGCAGTTATTTCAGATTTCGGTAAAAATAGTCACTTAAATCTGTAGTTATTTCATATTTCTATGAAAATAGTCACTTGAATCTGCAGTTATTTCAGATTTCTATGAAACTGAACAATATTTATTTCTAAGAAACTATACAATAGTTCAAGACAAACTCAACAATAGTTCCTGAGAAACAGAAAAATAGTTCATGAGAGATTGAACAATAGTTCCTAAGAAACTGAAGAATAGGTCCTGAGAAACTATACAATAGTTCATGAGAAAATAGTCTCTAGTTCCTGAGAAACTTAAAAATAGTTCAGTTGAAATTGAACAAAGTTCCCAAGATACTGTAGAATAGTTTCCGAGAAACTATAAATAGCCTCAGTAGTACTGAAAAAATAGCCTCAGTAGTTATTTCAGATTTCATATAAACACAAGTACACGGACTTAGCCATTTAGAGCCACAATATACACAGATTGCTAGTACCTCATTCACAGAAAGCAGTTTTTTCTTAAACATATGCTTTTTAGCCACAACAGGCACAAGTACATAGATTTAGCTCAGTAGTACAGGTGCAATGCATTACCTCATCACTACTACACTTAATACAAAAAGAACTACAGTGTGTACGCATTACCACATAATTCACTAAATACAAAAGGAACCGCATTACCAAACAGTTCACTGAATACAAAAGTAACTGCATTAACAAACACACAATACAAAATTTAATGCAACCAACCAAAAGTAATACAAACAGACAGCATCCACGGCGCAGCCCGCCTTGTGCGCAACAACAGCGACAAGCTACACAAACGCGACGACCTTCTTCTCAACGACCATAGCCGCGCTGCCGGCTTCCTCCGCAGCAACTGCGGTAAAGAACATTCATAATATTTTAGCATATATTTTCAATGCGTCTACTGTAATGCCAATATTCATTGGATATTCAGCTTTATAACCCAACAAGATGTCATCCAGCAAATCAAGGCCTAGCAGTAAAGAATCAAGTAGTTAGCAATTTGAGAAATAGAACTTTTTTAGTAAACAAGCTGCATATATAGTAGGTAGAGACAATCTCAGATGAAACTATTACCACATGTAGAGACATCAAAAGAATCAATAGGTGGCTCCCTCATGTATATAAATTATCTTTCCTTATAAGGATCCGAATCACATGAAGATCTTTGCAATACCAATTCCATAAGCCCTTGGATTTCCGATCTTTTCTGCTCAGATTTAACAAATGACCATTTCTGCATGGGAGAAGTTCAAAATTGAGTGGACTCGTACAGGTTGACAAAAAAACATGACCTATAACTAAAATCATAATTTAGAATGAGGGACCATATATAGGTTGCAACCATCTGTTGAAGATTGCAGACTTACATTAATGAGAATGTTCACGAAACGTTTTGAAGTTCAACGATAAATTGGTGTTTGAGAGATCTATTTTCATGTTTGGTTTTTAAACAAACTATTTGTTTTATTATCCAAAAAACAGACTATATGTTTCTTCAACCTACAATAACTAATTGCTATGTGCATATTTTTTAGCTTAAACAATCTTATTCATTGATCTAAAAGGGTAGCTTGTACTCCATTCCAAATTGTAAGTCATTTGGGACTGTGCTAGCCAAAATGCTTGAGATAGACCATTGTTCAACCTACCTTATCTACAATGTGAAAAAGCTATCTGAACCAAGAGCGTTATCTTAGTGGTGTCAGTGACTTACCTCAAGTTGTTCATTTAACTATCTCTGAACCTCAATTTGCATCTGAAGTACTTCACCAATTTGAATGGTCATGTTATCATCACATTCTTGAGACTGACATGGTAGTAGTCCGAGATGTGTTGTGGTTGTGAGGTGTCACCATCAGGATCTTCTAGAATCGAATCATGCCTAATGGTTGGCATCTAGATCTGCACACGAATAAGTCAGTGTCTCTTCCATGATAACTACAAGGTTCAGTTACATACACAAATCATGTAATTCACTTGTAACATAATTCTCTACACAGTATCATCCTATCTCTTTCTATTTCATCCTAACCAATTTCTCTACACAATTCCAGATTCAAAATTATGGTATTTATTAGTAATGTATGCAGGCTGAACTGGAAGTAGAGAGAACCATCCAACATGGCACATAAAGAGAGAAAGCGCCCATAAGTGTACAACCTATCTCTTTCTATTTCATCCTAACCAATTTCTCTACACAGTTCCAGATTCACTTATAAAGCAAGTGATCTGAAGTCACTATATTCACCAGCTGACGACTAAGAAAGCGACCATAAGTGTACAACATTGCCGTGAAAAAATTGCCTACAATAGGAAATAATACTTGGGCATAAACATCACAACGAGAAAAAATACTGCTGAAAGCATGGCAGCTGTGAAATTGACAAATTTCTGTTTAAACTTGGTAGAATCAAAATGAACCATTGCTTACCAATTCGGGACCCTGAATCCTGGCAGTTGTTTCTCTTCACTGGATTTTCTGAGTAAGTTGAAAAGTTCTCTTGCCATGTATATTTGAATCACAACCACCATAGCCTAGATATATAGATGACCCATATAAATAATAAAGGCAAAGCCTCCAATCATCCATACTGTAGAATACGTATGGGTAAGCATTGATTTATATTTGTTCTGATCATTGATAAGCAATGGTTGTCCATTAGCTCTATTCCCATCTGTGGTAGCCTGAAAAAATGACCAAGATTAGTACGAAAAAGAACACCTAAAATAGGCTGCTGCTCTAGCTTGAACCATGTTTCAGTTTATTAGCTGAAATCTAAAGAGGGAGCGAGAGAGAGAGAGAGAGCAAAGCGCAATAAAGAGCAAAAGGAACAAGAAATTACTAACCTCAGTTGGATGTTTGCGACGTCTTACACGGCCTACATGAGAAGCAGAAACATTGCTAGAGCTTGTGTCCCTTTACATCACTGGTACTCAAAAAGTTACTAAAAAGAAAATAAAAAGGCAATAGTCAAGCAGACCAGATTTGATTATAAGATGAAATTCAAAATGTGTAGAAACCAACACATGTATGAGATAATCTATGGGCATTAGAACTGATTAAAAAATCCTTGGAACAAAACGCTTGATCAATGCTCTGCTAAAAATTCAATGGTACACTAATTGAACATCGGGCAAGCAAAACTCATTATATAACAATAAATCCAAAGGGGTCTCAAACACAGAGCGTGCGGACAGCAGGTTCAGCTGAAACTGAACCCCAGACAGTTTTGGAAAAACGAACACAAACCAGTATTCCCCAAAAGGCAAACTGCTTTAGATGAACTGGAGCACCGTATCAGTCCCAGGAAGGAATGTTTGGATTTGAGGGACGGTAAAGGAACTAACAAAATGAGCAAGCATCCATCTAACTCCAATCAATCTAGGGTTCCTCGCCACTCCAGAACATCCAACTCCAATCAATCTAGGGTTTCTCACCAAAACAGTTAGGTGCCATGTTTTAAACGGAGGAGACCTACAAAGCTGGCTAAGCGCGACCCCGCCAGGCCAGGGTACGGGAAGAGGAATGGAGGAAGGGGATTGGTGTGAAGAGCCGCCTATGATTAATTTTTCCTCGGTAGTCTCCCGTAACCGTAACCCAGAAAAATATGTATTGCTTCCTTCCTGTGGCACGGAAGTAGTTTGTCAAGTCTACTGGTGTTTCCTTGTTCCCGGCTTCCCGCACCTATACAACGCTAATTTGTCCTTGTAGTCTCCTTAATTCTAGAGGTTAACTAACTAATTAAAAGTTCAGTCATCTCATCTATATAAGGATTGTACCTCTATTCGCCGTGAACCAAGAGTCCGTCCCTGCAGCCATGTACGCTTCAGTATCTATGTTTTCTGGTCGCTCGACCAGCTAGTCGAACTGGGGGACCGACCAGCGACTAATCTCGATTAGTCGTCGACTAGGTCCGACTAATCGAGCTCTGGTCGACCTGGTCGTTTACTGGTCGTCCTGTTCATCCAGGAGACTAGGACCTATGTATATACTATATAATATATACTATTATACTATATAGTAAATAATTATATAACTATATAGTATATATGAACTTCATATACTATATTATGAAGGATAGGGTAAACATGACATGAATTCAGCAACACTGAAAAGTGAAAACAGCAGAGAAACACTTACTAGTTATTAATACTACAAGTCCCAGATACCAGTACCACACAACACACATTACCACCCAGTTACCTAAAGAAGATCTTCATCCAACTGAAATTCATCACCTACAGCTCCCCTTCCACCTGATTCTTGTTCGCCTTCATCTTCATCATCATTCATTTGTCTTGCTGTCTCTTTGAATTAGTTGCGTGTGCACGAACATCAGCAGGCAACTTTTCAATAGCCTTATCAACGAGAGCTGCAGAATCTGCAGCGGCTGAGGCTGATGATGCAGAAGCAAGAACAGTGTTATCCACAACAGAAGATGGATTGCCGCTGCCCACAACTTGTGATTCTGGGAAGATCACCTCAACATTATCCTGACGACGACGACCAAACTCTGTACAAGAATAAGGAATAAGGATGGACTGATGGACTGATGGAGTACAAGAATAAAAATTCAGAAGTCCAGTCCAGATTACAGAATGACACAGCACATACAAGGATGAATGATTGAAGGATGAAGGATGAAGATTGAAGAACAGAACTACACAAAAGAATACCTCCAGAAGATGAACTCATGCCGACGAAAAAATCTAGATTTCTGGAGTCCGTCGGTGAAGTCCGGAACTTGGAAGTTGGAAGAACTGGATTCGCGCGTGCTGGAACTCGGGATTGGATTCGCGCGTGCTGGATTGGAAGTCTGGAGTGGAGCAGTGGACTTTGGATGCCTAGATTCCAGAACAAGAACTCAAGAAGAGCCGCCGAGGAGGTAGGGAATTAGGGAAAGGGAAATAAAGAGAAGACAGTAGAGGCGGCTGGCGTTCCATCTTCAGTAGAGGCGGCTGGCGTTTCAACTACCTGTAGTCGAGCCGCTCGCCAAAAAAGCCCACGAAGCCAGGAAATCAAAAAATCTAGGTCCTAAACCTAGTCGCCCAGAACCGGCTAATCGAGCGACTAATCGGCCCTAATCGTCGACTAGTCGGACGACCAGGGCGATTAGGTACTCTAGTCGAGTCGGCTGCCTAATCGAGCTCTGCTAACCGACTAGCCCGACTAATCGCGACTAATCGCGATTAGTCGGACGACTTGAAAACACAACTCAGTATATGATGAAACGTACAAGAGAAATGGTTAGGTAAGTAAAGTTTACTTGCTAATGAAAGGGTAATCATCAGGGTACATTGTCTTCAGCAGCTCCAGCAGGTCACGGGCGCTGATGAAATGAGGAGCGCAGATGTGCCTGTCGGAGGCTTGTGGTGTCTCATACACAAGCAGGAGAGCATTGGCAGTGTCCCTGACGTCGACGATGTGCCAAAGCTTGTCCCTCATTCGATCAGATCCTCCTGCATCAACATAAAAAAGGCAATATAGGACGATCAAGTCAGAGCAATAACACAATCGGCTGTAAGGGGAGTTATAAAAAGAAGATATGAATTCAGCGCATTGTTTGGCGATGCGTGACAGAGAACCTTTCAGGAAGTAGACGAGGAACTGGCAGCTCGTGTTGAGCGTCGGCTGCAGAAGAGGGCCGAAGACCACAGCTGGATTGACCGTCACAACATCCAGCCTAGTCTGCTTCGCGTATTCAAGTGCGGCCTCTTCTGACGAGATCTTGGCAACAAAATACCAGTTCTGCAATTAAACAAGGCGAAGTGACGAACTCATATTTGGAAACGAACGAGTATATGCAAGTTTATATAGAGCATATTTTGAAACCAGGTCTTTCATCTGTCCGGGCTCTCCCTGTTTTCGTTACTGCCGCTGGTTTACAGTTCCAGTTACCTCTTCGTTCCTGCAGAACTCTTTATCTGACCAGCAGTTCTCATCTTTGATCTTGTCTTTGGGCCAGTCTTTCGGGTTGATCTCAACAGCAACCATGGATGAAACGACGACCACTCGACGAGCATTTGCAGCAGACGCAGCCTTGAGTGCGTTTATGGTGCCGGTAACAGCAGGACCCAACATCTCTCGCTGAAAAGTTGTGCACATCATGGTATTGGACCACAAAGTGTGATAAATATAGCACAAAGCTACCACAAAGAAGTTGGAGTCTGCATTGCTTTGTATGATTAGCATTCATATCTTTTTTTTCTCAGCATGTTTCATAATGTTTAAATTTTTTTTGTGGGCAAACAGATGTTTAATTGATGGCGAAGAAATGACTTTGAGCCCAACTATTTGTGAGTTGTGTCATGAGACGGGCTTTGTTCCAATACTCTCCACCTGATTAAAAGTAAACAAATGTTAAACATTTTACAGAAAAAAACTTGCCACTGGATCGGTGATCTTCCCTGAAGGAACAGGAGTGGTGACATGAAAGACTCCTTGGCACCTTGCGACTGCAGCCGCCACAACGTCGTAGTCAAGGACATCAGCCTTGAAAAGCTTGAGGTTTTCGGAAGCATTCTCTAACCGCTTTAGATGAGCGGTATTATTGTCCTCCCTCGCTCTCCTCCTCCTCCACCACCCACCTTAGAGTTCTGCGAGAATCAAAATTAAGATAAGACTATTGCATCTGATAATACTGAATTCAAACAAGAAAACTCACATGTCCAGCCCAAAACGCTTTCTCCTTCCCCAATCAGCTATTACCGCTGATGCTATTGACAGGGCATACATCGATGCAGCCATTTTCCGCACGAGATGCTGACATGTTGTGTTATCCGGCCAAACATAGCAAACTTAGTTTCACCCGTTTCGTCCCCAGCCACAATGACAAGTTTGTACCTGATCCGATTAAGAACAATTTAGTAACCATAGATGTTTCGATACAGGTCATTAGGTACAAAACCCAAAGAATGAGAAGTACAACTGGGAAGTAAAGCTCAAATAAAAAAACATGGAATCCTAGGCACACAACCCAATCCCGAGTATCGACAAAACATCTGAGAAAAAAAACAATAGGGAATTCCTCACTATAATTAACAGAGGCACTCGAAGAATAGTGTCTCTAATTATGTTTGCAAGTCTCCATGCTACAACGGTCAAGCTAATCAGAACATTCAACTGGTAAAGTATTGCTTTCATAGTTCAGAGGGGACGTGACATATTGTTGGGCTAACGGGACAAATACAGTGCATAAGGAACATGCTGCATTTTCACTTTATCTTGATTATAATTGGAACAACCATAGTCTTGACTGTATGCGTGTGTGTCTGTGATTGTGCGACATACCAACCTGTTGCGGTGGTGCAAATCCTCATGCACCAGCTATTTTTTACTGGCCTATGGTGTCTCAGTAAACACCACAATCATTTTGCTATCTGGGCACCAGGTAGAGACATTGCTCGAGGCTTCTACATGTCCTAAATTATTTGCTAAAAACACTATTCAGGCATGCTTGTATATATCTAGCATCCAATTATTGATAAAACAACCAAACATAGTTCAACCAATAACCAATTTTAAAAGCAAAAATATCCTGCAAGAATTCACTATTAGGGGCTTAGGAACTTCATAGCCCGAGATTGTGCTGATCCTGGTTGAAGCTTATAAGTTGGCGAAGGAACAATCCAAATAATCCAAGCATGGCAACAACATATAACTTGATATTCTTTTTGACATAGTTTTCCAACACAGACAAGGAAAATGAAATACTTATTACAAATATGACTGGATATTGCTGATAGCAGCAGAGATATAGCAATACCCGAACTAACCTCTCCAACATTGCTAAATGCATAGCAAACTGTCCTGAAAATAGCGAGTCCCATTGCATCAGGTAACCTACATATGTAAAAGTTGCGGCTATCTGGAAGTCAGCGCATTGCATCAGGTAACCTAGGCTGTAAAATGATTTTTGCTAGTTTCATCTAGTGATGCTTCTAATAAGTAGATTTGCATGCTTATAATTACAGGCAAATAAATGGATGAATGAAACAAACTGAAACTATTTTTTGTTGATTGAAGCACGTGATTGCATGACACAGCACACAAGGCCCAAATGATGCCGGTGTTTAGAACATATGTGTAGCTAATTTGGTTAACATAAACTGGGATGAACAGTTAGCCCACTTGGTCCAACTCTCTTGTATAGACCCAAATACAGTTTTGCCAAGAACTTTTTGTTTATTTTTATCTGTACAGAAACCAATTACAATTCTTTCGTGAGTGTTATGTGTCACCTACAGTTGAGTAGGACAAAATTATTTATCATTATGCCACCAAGCAGAAGTACCTATTAGATATTCTCTGGAGATGCTAATTTAAGACCATTAATTTCAATAAAACAATATGGTGTCAGTGTTCTAGAATTTAATCCAGATCTCAGCCTCCTTATAGCAGCAAGTACATTCATAGTCTGTTGATCGACAAAAATAAATGCTGAAAAAATGGCTTAATGTTTGGCCACAACAGATGAGATAAAACCATAAATGTTGCAAGAAAAGTTAGTTTGTTACCTTGCTAGTACCAGGTACACCATGTATATAAGGCAGCGTCCTAGGCATTGATCATTGCAGATTGCACATCCTTTACAAATATCAACATCTTCATTTCTCTGAAATCAGACTTTTGGTGGCACCAAACATGCTCAGGAATGTTTTGTATCCCAGTCTTTTGTAGGCATATATTCTAGCTTTTCTTGGATTCTGTGTGTAAATATTTCATTTTAGTAAAACAATACAAAACAATAGATGAAGAGAGAAGGGTTGTTTGTTACCGGTGCCAATTCATGTGATTGATTCCCTCTAGCAGAAAAAGAAGATGTAAGTTCTTCCTCCTTGTCATACTTTGAATCTTCATCAATGTCACTATTATAATCATCACCGACATTGTAAGGCTCATTAATGGGATCTTTCTTTGCCTATAAAAAATGAATAGGAACAAGCTTGGTCAAGGGGAAGATTGGAATGGTGTCCAAGCTTCAAACAAGACTGATTTTCATCTCAAGAGTGTCCAAGGTCAAGAATGAAGCTGCAATTTATTATTATTTTTTCAAAACAGACATGATAATCTACTATCATTATAACTTTAAAAGTGCCATTTAAATTACATTTGCAATAGATAACTAAAATTGATTGAGTATCCTTGCCTCAACAAACTCCAAAAACTTAAATAGACATGTCACACAACAATTTCCATTCCTCTCGTAATGCCTACTTTCCGTACACGACTAAACATCTCCAGAGCTTGTAATGTGCAGCAATAAACAAGTGCTTAATATATTTAACAGAAGGCACGCGTTCGGCATATCGATAGGTGTCGAACATTCACCTGGGCATGGTGCTGGCGCAACTGCACGATGCGCGCTGGCGAAACTGCATGACGGCAGGCCACTGGTCTGGGTCGGCCTGGGACCGGTCGCAAGCGTCACAGAGGCGGTCGTGCACGGTGAGCTCGACGACGGCTCCGTCTTGCCCGCGTCGTGCTCTCGACGGATGTGGAGGCGGAGGTCGAAGCGCCTGGGGCAGGGCGTGGTGGAGACAAACCTCCTGCATCGCTTCTTCAGGTTGGGCACGTCGAACAGGGGAGGCAAAACATGGAGAAAAAATTCATTACCAAATTTAATACATACACATTTTAAAATATTAAATTTGTTTTAACCATTCAGATATCCACTTTCATCCTCCTTATATCTAATTCGATTTTAACCTCTAGTATCTTCATCCAAACGCACTCAGAGTAGACAGATGCGGTTCAGTTCAGTTGACTGCATGAAGTCTGCTCATCCGGTCGCCAAGTCAATGCCTCCTGCTTCCCAAGGTATTGCCCAGATCACAGACAACTGACAGTGTATCCATCGTTGCAAATTTCCAGAAATTTCTGCACATCCAATTGAACTTCTCCACTCCTACAAATATTCTTCAAAGCACACACAAGTACACAACACTACAACAGCTATCAATCTCTTGGAAAAAGAGAAGCAAGAAGAGGAACAAATCTCCTGTCTTGAAGAAACAATCAGTTAATTACACAGGAAGGAAAGAAAGATATAAATGAGACGAGCAGATGTGACCTCCGGTGTGGAGTTCCCTAATACACAACGCAACTAACTGGATGCAGCGGCCGTGGGAATTGCAGGGGGGAGGAAGGGGAACAGAGGGAGGGGGACATATTTATCACATTTTTAATTATTAGGAAACTAAATCAGAGGGGGTTGGAGTTAGCAGCTGAGGATCCCGCCACCCCCAGTCCCGGAAGAGCGTGAAGAGGTTGGGTTAGTGCTGTTGTGAGGCCGCTCGCTGGGGACGACAGGAACGGACGAGGCTCCCTCCCTGGTTAGTGCTGTTGTGAGGCCGCTCGCTGGGGACAATGGCGTTGGGGAAGAAGAAAATTACCAAAGCAGAAGAAGCCGTGGAACAGGACGAGCCTCGCCTACGCCTCGCCGCGCCGAGGGGGAGGGGGGTCGATCGGTCGGGGGCCGTTGGCCAGATCTGCGGTTGCGACGACGCGAGGAGGCGTGAAGGTGGGGTGGGACCGGCCCTTGTACTGGAGCATCGTGTCCAGCCGCATCTCCACGCCGAAGCTGCCCGTGTCGTTCTCCGCCCGGAACTCACCCACCCCGGGCCTGGTCAGCTTGATGGGCTTGCCCACGCCGCCGACTCTCACGCTCCGTGTCGCCGTCTTCCGCGCCTTGTGCTTGAACCCCGGCACGGACGCAGAGTCGTCGAAGCGGGTGCCGTTGAAGGAGAAGGTCACGCCGAGCGCGCCGTACTCGATGGCCCGGTACATGTTGGGGTTCCGGAGCGACAACGTGGCGGTGACGTTGAAGGAGATGGTGGAGTTAGACGCCGGGTCGGCGGGCGCCAGCGCAAACCGCTGCAGCACGGCGTCGTCGGCCGTGGCCTCGGTCGGAGGCGAGCACCAGGACGGTGATGAGGCTAGGTTTTTTTTGGATCCGAACAGAAGAGGAAAAACAAGGATGGCGAGCGGGTGTACGCATCGAGGCGGGGGGGTACGCATCGAACGACAGAGGGCCTCCATGGCGTATCGGACGGTCCAGATCGCTGGAAGGCAGAACATGTCAGAGACAGCCTACCCCTTACCGCCTTAATATAGTATAGATTTTAATTATTAGGAAACTAAATCAGAGGGGGTTGGAGTTAGCAGCTGAGGATCCCGCCACCCCCAGTCCCGGAAGAGCGTGAAGAGGTTGGGTTAGTGCTGTTGTGAGGCCGCTCGCTGGGGACGACAGGAACGGACGAGGCTCCCTCCCTGGTTAGTGCTGTTGTGAGGCCGCTCGCTGGGGACAATGGCGTTGGGGAAGAAGAAAATTACCAAAGCAGAAGAAGCCGTGGAACAGGACGAGCCTCGCCTGCGCCTCGCCGAGGGGGAGGGGGGTCGATCGGTCGGGGGCCGTTGGCCAGATCTGCGGTTGCGACGACGCGAAGAGGCGTGAAGGTGGGGTGGGACCGGCCCTTGTACTGGAGCACCGTGTCCAGCCGCATCTCCACGCCGAAGCTGCCCGTGTCGTTCTCCGCCCGGAACTCACCCACCCCGGGCCTGGTCAGCTTGATGGGCTTGCCCACGCCGCCGACTCTCACGCTCTGTGTCGCCGTCTTCCGCGCCTTGTGCTTGAACCCCGGCACGGACGCAGAGTCGTCGAAGCGGGTGCGGTTGAAGGAGAAGGTCACGCCGTACTCGATGGCCCGGTACATGTTGGGGTTCCGGAGCGACAACGTGGCGGTGACGTTGAAGGAGATGGTGGAGTTAGACGCCGGGTCGGCGGGCGCCAGCGCGAACCGCTGCAGCACGGCGTCGTCGGCCGTGGCCTCGGTCGGAGGCGAGCACCAGGACGGTGATGAGGCTAGGTTTTTTTTGGATCCGAACAGGAGAGGAAAAACAAGGATGGCGAGCGGGTGTACGCATCGGGGCGGGGGGGGGGGGGGTACGCATCGGACGACAGAGGGCCTCCATGGCGTATCGGACGGTCCAGATCGCTGGAAGGCAGAACATGTCAGAGACAGCCTACCCCTTACCGCCTTAATATATAGATATACTCAATCTAACCTGACACACCACTTGCTACCATTCTTAATTAAGGAATACCGACTTGGTACCCATTTTCAATTAAGGACCGGCTGGCTCCCTGTGCTCAACCGGTTCTATGGTCTAGTGATTTATTATAGGACAGTCTGGCAGCTTACATTTAGTAACGTAAAAGATGTGTGTTTTTATGACTCTCCTGGCTCGGTTTCCAGTTCGAAATAAGTCATACTACATCCATCCTACAATATAATGAATCCAAAGTTCAAAGTTTATACCAAATTAAAAACGATTCTAGGTGAACAAGCACACTAAAATGCAACGATCAAATGCATACATACCATAATGTTTATCACACCAACCCAAATATGATATTCATGGAGGATTATATGTGTCATTTGTTTTACTTATAATATAACTTAAAATTACTTGGATACCGTATATTTTAGGATAGAATGACTATACCTATTAATTGTTTACAAAACGAAAAAAAAACGATTCTATGCATTCAAAATAGTTGTTTCATCCATATTTCATTGCATTCCATATTCTTGAAAACTACACTACAGAACTCTCGACTAAGAACCACCAAAAAGAAATAAGTTGTTTTTTTATTGTTCATCAATTTTAATTAGCATGTTATTAAAGGCAAAAAGAAACAGTTCAAATTTTTCATCAATTTTAATTATAATCTGTCCATGTTATTGTTGGGTGATTAAAAATGGTTTACTTGACCCCAATAGCATGTTGAAGGCAACAAATCTGTATTTGGGATAACCATATTTACGAGTGTTTATAATGCACAACTTTGCTCGAATTGAGGGCAGAAAATTGTACAGAGCTATTAAGGTTGAGGAGTATACCAATTTGAGGGAGCAGGCTATTCGATATATGCCTGAATCTTTTGACAAGCTCGAGTACCTGATATACCTCAACGTAGCTCAAACACGTATTGAACAAGCTCCTGAAACGATCGGCAAGATCAGGTCTTTAAGGCACCTCAATCTTTCAGAAACCGGTGTCAGGAATTTGCCTGAAGCGTTTGGTGGCCTCCGGTCCTTGCAGACTTTGCTGTTGTCACACTGCAGAAATCTTGTGAAGATATCGCAGAATATAGCCTTAGGTCTTGTTCGTTTGTGCCGGATTGATGGGTCGGAACGATTCCTAACCGGATTGTTTCTATAATTTATATAAACTTTGATGAGGTGGAACAATTCCGGGTACAATCCGACACAAACGAACAAGGCCTTACTGACTAATCTACAGAAGTTAGACCTGGAAGGATGTCACTGTTTGGCTGAAATGCCGCTGGATATCAGCACCATGAGAAATCTGAAAGAGCTAAATGTGCTCGAATGCTCATCGCTTCAGAGGATGCCCGGTGGCCTTAGATTACTGGCTAAATTCGAAGCATTGCCAAGGTATATTGCAACGGAAAAAAAATAGTAAAGCCGTCTTGGAGCTCCAGGGTCTGGAGAACATGAGAACACTAGGCGTGGATAATGTCGACAGAATCTCTAAGAAGGATGCCGAGAAGATGCAGCTTCAGAGGATGCACAAGCTCGAGCATCTGGCACTGCGTTGCAACACGGATGGTAAATGTACTAGCACTTCAAGAGAGGTGGTGGAAGACATATTCGACCACCTAAACCCCAACTGTGGGTTGAAAACATTGGAGATCACTCGTTACGCAGGGGAGAGATTCCCACGCTGGATGTCTGACTCCGATGAACGCCGACAGCTTAAGAACCTTGCTCATCTCAGGTTAATCAATCTGAAGTGTAAAAGTCTCCAGGTGCTGGGGCTGCTACCTAGTCTCACGGATCTGGAGATCTGTGGGATGGATGCTATAACGAGATTCGGCAAAGAACCAAAAGGACATGCGCTGGCATTCCGTGCACTGAAGAAGCTCACCTTTTGTCAGATGCTAAACCTCGAAAGCTGGCCAGAAGACGGGGCTAAATGTGATAGTCTTGAGGAGCTGTCAGTCATTCAGTGCCCGAAATTTCAAAAGCTATCCATGGTGGCGTGTTCCATAAAAAGGCTTAATGTCTGCATGAGTCCTCATCAACTGTTCTCGAAAGAAGGGCTGTCAGGTCTTGCTAACAGTAAAACCATGAAAAGCATATCGATTTCGCTGTGTGAAGATCTGTCGTCGTCGTCTGATATCGATGGCCTGAAGCTTCTTTCAAGCCTCAAGAAGCTAGAGATCTCTGGGTGTGATGAACTTGAGAGCTTGCCTTCAGGCTTGGTGGAAAACCTCGCTTCACTGAAAACCTTGTCAATCTCCAGATGCAGCAAGTTGCACAGGCTATTTACCCCTTGTGATTCTTTAGAGCAAGCATCCATGCACATCTCAGGCCTCGAGGAGCTGGAGATTTCTGGTTGCGACGAACTAGAGGGCTTGTTTCTGGATGTGGAGGGCCTGACTTCGTTGAAACGGTTGTCGGTCACCGGACGCATAAAGCTATGTGACTCCACTCGACGCTTGTCGAGCATCGAGGTGCTAGAGATTTCTGGGCATGATGAGCTTGAGAGCTTGCTTCCGGGTGTGGTGGACAGCCTACCTTCGCTTATGAGCTTGTCCGTTGTTTCATGCAAGCTGCAGGATCAGGATGTGTTGTGTTTGTTGAAATGTACTACCCTGAGATCCTTGCGTATATCTGACTGCCCAAATGTGAATGACGTCCATCTAAACCACTAGTAGTAGAGTTGACATGTGGATTTTTCTCAGTCGTGATATATACACTGATTAGTATAATACTCGTGCGTTGCGAAGGCACACAAATTCGATGTTCGTTAGTTATTTTTACTAAAACGCGACAAATAAAAAAGAAATTAGCGAATATATTCTAGGGGTTTTTACATGGGTGACCTTAGTTGTGACCAGGTGCTCAGTTTTGCCCCTAGTCTGAGGAACTCCTCGTTTCTACCCTCCCACGCGTAAAAAAACATCAGAACACTGCTTGGCCATCGTTTCCGTGACTCTGATGCCGTTACCGTGACCTGCAAGTAGGCCCCGCGACCCCTCTCCATCCAAAATTCCTCAAACCCAAATCCTGTACTCGTGTGCCCCGACGCCCCTCCAAGCTCCCCACCGTCGGCGGCACCCGACGCACTTCATCTCCCCACCGCCGGTGGCACTGGGCTTGGCGCCCCCCCTCTCCACCATCTTCTTCCCCACCGACGCGCTCCAGACGCCCTTCATCTCCCCACCGCCGCCGGCACTTGGCTTGGCGCCCCCCTCCCCACCATCTTCTTCCACCCGGACGCGCTCCCGACGCCCCCGCCAAGCTCGCCTCCTCCCCACCGTCGTCTGCTCGGGGCTCGGCGCGCCTCCTCCCCACGTCGATACTGCTCGGCGCGTCTCCCGATCCAAATCGGCCAGCCTCATCTTCTCCCGATCCAAATCGCCATTCTCCCGATCCAAATCTGCCAGCCCCATCTTCCTCCCCGAATCGCCGAGAAGGACTCTCCTGTAGGCCGCATCCCTGCTCCCCCACGGATCCACGGAGCGGCAGCCTCTCTGGACGGGCTTCTTCTCCGGCGCCGCAGCAGGCCTGGAGGAGCGTCTTCACTGTGGAGGAGCGCCGCAGCAGGCCTGGAGGGCTTCTTCGCCGTGGGCCTCCTCTACGCCTGCGCCGCCCTGCTCCACGCCCCGTCTCCTGCATCCTACGCGCCATCTTCCCAGGCTCCGGCGTCCTCCTCCCTGCTCCCTACGCCCAGCCCCGTCCGCCCGACAACTGGCAGCACATCGGGCCTGTGCAGTGTGAAGGTCTTGACGAGTAGTCAAGCCGTGGCACGCTACTCGCCCCTTCGGAGACGAACGTGATTTGGGTGATTTGGGAGCACGAGCACCAACTTCACCCGCGACGTAAGTCACTTTCTCCTCCTCAAGCTTGCTGTTTCTGAGCTTGCAGACAACACTACGAAAAAGATAGGGTGTCGGGTGTCGGGTGTTACTTTACTTGTGCTTAATTAGCCACTACAATAATCCTCCTCAAGCTTGCTGTTACTTTACTTGTGCTTGAGGGCGTCAGGTGTGTGGTTGCAGTGTGTGTGTGGTTGCAGTTGTAGGAACTTGGACAGTGTGTGTGGTTGCAGTTGTAGGATGCAGTTGTATTTCTAAACTGGAGAAAGTATATGTGTCTGATACAACCGGCTAACAGTCACACAAACAAGATAATTCCAATTATAACAACATTGTAGCATCACTAGCGTCCGATAAAACGAGAAGTCAAGTGGATTACCTTCCAATTGCCAGCGGCAATGAAATCCCCGTCCACCTCGCCACATCCCCCGAAGCCTGATCCTTGCTGGATAGGCGACATGTTCCTATCAGTGACAGATTTAATTTGGCTACCCATTTAATTTTGGTCCTGTCGATTGTGAGTCCTGGGAACCTAGGAACCGTATATATGCTAACTCAAATGCTAAACTGTTTGTGATATAACAGTTGTTGCTAACTCATTGTTGCGATATAACAGTTGTTGCTAACTCAAATGCTAAACTGTTTGTGTTTACTAGCATGGATTCACGCATGTCGCGGGCAAGCGGCTCCTCCAATGGAGGACAAGGATGGCCCAGTTATGGTCCGGTGTCGCTGATCCACTGCCCCAAATGCGAAAGGTCAGAGTCGCTCGTGAGACTAAGATCGAAAAGGTGGGAGAACGGCAACTTTGGTCGAGAGTTGAAAGGGAAATGTGTCCTTGGGCCTTTTCTAAGTATTTTGGTGATTTAGTGTCCAACACAAGTGCCTAAGTGTTAAAAAGTGGACAAAGTACAAATCAAGTATAAAGGTATGCTTCTAAGACTTAGTATATTGTTTTGGAGACTAATGTATTATGTCTAAGTGCTGGAAATAGGAAAAATCAAGTTGGAATTAAAGATGGCTTTGTTCAGCCGGAGTCAGCTCAGTCTCGGTGCACCGGACTGTCCGGTGGCGCACCGGACAGTGTCCGGTGCGCCAGGCTGACTCAGGCGAACTTGCTGCTCTCGGGAAATCGTCGGCGACGTACATCTATAATTCACCGGACTGTCCGGTGGTGCACCGGACTGTCCGGTGAGCCAACAGTCAGCCGGGCCAACGGTCGGCCGCAGAATCCGCGCGCGACGTGTGGCAAGTGCCAACGGTCGGATGGGGCACCGGACTGTCCGGTGTGCACCGGACAGTGTCTGGTGCGCCAACGACTCCAAAGCGCCAACGGTCGGCTTCGCCAAATAAGGAAAGAGATCCGCACCGGACAGTGTCCGGTGGTGCACCGGACTGTTCGGTGCGCCAGGCGACAGAAGGCAAGAATTGCCTTCTTGAATTGCTCTCAACGGCTCCTAGCTGTCTTGGGGCTATAAAAGGGACCCCTAGGCGTATGGAGGACATACCAAGCATTCTCTAAGCATTCCTAAGCACCAAGACTTCGATTCCGCGCATTTGATTCTTTGTGATAGCAACTATAGCTCCATTTGAGTTGTGAACTCGTTGGGTTGTGTTGTGAGCTCTTGTTGTGGCTTGTGTGCGTGTTGGTACTCTGATTTCGTGTCTTGTGTGCGTTGCTCATCCCTCTCTTACTCCATGCTTCTTTGTGAACATCAAGTGTAAGGGCGAGAGGCTCCAAGTTGTGGAGATTCCTCGCAAACAGGATATAGTAAACAAAGCAAAACACCGTGGTATTCAAGTGGGTCTTTGGACCGCTTGAGAGGGGTTGATTGCAACCTTCGTCCGTTGGGACGCCACAACATGGAGTAGGCAAGTGTTGGACTTGGCCGAACCACGGGATAAACCATTGTGCCATCTCTGTGTTGATCTCTTTGTGGTCATCGTGTCGTGCAAGTTCTCCTCTCTAGCCACTTGACTTAATTGTGCTAACTCCTAATCAAGTTTTGTGGATTAAGTTTCAAGTGTTTTACAGGATCACCTATTCACCCCCCTCTAGGTGCTCTCAATTGGTATCAGAGTCGTTCTCTTCAAGAAAGGGATTAATCGCCCGAAGAAATGGATCCTAAGGGCAAGGGGATGGTGGTCAATGATAAGGAGAAGGAGTCCTTCGTCAATGATCCAAAGGAGGACAAGCCTACTGACTCGGACTCGAGCCACAAAATAAAAGATGGGAGGAAGAAGAAAACAAGGCGCATCAAAGGGATAGTCTACTACGACAGCGACGAATCCTCTTCTTCCCAAAAGGACGACGACAACGTCTACGAGAATAAGAAGACGGTTAATTCAAACTTCTCTTTTGATTATTCTCGTATTCCTCAAAGTACCAATGCTCATTTACTATCCATTCCACTTGGTAAACCTCCTCATTTTGATGGAGAGGACTACGGATTTTGGAGTCACAAAATGCGTAGTCACTTGTTCTCTCTCCATCCTAGTATATGGGAAATAGTAGAGAGTGGAATGAAATTTGATAGCTCGGATAGTCCTTTGTTTATCAATGAACAGATTCATAAAAATGCACAAGCTACTACTGTGTTGTTAGCCTCATTATGCAGGGACGAGTACCATAAGGTGAGCGGCTTGGACAATGCTAAGCAGATCTGGGACACCCTCAAGATCTCACATGAGGGGAACGACGTCACCATGCTCACCAAGATGGAGTTGGTGGAGGGCGAACTCGGGAGATTCGCGATGATAAGAGGGGAGGAGCCAACCCAAACGTACAACAGGCTCAAGACCCTCGTCAACAAAATAAGGAGCTATGGAAGCACGCGATGGACGGACCACGACGTCGTCCGCCTAATGCTAAGGTCCTTTACTGTACTTGATCCACATCAGGTAAACAATATTCGTGAAAATCCTAGGTACACCAAGATGTCGCCCGAAGAAATTCTTGGGAAATTTGTAAGCGGGCGGATGATGATCAAGGAGGCGAGATACGTGGATGATGCATTGAATGGCCCAATCCACGAGCCTCAAACTATTGCTCTCAAAGCAACAAGGAGCAAGGAGGCACTACCTAGCAAGGTGGCGCAAGTTGAGGCGGTCGGGCTTAATGAGGAAGAAATGGCCCTTATCATCAAGCGGTTCAAGACGATGCTAAAGGGTCGCAAGGAGCACCCCAACAAGAACAAGACGAAGGGGAAGCGCTCCTGCTTCAAATGTGGTAAGATTGGTCATTTTATCGCTAATTGTCCCAATAATGATAGTGACCAGGAAAAGAAGAGTGGAAAGTGGGAAAAGAAGAAGAACTACAAGAAGGCAAAGGGCGAGGCACATCTTGGAAAGGAGTGGGATTCAGATTGCTCCTCTTCCGACTCCGACAACGAAGGACTCGCCGCCACCACCTTCAACAAGTCATCCCTCTTCCCCAACGAGCATCACACATGCCTCATGGCAAAGGAGAAGGTATGTACTCGAAACAATACTACTTATGCTTCTTCAAGCGAGGATGAGTCTAGTGATGATGATGAAATAGACTATTCATGCTTATTCAAGGGATTAGATAGAACTAAGATTGATAAGATTAATGAATTGATTGATGCTTTGAATGATAAGAATAAATTACTAGAAAAACAAGAGGACCTTTTATATGAAGAGCATGATAAATTTGTTAGTGCACAAAATTCTCTTGCTCTAGAAGTTAAAAGGAATGAAATGCTTTCTTGTGAACTATCTACTTGTCATGAAACCATTTCTACTTTAAAAGGTGTTAATGATGATTTAAATACTAAACTAGAAGTAGCAAATAAACCCAACTCTTGTGTAGAACATGTTATGATTTGCAATAGGTGCAAAGATTTTAATGTTGATGCTTGTAGTGAACACCTAGTTTGCATCTCTAAATTAAATGATGAAGTGGCTAGTCTTAATGCCCAACTTAAGACTAGCAAGAGTGAATTTGACAAGCTAAAATTTGCAAGGGATGCCTACACGATTGGTAGACACCCCTTAATTAAGGATGGTCTTGGCTTCAAGAGGGAAGTCAAGAACTTAACAAGCCATAAGGTTTCCATCTCCGCCAAGGAGAAAGGGAAGGCCCCTATGGCTAGTAGTGCTCAAAAGAACCATGCTTTCATGTATCATGATAGAAGACATTCTAGGAATGTGTATAGAAGTTATGATGCTTTTAATTCTCATGCCATGGTTGCTTCTAGTTCTTCTATTATGCATGATAGAAATTTAGCTAGGAGAAATGTTATTAATCACATGCCTAGAAGAAATGTTGTTCATGTCTCTAGGAAAATAATAAATGAACCTTCTACAATTTATCATGCTTGCAATGCTTCATTTGCGATTTGTAGAAAGGATAGGAAAGTGATTGCTAGGAAACTAGGGGCAAAATGCAAGGGAGATAAAACTTGCATTTGGATCCCTAAGGATATTGTCACTAACCTTGTAGGACCCAACAAGAGTTGGGTACCTAAGACCCAAGCCTAAATTTGCCTTGCAGGTTTATGCATCCGGGGGATCAAGCTGGATTATCGACAGCGGATGCACAAACCACATGACGGGGGAGAAGAAGATGTTCACCTCCTACGTCAAGAATAAAGATTCCCAAGATTCAATCATATTCGGTGACGGGAATCAAGGCAAGGTTAAAGGCTTAGGCAAGATTGCAATCTCAAATGAGCACTCTATTTCTAATGTATTCTTAGTAGAGTCGCTTGGATATAATTTGTTATCCGTAAGTCAATTATGTAATATGGGATATAATTGTCTATTCACAAATGTAGATGTGTCTGTCTTCAGAAGAAGTGATGGTTCATTAGCTTTTAAGGGTGTATTAAACGGTAAACTCTATTTAGTTGATTTTGCAAAAGAGGAGGCCGGTCTAGATGCATGCTTAATTGCTAAGACTAGCATGGGCTGGCTATGGCATCGCCGCTTAGCACATGTGGGGATGAAGAACCTTCACAAGCTTCTAAAGGGAGAACACGTGATAGGTCTAACTAATGTTACTTTCAAAAAAGATAGACCTTGTGCAGCTTGTCAAGCAGGGAAACAGGTGGGAAGCTCTCATCATGCCAAAAATGTGATGACAACATCAAGACCCCTGGAGTTACTTCATATGGACCTCTTCGGACCCGTCGCCTATCTAAGCATAGGAGGAAGTAAGTATGGTCTGGTTATAGTTGATGACTTTTCCCGCTTCACTTGGGTATTCTTTTTGCAGGATAAATCTGAAACCCAAGGGACCCTCAAGCGCTTCCTAAGGAGAGCTCAAAACGAGTTTGAGCTCAAGGTGAAGAAGATAAGGAGCGACAATGGGTCCGAGTTCAAGAACCTTCAAGTGGAGGAGTATCTTGAGGAGGAAGGAATCAAGCACGAGTTCTCCGCTCCCTACACACCACAACAAAATGGTGTGTTTGAGAGGAAGAACAGGACGCTTATAGACATGGCGAGGACGATGCTTGGAGAGTTCAAGACCCTCGAGCGCTTTTGGTGGAAGCCATGAACACGGCTTGCCACGCCATCAACCGGGTCTACCTTCATCGCCTCCTCAAGAAGACTTCGTATGAGCTACTAACCGGTAACAAACCCAATGTTTCGTATTTTCGAGTTTTTGGGAGTAAATGCTACATTCTAGTGAAGAAGGGTAGGAATTCCAAATTTGCTCCCAAAGCGGTAGAAGGGTTTTTGTTAGGTTATGACTCAAATACAAAGGCGTATAGGGTCTTCAACAAATCATCAGGTTTGGTTGAAGTCTCTAGCGACGTTGTATTTGATGAGACTAATGGCTCTCCAAGAGAACAAGTTGTTGATCTTGATGATGTAGATGAAGAAGACGTTCCAACGGCCGCAATACGAACCATGGCGATTGGAGATGTGCGGCCACAGGAGCAAAATGCGCGAGATCAACCTTCTTCCTCAACAATGGTGCATCCCCCAACTCAAGACGATGAACAGGTTCATCAAGAGGAGACATGTGATCAAGGGGGAGCACAAAATGATCATGTAATGGAGGAAGAAGCACAACAGGCACCTCCAACTCAAGTCCGAGCGATGATTCAAAGGGATCATCCCGTTGACCAGATTTTGGGTGAAATCAGCAAGGGAGTAACTACTCGGTCTCGATTATTTAATTTTTGTGAGCATTACTCTTTTGTCTCTTCTATTGAGCCTTTCAGGGTAGAGGAGGCCTTGCTAGATCCGGACTGGGTGTTGGCCATGCAAGAGGAGCTCAATAACTTCAAGAGAAATGAAGTTTGGACACTCGTGCCTCGTCCCAAGCAAAATGTTGTGGGAACCAAGTGGGTGTTCCGCAACAAACAAGACGAGCACGGAGTGGTGACAAGGAACAAGGCTCGACTTGTGGCAAAAGGTTATGCCCAAGTCGCAGGTTTGGACTTTGAGGAGACTTTTGCTCTGTGGCTAGGCTAGAATCCATTCGTATTTTGCTAGCATATGCCGCTCACCATTCTTTTAGGTTGATCCAAATGGATGTGAAGAGCGCCTTCCTCAATGGGCCAATCAAGGAGGAGGTGTACGTGGAGCAACCCCCTAGCTTTGAGGATGAACGGTACCCCGACCACGTGTGTAAGATCTCTAAGGCGCTCTATGGACTTAAGCATGCCCCAAGAGCATGGTATGAATGCCTTAGAGACTTTTTAATTGCTAATGCTTTCAAGGTTGGGAAAGCC
This sequence comes from Zea mays, assembly GCF_902167145.1. Classification (NCBI taxonomy): domain Eukaryota; kingdom Viridiplantae; phylum Streptophyta; class Magnoliopsida; order Poales; family Poaceae; genus Zea; species Zea mays. The sequence continues at coordinate 236,053,428 of NC_050097.1, read as the reverse complement.
GATCCAACTCTTTTTACTAATACATGTGATGGTGATCTTTTTGTGTGCCAAATATATGTCGATGACATAATATTTGGTTCTACTAACCAAAAGTCTTGTGAAGAGTTTAGCAGGGTGATGACTCAAAAGTTTGAGATGTCGATGATGGGCGAGTTAAGCTATTTCCTTGGGTTCCAAGTGAGGCAACTCAAGGATGGGACCTTCATCTCCCAAACGAAGTACACACAAGACTTGATCAAGCGGTTTGGGATGAAGGACGCCAAGCCCACAAAGACTCCAATGGGAACCGACGGACACACCGACCTCAACAAAGGAGGTAAGTCCGTTGATCACAAGGCATACCGGTCTATGATAGGGTCTTTACTTTATTTATGTGCTAGTAGACCGGATATTATGCTTAGCATATGCATGTGTGCTAGATTTCAAAACGATCCAAGGGAGTGTCACTTAGTGGCCGTGAAGCGAATTCTTAGATATTTAGTCGCTACGCCTTGCTTCAGGATCTGGTATCCAAAAGGGTCTACCTTTGACTTGATTGGATATTCAGATTCCGACTATGCTGGATGTAAGGTCGATAGGAAGAGTACATCGGGGACGTGCCAATTCTTAGGAAGGTCCCTGGTGTCATGGAGTTCCAAGAAACAAACTTTCGTTGCCCTATCCACCGCTGAGGCCGAGTACGTTGCCGCAGGACAGTGTTGCGCGCAACTACTTTGGATGAGGCAAACCCTCAGGGACTTTGGCTACAATCTGAGCAAAGTCTCACTCCTATGTGATAATGAGAGTGCTATCCGCATGGCGGATCATCCTGTTGAACACAGCCGCACAAAGCACATAGACATCCGGCATCACTTTTTGAGAGACCACCAACAAAAGGGAGATATCGAAGTGTTTCATGTTAGCACCGAGAACCAGCTAGTCGATATCTTTACCAAGCCTTTAGATGAGCAGACCTTTTGCAAGTTGCGTAGTGAGCTAAATGTCTTAGATTCGCGGAACTTGGATTGATTTATAGCATACATGTGTTTTATGCCTTGATCATGTTCCTTAATGCATGGTGTTGTTTATTTATGGTGCTCAAGTTGTACAAGCACTCCCCGGACCTCACAAGTCCATTTGCAAGTGATGCACATATTTAGGGGGAGATGTGCTACAACTTGACCCTTTGAGACTAACTGTGTGCTTGAGTTTGCTTAATTTAGTCTCAAAGGAGGATTGAAAGGGAAAAGGTGGACTTGGACCATGCAAGACTTCCACTGCACTCCAATGAAAGAGTAACTAATTCCAAGTTCATCCTTGTACTCTTATTGCCTTTTTACTCTTAGTTGAAGATTTTGGTGAGACAATAGGGTTAAAGGGCCAAAATTAATCCCGTTTTGGTGCTTGATGCCAAAGGGGGAGAAAATAAGGCCAAAGCAAGAAATGGATCAGCTACCACTTGAGAATTTTGAAAAAGTAGAGTTAGAGTCTTTGTTTGTCAAAATACTCTTGTTTGTCTCTTATGGTCAAAAGTTGATTTCTTGTGGGGAGAAGGCTTGATTATGTTTTTGAATCCTTGATCAATTTCTCATGAAATATCTCTCTTTGTGTTTCAACAAGTGTGTTTGACTTAGAGATAGGAAATTGAGCTTGATTTGCAAAAACAAACCAAGTGGTGGCAAAGAATGATCCATATATGCCAAATTTGAATCAAAACAATTTTGAGTTCTCATTTGTATTAATGTTGCACTTCCTTTAGTTGTTTTTTATTGTGTTGTCATAAACCACCAAAAAGGGGGAGATTGAAAGGGAAATGTGCCCTTGGGCCTTTTCTAAGTATTTTGGTGATTTAGTGTCCAACACAAGTGCCTAAGTGTTAAAAGGTGGACAAAGTACAAATCAAGTATAAAGGTATGCTTATAAGACTTAGTATATTGTTTTGGAGACTAATGTATTATGTCTAAGTGCTGGAAACAGGAAAAATCAAGTTGGAATTAAAGATGGCTTTGTTCAGCCGGAGTCAGCTCAGTCTAGGTGCACCGGACAGTGTCCGGTGGCGCACCGGACAGTGTCGGGTGCGCCAGGCTGACTCAGGCGAACTTGCTGCTCTCGGGAAATCGTCGGCGACGTACATCTATAATTCACCGGACTGTCCGGTGGTGCACCGGACTGTCCGGTGAGCCAACAGTCAGCCGGGCCAACGGTCGGCCGCAGAATCCGCGCGCGACGTGTGGCAAGTGCCAACGGTCGGATGGGGCACCGGACTGTCCGGTGTGCACCGGACAGTGTCTGGTGCACCAACGGCTCCAAAGCGCCAACGGTCGGCTTCGCCAAATAAGGAAAGAGATCCGCACCGGACAGTGTCCGGTGGTGCACCGGACTGTTCGGTGCGCCAGGCGACAGAAGGCAAGAATTGCCTTCTTGAATTGCTCTCAACGGCTCCTAGCTGTCTTGGGGCTATAAAAGGGACCCCTAGGCGTATGGAGGACATACCAAGCATTCTCTAAGCATTCCTAAGCACCAAGACTTCGATTCCGCGCATTTGATTCTTTGTGATAGCAACTATAGCTCCATTTGAGTTGTGAACTCGTTGGGTTGTGTTGTGAGCTCTTGTTGTGGCTTGTGTGCGTGTTGGTACTCTGATTTCGTGTCTTGTGTGCGTTGCTCATCCCTCTCTTACTCCATGCTTCTTTGTGAACATCAAGTGTAAGGGCGAGAGGCTCCAAGTTGTGGAGATTCCTCGCAAACAGGATATAGTAAACAAAGCAAAACACCATGGTATTCAAGTGGGTCTTTGGACCGCTTGAGAGGGGTTGATTGCAACCTTCGTCCGTTGGGACGCCACAACATGGAGTAGGCAAGTGTTGGACTTGGCCGAACCACGGGATAAACCACTGTGCCATCTCTGTGTTGATCTCTTTGTGGTCATCGTGTCGTGCAAGTTCTCCTCTCTAGCCACTTGACTTAATTGTGCTAACTCCTAATCAAGTTTTGTGGATTAAGTTTCAAGTGTTTTACAGGATCACCTATTCACCCCCCTCTAGGTGCTCTCAAGAGTTCGTGAAGTGTGAAAGCAAGTCATATCGAGATAATAAGGTCCATCCTTGTTTTATCCATTACGATTGATTTCATTTTTGTGCTTACTGCTGAATTGTGAACCCCTATTTGGATTGTTTAGGTTGTTAAAATATGCAATTTTTTCATGTGGATGGACGATTATGTCAAGATGCTTGAAGGGGCAGGGGTGGTGGGTGGCTCTGGGGATATGATGGCGTCTAATATGTGGGATGAACGAGCAGATGTGACTACGAACTGGGACAAATTTGCTGCCGAACTGAAGAAGATGAATGACAACATGGTCGAGTTGAAGAAGATAAAGGACAATATGCTTGAGTTGAAGAAGATGTTTGGAGCCTTTTATGCTTCTATGATTTTTATTCTATTCCTTTTCTTTGTGATGAACTATAGTTGTAAGCGCTGAATATGGGATTCATGGTGAACCTGTGCTGAATATTTGTGATGTTGAATCTGTGATGGACATTTGTGGTGGTAAATGTGTCGATTGAGTCAGGGTCTTGTTGTGATGAGTATGTGATGGCATTCTAGTGTGGAATTTCTGTGCCATGATCTTTTAGTGTTAAATCTAGTGGGAGACAAATTTATTTGAATTCTGGTGTCATGAGATTTAATTCAGGATACATACTGCAAAAAAATGAGACATACTGCAAAAAAAATGGACGTTACATGATTCTTTCTAAAAATCCAAAAAAAAACAGGTTCCTTACTGCGCTCGAGTCATGTTTTGGTCATGTGAAGTCAAAGGAAACTAAACTATTTGTATGTTCCCAGTTTGGCCTATAAGTATGTAAAACAAGTTTATATGAAATTATAATCTCAAATTTGTACCTTTTGTTCGTCTAACCTTTACAAACTTACTTCATGCATAGGTGTCCATTTTTAGGATTATTTACTAATTTCTGTGGTTTAATTGCCTTCTATAGCCAGAAAAAATAAATAAATAGTAAATATGGTCAAAAGATATTGAAACTTGGCATGGAGTCATGTTTTGGTCTTAGTTGCTTAAGGTAAAAAATTAAGAGGATTATGCAAAAGTGGGAATGTAGGTCCTTCACAAACGGACACATCTCTCACTAAGTTTTGTGACATTGAACTACAACTCCAAAGTTTGAGCTATATTTCTTACTTTTTTTGTTTTTTCCCTTGAAAAGTATACCCTTTGTTCATCTAACCTTTACAAACTTACTTCATGCATAGGTGTCCATTTTTAGGATTATTTACTAATTTATGTGGTTTAATTGCCTTCTCTAGCCAGAAAAAATAAATAAATAGTAAATATGGTCAAAAAATAGTGAAACTTGGCATGGAGTCATGTTTTGGTCTTAGTTGCTTAAGGTAAAAAATTAAGAGGATTATGCAAAAGTGGGAATGTAGGTCCTTCACAAACGGACACATCTCTCACTAAGTTTCGTGACATTGAACTACAACTCCAAAGTTTGAGCTACATTTCTTACTTTTTTTGTTTTTTCCCTTGAAAAGTATACCCTTTGTTCATCTAACCTTTACAAATTACTTCATGCATAGATGTCAATTTTTAGGATTATTTACTAATTTCTATGGTTTAATTGCCTTCTCTAGCCAGAAAAAATAAATAAATAGTAAATATGGTCAAAAATAGTGAAACTTGGCATGGAGTCATGTTTTGGTCTTAGTTGCTTAAGGTAAAAAAGTTTGAGCTACATTTCTTACTTTTTTGTTCAAAAGACAAATGTACATTCAAAAGACAAATGTACATTCACTGGGCACGCCTTCTCCACTTCAGCTTTGAAAGTGAATAATAAGTTAAAGCTTTCCTTCCATGGGCCATAAATCTTGTCAAGAGCCATTTTCTTGCCATAATACACTCTCATGTAAGGCACCAAAATGTTGTACTTCTCTTTAATCTTCTTTACCAGTTCAGTTGTACCAATGCATGGGTTATCTGTCACCCATTCTAATACTGCATCTGCACACCATCTACTTTTAGCTACCTTATGTGACCCTTTTCTTTCACTTGGACAAGTGTGAGGAGATGGATTAACTTTGACCTGAATAATTGTACTATTCCGCATACAGGAAGCATGTATCCTCCACTGACACCTCTCAAATGCGCAATGAACAGTCATTCTTGTTGGCTCACTCTTTTCAATTACATAATCATACTCACCTTTGATGCAATAGGTAGCAAGTGCATTCCTAAATTCGATCATCGATGCAAATATGCTGCCTTCTTTTAAGGATGGATTATCTCTGTCATAACCATTTCTTGGTACATCATCACCCTCTCCTTGCTCATCCACCCCCATAGCTATGTTTTCCTCCTCCTCCTCTTCATCGGTCTCTTCAAATTGTGCCCCTGTGAAAATGTCTCCATCATAGTCCTCAAATTCTAGCATATCCCACTTGTCAACAAACTCAGGATACTGTCTCTCATCATCATCAGGTGCAGCAACTACTTCTATTGGTTCAACCTCATCATTGGGAATAACATGATTCATCCTATTTCATAGGAAATGACGACGTTAAGAACCCATATATACAACACCTATTTTAGTAGCCAACATTTACAGATAGTGGAGGTTCTGCTCCTAACCTGGAGGAGAGGAGCAGGTACTGCTGCCTGGCCGCCGGTCGTGGAGGAAAGGTACAGCTGCCTGGCCGCCGGGCGTGGAGAGTTGCTTGGAGCACGTGATGCGGTGCTGTTGCGGTCAAGATCCGAGATTGTGCGGCAGGCAAATGTCGAGAAGATCAACTGGAGCACACGAGCAGCAGGTCGGACGTTGGTAGGGCTTCTGGAGCGCGAGCAGGGGCGCGGACACGCGGGAGTGAAAGGGAAATGTGCCCTTGGGCCATTTCTATAAGATTTTGGTGATTAAGTGCCCAACACACATTAAGGGAATGAGTATATGCCAAAGGGTGGACAAAGTGCAAATCAATATAAAGGTATGATTCTAGACTTAGTACATTGGTTTTTGTGTACTAACATATCTGTCTAAGTGCTAAAATCAGAGAAAAGATAATTGGAAAAGACTTGGCTCGAGCAGCCAAGACTCTGCTCAGTCTGGGTGCACCGGACTGTCCGGTGGTGCACTGGACAGTGTCCGGTGCGCCAGGCTGGCTCTGGTGAAAAGGCCGCTCTCGGGAATTCGTCGGTGGCGTATGGCTAAAATTCACCGGACTGTCCAGTGTGCACCGGACTGTCCGGTGAGCCAACGGTCGGCCGGGCAATCCGCGCGTGACCGTGGCCGGGCCAACGGTCTGAAGGGGGCACCGGACTGTCCGGTGTGCACCGGACAGTGTCCGGTGCGCCAACGGCTCCAAACCTTCAACGGTCGGCTGCGCCAGAACAGGAAAGAAATTCGCACCGGACAGTGTCCGGTGGTGCACCGGACTGTCCGGTGCGCCAGTCGACAGAAGGCAAGAATTGCCTTCCTGGAATGCTCTCAACGTCTCCTAGCTGCCTTGGGCTATAAAAGGGACCCCTAGGCGCATGGAGGATGACACCAAGAACACTTTGAGCATTCTTGATCATTCAAACTTCGTCTTTGCGCACTCGTTTGACATTCTTAGTGACAGCCTGCCACGCCATAAACCGGGTCTACCTTCATCGCCTCCTCAAGAAGACTTCATATGAGCTTCTAACCGGTAACAAACCCAACGTTTCATACTTTCGTGTATTTGGGAGTAAATGCTACATTCTAGTGAAGAAAGGTAGGAATTCCAAATTTGCTCCCAAAGCTGTAGAAGGGTTTTTGTTAGGTTATGACTCAAATACAAAGGCGTACAGAGTCTTCAACAAATCATCGGGTTTGGTTGAGGTCTCTAGCGACGTTGTATTTGATGAGACTAATGGCTCTCCAAGAGAGCAAGTTGATCCTAATGAAGTAGATGAATATGATGTTCCAACGGACGCAATTCGCACCATGGCGATTGGAGATGTGCGACCACAGGAACACCAAGAGCAAGATCAACCTTCTTCCTCAACAATGGTGCAACCCCCAACTCAAGATGATGAACAGGTTCATCAAGAAGAGGCGTGTGATCAAGGGGGAGCACAAGATGATCATGTTATGGAGGAAGAAGCACCTCAAGCCCCTCCAACTCAAGTTCGAGCGACGATTCAAAGGAATCATCCCGTCGACCAGATATTGGGTGATATTAGCAAGGGAGTAACTACTCGCTCTAGATTAGTTAATTTTTGTGAGCATTACTCTTTTGTCTCTTCTATTGAGCCTTTCAGGGTAGAAGAGGCCTTGCTAGATCCGGACTGGGTGTTGGCCATGCAGGAGGAGCTCAACAATTTCAAGAGAAATGAAGTTTGGACACTGGTGCTACGTCCCAAGCAAAACGTTGTGGGAACCAAGTGGGTGTTCCGCAACAAACAAGACGAGCACGGAGTGGTGACAAGAAACAAGGTACGACTTGTGGCAAAAGGTTATGCCCAAGTCGCAGGTTTGGACTTTGAGGAGACTTTTGCTCCTGTGGCTAGGTTAGAGTCAATTCGCATATTGTTAGCCTATGCCGCTCACCATTCTTTCAGGTTGTTCCAAATGGACGTGAAGAGCGTTTTCCTAAACGGGCCAATCAAGGAGGAGGTGTATGTATAGCAACCCCCTGGCTTTGAGGACGAACGGTACCCCGACCACGTGTGTAAGCTCTCTAAGGCGCTCTATGGACTTAAGCAAGCCCCAAGAGCATGGTATGAATGCCTTAGAGACTTTTTAATTGCTAATGCTTTCCAGGTTGGAAAGCCGATCCAACTCTTTTCACTAAGACATGTGATGGTGACTTATTTGTGTGCCAAATTTATGTCGATGACATAATATTTGGTTCTACTAACCAAAAGTCTTGTGAAGAGTTTAGCAGGGTGATGACTCAAAAGTTTGAAATGTCGATGATGGGCGAGTTGAACTACTTCCTTGGGTTCCAAGTGAAGCAACTCAAGGACGTCACTTTCATCTCCCAAACGAAGTACACGCAAGACTTGATCAAGCGGTTTGGGATGAAGGACGCCAAGCCCGCAAAGACTCCAATGGGAACTGATGGACACGTCGACCTCAACAAAGGAGGTAAGTCCATTGATCAAAAAGCATATCGGTCTATGATAGGTTCCTTACTTTACTTATGTGCTAGTAGACCGGATATTATGCTTAGTGTATGCATGTGTGCTAGATTTCAATCCGATCCAAGGGAGTGTCACCTAGTGGCCCTGAAGCGAATTCTTAGATATTTAGTTGCTACGCCTTGCTTCGGGATCTGGTATCCAAAGGGGTCTACCTTTGACTTGATTGGATATTCAGACTCTGATTATGCTGGATGTAAGGTTGATAGGAAGAGTACATCAGGGACGTGCCAATTCTTAGGAAGGTCCTTGGTATCCTAGAGTTCTAAGAAAGAAACTTATGTTGCCCTATCCACCGTTGAGGCCGAGTATGTTGCCGCAGGACAGTGTTGCGCGCAACTACTTTGGATGAGGCAAACCCTCCGGGACTTTGGCTACAATCTGAGCAAAGTCCCACTCCTATGTGATAATGAGAGTGCTATCCGCATGGCGGATAATCCTGTTGAACACAGCCGCACAAAGCACATAGACATCAGACATCACTTTTTGAGAGACCACCAGCAAAAGGGAGATATCGAAGTGTTTTATGTTAGCACCGAGAACCAGCTAGCCGATATCTTTACCAAGCCTCTAGATGAGAAGACCTTTTGCATGCTGCGTAGTGAGCTAAATGTCTTAGATTCGCGGAACTTGGATTGATTTATAGCATACATGTGTTTTATGCCTTGATCATGTTCCTTATGCATTTTGTTGCTTATCCATGGTACTCAAGTTGTACAAGCACTCCCCGGACCTCACAAGTCCATTTGCAAGTGATGCACCTATTTAGGGGGAGATGTGCTACAACTTGACCCTTTGAGACTAACCATGTGTTTGAGCTTGCTTGATTTAGTCTCAAAGGTGGATTGAAAGGGAAAGGTAGACTTGGACCATAAAAGACTTCCACTGCACTCCGATGAGAGGGTAACGTACTCCAAGTTCATCTCCATACTCGTATTGCCTTTTTGCTCTTAATTGACAATTTTGGTGAGGCAATGGGGTTTGAGGGCAAAAAATGATCCTGTTTTGGTGCTTAATGCCAAAGGAGGAGAAATTAAGGGCCAAAGCAACAAATGGATCAGCTACCACTTGAGAAATTTGTACCACTTGAGAATTTTGAAAATAGTAGAGTTAGGACGTTTGATTTGTCAAAATTCTAAATGTCTCTTTTATTGTCAAAAGTTGGTCTCTTGTGGGGAGAATGTTTGATTATGGGAAATAGGGGGAGTTTTTGAATCAATGATCAATTTCTCTTGGAATACCTTTCTCTATGCCTCAACAAGTGAATTTGACTTAGAGATAGGAAATTGAGTTTGATTTGCAAAAACAAACCAAGTGGTGGCAAAGAATGATCCAAATATGCCAAATTTGAATCAAAACAAATTTGTGTTCTCATTTGCATTGATGTTGCACTTCTAGTTGCTTTTTGTTGTGTTGGCATAAATCACCAAAAAGGGGGAGATTGAAAGGGAAATGTGCCCTTGGGCCATTTCTATAAGATTTTGGTGATTAAGTGCCCAACACACATTAAGGGAATGAGTATATGCCAAAGGGTGGACAAAGTGCAAATCAATATAAAGGTATGATTCTAGACTTAGTACATTGGTTTTTGTGTACTAACATATCTGTCTAAGTGCTAGAATCAGAGAAAAGATAATTGGAAAAGACTTGGCGTGAGCAGCCAAGACTCTGCTCAGTCTCGGTGCACCGGACTGTCCAGTGGTGCACCGGACAGTGTCCGGTGCGCCAGGCTGGCTCTGGTGAAAAGGCCGCTCTCGGGAATTCGTCGGCGGCGTACGGCTAAAATTCACCGGACTGTCCGGTGTGCACCGAACTGTCCGGTGAGCCAACGGTCGGCCGCGCAATCCGCGCGTGACGCGTGGTCGGGCCAACGGTCTGAAGGGGGCACCAGACAGTATCCGGTGCGCCAACGGCTCCAAACCTTCAACGGTCGGCTGCGCCAGAACAGGAAAGAAATCCACACCGGACAGTGTCCGGTGGTGCACCGGACTGTCCGGTGCGCCAGTCGACAGAAGGCAAGAATTGCCTTCCTGGAATGCTCTCAACGGCTCCTAGCTGCCTTGGGGCTATAAAAGGGACCCTAGGCGCATGGAGGATGACACCAAGCACACTTTGAGCATTCTTGATCATTCACACTTCGTCTTTGCGCACTCGTTTGACATTCTTAGTGATTTGAGCTCCAGTGAGAACTTTGAGATATTCATTTGAGCTCAAGTCTTGGCCGTGTGTGTATTGCTGTGGACTTGTGTGTGTTGCTCATCCCATCCTTACTTCCGTGTTCATTTGTGATCATCTTTTGTAAGGGCGAGAGACTCCAAGTTGTGGAGGTTCCTCGCAAACGGGATATAGTGAAAGGAAAAGAAATACCGTGGTATTCAAGTGGATCTTTGGATCACTTGAGAGGGGTTGAGTGCAACCCTCGTCCGTTGGGACGCCACAACGTGGAGTAGGCAAATGTCGAACTTGGCCAAACCACGGGATAAACCACTGTGCCTCTCTGTGTTGATATACTTGTGGTTATTGTGTTTTGCAAAGAACTCTTTTCTAGCCAATTGGCTTTATTGCTCTAACACTTAATCAAGTTTATGGCATTAAGTTTTAAGTTTTCACAGGATCACCTATTCACCCCCTCTAGGTGCTCTCAGTCAGCCACGGCGACTCTAACGGAGACGGCGTGAGTGCGTCTCACTGAGGAAAGAAATGTACGCGTGGGTAAAACTGAGCAACCCATAAAACTAAGGGTAGCACTAAGCACCTGGTCACAACTAAGATCACCCATGTAAAAAACCCTATATTCTATAGATGGTGTTTACATGCACGTGGAGAAGGCATGCATGTCTCCATGTGCATGTTGCTGCACTTGTTTTCTCCGTTGTTGAATGAATATTATGATTCTGCTGCAGCTGCGGTGCATTATCATCCAATGCAAAACCACCTCCATATGGAGTCGGTCGATCGATGGCCTTGACAGTTTGTTTGTTTACACTTTACACCCACCCCAAATTCAACGCATTCCATTTGGTTCGATCACCTCTTCTATTCCAGTCATTTGCACATCATCCACGACTATTGGTTGTTGATAAATAATTTTATGAGATATTAAAATCAATAATAATATTTATATGTTGTCGCAACGTACGGGCATTATACTAGTTTGTAGTAATGTACTTGATAATATAAGAAAAGATAAATATTAAATTTCGTACATATATATATTAAAATACTAAATTTATTCTAACAATTTAGATATCCACTTTTATCTATAATCCTAAGGTGATGTACGTTGTTTTGTTCAGACCTTGTTAAGAGAATGGTAATGTGATCTCTTACCGACGCTAATGGTTAATATTTATAATTGAATTGGATAGTAATACTTGGTATTACTGAAAAGAGCTCAACCAAACAAAAATATCAATATTCATTACCTCATGTAAATCGTTTGCGTTACATTTCGACAAAACAAACGACACCTAAAGGTTTCCTTGAAAACTAGCTTGGGCCTAGTAGATTCTACATTTTTATCTCAAAATAATTGGTTTTAGAAGAAAAAATGCAGAAAGATTCTACAATTCTCGTCTCAAAGTGAAGACTAAAAAGCATCATAGAATATAGATGGTATTAAATAAAGATATACATAAAGATGCATAAAATTAAGACTAAAACTATAGAAATAAAATGATTAAAAATAAAAAATGAAGATAATATAATTCCCAACCCAAAAATACTAAAATAAAAAGGATATAAAAACTGTTAAATAAATATGTACGAAAAGATTCATAAAATGAAGACTAAAATGTAGAAATAAGATGATTGAAAATTAAAAAAATAGTCTAAAAATAAAGTCTAGAACTATATAAAAAGATGTTCAAAATTAAATGTTAAATATAATTTGTTGGCTGTGGAGTACTTATATTTTGTAAGTATTCATAATATAGCACGGAAGCCTCCTAGTAATTTTAGGTGCGTTTTCCTATAACTTAAAAAAAAATCCTTTCCACTTGAAGCCAATGCCCTACAGGTTGCCCTTGAAAACTGTATTGGGCCTAGTAGATTCTACATTTTTTATCTCAAAATAATTGGTTTTAGAACAAAATATGCAGAAAGATGCTACAATTCTCGTCCGAAATAAAGACTAAAAACCACCTCAGAATATAAAGAGTATTAAATAAATATGTCCAAAAAATGCATAAAATAAAGACTAAAACTATAGAAATAAAATGACTATTTTTTTAAAAATGAAAGTAATACAATTTCCAAACCAAAATAGATACTAAATAAAAAGAATATAAAGAGTGTTAAATAAATATGTACAAAATGATTCATAAAATGAAGATAAACTATAGAAAATAAGATGACTAATAATAAAAAAAATATAGCCTAAAACAAAGTATAGAAATTATAAGCTATGTCTGAAATTAAAAATAATTTGCTGGCTGTGGGGTTCGAACCCACGCGCACTTCTGTGCAGAAGATCTTAAGTCTCCCCCCTTAACCACTCGGGCAAACCAGCTGTTACATTATATTATTAGATACAAATATATTTAGTCTATAGTAAACGCCGGAGCTTTCCATTGTCATAGTGCCGCCACCACCGCATCACATCCTCTGGCCAGATCTTCAATTTCTGATTCTAAGCAGTCTTCCCTTCCCAACTCTGGATGAGCTTCTTGGCGTGGAAACACACTATCCAACTCCAAGAATGAGATTCGTTCGTGCTCCTCCGATCTCCTCCAGAGCAAGAAAAAACTATTCGACCCCTGGAAGGTTCTGATATAACATGAATTATACTTAATTTGATTTGATAGATTATATAATAAAAGTATAAGTGTACTTTTATTTGATATTTTTAGTACTAGTCCTAGTTGATTACACAATGATCAGTTTTTCTCCTTTTTGTTTAGGGCTATAGATATATAATAATTACTGTATTCCCAGTTTCCCATACGGCCACGCCTGAATGCCCGACCTCCGTCCGATCCGGTCAAATCCTCGCCGCCCACGCCCCCGCCTCCGCCGGCGATGCGGGGCGCCGACCTCATCAACCCGGCGCTCCCCGACGAGCTCCTCGACGACGTGATCCGCCGCGTCGGCTCGGGCGGGGCCAAGCGCGACCTCGACGCCTGCGCGCTCGTCTGCCGCCGCTGGCGCCGCCTGGAGCGCGCGTCGCGCCGCTCCGCGAGGCTCGCCGCGTCCGGGGAGCGCGCCGACGAGGTGGTGCGCCTCGTCGCCGAGCGCTTCACGGCGCTCACCGAGGTGTCGGTGGACGAGCGCCTCACCGCCGCGGCCGCCGCCTCCGGGTCCGCCCCCAGATCGTACCGCTCCGGAACGGTACGCCCCTCCTGCCCTTCATCCGGATGCTGGGGTCCCCCGCTTGCCGCCGCCGCTGCTGCGCCCGTACGCGAATGTGAAAAAATGCCGCGTCTTGTCTGGGCATCGAATTGTTTTTGGGGAGAAATATGGCGAGTGTATAGAGCGACCTGTCGAGGAATTGGTGGCACCGACTCCCCTATGAAAACTAGGATTTTGTTGATACTTCTGCTGTAAAGCTTCTACTGCCTAAATCGCTAGAATTTTCCTTGGCCGCTGACAAATTGTCAGAAAAAAGCTAGAGTTGAGATAACTTTGCAACATAAGACGGCGACCTAGATCGTCACTTCTTCTAGTCCAATTTTGAGACATTCTGCTCCCTTGTTACACTGCACTCAGTACTTGTCTTGAACGCAGCTGCATATTCCTAACCGGATCCGACGCCGGAGGAGACTGCCCCTCGCATCAAACCTTACTCTTCATATAGCCCCGTTCCCGTTGGACCAGCCAGTCAGTGATGAAAGGACAGAGCGCAGCTGTTTGACTGACGTCGGCTTGACTCATCTCGCAAGGGGTTGCAGAGGGCTTGAGAAGTTAAGTCTGGTGTGGTGTTCTGCCATATCCTCAACAGGCTTGGTGAGGATAGCTGAGAATTGCAAGAATTTGACTTCTTTGGATCTCCAGGTAATTCCGTATTGTTTATTCTTCAGCTTATGCCATGCTATTGACTTCATGAATTTCATATATTTTTGAGAGACATTAGCTCCGTGAACAAAATTTATGGACAAAGTCCATACAGTTCCGCTTTTGTAGACCCAATATATATTTATGGACAAAGTATGAAGACAAACCTTAAAATGCAGGCTTGCTTTATTGGAGATCCAGGACTTGTTGCTATTGGGGAAGGATGCAAGCTGCTTAGGAAATTGAACTTGCGATTTGTTGAAGGCACCACAGATGAAGGCTTGATTGGATTAGTAAAGAACTGTGGCCAATCGCTGGTCTCACTTTCTGTTGCAACTTGTCTTTGGTTGACTGATGCATCTTTACATGCTGTTGGATCCCACTGCCCTAACCTAGAAATTCTATCGGTGGAATCAGATCGTGTTCAAAGTGTGGGAATAATATCTATTGCTAAAGGATGCCGACAATTAAAAACCTTGAAGCTACAATGTATTGGTACTGGGGATGACGCCCTAGATGCTATTGGTTCATTCTGTCCTCTTTTAGAGATCTTGTCACTCAACAACTTCGAACGATTTACAGACAGGTGCTCAGTTTAATCTTACTATCTAATCTAATGTTATGACCTGAAGTCCAATTTTGTTTTATATATGCTTATTTTTCCTCTATAAATTTTGGTTTGGGCCTTTTTGTTCTAGGCTAAAGAAATTGGTTTATTTTTTTCTTAAAATTTCCCATCTTGACTTACCTTAAAAATATATTAATAGGTAACAAATGTTTGAAGGTTTTATGAAATATATTAGTAGGTCTTATGAACTCCATGAATTACATAAGAGTGAAGAAAAGAACAGAATTTCTAGAAGAATGAAAATGAGAACAACGGTATGTACTATGTAGAATTGATGTAGACCAAGTAGGATATTAGGTATGCTGATTTTATCTTTCTCATTGAGTCATGTTTTCTGCAACTGAAGCTGCTGATCATCCATTAATATCCTTGCTTGCACTCTGTTCTTCAGTTAATTTCTGAGTTTTCCAAATGATTAGCTGACCGACTTTTGCAATTTCAGGAGCCTTACTTCAATTGCAAAAGGGTGCAAGAATCTCACAGATCTTGTTCTCACTGATTGCCAGTTACTAACTGATAGAAGCCTTGAATTTGTAGCTCGTAACTGCAAAAAGTTAGCACGTTTGAAGATCAATGGTTGTCAGAGCATGGAATCTGTTGCACTGGAGCACATTGGGCGATGGTGTCCGTAAGTTTCTTTGGTGATAATATGCTATATTGAAATTCCTTGCTTCAGTTAGCGTTCCTAGACATTTACTCTCCTTTTTATGAACAGTTCTTTAATGTCAACTTGATGTGCTGCGAGTAAACTAAACATAATTTTGGACTTTGGAGAGAAGGGACAGGCTAAAGAATATGTTAGGATCATGAATCTATAAATAAGAACAGTTTGACTGTATATTCAATTTTAAACAACATATAGGCTATCATAATATTAGACTGACGGTCAATGTAGATGGTTGTACTTCTACAACAACAACAAAAATACTGTTTAGGTGCATTTTTGGGCTATATTGATAACTTCTGTTGCGACAACAGTATATGATTTGTGGTCCTATGCAAACAGGCGCCTTTTGGAGCTCTCTCTAATTTTCTGCCCCAGGATCGAGAACAGTGCATTCCTGGAGATTGGTAGCGGCTGCTCCCTTCTTAGGACTCTTCATTTGATTGACTGCTCAAGAATAACTGATGACGCCTTGTGCCACATAGCTCAAGGCTGCAAGAACTTAACAGAACTTTCTATTCGGCGTGGTTATGAGGTGCTTGCACTCTACATTTGTTCGGAACCTTTAAAATGGGGTTTCTGCTTGTATTCATAGTTTATGCATTCGGTATGCAGGTTGGAGACAGGGCATTGGTGTCTATCGCCGAGAACTGTAAATCGCTCAGAGAGTTAACGCTCCAGTTCTGTGAGAGGTAGATAATAACGCATGATGCGATGTGTCTTATCTAACTTGGTATCCCAATCTGTATCGCCCTCTTTGGTCTTTGCTTTGAACCGTGAATCTTTTCAATTTCTTATTTTTTTTCTTCTCAGGGTATCCGATGCAGGGCTATCTGCAATCGCGGAAAACTGCCCTCTGCATAGGCTAAACTTGTGCGGGTGCCACCTAATCACCGATACCGGGCTGACGGCAGTTGCCAGAGGATGCCCTGATCTAGTCTTCCTGGATATGAGCGTCCTTCGGGTATGTGGTTTGGTTTCTCAATGACGCTGCATTCCTTACGCGAAAACTGTCCGAAATTCGAGTGAACAGAAAGAGTCCTCACTGTTTCACTTTGAGTACATTCTCTATCCTGCGATAGAGATAGGATAAACTTTTTTTTTTGTCATCTTGCTTCGACATACTACACATGCATGCAGATCGTAGGTGACATAGCGCTTGCGGAGATAGGCGACGGCTGTCCGAAGCTGAGAGAGATCGCGCTCTCCCACTGCCCTGAGGTCACCAACGTCGGCCTGGGCCACCTTGTGCGAGGGTGCCTGCAGCTGGAGTCCTGCCAGATGGTCTACTGCCGGCGGATCACCAGCTCCGGGGTGGCGACCGTCGTCTCGGGCTGCGGGAGGCTGAAGAAGGTCCTCGTGGAGGAGTGGAAGGTGAGCGAGAGGACCCGGCGGAGGGCGGGGCCCGTCCTGTCGTTCCTCTGCACCGGGCTCTAGTAAGTAGGGTTCGCAAGAAAGGGCAATGAATCTGCCCAGCGTCAGACTTGCTCAAGTCTTTGGATGAACAGAGCTTGTCTTGCGCTGGTGCTGTGTTGTGTCGTATACCATAGTTCCATAGCATCGTTCGTTGCCTCAAACAAAAGGTGTTGTGTGAACTGTTTTAATTTACTCACAATGTGTTGCACAGATCGAAAATGTTGTACCAGATGTTGTATCAGAAGTGATGACCAAATAAAGACGAGACGAAGGAAGTGGCAAGAGCTTCATCAAATGCTGTACCAAATTGCTGTTACTCGTCTTGTACCTCGAGTGCTTCTTCGATTTCTATGCCACGTGTTCACGTCCTCAAGTCAGGCATGTGAGATATAGGAAAGAATTGTATTATCATCAAACTTTAAAATGTTGTGTGGACTGTTTTAATTTACTCACAATGTGTTGCACAGATCGAAAATGTTGTACCAGATGTTGTATCAGAAGTGATGACCAAATAAAGACGAGACGAAGTGGCAAGAGCTTCATCAAATGTTGTACCAAATTGCTGTTACTCGTCTTGTACCTTGAGTGCCTCTTATGTCACGTGTTCACGTCCTCGAGTCAGGCATGTGAGATATAGGAAAGAACTGTATTATCATCAACTTAACGTCAGAAAGTTGTTAGTGCTGTTCAGCAGAACATCGCTACGTAGTTCACGAGCCGTTACAAACACTCCTCCGAATATCATTACACAACGAATGGCAAGCACTATCTCTTCACTTTTTTTTATTTTGGTGGTGTATTTTCTCCAGAATCTCTCTCTCTCTATATATATCTCTTTTGCTTTAAGTTTTTTTTTCCTGCGATATTGAGGCGGAGCATCATGGTTTTTTCCCACAGTTTTGGCGCTGTATATCTTCTTGAATATGTAATTGGCAGTCCGCACGCCTTTTTCTCGTTCAAAATAAAATACTCCTAACATATTACCGTTACCAATTAAGTTACATTTCGTAAACAAAACAACCAAACGGCACCTAAGTATGCTGTTTACCCACACATCCGAGAACTCAGTCTACGATTACATTTACATGGTCATTCTAACGCCATTCTTTCGGTACAATCTTACATGTTCCAAGAGCGCTGTGGAAAAAGCGTGCTTGGAGCTCTGTCGGTGAAGTGTGACTATTCATTCATTGGCCCAATGTGCTTTCTCCGTCTGATCCGTACTAGTAGTATATAGACGCAACAAAATCTCCAAGGCCCGAACATGAGAGCGCTACTCCATGAACAGCTAGCTCCTCAGCCGATCCAGGTTCTTGGAGCAAGCAACTGCCGCCGCCTCGATAGAATTCCATTCCCAGTGGTCGAGCTGATCTGTGGCGAGCATTTCTGCCACACAGAACGAACAGTTGAGGTTAGCTACTTAGCTTGTATGTTTGGTTGTATTAATAAGCGCGTCCTTGTCTTGACAAAGGCCACGCTTCTGTTTTCTGAGAAGCGAAAGCGAAAGAAGAGAGGTACCTGGAGGCCGCGGTTTAGTTAGGCGGCTAGAGCCACTTCACTAGGGGTTCCTGGGCTCTGCGCTCTACTGTCAGCAGATTTACCTGCCAGGAACAAACGACACGAGTTTTAGTGGCCACAGAGTTCAAGGGAACAACAAATTCATAGCAGGGGTAAAAAGACGGGGCACAGTCATTTGAAGAAGTTTCATGGGCGTTAATTAGACTTCCAATCAATATGAATCCTACAGAAGTTGATACCAAAATGGTACTACTACATGTGCTGCTAATCACATGTACGCCAACATTTGGCATGATCAAAGCTAGCAGTATATTAATCATTATTATGTTTTTACCATTTTCACTGAACTCACAGCTTCCTTTGCGTGCTTTTTTTTATTATTAAAATATCTGTTCGACTATAACTGTTGAGGCTATGTGGATCAATATTTTTTTTTTCTTACCTCGTTTGTCTGGCCGCCTTCTGCTACGCCACAGTAACCGAATAGGGGTGCCTGGAAAACCGGCGTCTGACCGGAGTTTCTTTTCCATGTAACGGCGGTACGTGTCAGGGAAGAGCTTCGCATCATTTACAAATAGAACGAATGTTGGTGGACCGACGGCAGCCTGCAAATCAGCAATAACTTCTCTTCAGATCCAAAGGAATGCACAGGTGAGTTTAAGGACATTACTTCTCAAATATATCTGGAAGCGGTAAAAAGATTTTTGAATCATTTGCTTCAAAAAAGGGTTGTCGGATCTAAACCCCATCTGAAACATGGGAGCCCCCGGCACTAAGTCTCAACCTAGCAGGTCCTAAGCCTTCGATAAAGGAGGATTGTGATAGGCTTGAGCCTAGCCATTCAAACGGAGACAAAATCCAGGAAAAAATCCATTGGGGTCATAATCCTCTAAGCGGCATGGCGCGGCATATCGGAATCCAAGTATTATGTTAAATGGGCAAGGACCGGATTGACACCCCTTGGGGATGCGTCCTTAGTGACGCGCTACATCAGTGAACGAGTATAGTGAAAATGAGCAATGGTCTTTACATCATCTATGGGTGCAAAGCGTAAGAAAGCTAGTCGAAATGTAGGGTCACTTGCAGATAAGTTAAGGGTTGACGCAGCAACTAGGAGACATGTAAATATCTTATGCATTCAATGGACTGAATGGAAGGGTCATGCGAAGGTGGAAATACCGGCTTCAAGCTTTGGTACATAGGGACAACCCCAAGTAAAAATGGAGTAGGAGTTTTGATTGATAAGAGCCTCAAAAATGGTGTGGTGGGTGTGAGAAGGCAAGAAAATAGGATTATCTGATACCTCGGTGGTGGATCTATGGTCCATATTGGGTTCTCCCAAAGATGCCCTTATGACCTACAAACTATGGTCCGTAAGAGTACCGGGCACCAACTTGAACTCATGTGATCCACCACCATGGCTTGTCCGACATGCATTGATGTTGCCTAGAGCCTCTGCATCCTCCAATTAGTTGCCCTAAACCAGAAACCTCATCTACCTTTATCAACAACCTCGAAAAGGAAGCTGGACGAGGAGGAAGTGGCATCATATTCAGACGAAGTAACCTCATTATCCTGTTCTCTATGCAGGTAACTCTTTAAAAATTCATTGGGCAGACCCGCAACATTTTTTATCTGTGAATCCTTGTCCGATACATCATCTAGGGAGGGGAGCCATGATTGTGAACCCAGAAAGGGAAAGACCATATTTTTTTTAAAAAAAAGAAGTTTTCAGATCTTAACAGTTGAGCCTAGAGGAGCTGGCAGCAATGCAAAACAGAGGTGCTGAAAAAGCGTCACTTTTTAAAGAGAGATAATTTTTCAGCAGTATTTCAGGGGTCTAATTATCTTTGGGTGGCAAAAGAGAGATACTTCCTACATCTTCAAATACTCAGACATGTTCAGGATTCTTGTTTGATTGTTTTGGCAGCAAGTTGGGAAGTGTAAACTTGATGGTAGGAAAAAAAATCAAGTAGCGGCAATTTCATCTTGTATTATGAAGATGGTATCATATACACAGTAACATATAAAAACAAGTTTGTTCTCATGAGAACGAAGTTAGGAAGTTACCTGTGTTGTATAATAGACACGACCTCTTTTGCCACCTCTTGTTCTTGGTGGTGATTTGAATGCTATAGCTTCTCTAATAACTTGATTAAGAATGGAGGTGCTGAGTCTTCTAGACCTTTCCTTCTCAACCAAAGCAGCAGCAGAAATTATCCTGAAGGCAATTTAGTACATCATATTATAGAATATCAATATAGGAAATTATATCTAAACTCGACCTGCGGAGGATAAGACAACCCCTGGACATTTCATTAAGAAGATCTTTTCAAGTAGGCCGAGAAAACACCCGAACCCCTATCCCGCCCATAGACAACAGCATCGTAGGTCATAAGAAACAACCATGACCAGGGCCAGGTCATAGACCAATGCTTTAGCATTGGACAAAAGACGAGATCTTTTAACCCTAGCCTTAAAGTTTGCTCCCACAACTCAAAACCTAAGGAGTGCTGAAGCCACCTAACCAACTGGAGGCCCTTTCACATGAAAGGATATGTTGGGAAGCTAACCATCATAAAAGGGTTATGCAAAGCAGGTGTTTAGATGACAAGTGACATTCATGCACAACTAAGAATGTTGAGGAGAAACAAAAGTTAACGGATTCAACAAAAGTTTCACAATTCTGAAAGAAGAGATATACAATAACAACTAAAAGCTGCAAGTAGATTTGGGTATATTAAAATGAAGAGTTTACTTTTCAACACTGGTGCCATTTGTCGCAGAACAGTAGACAATAGGTGCCCAATCAAGTATGCGAAGCTTTTCTCTTACATCTTGTTCATAATGTGTTGTACTCTCGTGGTTCTTGTTTGGGATTGTATCCCATTTGTTCACAACAATGACACAAGCCTTTCCTTCTTTTTCAATCCTCTCTGCAATTTTATAATCCTTGATACCACAAGAATTCATTGTGTTAAAATGAACATACAAGACAATCATATGTCTCTTCATGGGTCTAAACATACATGTGTTCATAGTTAACATACCTGCTCTGTGACACAGGCCATTGCTTCAATAACAAGGGCAACCACATCAGAGCGCCGAATTGCTCGAAATGCACGCTTTACCGAAAGTGATTCGGTTGTGCTGCCAGCAGAAATAACTGCTGTCCTGCGCCGGATCCCAGCAGTATCAATGAGTTTGTACTTCTGCAGCATGTTTGAGCAAATTATTGTTCTATTCCTGTGAAAGAATCAAGCTTTCCAAGTAATAATTTTATTCTGTTACAGAAGTAATATAAGTGACCATAATTAGTGTCTTCAATGGAAGACTATGACAGCACTGGAATTAATTAAACATTAACAAAAGTGTTGGGAACAGACCTCCCCATCTGCTGTAGTAAACTCAGTATCAATGGCATCACGTGTTGTCCCACTAACTGGGCTGACAATAGTTCTATCTTCTCCAACCAAAGCATTTAGAATGCTACTTTTACCCACATTTGGTCTTCCCACAATGGCAATAGCAGGAACCTTATTTTTCTCTTCTTCAACGGCATCCAATACCTGCAGTACCCATGAGTTACTTTATGCTATGAAATTGACAAAGTATTGAAGTATCTTCACATAGAAAATAAAAAAAGAAAGTGATGTCAGATATTCAAGAATTTATAGACAGATTTCTGAAGCAAGTCTAAGGCTTCCATAGTAAAATAGGAAAATCCTCAGCCACTGGGTAAAACCTAAATCCCTAAGGCTATATCCAGTAGAATCCATATTACACCTCCTATTTCAAATTCCACTCTTTAAACAGTGCAGTTTATAGTACAAAAACAATGTTTTGCACGGCCATATACACGATATGCTAAGCACGACCTACTATGCCACTCTCAGTTAGTGTGAGGGTCCCACCTGTTGTAGGCACATGAATAGAATGACTCTGAGGGATTATGAGTTCTTTCGTTGGCATATAAGGAAATTCCCTTGATACACTTGATAAATCCATGTGGGGTTTCCACTCCGATGCATTTTCTACTTTCTAGAAGCTTTATCTTGTTTCCGGTATTGTGGGATGAAGCTAATCAGCACAATGAACAGTACCAAACCTTCAATTATTTTAAAACCTTCTATATCAATTAGCCTAGCCTTTTTGTAAGTAACTATACTTGCTTAGCTTCCACTGTCAAGTACAATGTAGCTATGGTCATATTGTCCAATCTTTATTTCATAAATATCACATTAGCATTCAGCCATTAACAGAAAAAAGCATCAAGAGACAAGTGTTTGGTTAAACCAATTCCCATACCTCAAATTTTCTCAACTCTGAACACACCAGGTCAAGGAGATCTCCAGTTCCTGTGCCAGTGATAGCAGAAATTGGCAGAGGAGAAAACCTAGCAGGAACCAACAGAAAGATGAGTTGAACAGCTTGGCTGACTGTTGGACAGTAACAGAAAAGGCAAACCGTAAAAAAAGTTGTCCTTATTAATATGTTATATTGCTTTAAAATAACAGCAGAAGTGGAGAATTGCATACAACAGATTCTAGAAACATTTTGACCTTAGAGAGAGTGGTGTTCACATGAGCTTATAGGATGTTAAATTCTAAAAAAAATTGTTGCTTATTTATAATTTACAGCAAACAACAGCCACTAATGAGTGTTTTTATTTTATCCATGTATGTTGTTTGGCTTTAGTATTTGAGCAGTGCTGCAATGCACCATATCTAGTGCCATGTTTTAACTATGATTGTAATCAACTCATCATAAGTATCACATAAAAGAACCAATACATTATTCTATATATTTTGAAATGCAAAGGAAACAATGACTGGTTTTAGAGAAACAGAAAGTTATATGCTCACCCGAGTGACCAAAAGTCTAATGCTTGCATTTGCCCTTTCCGTGGAGATTCACACTTATTGACAGCAAGTAGAATACACTTGTCAGAGTAGTTGCGTCGTAACCAATCAGAAATCTCTATATCAGCTGCCACAAGACCAGCCTGAAATATGTTGACACCATTATACTAGTAAAAAAGGAACTTAAATGAGAAATTATAGAACAACAATTTCTGGTCAAAAATGTTCAAGGAAAGCATTAGAAGTACATATATTTAAGGTTGTTGTGAATTCAAATATTAAACCAGCACTTCCATGAGCAGAAAAGAAAGATAATTTCCTAAACCTGCCTGACCATCCACAACGAATAGTATGACGGATGCTTCATCAACAGCTGCAACTGCTTGTTTTTCAATCATTGATGGCATCCTTGCAATAGCAGCTTCTCTAGTGGCGAGAGGAATCCCATCCATACCAACAGTAGTGGTGACGGCAAGTTCTTCCATTACACCTGCTTGAGACTTTGACAAAGTAATTACCCCACCAGTATCAATAACCATAAACTCATGATCACCCCAATAAGATCGTCCATATAAGCGGTCCCTTGTCACACCAGGTTCATCAACAACTATAGCCCTATTGCCCTGCAAGAAATCATAACTCGGTTCATTTCTGCATTCTGGTCTGAAAATTGTATGGTGATGAACATTGCAGGCACAGCCCTGAGTGATGATTGACATACTCCGACAAGACGATTGAAGAGTGCAGATTTACCAACATTCGGCCTACCAATAATTGCCACCTTTGGAAGAAGATTATCTGGAATCTGAATCACGTATAGGGCAGTTACAGCAAAAGAATATTTTTTCGATATTTGGGAATTTCATTCAGTAGAACATCAATGTATGTATGTATACTGACGTGTTTAGACACAGATGTCTTATCCCTGATGTTTCTTCGTTTCTCCCTGACATCATCATCTGAAATGTAATCATTATATAGATTACTAGAAAATGAACTAGCGCACAAAAGAGTGGCTCTCTGATGAGAAACGGACATAATATTTCATCCTGAAGTTTTCGCAACAATAAGAGGATAAAAAGGCACTGTGATTTCAAAGCTACTGAGCAGTTCTTTGCTGCCTTCAAATATCCAAATAGTGGTATCCGCAGAACCCAAAAACCGAATATGATACATACCAAAGTAGCAGGGATAGATTGCCCAATGCCCATTGACGCATTTTCTGTGCAAATCTTGCACAATCCTGCTGACTCAACAAAAAAAATCGCTAAGGGCTAGTTTGGGAACTCCATTTTCCCAATGGAAAATGAACTAATTTCCCTTGGGAAAATGAAAATCCCTTGGAAAAATTAGGTTCCCAAACTAGCCCTAAAACTGGTAAGGTATGGTCAGATCTGTATATCACTACAACCATACACAGAGACACCAGGTACCTTCAAACTCTCTCATGGGGCTACTCCACAACATCAATCCTGATTCCTGAACTCTGAACTACTGGTACCACTACCACTACGCAGTCCTCTAGAATTGCAGGCAGTGACCAACAGGTAATACGGCAGAACCGAATGTCTGGTCACGTCACCGGAAATACTAATATACTATTGTATGGAAGGCGGTCCGTAATGTAATGTTCAGAAATAGGACGAGGAGCGCCTCGCGAGAAACTCACCGATGTGGAGCTCCCGAGCGAGGCGTTTGGCGAGGTCGGCAGCGGCGCCACGGGCTTCCTCCTCCATCGCCTCCACGTTCATCGCATCCTCATCATCCTCCTCCTCCCACTCCTCCTCTTCGCCGTCGTATTCGTACTCCTCCTCCTCGTCGTCGTCGTCGTCTTCATCGAACTTGTAATCAGCAGAGTTTTTCTGCGCCGCTGAAGCGCGGAGCCCAGCACCGCAGTGGCGTGCAGGCGCGGGGAAGGAGAGGAGTAGCGGACGCGGGGCGGAGGCGGCGGGCGCGGCCTTGTGGTGGAGCGGGCGAGAATGACGAGGCTTCAAGGTTTTGGAGTGTAGGCGAGGGGGGTACGAGGAGAAGGGCGACGTGGCGGCCATGGTTCTCGGTGCTGCGGCAGTGGTGGGGAGGAGAACAGAGTAGGCGGTGTGGCCGCGTGGGAGTGAGTGGATAGGGGCGTAGCTTTATTAACGAGCCGCTCGAGCTTGATAGATTGAGTTGAGTTAGGGATGACCAGGGATGGAAGTGGTAATCCGAATCGTTAGGACAAATTTAATATTTTAAAATAAATATGTATAAAATTCGATGTTGATTTTTTCTTATATTATCAAGCACATTAGTAAAAATATGAATAAAATATTACATAAATTGTTTAATATATTATTTGCTCTCTACAACACAAAAAGTTGAAAAAATTACCGAATTTGTTTCCGAATCCATACCGAAGTTTATATTTATTATTTGAGAAAATATAGGATGAATTTGAGGTTTACCTTTTATGAATCTCTTAACAAGATGGATGTAAAAAATAAGAATACAAATTTGTATTATATATTGTATATTCTATTTATTTGCAATCAAAGAAAAACGACTAAAAAACTGATTACCGAATAAATACCGTTTCCGATCGTTTTCATCCCTAGGGATGACCATGGTATCCTAAACCCGAGGACTATTTTGGGAGGAGTGGGTGTTGCTTTGAGATTATAATCAAAATCCTTTACTATTTAATTGGTCCCTTTAGATCTTGTTTGGAAGTAAAATAGTTTTCAAAAAACTGGTTTTATATTTTAGCTAGGAGAGACTAGTTTCTTGTTTTTTTAAGAATATATGAATCTAATTTATATAAACTAAAGCATAAACTGATATATTTGGAACCGTCTCAATTTTCATAAACCAGTTTCTTAGAAACTAGATGCTTCCAAACAAACCTTTAATCTCTTTCATTATCCTTTTCTCGAATGAGCCTGGAAGGAAACATATCTAATACATATGATCATTTGTTGCACATAAGTTACACATGGACTAATAAAATTCACAAAAAAAATCTGGAAAATTTCATACATATCCTTTCCCCCTACTCTAATTACACACAAAAATTTCAAGTTTAAATTTTGGTATATTTTAGTTGTAATAAAAAAGAACATTGTAACCGATTTTCTAATTTAAACTTGTTAGGAAGCTAAGTTATTAAAATCTGAAGCGTTTCGGAGCCACCTCCGCGCTTCCGGGTACGGGCGTACAGCGTCGGTCTCGCCTGCCGACGCGTGGTGGGATCGGATCTAAAAATTTCATCCACTAGAGTTGTGAAAGATGTCATGTTCGGTGCCCTCTCCCTTCGTCCCATGCTGTATACGATGCTACCTCCTGCCCACCGCGTGCCCCTGACCCCTGCTTGGCGAGTTGCCGGCCTCCACACGTCAATGTCGCCACACTCTCTTCTTCGTGATTGCCTCGCTCGCCTCCTCCACCACCGGTCCAACCAACCTCGCCACCTCCCTCTGCCTCCCCTCCCTCCTCCCCCACCGCATCACGCAGCTCCACCGGTTTTCACGACTTGGAGCAGATCTGCTACGCCACCGCCACGTAGACCAACTTGGAGGAGGGATCCCATCTGAATCCGATTCCCATCCCGTCCGAATCTCCCTTCCCACTCGCGGACGGGATGACCTTGTGTTGCCTCTCCCGCGCAGGCGTCAGATCTCCAGGACAAGTTTGAGGCCAACCGCCATGTGGTAAGGCCTCCTCCTGCTGATCCCTTTTCACACACCTCTTCCCATTCGGCTATTAGTGGGGAGTGAATTCACGAGTTACATTTGGTGATGATGGTATCTATATGGTGCCATGATTGTGAGCAATTTTTTTCTATCATGTTTAATTGTTATCTACATTTGGAGTGGACATATGGCTTTTATGCTTAGAACGAGTTTTTCTATTATGTATATTGGCATGGCATAGTCTCTTCTTCATTAATACCTCTATTGTATAAATGCATTTAGTTTTTTACATACACTTTTGCTTTTTATATTGGTTATATTTTCATTGTTGTTGAACTGGCAATGTAGGATGTTGACCTTGAGGAGAAGTTTGATGTAATAATATCATAATGGATGGGCTATATGTTTCTCTACTAGGTTTACATTCCAATGCTATCTCTTTTCATTGCATTTCAACGTGCTCTTACTTCTATCAGTTCTAAATTCTTCTGCTTTTCTGTAGAGTATGATGTCGTCTTCGGTTTAGATTGTTAGGTTTTCTGCTAATGTGATTTACTTTCCTAGAGCTGATGGGTTTTGTTTTTCTATTATTTGTAATGCAGGTTGTTGCACCTATCAAGATGACTTTCCATATGTAAAACAGTCACTTTTTCCCTTCTACATGTACAAGCCTGACTCTTAGTTAGTTGCCTCCCCTTAATGTAGACACGAGACATGTGTAATTACAATTAGTGCCTTCTTCGCTTCAAGTCTCTGATTTTTGCTTCTCTGGAGAGTATATCTAATTTTAGTTTCTACGAGTATTTGTCTTTTGTCATAGACACATGTACATTGAAGTGGCTGGTTGGGAGATTGTATCTTGCGATCCTGCCAACCCTAATCATGCCAAACACTTAAGAAGGAGGTATTAGTATAGAGAGTTGAGTACCTCTCCAATTTCCTAGCAGGTTTGTGCAAGATTTTTCTCCCTCCTGTAATATCCGTCTTTTCTTTTAATGTGATTTATGACCTATTTGGTGGATTTTTATTCTTCTTTTTTGGCTATGACTCGGGCGAATTTCTTAAGGGGTTTTGGTGATGGAACATGTGAGAAGACTTCATAACCATCAATTGAATTAATCCCCACAAGCGCCTCTGGTTTTGGTTTCCCCAAAACTTCCCCATATGGTTCCCGAATTTCTTTAAATTTGTGTTATTAGTTTGATACTTTGAGATATTTGGTAAAATGGTCCGTCATTGGGTTTGTGAGTGACTCAAATCTTGTGCATGTTAGATTTGTTTTGTTTTGATTTGACGTCTTCAGGGAAATATGAACAACAATATGCTCTATATCATTCCTGAAACTATAACTCAGTTCTATAAAGGTCTGTATTTGTGCTGCTAATCTGTGTACTTGTGTTTCTCTAGGGAATCAATTGATAGCTATAATTTTTCTTTAGTGACAACAACAAGTAATTGATATACAGGAAGCTAATTGTCTATGGGTCCTGTTCACTTCCAAGTTTTATAGTTGCCTTTTTTATTTCATCAGCCTGAGCTAAATTGTCTATTGCAACTTGCGTGCTTGTCTATGGATGAAAGCAATAATTCAGTACTAGCTTGTGTAATCTCTATTTCCAGTTTTCCACATATTTCAGTGACATTTGTGCTTTGGCAACTCGCAGGTGTAGCACTAAGCGTTGACTCTGAGTTATGTGATTTTTCTTGCAATAGTATTAATTCACTCATAGTATAACATGCCAAGATTCCATCCTCATTAGAACGTTTTGTTAATATTTCTTTTTATAGTAATATATAAGGGTCTTTAAAATAAAAGAAAAATGTTTTTGTTAACACCTATGTTTCAAGAGAGAGAGAGAAGAAACAACAAGTACTTGTCTTTGTCTTTGCTGAAAACAGTACAAGTTTTGGTGCAAATTGGGTTTATTAAAACCCGGTGCGAAATTAGCCCCATTTGTTACTTGTGATGTAATAATCTGCTGCAGCTATAAGTTGGATCATGTTTTACTGAAAGATGAAGCATGCTTATTCATTGTCTGAGTATGTGAAGTACTTACCAAATTTCTAACTAGGTCATCAAGGTAGGAAATGAAGTTTTTGCATGTCTGTATTATTTTGTTCTTGCTATAGCGTATAGTCCTGTTGTTTCGGTGCTTTAGTTGAACTTTTATTTGTGAAACATGTAAAACAGACTGACAATCTGAATAATGAGTTCATAATCAGTGTCTTCTTCATTACAGAGAGGAAGGAAAGAGTTTGCCTTCCCCATCACTTCCAAAAATATAAAATAAAATAGAATATAATAGTTCTCCTTTCCTTCTTCTGTATCGAACAATATAGAATATGATAAGCTGTCATATGGTCTACGACTTATGAAACTGTAACATTTTGCTTTTTAGACTCATGCAGTTCCTGGCCCAAGTAAATAAAATATCACGAATTCAACATTCCAGGTGGACTGGATACAAGTAGATTGTGGTATTTGTTTCAGGGGAAAATGTGTAACTAACTAACTGATGGTTGTTGATGCTATAGCACCTAGATGGGAGTACATTAGATTAGGAATAAATTAATAAGTGAGTTTCAGCCAGGGTTGACTTTCTCGGACCAGGATCACTGAGTTTCGGTAAATTTTTTGGTTTTCGCTACTCATCAAAAAATTAATTTCGGTCCGGTTTTAAATAGATCCGTTTCAAAATATAAAATACAAAAGTCAAACTTTGGTCCACAAAACGAAATTCGGATCAATGCAAACGAAATTGTGAACCCTGGTTTCAGCTGATGTCAGGCCCAAGCGAGGAATCATTTCCCAGAACTATTTCCTTTTCCTATTGATTTTAACTAAAATCAGTGACTCTGATGTCGTTGTTCAGGGGTGCAGCTCCAGTAGCAGCAGAAATTTCGTAAGTAATGTTTTTATTGGTATGGACAAAAAAGTCAATTCTGCTCCCCAAATTCCTGAACTTCTTTTCTTACTATATATATATTACAGGTTTTTGTGGACTCCAAAGCACATGACTGAGCTGTTATTACCAGGTATATGAACAACAGATACATGCACACTTGTGATTGGGTATGTTTAAATTATCTGTTTCTTTTGTTAGCTAATCAGTTCAGACTTCAGCTTATTTGAAGCTAAGTCGCAGTAGGTTTTTTGTCCATTGTTCTTTTGAATGGTTGCTTTTGCTAGATTGGATGATACCCCAGGTATAGAAAGAGGACTCGAATCTCCATCTACATGGAAGTCTCCTTGGTATATCGATATGCGCAGCACTTTCAGGTAATTTCGTTCCTTCTACTTTGCATCCCATCCTTGGCCAGTGACTACCACAGGTTTGGTATTCTCTACATGAGTTTGGAATGATCTTATGCACTGCAGGAAATTCTGATTCATGTCATGGCAGATAAGGTACTTCCCCAAAAAACCTTATCAATTGAGCCAGTCCATGTGATAGATTTGAGATTGAACTTTTCAAGGTATCTAAATCTATACTTGCTACCTTCTTGACATTGCCAAGCTCATTACTTAACTCTGAAACAAATTATGTTCCCATTTCTGAATACCTTCTGTTGAGCACTGAATTGAGCGACCGGACGGTCCGGCCCTGGGGCCAGATGGTCCGCGCGTGCGCAGAGCAGATTAGGGTTCCGAGTTTTGTGCTACGGTTGTTAGCTAAATTCGCGGAATTAGCTCAGGAGATTAGTTTTTAAAGGGTCCAGCCCCCCTCCTCTATAAATACAGAGGTATACGACTGATTTGTAATAATCAATCGAATCAATAACACTTTTATCTCACATTTATTTCCTGTACAATTAGTAGTTCTAGTCTAGTTCTAGTTTAGCCTCTCAATCCCCAAATTCTCCACTTCTCTTCGACTCTATGTCGATTAGAGGAGTCTAGGTCGGTCTGCCCGAGCCTAGACAACTCCTAGGATCTCTCCTCCTCGACGGGGTCCCTCCCGAGAGCGAGATCTAGGCGCTGCCGGCGACCTTCGCCACCCCCTACGCACGCGCGGACCGTCCGGCCATCAGGCAGAAAACCCTAGCCCTGCACCAGGTCACGGACCGTCCGACCCCTGGCCACGGACCGTCTGCGCCTGTGCAAAGAGCACCGCCGCCGGTTCTTGTTGAGTGTTTGGTGCCTGAAAAAGGTGTCAACATACTTTTGGCGACTCCGCTAGGGACGATTTCATACAGACCTATCGAGATCAGCCCTCAATGGCCGGTTCAAAGGATAGCTCTGAAGTTTCCACCAGCAATATCATCAAGCCGACATGGGAAACCTTGCCGGCTGAAGAACGGCTCCTATTCGAGGAGCGCCAGGAGCAGTTGATCCAGGAAGCAAAGGCAAAATTTCTGGCCGACTTTAAGGCGGACAGGAACAACAAAGTCGTTCGGCAACGGGCGATAGATCTGGCTTCGCTCTGACCTACTACGAATACCCCCAATGTAAGTAGCACCAATGAACTTCAATCTCTTAAAGCTTACATAGACGAACAGCGAGAGCAGATGCAACATATCGTAGGGGATATACAAAATGATCATAAAAGGCTAGTCCGTGCGCTTGATAAGTCTACTATTGCGAATCTTTCTTCGCATGAGGTTGAACTGAGGGAATACACATGTAATTTATCGGCTACATGTTGTCACGACCAGTCACAACCCCTTTATGGGATGCCGATAGACATGTACCTTGGGCAACAATAGCCTCCCACGCACATCGGTGATAAATTTGTCGATCTGCGCATGTCCGGACCGTCCGCACGTGAGCGCGGACCGTCCGGGCCAGCGGCGGTCGATCCCATTTTTAGAAGCGAATTACCGAGGCCTGCACCCAAGCCGCCACATACCGTGCAAACCCTAGATAACCCATTCGGACTATCCGCGTATGACGCCAGACAGTCCGAATATAATGTCGGACGGTCCGGCCACATGGCCAGACAGTCCACGCACGGAGTCGGACGGTTCGCGTATTTAACCGAACGGTCTGACATAGAGTTTTTTTGAGAAGGATGGATATCCAACTCCGTATCCGTCCCAGCTAGACTCCCCATCTCACTATACGACACACCAGCACCATAATATAATCTACCAAACCCGTGAGAGTGAGTACTTTCCGGCCCCCAAAAGGCCAGAAAGGAATGGCCAGTCCTATGAGCCTCATAGGGCATGTAGTAATGCGTCGCAAAACCCAAACCAATGGGGAGGAAAACAACATACCAACATCCAAACAAAACCACCCATATTGGACCAAAGAGCCAGTGATCTCCCACCGGCTGCCATCGATATAGTAAAAGAGGAAATAGCTGGGGCGTTCCAAGATAAGCTTGGAGTTAGTATAGTCCCTGGGGGCATTCATATCAGAGACCTTATAATAGCCAATTTGACCGTCTCCCATACCCATAGGGGACCAGGATACCTGAATTAGCAAAGTTTTCGGGTGACCAAGGAAAGAGCACGCGTGAGCACATAGACCAGTTCTTAGCACAGTTAGGAGAATTGACCGACATCGAAGCATTCTGTGTACGTTTATTTTTATTATCTTTAACAGGGACTGCATTCACATGGTATGCCATGCTCCCTCCTAATTTCATTTTGTCTTGGAGAGACTTAGAACAAAAATTTCATGAACATTTCTTGTCTGGCGATTACGAGCTAGATTTAGTAGACTTAGTGGCCCTACGACAAGAAAAGGATGAATCGGTTAGTGATTACATCTGGAGATTCTGGGATACGAGAAACTGATGCTTTCAAATTCATTTAACAGATAAACAACTGGTGGGAATAGCCTTTGATGGATTGCGCTATTATTTAAAAGAGAAATTAGAAGGCATCCAGTTCTTTACGCTAGCACAATTACATCAGAGAGCTTTGGCTTGTGAAAGCCGAAGCAAAGAACTAGTCAAAACGGTTCATCATAGTGCCCATATAGTAGAACACAATCAAAGTAGTTCGGACGATAAACCAAAGGAAGTTTACGCTGCCGAAATAGTTTGGCCTGAGCAGGCCAAACCTTTGGTTTGCTCCTCCTTGCAGTCAGTTCAAAAGAAACGACGGGAGGAGGTTAAGTTTACATTTAATGTCAGCAAATGTGATAAGATATTCGATGAATTACTAAAAATGGTAACATTAAGATCGATTATACCGTTCCACCCGCCGACGAACTAAAACGCCGCGCATATTGCAAGTGGCATAACTCATTTTCCCATGCCACTAATGATTGTAATGTGTTTCGACGACAAATCCAATTGGCCATTAACGAGGGATGATTGAAATTTTAGGAGGACACGGAGCCCTTCCCAATGAATGTGATCTACTTCAATGGAAAAAAGATCCTAATTCGGCCCAGCACAGCCGATAAGGGCAAAGACAAAGAAGTCATCATCGGCAACACACGGGAGGCCGATGGAAACAACAAAATCTCTTGCAGGAAAGTGGTGGTCGAGAAGACTCCTGATGGAGGGGAGACACTGAAGGTGACCATCACAACCGCCAACACTAGAGGGCAAGCGCAAACAAGGGGACATGCACGAGAACCCATACTACGCATCCCAAACAGTCCGGTGCCCTGGCACGGATGGTCCGGCAACGCCGAGGAGCGACACGACCACGTACCTTCAAAACACGACGACCAGAAATAGGTATGTGGAAAACTAACACATTCAAGGCCACTGGTCAGTTGGTCAAATCCAGCCCGACCTTTGATCAATTATTGTCTAAATATGTGAAAAAGAAGGCCGGACCCAGTGACCGGCCACCAAAGCGGTCTCGCTTACCCACCCAGGAGTGACAGCAGGTTAGGCCGATTGGATCACCTCACCAATCAGAAAGGACGGGAGGTCATAATGTCCAACTAAGACCTAACGTACATGCATGGACACCTCCACTCCCATACACACCTATGTCATATCATTATACATACATACCACCACCATATATCCCGAATCAGATGTGGGGTATGCCACCATATCCTTTCGGGACACCACAATACTCCACTTCGGGGGCACCCTAGTCATCTGTCTTTGCCAGGTTGACGCCTCCAGTACAAGACCGATTGAGAGCCCCTCAATCTGGTCCATGAGCACAGGCCTAGCAAGATTGCCGAACCACTCGGCCCCAAAGGCTGACTAATCCGGCAGAGGGGCATATAGCTACAACCTCCAATAGTACGATAAAAGGGGACGTCATTAAAATAGGAACGACAGATGTCGTCGTACAACAAAATAATGAAGGGCCGATGATTTTTGGTGAATCGGCCAGCACAAACAAAAAAGAAGATACGACTGTCAACAAAACAGCCGATCCAAAATACTCCATGCCCCGATGGTGCCCATCAGGATTGACACGGTCGCAAAAGCGAAAATTACAGCGCCTTAGAGCAAAGGAGAATCGGGAAAAGGAGGCGGAAAAAATATTCAATGACACACATCCGCAGTACCCACCACCGCAAAAGAGATGGAGACCAAAGGCCATTGAGGAAAAGCAAACGGCCACAAAGATAGAAAATAAAACAACAACTATACAGCTCTTTGCACGTATGGCAGATAGTTCGGTTATAAAGACCGGACCATCCATACAGGGCGCGGACCGTTCAACCCCTAAGGTCGGACCGTCCGCACTACACCGGGACACCTCCAACGATGTACCGACACCCATGGAAGAAGACGACTTGCAAGGAGAAGACCTGGTCGACTATGGAGCTACGCCAGAACACTAAGAAAATTAGGAAAGCAAGATGACGAATTGGTCAGGACCAGTACGACGCTCGGCAGTGTTGGGACTGACAGTTCGATCAAAGCTAAACAGGTCACGACCGTTGGGTTAACCATCATGACCAAGACCCTCGTGCACCATCCTAGTAGGTGGCAAGATGCCTAAGAAAGCCGATGTGATCACATCAGGTTAGTTGCTTTTGGTTCGCTCAGCTCCTCCAAAAGGTAGAGGGGCATATGTTGAGCACTGAATTGAGCGACCGGACGGTCGACGCCTATGGGCCGGACGGTCCACACGTGCGCAGAGCAGATTAGGGTTCCGAGTTTTGTGCTACAGTTGTTAGCTAAATTCGTGGAATTAGCTCGGGAGATTAGTTTGTAAAGGGTCCAGACCCCCCTCCTCTATAAATACAGAGGTATATGGTCGATTTGTAATAATCAATCGAATCAATAACACTTTTATCTCACATTTATTTCTTGTACAATTAGGAGTAGTTCTAGTCTAGTTCTAGTTTAGCCTCTCAATCCCCAAATTCTCTGCTTCTCTTCGACTCTACGTCGATTAGAGGAGTCTAGGTCAGTCTGCCCGAGCCTAGACAACTCCTAGGATCTCTCCTCCTCGACGGGGTCCCTCCTGGGAGCAAGATCCAAGCGCTGCCGGTGACCTTCACCGCCCCCTACGCACGCGCGGACCGTCCGGCCCCAGAGCGCGGACCGTCCGCCCATCAAGCAGGAAATCCTAGCCCTGTGCCAGGTCGCGGACCATCCGGCCCCTGGCCATGGACCGTCCGCGCCTATGCAGAGAGCACCGCCACCGGTTCTTATTGAGTGTTTAGCGCCCAAAAAAGGTGTCAACACCTTCCCTTTCTATTCCATTGAGCTTATCTGAAGCCTTTGGTCCTTGTGATCGCTCCATCTCTTGGACAGCAAAGGGCACGATGGTTGTCTCCCTGTCAACTCCACACATATCTAACAGTCTGAAAACATTTGTCCCTCCTCTTATAGTTCCAGCATTCATTCTAGCTTACAGGGTTGCAAACTGTGTTATCTAAGTATCTGTGTACACAATATCTTTTGATGACCCAGAATTGTATTATATTCCATGACTAACTTTGGGCTACCACTTTCTTCATTTAGCTAAGTCTGGTGCCTTTACTATATGACTCTACCGTTTACTTTTATCTGGAGTTATTTCTGTACCTTAAAGTCTACTTGAGGTGATGTTTCTATACCTGTGCTAGCTGAAGGTTAACATATGAGTGCTATAGCGCCCGATAGGGCGCTCTTTATTCTAGTTTTGTGTATAATTGGAGTAGGATGGAAAGAATATGTAAGATTTTTTTTTAATTTTTTCAGTTAATGTGCAACTTATATGCATCGGATATGTTCCTAAACCTAAATACCTGACCAGTTTTATCCAATTAGAAGATGTGTATGGATTGATTTCTTTACCCGTGGGTATGTTAATGGGCAAGAACATCTACCCGTTTGGTAAACGGGTACGGGTGAGTGCTACCCATACACGTGTACTCATGGGTAAAATATACCTACATCATTGTAGCTATGGGAAATTGATGAAGGGAACACAACAATAACAATCTCTCTCGAGCATTTCTATTTTACTATTTGAAGGCCTTTTATTATGGTAAACTTCCTTCTTCAATCTATTCATTAGATAGATTGAAGGAACGGATGTCTCTTATTTCTGGTTATGTTGTCCTATTTTGGTCCCCTTTAGTAATCAAAGCAAGTGACCAACCAACAGGTATCACAAAGTTTTTTCAAATGACAAAAATTGAGTTATCAAAGACATAATTGAAGAACAAGTGAGATAGATTGAAAATAGATTGGACAATTTGGCAACGGTTGATGCGAAGGCAAACGAGAACGGGTTAGAACAACACACAAGGTGTAATTAGCATGGGACAACAAGTGGCAAAGAAATGGAAGGGTGCACCTAGTTCTTATGACAAATATGGAATGTTTACCATATAAACTAGTTTTGTTGGTCGGCCTGATATTCTTGTGTTTTTCAAATGTTTAGGTGTGAAAAGTTCAAGAAGAAAGCATAACAAAATTAGGATTTCCTTAGTCAAATGTTTGTGATATTTTTAATGATAAAATAAATCATTGGAATCCTATGAGTGATAATCATGTTATTCCAAATACCCTTGTTTGTCCGGAATTGAGAATATTGGCAGTATTGACCTTGAAGACGATGAGGGAGATTATGTGTTCTATGATTGGTCATATAGGGAGAACGAGGTACATGAGATCTCTCATGTAGTTGAAGATCAAAAGAAACCACCCTTTTGTTGTCCTAGACATACCTAAAAAAGTCAAGTACATTGCTAGTAATTCAAGAACAAATTACAAAGATTGCTGAATCGACCTCTTCTTTTACATCAAAGAAGAGCGGTGAGGTTTCCATCAAAGTAGTGTTGGATTTTGTTTTGGATTGTGGTGTGTATTATGGAAAGGGAAATAGGGTCAAACCTTTTCCTAAATAATTTTGGTGGTTGAATTGCCCAGCACAAACAATTGGACTAACTAGTTTGCTCTAGATTATAAGTTCTACAGGTGCCAAAGGTTCAACACAAACCAATAATAAGTCCAAGAAAGGGTTCAAATACAAAGGAGCAAAACCAACTGAAGGCTGCCCTGGTCTGGCGCACCGGACTGTCCGGTGTGCCACCGGACAGTGTTCAGTGCACCACCGGACAGTGTCCGGTGCACCAGGGAGAATCACTCTGAACTCCTCAGCTTCGGGTTTCTAGAAAATGTTCTCCGCTATAATTCACCGGACTATTCGGTGTAGCACCGGATTGTCCGGTGTGCCAGCGGGAGCAACGGCTAGCGAGCCAACGGTCGTCTGCAAAAGTGAACAGTGAACAGTGAACAGTGCGGACTGCGCGCGTAGAGTCAGAGCAGGCGCCAGAAGGCGCACCGGACAGTGAACAGTGACTGTCCGGTGCACCACCGGACTGTTCGGTGGCCCAGTTGTCAGAAGCTCCAATAGTCAAACCCTAACGGTTGGGTGACGTGGCTGGCGCACCAGACAGTGTCTGGTGCGCCCGTCGACAGCAGAGTTCCCCAACGGCCATTTTGATGGGTGGGGCTATAAATACCCCCAACCACCCCACATTCAAGGCATCCAAGTTTTCAGCCATTGCATTCAATACAAGAGCTCTAGACTTCACTCCAAGACACAAACAAGAGATCAAATCCTCTCCCAAGTCCAAAGATCACTCCAAACAATTAGTGACTAGTGAGAGAGAGATATTCATGTTCATTTGAGTTCTTGCGCTTGGATTGCTTTTCTTCTTCCCCATTTCTTGTTCCCAAGTCATTTGTAATCAAGGCAAGAGACACCAATTGTGTGGTGGTCCTTGTGGGGACTAAGTGTCCCAATTGATTGAGAAGAGAAGCTCACTCGGTCTAGGTGACCGTTTGAGAGAGAGAAAGGGTTGAAAGAGACCCGGTCTTTATGACCACCTCAACGGGGAGTAGGTTTGCAAGAACCGAACCTCGGTAAAACAAATCACTGTGTCACACTCTTCATTTGCTTGTGATTTGTTTTTCGCCCTCTCTTTCGGACTCGATTTTATTTCTAACGCTAACCCCGGCTTGTAGTGTGTGCTTAAGTTTATAATTTTCAGATTTTGCCTATTCACCCCCTCTCTAGGTGACTTTCAATTGGTATCAGAGCCCGGTACTTCATTAGAGCTTAACCGCTCGAAGTGATATCGGGAGATCACACCAAGAAGGAGGTCATGACCGGCGAGAAGCCCGCCACAAGCCATGGGAAGGCTCCATCAGGAGAGTCCGGCAACAAGGGGAAGGGATCCCCTTCACACACCAAGTCGCATCAGAGCGGCGACAAGATAAAGAAGGTGGTCTACTACGAGACCGACTCTTCGTCGCCATCTACATCCGGCTCCAACGCGCCATCCATTACTTCTAAGCGCCATGAGCGCAAGAAGTTTAGTAAGATCCCCCTACGCTATCCTTACATTTCAAAACACACTCCTTTACTTTCCGTCCCACTAGGCAAACCACCCGTTTTTGAGGGTGAAGATTATAACACGTGGAGTGGTAAAATGAGGCATCACCTAACCTCACTCCACGCTAGTATTTGGGACGTTGTTGAGTTTAGAGTGCAGGTACCATCGCCGGGGGATGAAGATTATGATTCGGATGAAGTTGCCCAAATCCGGCACTTCAACTCCTAAGCCACTACTATACTCCTCGCCTCTCTAAGTCAAGAGGAGTATAATAAGGTGCAAGGGTTGAAAAGCGCCAAGGAGATTTGGGACATGCTTAAGACCACGCACGAGGGAGATGAGGTGACCAAGATCACCAAGAGGGAGACGATCGAGGGGGAGCTCGGTCGTTTTATGCTTAACCAAGGAGAGGAACCACAAGCTATGTACAACCGGCTCAAGACCTTGGTGAATCAAGTGCGCAACCTCGGGAGCATAAAATGGGATGACCATGAAATGGTCAAGGTTATTCTAAGATCACTCGTTTTTCTTAATCCTACACAAGTTCAATTAATTCATGGTGATCCTAGATACAAGCTAATGTCTCCCGAGGAGGTTATAGGAAAATTTGTGAGCTTTGAATTGATGATCAAAGGCTCCAAGAAGATCATCGAGCAAGGTGCCTCCTCCGTACCCGAGGTACAACCCATTGCATTCAAGGTGACGGAGGAGAAGAAAGAAGAGTCTACATCAAGTAGACTCCCCATCGACGCCTCTAAGCTCGACAACGAGGAGATGGTGCTCATCATCAAGAGCTTCCACCAAATCCTCAAGCAAAGGAGGGGGAAAGACTACAAGCCGCTCCAAGAAAGTTTGCTACAAGTGTGGTAAGCCCGGTCACTTTATAGCAAAATGTCCTATTTCTAGTGACAGTGACAGGGGCGACGACAAGAGGGGGAAGAAGAAGGAGAAGAAGAGATACTACAAGAAGAAGGGCGGCAATGCCCATGTTTGCCGGGAGTGGGACTCCGACGAGAGCTCCATCGACTCCTCCTCCGACGAGGACGCCGCAAACATCGCCGTCAACAAGGGTCTTCTCTTCCCCAACGTCGGCCACAAGTGCCTCATGGCAAAGGACGGCGAGAAGAAGAAGGTAAAATCTAGATCCTCCACTAAGTATGCAACTTCTAGTGATGAGGATAATTCTAGTGATGATGAGGATGATTTGCTTACTCTTTTTGCCAATCTTAACATGCAACAAAAGGAAAAATTAAATGAATTAATTATTGCCATTCATGAGAAGGATGAACTCTTGGATAGCCAAGAGGACTTCCTTATTAAGGAAAACAAGAAGCATGTTAAGGTTAAAAATGCTTATGCTCTAGAGGTAGAAAAATGTGAAAAATTGACTAGTGAGCTAAGCACTTGCCATGACACTACCTCTAACCTTAGAAATGAAAATACCAAATTAATTGCTAAGGTTGAGAAATTAAATGTTTGTGATGATTCTCTTGTCAAACTTAAAAATGATAATGCTAGTTTGATTGCTAAAATTGACAAGTTGAATGAATCACTTTCTAGCCTTAAGATTGAGAATGATAAATTAATTTCTAAGGCTAAAGATTTAAATGTTTGCAATGATTCTATTTCCTATCTTAGATATGAGAATGTCATGCTAAAATCTAAGATAGAGGAATTAAATGTTTGCAAACCCTCTACTTCTACTGTTGAGCATATTTCCATTTGCACTAGATGTAGAGATATTAATGTTGATGCTATCCATGATCACCTAGCTTTAATTAAACAACAAAATGATCACATAGCTCAACTTAATACTAAAATTAATGAGCATGAGATGGAAAATGAAAAATTTAAATTTGCTAGAAGCATGCTCTATAGTGGGAGACGCCCTGGCATTAAGGATGGCATTGGCTTCCAACAGGGAGGCAATGTCAAAATTAATGCCCCTAAGAAATTGTCTAACTTTGTTAAGGGCAAGGCTCCCATGCCTCAGGATAACGAGGGCTATATTTTATATCCTGTTGGTTATCTTGAGGATAAGATTAGGAGAATTCATTCTAGGAAGTCTCACTCTGGCTCTCATCATGCTTTTAAGTATAAGAGTGAGGCATCTAGTTCTAGGTGTTCTACTCATGTCAAAATGCCTAAAAAGAAATCTCCTATTGCATCAAATGAGCATATTGTTTCATTTAAGACTTTTGATGCTTCATATGTTTTAACTAACAAATCAGGCAAAGTAGTTGCCAAATATGTTGGGGGCAAACACAAGGGCTCCAAGACTTGTGTTTGGGTACCAAAGGTGCTTGTTTCTAATGTGAAAGGACCCAATACCGTTTGGGTACCTAAGAACAAGGCCTAAATTTGTTTTGTAGGTTTATGCATCCGGGGGCTCAAGTTGGATCATTGATAGCGGGTGCACAAACCACATGACTGGGGAGAAAAGGATGTTCTCCTCCTATGAGAAAAACCAAGATCCCCAAAGAGCTATCACATTCGAGGATGGAAATCAAGGTTTGGTCAAAGGACTTGGTAAAATTGCTATATCACCTGACCATTCTATTTCCAATGTTTTTCTTGTAGATTCTTTAGATTACAACTTGGTTTCAGTTTCTCAATTATGCAAAATGGGCTACAATTGTCTTTTTACGGATATAGGTGTTACTGTCTTTAGAAGAAGTGATGATTCAGTAGCATTTAAGGGAGTGTTAGAGGGTCAGCTATACTTAGTTGATTTCAATAGAGCTGAACTCGACACTTGCTTAATAGCTAAGACTAACATGGGTTGGCTCTGGCACCGCCGACTAGCTCACGTTGGGATGAAGAATCTTCATAAGCTTCTAAAGGGAGAGCATATTTTGGGACTAACAAATGATTATTTTGAGAAAGACAGGATTTGTAGCGCATGTCAAGCAGGGAAGCAAGTTGGTGTTCATCATCCACACAAGAACATCATGACAACTGACAGGCCGCCTGAGCTGCTCCACATGGACCTATTCGGCCCGATAGCTTACATAAGCATCGGCGGGAGTAAGTACTGTCTAGTTATTGTGGATGATTATTCTCGCTTCACTTGTGTATTCTTTTTGCAGGAAAAATCTCAAACCCAAGAGACCTTGAAAGGATTCTTGAGACGGGCTCAAAATGTGTTCGGCTTAAGGATCAAAAAGATTAGAAGCGACAATGGAACGGAGTTCAAGAACTCTCAAATTGAAGGCTTTCTTGAGGAGGAGGGCATCAAGCATGAGTTCTCTTCTCCCTACATGCCTCAACAAAATGGTGTAGTGGAGAGGAAGAATAGAACTCTACTTGACATGGCGAGGACCATGCTTGATGAGTACAAGACTCTGGGCCGGTTTTGGGCCGAGGCGATTAACACCGCCTGCTACTCCATCAATCGGCTCTACCTTCACCGAATCCTCAAGAAGACATCCTATGAACTCCTCACCGGTAAAAAGCCCAATGTTTCATATTTTAGAGTCTTTGGTAGCAAATGTTTTATTCTTGTTAAAAGAGGTAGAAAATCTAAATTTGCTCCTAAGGTTGTAGAAGGCTTTTTACTTGGTTATGACTCAAACACAAGGGCATATAGAGTCTTTAACAAGTCCACCGGACTAGTTGAAGTTTCTTGTGACATTGTGTTTGATGAGACTAACGGCTCTCAAGTAGAGCAAGTTGATCTTGACGAGCTAGATGATGAAGAGGCTCCATGCGTCGCGCTAAGGAACATGTCCATTGGGGATGTGTGTCCTAAGGAATCCGAAGAGCCTCCACAAGCACAAGATCAACCATCTTCCTCAATGCAAGCATCTCCACCAACTCAAGATGAGGATCAAGCTCAAGATGATGAAAATGAAGATCAAGAAGAGCCACCTCAAGAGGAGGACAATGATCAAGGGGGAGATGCTAATGAACAAGACAAGGAAGATGATCCAAGACTGCCACACCCAAGAGTCCACCAGGCGATTCAAAGAGATCACCCCGTGAACACCATCCTCGGCGATATTCATAAGGGGGTAATCACTCGATCTCGAGTCGCTCATTTTTGTGAACATTACTCTTTTG
This sequence comes from Zea mays, assembly GCF_902167145.1. Taxonomy (NCBI): domain Eukaryota; kingdom Viridiplantae; phylum Streptophyta; class Magnoliopsida; order Poales; family Poaceae; genus Zea; species Zea mays. The sequence goes on along the minus strand of NC_050097.1, from coordinate 236,010,748 downwards.
TTTCCTCTATTGAGCCACACAGGGTAGAGGATGCACTTAAAGATTCGGATTGGGTGTTGGCGATGCAAGAGGAGCTCAACAACTTCACGAGGAATGAGGTATGTCATTTAGTTCCACGTCCTAACCAAAATGTTGTAGGAACCAAGTGGGTCTTCTGCAACAAGCAAGATGAGCATGGTGTGGTGCTAAGGAACAAAGCTCGACTTGTGGCCAAGGGATATTCACAAGTCGAAGGTTTGGATTTTGGTGAAACCTATGCACCTGTAGCTAGGCTTGAGTCAATTCGCATATTACTTGCCTATGCTACTTACCATGGCTTTAAGCTTTACCAAATGGACGTAAAGGTGCCTTCCTCAATGGACCAATCAAGGAAGAGGTCTATGTTGAGCAACCTCTAGGCTTTGAAGGTAGTGAGTATCCTAATCATGTTTACAAACTCTCTAAGGCGCTTTATGGGCTCAAGCAAGCCCCAAGAGCATGGTATGAATGCCTAAGAGATTTTCTTATCACTAATGGCTTCAAAGTCGGAAAAGTCGATCCTACTCTCTTTACTAAAACAATTGCAAATGATTTGTTTGTATGCCAAATTTATGTTGATGATATCATATTTGGGTCTACTAACAAATCTACTTGTGAAGAGTTTAGTAGGATCATGGTACAAAAATTCGAGATGTCTATGATGGGGGAATTAAAGTATTTTCTAGGATTTCAAGTCAAGCAACTCCAAGAGGGCACCTTCATCAGGCAAACGAAGTACATTCAAGACATACTCACCAAGTTTGGAATGAAGGATGTCAAGCCCATCAAGACACCCATGGGAACCAATGGACATCTCGACCTCGACATGGGAGGTAAATCCGTAGATCAAAAGGTATACCGGTCGATGATAGGATCTTTACTCTATTTATGTGCATCTCGACCGGATATTATGCTTTCTGTATGCATGTGTGCAAGATTCCGAGCCGATCCTAAGGAAGTTCACCTTAGGGCCATGAAACGAATCTTGAGATATTTAGTTCATACACCTAAGTTTGGTCTTTGGTACCCCAAGGGATCCTCTTTTGATTTATTAGGATATTCCGATGCTGATTGGGCAGGGTGTAAAATTGATAGGAAGAGCACATCAGGGACTTGTTAGTTTCTGGGGAGATCCCTGGTGTCTTGGGCTTCAAAGAAACAAAACTCAGTCGCTCTTTCTACCGCCGAAGCCGAGAACATTGCCGCAGGCCATTGTTGCGCGCAATTGCTTTAGATGAGGCAAACCTTAGGGACTATGGCTACAAATTTAGCAAAGTCCCTCTCCTATGTGATAACGAGAGTGCAATCCGCATGGCGGATAATCCCGTTGAGCACAGCCGCACTAAGCACATAGCCATTCGGTATCACTTTTTGAGAGATCACCAACAAAGGGGGGATATCGAGATAGCCTATATTAACACCAAAGATCAATTAGCCGATATCTTTACCAAGCCACTAGATGAGAAAACCTTTACCAAACTTAGGAATGAGCTAAATATTCTTGATTCTCGGAACTTTGATTGATACTTTGCACACATAGCTCATTTATATACCTTTGATCATATATCTTTTATGTCTATGACTAATGTGTTTTCAAGTGTATTCTCATGCTTAGTCATAGAATTGAAAGGGAAATGGAGTATTCGGCAAAGACGACGCTTCCACTCAACTCCATCGGTATTATTTACTCTTTGCCGGTATTCCGCTATATCTCCACATTGGTATAATCTTCACTCATATTTTTTTGTTTGCCATTGGGGAGAAAGTTTAAGGGCTTATATTTCACTCACAAGTATCTGTCTTGGCGATTCATGCCAAAGGGGGAGAAAGTACTAGCCCAAAGCAAAAGGACCGCACCACCACGCCAATTTCAAAATTTTCGAATTAAGTTTAAAGTTTTAAATGTTTTTCAATTAGTATATTTGAAAATTCTATCTCAATTAGTAAAACCCTCTTGAACACTAAGAGGAGAATCTTATTGAGGGGGAGTTTTGTTTAGTCAAAGGAAAAACATTTGAAACAAGGGGAGAAAATTTCAAATCTTGAAAATGCTTCTTTCAATCTTATTCATATACCTTTGACTAGTTGCAAAAGGATTTTGAAAAGAATTTCCAAAAAGATTTGCAAAAACAAAACTAGTGGTGCAAGCGTGGTCCAAAATTTTAAATAAGAAGAAAGCAATCCATGCGTATCTAGTATAAATAATTATTGGTTTTATTCCAAACAACCTTTGCACTTACCTTATGCAAACTAGTTCAATTCTGCACTTATATATTTGCTTTGGTTTGTGTTGGCATCAATCACCAAAAAGAGGGAGATTGAAAGGGAAAATAGGGTCAAACCTTTTCCTAAATAATTTTGGTGGTTGAATTGCCCAACACAAACAATTGGACTAACTAGTTTGCTCTAGATTATAAGTTCTATAGATGCCAAAGGTTCAACACAAACCAATAATAAGTCCAAGAAAGGGTTCAAATATAAAGGAGCAAACCAACCGAAGGCTGCCCTGGTCTGGCGCACTTGACTGTCCGGTGTGCCACCGGACAGTGTCCGGTGCACCAGGGAGAATCACTCCGAACTCCTCAGCTTCGGGTTTCTGGAAAATGTTCTCCGCTATAATTCACCGGACTGTCCGGTGTAGCACCAGATTGTCCGGTGTGCCAGAGGGAGCAACGGCTAGCGCGCCAATGGTCTTCTGCAAAAGTGAACAGTGAACAGTGCGAACTGCGCGTGCGGAGTCAGAGCAGGCGCCAGAAGGCGCATCAGACAGTGAACAGTGACTGTCCGGTGCACCACCGGACTGTCAGGTGGCCCAGTTGTCAGAAGCTCCAACGGTCGAACCCTAACGGTTAGGTGACGTGGCTGGCGCACCGGACAGTGTCTGGTGCGCCCGTCGACAGCAGAGTTCCCCAACGGCCATTTTGATGGGTGGGGCTATAAATACCCCCAACCACCCCACATTCAAGGCATCCAAGTTTTCAGCCATTGCATTCAATACAAGAGCTCTAGACTTCACTCCAAGACACAAACAAGAGATCAAATCCTCTCCCAAGTCCAAAGATCACTCCAAACAATTAGTGACTAGTGAGAGAGAGATATTCGTGTTCATTTGAGTTCTTGCGCTTGGATCACTTTTCTTCTTCCCCGTTTCTTGTTCCCAAGTCATTAGTAATCAAGGCAAGAGACACCAATTGTGTGGTGGTCCTTGTGGGGACTAAGTGTCCCAATTGATTGAGAAGAGAAGCTCACTCAGTCTAGGTGACCGTTTGAGAGAGGGAAAGGGTTGAAAGAGATCCAATCTTTGTGACCACCTCAACGGGGAGTAGGTTTGCAAGAACCGAACCTCGGTAAAACAAATCACTGTGTCACACTCTTCATTTGCTTGTGATTTGTTTTTCGCCCTCTCTTTCTATCGATGTTTCGGACCCGGGGGGTCCCTGGACCGACGAGTAAATTTGTTGTTGCGTGCCCCTGCCCAGATGGGTTGGCGCGGGATGGAACACAAGTGGTGGAATGGGCCTTGTATTATCCTGCACCGGGGTGCTCGTAGTAGGGGTTACAAGCCTTGCGAGAGAGTGGGAGCGAGAGAGGGCGAGTAGCAGAGAGCGAGAGAGAGAGAGGGTCCGGCCCCTGCTCGTCTTCTCCCGCCGCGCGTATGTATGCTTCATATGTTCTTATGCTCGTCCCTTCGTCCCCTTGCTCCCCCTTTCGTCCCCCTTTCGTCCCCTTTCCCGTGGGGCCCTGGACACCCCCTTTTATAGACGTAAGGAGATGCCCAGCTGTACAATGGGGTGTAGCTGGGAGCTAATGTGGCTGGCAGGGAAGTGCCCTGAGCCCTGTACAGATAACAACGTGGCCGTCGGGGGGACGTCTCGAGTCCTGTAGAGGTAGCATCGTGGCCGTCGGAGAAGTGCCTTGAGCCATGTAGCAGTACAGATGTTGGCGCTGCATGGATCTTGCTGACGTCTCCTTGCTTCCGTAGGGGGCTTGAGGACCACCGACGTCATGGTTGCATGCAGGAAACCACCATCGCCTGTTACCAGGGTAAGCTTGATGGGACGCCGGTCTTGTTCCTTCGTAGCCTGAGCTAGCTAGGAGTAGGGTAATGATGCATCCCTCGTGGCGTGGTTGATCCGAGCCTGAGGTCTAGCGAGGCGATGACTCCTCCGAGGCCGAGGCCGAGCCCTGGGGTCGGGCGAGGCGGAGATTTCCTCCCGAGGCCGAGGCCGAGCCCTGGGGTCGGGCGAGGCGGAGCTTCCTGTTGCGCCCGAGGCTGAACTCGACTGTTGTCGGTTTCGCCCGGGTGGTTGGCACAACAGCCGAAGCGGAGCAGGCGGCGCTGTTTTCCTGTCAGATCGGTCAGTATAAGGCCAAAGTGACTGCGGTCACTTCGACCTTGCCGACTGAGGCGCATTTGTCATGATAGGGTGTCAGGCAACCCCAGCATTAAACGCGCATGCAATACGGTCGGCTGGTAAGGCGATTTGGCCAAAGTCGCTTGCACAACAAGGCTTGTCTTTGGCGGTGCCGAGGGTGCACTCACTGTCCGAAGAGACCCTCGGGCGAGGTGTGGACTCGTCCGGGACCACTGTTTCGCCTGAGGTCGGGCTCGGGCGAGGTGAGACCGCGTCCCTTGGTAGATGAAGCTTTGACTTTGACTCGAGCCGTAAGCCTTTATGGTTTGCTCTGGAGGTGTTTACCAGCCGTGATTAGGAGTGTTGGGGGTACCCCTAATTTCAGTACCCGACAGTAGCCCCCGAGCCTCGAGGGGAGTGGTGATGCTCGCTTCGAGGCTCTGCCGCATTCTTGGTGAGGGGACCGGCCTTTCTCGGTTATACTTTGTTCCGACGGGTGCGCGCGAGCACACCCGCCGGGTGTAGCCCCCGAGGCCTTAGAGGGGTGGTTTGACTCCTCTGAGGTCTTAACGCTTTTCGAGATGTTTCGATCGGTCCTATCGTTCCCTCATGCGGCCTGGCCGTAGCCCGGGTGCACGATCAGGTTCCGAGTTTTTGAGCTGGTATGTTGACGCTGTCAACAGTTTGGCCGTAGCCGAGTGCGAGAGCAGCCCCCGAGCCTCTGCATGGAGTGAGAGGACGATCAAGGACTGTCTCGACTTTTATTATACGCCCCTTCGTCGCCTTTCCGCAAGGAGGAAGGGGGGGAAGCGCCATGTTACCCTCGAAGGGCACCAATCATGGTGTTTCCGGTGAGTTGCTAACGGGTGATCCGAGTGGACGCCCGTGCCCTGTTCGTTAGGGGTCGGCTAGTGGCCCAGAGGCGCGCTCCAAAAGTACCTGCAGGTGATTCGCTGGACTCGGTCCCTTTTCGACAGGGTCCGAGGGCTCGATGCCTCCCTCCGGTGGTATTCCATTACGAGTCGTTCCCGCTGGTCTCGGAAATGTCCTAGGGTACCTCGGGAGCGTAGCCCGAGCCTCGACCATGTATCGGACGTACCCAAGGTCATCCCTCACTCTGCGTGTTCTGGGGCGGCTGTCGAACCCCTTCGAGGGGCCAGCCTACGAACCCCTGATCAGTAGTGGGCGCGGAGCCCGAGTGCTCTAGGGCGGCTGTCGAACCCTTCCGAGGGGCCAGCCTTCGAACCCCTGATCAGTAATGGGCGCGGAGCCCGGGTGCTCTAGGGCGGCTGTCGAACCCTTCCGAGGGGCCAGCCTTCGAACCCCTGATCAGTAGGAGGGCTCGGGGACCCGTTTCCTTCGCGGGGAAGAATCCTTTCCGAAATATCCCCCTTCCCAGTCCCTGTGGCAAGAGAGAGAGAGGAAACGGAAAAGGGATATGAATTCGAAAAGTTGTGGCACACCTTCTTTGACGCGGCCCTTATGGCGGAGGTGAAACGTCGCTCGCTTCGCCTGCCAACGGTGTTGCTGGCTCTGCCAAGGAGTTAATGTGATGGGACGGGCGATTCGCGGGCCGTCTGTTGCACGTGCGCGGGCTATTCGAGGAACGGGGCACGGGCGCGTCGTTCTTACACCGTGGGAGAGGGCTCTCCCGCTGCTTCAGGAAAAGACGTGAGCCTGGGGGGTGATCTGACCGCTGCTTCCGCCCGTCTATTGCACCAGTTATTGCCGGTCCGCTTTTGGCCACATCAACTGCCGTGCCTAGCCCCGTGGCTGACTGACCCATGACCGCTGCACCCAATTGGCACTGTTGGGTCACGCGCAGGGCCGCCTCGAGTCGCGGCACTAGTTCCACAGTCGAGAAGACGCGGCATTGGCGCAGGTGGCGGTGCAGTTTCCTCGCACGTAGCGACCGTCGCGCCGATTGCATGGTAGGTGGGACCGGGCTTTCGTGCTGGTCCACCGAAAGTGACGAAGCCGAATGGGTGCATAACCGTGGCGCGGTTGCATGTTCCCAGCGTGGCGGTTCGCCCTTCCGTCCGCTGGTTCCGGCGAGGATGAGGGAACGCTTATAACCGCAGGGCGGTTTTATGCCTTTCGTGCGGCGTCTTGCCTCCCTCGCGTCTTGAGTCAGTTCGCACGACGTATGGGGCCCAACCCCCGTGTCATAGGGGGAGAACCCTAGAGCACGTCAGTGGAGACTTTGCCCGTGACGCTTGGGGGCGCAAGTGAGGAGATCTGCCTATAAAAGGGGATCGATCCCCCGGGCAGTGGCCATGCCTTCGTTCTTCCCTCATGTGTTGCGCCCTTCCACCTTTCGAGCCCCCGGATGGGGTGCACCGGCATCGCCTTGCTCTTGCTGTCGTTGGAGGAGCGCGACCTCGTGGAGATTGGCGCTCTTCAGCCGCCGCTCAGCTTCAAGGATTTTCGTCATGCAGCCCGGCTGCATTCCCTTACCAATGGTCATCCGTAGGGATGATCACTAGCCTGGTGGTGGGGAGAAGCAAGTCGGGCTGCGACCTCCACCCCGCCCTCAGCTTCAAGGATCTTCGTCATCCGGGCTAAGGTGGAGGAGCGCACCGAGTGGGGGTTGCCTCCGTGTGGGTCGGTGACCCTTTTCTTCCCCCAGCGTTCGGGGGAGAAGGGCATCCTCCAGCCCTGCGGAGACGTCCTCTAGCCATGCGGGGGAAGGCGAACTGCTGCTCCTTGGCCAGGGTGCAGCTTTCCGTCCTCCACTCGGGCGGCGGTCGTGCCACACGCGGGACGGCTACGTCCAGGTCCTCCTCGCACCGTCAGCTGCACCGGGGGGTCGCTCAACACGTTGTACGCCGCGAGGGCGGTACTCGTGTTCTGGGACACCCCCGGCGAGGACGGGAGTGGGGACCTGCCGGTGCGCTTTGGGGCGGCCGCTGTTCGTCAGCGCGTTGTCGACGGGTTCGATCCCACGGACGGCGCCCTCCGACTCTTCGGCCTCAACGGCTTGTCCTCGCCCCTCGTGTGGGGATGTGGGCGAGGGCCTCTTCACAGCAGCGTCTGTCCTGAGGTCATCGCTGCTGCTGTTCAGCCGCCCGAGGTGGAGGTCGTTGTCTCTGCTGTTGCAGAGGTCGCCGGCGAGCCGCTTGGAGTTCGTTATCCCGCGGGCCCCCTGGTATGGAGGTTGTTCATACCCACGGGAACGGAACCAGAGTTCCGTTTGTAAGGGGATATACTGGGTTTTTGCCTGAGCAAAATGTAACTGCTTCAAGGACTTAGACATTTGTCGTGGGCCGGGAGAACCGCCAAGGGTCCTGCCGACGTCTAAGTCTATGTAGCATAGTTACCCCAAGCATATGTATTTGTTCTTTGTGGCTGTCGAGGCCTGAACATTTGGGTATTCGAGTATAAAGTTGTGCCTCTTCCTCGTTTCGAGCACTAGGACTTGCCTATCAGTGGCCGAACCACTTAACCGAGCGTGAGTTGCCTTGCACGGAAGGTGACGAGTGAGGTATCTATATCCCGGAGGCGTAGGAGTCCCTCGGCTCGGTCGGCCTTGCCGCTTAAAGCCTCTCTGGCTCGTTTTAGAACCTTCGACTGCTCTGCGATGAGCCAAAGCTGAAGGCAGCGGTGGCATGGACAGAGGCGATGTCGGCTCGGACAGAGGCCTTCTCGGCACGGGAGCAGGCGGCTTTCCGGGCCGAGAAGGTGCAGCAGCGGTAGTTGGGGTTTGGCCAGATCACCCGCGAGCAGGGCCAATCCTGGAGTCAAGCCGCCGAGGCCGTGAGCCGGGCTGAGATCCTCGGGGGACGGCTGGCTGGGGCTTCGGAGCAGCTGGCCGAGGTGCTCGCATGCATCGCCGTCTGAGGCTGGGCCAGGTTCCGCCGAAGGTGGAAACGACGCCGAGGGTGCCGCTCCTCCCCCTGCTGATGTTTGAGCCTGCATGAACAGTTCGTCTAAAGTATGCGTATGTTTGTTGCAGCCACCGAGGCCTAAACATATTTAGCATTCAGATTATAAAGCTGCGTTTTCTTTCCTCTTGTTTCGAGCACTTAGGACTTGTTCGTTGGCAGCAGAATCGCATTATCCAAGCGAGAGTTACTTTTCACGGAAGGTGATGAGTGAGGTATCCGTATCCCGGAGGTGTAGGAGTCCCTCGGCTCGGTCGGCCTTGCCACTTACGTGCTCTCTCACCAGTTAGTAGGATTCTGCTATCGATATAGTCGAAAAATGCATGAAAGTCGTTTTCTACCCGAGCGTTAGGACTTGTTCGGCAGCAGGATCGCTTATCCGAGCGTGAGTTACTTTTCGCGGAAGGTGATGAGTGAGGTATCCGTATCCCGGAGGCGTAGGAGTCCCTCGGCTCAGTCGGCCTTGCCACTTACGTGTACGCTCATCGTTTTTAGGGCCCTGCTATCGACATAGTCGAAAGCATGAAAGTTGTTTTCTGTAGAAAACTTTTTCGAGGAAAATTTTGACGCAGAGGGGATTCCCCCCTTCTAGCCCCCGAGGGAGGGTCGGGCCTAGCTGAGGCAAGGCTGACCCTTCCTTGACGGTTAGACTTTATTTAAGCGCGTAAAAATGAGGAACACGAATGACTTGAAACTTTTTAAGGGTAGAAGCGACGTAGCTGTTCGATGTTCCAAGCGTTGTTGTAGACCTCGCCTTGATCGTTGGCCAGCTTGTATGTTCCGGGCTTTAAGATCTTGGCGATGATGAATGGCCCTTCCAAGGGGGGAGTAAGCTTGTGGCGCCCTCGGTCGTCTTGTCGCAGCCGAAGCACCAAGTCTCCCACTTGGAAGCCTCGAGGCCGAACCCTTCGAGCGTGGTAGTGTCGCAGAGACTGCTGATACCGCGCCGAATGTAGTAAGGCAACGTCCCGAGCTTCTTCGAGCTGGTCCAGCGAGTCCTCTCGGCTGGTCTGGTTGCTTCGGTCATCGTACGCCTTCGTCCTCGGGGAACCGTATTCTAGGTCCGTGGGGAGGACGGCCTCGGCCCCATAGACTAGAAAGAACGGCGTGAAACCCGTGGCTCGGCTCGGCGTCGTCCTCATACTCCAGACCACCGAGGACAACTCTTTCATCCACCGCTTGCCGAACTTGTTGAGGTCGTTGTAGATCCTTGGTTTAAGTCCCTGCAAAATCATACCGTTGGCACGCTCCACCTGCCCATTCGTCATGGGGTGAGCTACGGCGGCCCAGTCCACACGGATGTGGTGGTCCTCGCAGAAGTCCAAGAACTTTTTTCCGGTGAACTGCGTGCCATTGTCGGTGATGATGGAGTTCGAGACTCCAAAGCGATGGATGATATTGGTGAAGAATGCCACCGCCTGCTCAGACCTGATGTTGGTTAAGGGTCGGACCTCGATCCACTTGGAGAATTTGTCGATGGCGACCAGCAGGTGCGTGAAGCCCCCGGGTGCCTTCTGCAAGGGACCGACGAGGTCTAGACCCCACACAGCAAACGACCAGGTGATGGGTATCGTCTGCAGGGCCTGAGCGGACAGGCGTGTCTGCTTTGCGTAAAATTGACACCCCTGGCAGGAGCGTACAATCCTAGCGGCGTCGGCCACCACGGTTGGCCAGTAGAAACTTTGTCGGAAGGCATTCCCCACGAGGGCTCGAGGCACTGCAAGGTGGCCGCAAGCCCCTGAGTGTATTTCTTGTAACAACTCTTGTCCTTGGGTGATGGGGATGCATCGCTGGAGGATGCCCGAGGGACTGCGGTGATAGAGCTCCTTTTCATCACCCAGCAAAACGAACGACTTGGCGCACCGAGCCAGTCACTGAGCTTCGGCCTTGTCGAGGGGTAGCTCTCCTCGGATGAGATATTCCAGGTACGGGTCTGCCAGTTCGGGACCGGTGTGACCCCATTCCGCTTTCCCTCGACGTGCAGGGCCTCACCCTTGGCGGCCGAGGGCACCTTGGGCTCGGCCAAGGCTTCCTCGGGTTTGGCCGAGGGTATCTCGGGCGTGTCGTTGATCTTGACGGAGGGTTGATGTATATCCCTGGAGAAGATGTCCGGGGGAACCGGTGTCCGCCCCGAGGCTATTTTAGCCAGCTCATCCGCAGTCTCATTGAATCGTCGGGCGACGTGGCTGAGTTCCAGCCCATAGGACTTGTCTTCCAGGCGTCGAACTTCGTCGCAGTAGGCCTCCATCTTCCGATCGTAGCAGTGGGAGTTCTTCATGACTTGGACAATGACAAGCTGCGAGTCGCCACGAGCGTCGAGGCACCGAACCCCTAGCTCGATGGCGATGCACAGCCCATTAACCAATGCTTCGTACTCAGCCACGTTGTTTGACACCGGAAAATGAAGGCAGATCACGTAGCGAAGATGTTTTCCAAGGGGTGAGATGAAGAGCAAGCCCGCGCCTGCTCCGGTTTTTAGCAGCGACCCGTCGAAGTACATGGTCCAAAGCTTGGGTTGAATTGGAGCCGTTGGTAACTGGGTGTCAGTCCACTCAGCCAGGAAGTCGGCCAAGACTTGGGATTTTATGGCATTTCGAGGGGCGAATGAAAGTGTTTCGCCCATGAGTTCCACTGCCCATTTCGCTATCCTACCTGAGGCCTCTCGGGACTGGATGATCTCTCTCAGAGGAAAGGATGACACCACAGTCATCGGGTGAGACTCGAAGTAGTGTCGCAGCTTCCGCCGTGTCAGGATCACTGCGTAGAGCAGCTTCTGGATCTGCGAGTAGCGGACTTTGGTCTCGGATAGCACTTCGCTGATGAAGTAGACTGGCCTCTGGATGAGCAGTGCATGCCCTTCTTCTCGTCTCTCGACTACGACCGCGGCGCTGACCACCTGAGTGGTTGCGGCTATGTAGATCAAGAGGGCTTCTCCCGCAGCGGGGGGCACCAAGATGGGTGCATTTGTAAGGAGTGCCTTCAAGTTCCCGAGGGCTTCCTCGGCCTCGGGGGTCCAAGTGAAGCGCTCGGTCTTCCTTAAGAGGCGGTACAGGGGCAATCCTTTTTCGCCAAGGCGTGAGATGAAACGGCTCAGAGCCGCAAGGCATCCCATGACCCTCTGTACTCCTTTCAAATCTCTTATCGGTCCCATGTTGGTGATGGTCGTGATTTTCTCCGGGTTGGCCTCTATGCCCCGCTCGGAGACGATGAACCCTAGGAGCATGCCTCGGGGGACTCCGAGGACACACTTCTCGGGGTTGAGTTTCACGCCCTTAGCCCTCAGACACTTGAATGTCGTTTCAAGGTCAGAGAGGAGGTCGGAGGCCTTCTTCGTCTTGACAACGATGTCATCGACGTAAGCCTCGATCGTTCTACCGATGTGTTCTCCGAACACGTGGTTCATGCACCTCTGGTAGGTGGCGCCTGCATTCCTCAAACCAAATGGCATTGTAGTCGCGAGCTGGTCGGACTCTTTCATCTTGATTTGGTGATAGCCTGAGTAGGCGTCGAGGAATGACAGGGTCTCGCACCCAGCAGTGGAGTCCACAATCTGATCGATGCGAGGCAGAGGGTAGGGAACCTCAGACATGCTTTGTTTAGACCAGTGTAGTCTACACACATCCTCCATTTCCCATCCTTCTTCCTTACAAGAATAGGGTTAGCTAACCATTCGGGATGGAATACCTCTTTGATGAACCCTGCCGCGAGTAGCTTATGGATCTCCTCGCCTATGGCCCTGCGCTTTTCTTCATCAAAACGGCGCAAGGTTTTCTTCACGGGTCGGGCTCCAGCTTTGATGTCCAGTGAGTGCTCGACGACATCCCTTGGTATGCCTGGCATATCCGAGGGACTCCATGCAAAAACTTCGGTGTTCGCACGGAGAAAGTCGACGAGCACTGCTTCCTATTTGGGGTCGAGCTCGGAGCCGATCCGGACTTTCTTGCTAGCGTCGTTGCTGGGGTTGAGGGAGACGGACTTAACCGCCTCGACTGGTTCGAAGTTGCTGGCGTGCCGCTTCGCGTCGGGCGCCTCCTTGGAGAGGCGTTCCAGGTCGGCGATGAGGGCCTCGGACTCGGCGAGGGCCTCAGCGTACTCCACGCATTCCACGTTGCATTTGTACGCGTGGCGGTACATGGATCCGACGGTGATGATCCCGTTCGGGCCCGGCATCTTGAGCTTGAGGTAGGTGTAGTTGGGGACGGCCATGAACTTAGCGTAGCACGGCCTTCCCAACACCGCGTGGTAGGTCCCTCGGAACCCGACCACCTTGAAGGTGAGGGTTTCCTTTCGGAAGTTGGAGGGAGACCCGAAGCAGACGGGCAAGTCTATCCGCCCGAGGGGCAGGATACGCTTCCCGGGTGCGATCCCGTGGAAGGGTGCGGCACCGGCCGGGACCTCGGACCGATCAACCCCCAAGAGTTCCAGGGTCTCGGCGTAGATGATGTTGAGGCTGCTGCCTCCGTCCATGAGGACCATGGAGAGCTTAACATTGCCGATGATCGGATCGATGACGAGCGGGTACCTTCCTGGGCTTGGCACGAAGTTGGGGTGGTCATCTCAGTCGAAGGTGATAGGCTTGTCGGACCAGTCTAGGTAGGCTGGCGCTACCACCTTTACCGAGCAGACCTCCCGGCGCTCCTGCTTGCGGTGCCGAGCCGAGGCGTTCGCCACCTGCCCGCCGTAAATCATGAAGCAGTTGTGGATCTTGGGGAACTCCTCTTCCTTGCCGCCCTCCTTCTTGTTGTCGCCTTGGCCCTTGCCATCTTCCGCCGGGGGCTCAGGCTTATGGAAGTAGCGCCGGAGCATGACACATTCTTTAAGGGTGTGCTTGATGGGACCCTGGTGATAGGGGCACGACTCCTTAAGTATCTTGTCGAACGCGCCGACCCCTCCAGGGGGCTTCCGAGGGTTCCTGTGCTCGGCAACAACGACAAGATTCGTGTCAGCGGCGTTGCGCTTCGCTTGCGCCTTCTTCTTGGCCTTCTTCTTTGTGCCAAGCTGGGCGGACGCCTCGGGGGCGTCTTCCTTCAGCTCCCCCTGAGGTTGCTTGTCTTTCCGGAAGATGCCTTGACCGCCTTCTAACCCAAGGCGAACTTGGTGGTGACGTCCATCAGCTCGCTCGCCCTGGTGGGAGTCTTGCGCCCCTGTTTGCTCACTAGGTCTCGGCATGTGGTGCCGGTGAGGAAAGCTCCGATGACATTCGAGTCGGTGATGTTAGGCAGCTCGGTGCGCTGCTTCGAAAACCGCCGGATGTACTCTCGGAGGGATTCCCCAGGCTGCTGGCGGCAGCTTCGGAGATCCCATGAGTTCCTAGGGCGCACGTACGTGCCCTGGAAATTTCCCGTGAAAGCCTTGACCAGGTCGTCCCAGTCAGAGATCTACGCTGGGGGCAGATGCTCCAGCCAGGCCCGGGCATCGTCGAAGAGGAAAAGGGGTAGATTACGGATGATGAGGTTGTCATCGTCCGCCCCTCCCAACTGGCATGCCAGTCGGTAGTCTGCGAGCCACAGCTCCGGCCTCGTCTCCCCCGAGTACTTGGTGATGGTAGTCGGGGCTCAGAAACGGGCGGGGAACGGCGCTCGTCATATGGCCTGGCTAGAGACTCATGGACCGGGTGGATCGGGCGAGGGGCTCCGATCCTCCTCACTATCGCAGCGTCCCCCGCGCCTGGGATGGTAGCCTCGGCGCACCTTCTCGTCGAGGCAGGTTCGATGGTCGCGATGGTGATGCTCGTTGCCGAGGCGACCCCGGGCGGCAGGGGCCTCGTCCCGCGTGCGCTCGGGATGGACCGAGGCCTCCCGCATGCGTCGGGAGGACGTCGCGTAACGCTTCGAGGGGTCAGCTCACCTCCGGGAGGCGGAGCTCTCGGCTCGTCGAACTGCGGCACCTTCCAGGAGATTCTTGAGTTCGCCCTAGATACGCCATCCCTCGGTGGTGGATGGCTCCGGCATTGTTCGAAGTAGTATCGCCACTGCAGCTAGGTCCTGGCTGGACCCGCTGATGGCCGGGGGCAGCGCTGCCCTGGCATTGTCGTTGATGCGGCGCTGGACGTCCTGGGGCCGATGACAGGCTCCTTCGGCGAGTGTTCGGCCTACCCACTCTTGTTCGATGTTCTGTCGGAGCTGCACAAGCCGCCCTGCTTCCCCGTCGACCTGGGCCTGCATCTCACAGATTTGCTAGAGCTGTGTGTCCCGACCCCCCGCAGGGACTGGGACCACAGCTAGCTCCCGCAGGATGTCAACGCGAGATGCGGGCCTAGGGGGATCGTCAACCTCCAGCATACTGAGGTGGTTGCCTTCGTCGTGATCTCCCTGATCGACATGGAAACATTCGCGACTTGGGTCGTAACCCTCGTCGTCAAGGCCGTGGCCATCGTCAGAACAACCGGAGAGGTAGTGGTCACATGCGGACATGAAGTCCCGCATGGCACCGGGGTCATCGAGGCCAGAGAATTCCCAACCGAAGTCGGGGTCGTCCTCTTCCTCGGAACCCACCAGTCCGAAGATTGAGACGGCTGTCAGTCGGTCCCAGGTCGACCACATATGGTACCCCGAAAGGTTTGGATTCGCCTTTACGAAAGCGCTCACCGTAGCGGGGTCGCTAGGTGGATCAAAACTGAATCGAAAGGGGACAGGGTGGAATACGGACGGTACCTCTTGGTCGATGGACGGTGGTGAAGTCGCATCAGGGACGGAACGCACCGTCATCTCAGGCACGAGGGTGATGCCCAGCAGGTCCTTGGCGAGGGTGCTGGCGTCGTCGGTTTGCTCGGGGCTGGCATGTTGCGGGGAAGCGGCGCTCGTCGTCGTCTCAGGCACGAGGACAACACCCGTCACGTCCCTCGGAGGAATGCTGGCGTCGTCGGCTCGATCCGGTCTGACAGCCGATAAGGTGCCGCCTCCTGCGTGGCCACGGTTGCCCCGTCTCCGCCTCCTCCAGCGAGGAGGGTGGCGGGGACGACCGTAGTGCTCCTCTTCCACCACGAGGAGATGCCGCCGTGGAGGTTGCCTCCGTCGGGCGAGTCGTTGACTGTCGTTGTCGTTGTGCCGCGGAGGGAGGAGTACCATGACGTAGCTACCGTCGAGGGACATGAACTCGAGGCTCCCGAAGTGGAGCACTGTCCCGAGCTGAAGAGGTTGCTGAAGACTCCCTATCTGGAACTCAATGGGAAAGCGATTGTTAACACGCTGCAGGCCCCTACCTGGCGCGCCAACTGTCGACGTTTCGGACCCGGGGGGTCTCTGGACCAATGAGTAAATTTTTCGCTGCGTGCCCCTGCCCAGATGGGTTGGCGCGGGATGGAACACAAGTGGTGGAATGGGCCTTGTATTATCCTGCACCGGGGTGCTCGTAGTAGGGGTTACAAGCCTTGCGAGAGAGTGGGAGCGAGAGAGGGCGAGTAGCAGAGAGAGAGAGAGAGAGAGAGAGAGAGAGGGTCTGACCCCTGCTCGTCTTCTCCCGCCACGCGTACGTATGTTTCATATGTTCGTATGCTCGTCCCTTCGTCCCCTCGCTCCCCCTTTCGTCCCCCTTTCGTCCCCTTTCCCGTGGGGCCCTGGACACCCCCTTTTATAGACGTAAGGAGATGCCCAACTGTACAATGGGGTGTAGCTAGGAGCTAACGTGGCTCGCAGGGAGGTGCCCTGAGCCCTGTATAGATAACAACGTGGCCGTCGGGGGGACGTCTCGAGTCCTGTGGAGGTAGCATCGTGGCCGTCGGAGAAGTGCCTTGAGCCCTGTAGCAGTACAGCTGTTGGCGCTGCATGGATCTTGCTGACGTCTCCTTGCTTCCGTAGGGGGCTTGAGGACCACCGACGTCATGGTTGCATGCAGAAAACCACCATCGCCTGCTACTGGGGTAAGCTTGATGGGACGCTGGTCTTGTTCCTTCGTAGCCTGAGCTAGCTAGGAGTAGGGTAATGATGTATCCCTCGTGGCGTGGTTGATCCGAGCCTGAGGTCGGGCGAGGCGGTGACTCCTCCGAGGCCGAGGCCGAGCCCTGGGGTCGGGCGAGGCGGAGATTTCCTCCCGAGGCCGAGGCCGAGCCCTAGGGTCGGGTGAGGCGGAGCTTCCTGTTGCGCCCGAGGCTGAACTCGACTGTTGTCGGTTTCGCCCGGGTGGTTGGCACAGCAACCAGAGCGGGGCGGGCGGCGCTGTTTTCCTGTCAGATCGGTCAGTATAAGGCCGAAGTGATTGCGGTCACTTCAACCTTACCGACTGAGGCATGTGTGATAGGATAGGGTGTCAGGCGACCCCAGCATTAAACGCGCATGCAATACGGTCGGGTGGTAAGGCGATTTGGCTAAAGTCGCTTGCATGACAAGGCTTGTCTTTGGCGGTGCCGAGGGTGCACTCACTGTCCGAAGAGACCCTCGGGCAAGGCGTGGACTCGTCTGGGACCACTGTTCTGCCCGAGGCCGGGTTCGGGCGAGGTGAGACCTCGTCCCTTGGTAGACGAAGCTTTGACTTTGACCCGAGCCGTAAGCTTTTATGGTTTGCTCTGGAGGTGTTTACCAACCGTGATTAGGAGTGTTGGGGGTACCCCTAATTTTGGTACCCGACACTTTCGGACTCGATTTTAGTTCTAATGCTAACCCCGGCTTGTAGTGTGGGCTTAAGTTTATAATTTTCAGATTCTGCCTATTCACCCCCCTCTAGGCGACTTTCAATTATGGTAGCAATGAGCATGATATTGCTACTCAATTGTTTGTTAAAAAGGATCAAAGAGAAATATCTTGACCCTCTCTACTAGAGAATTTTGTTGTGTTGGCTTACAAGGAGGTACAAAGACAAGTACGGGAGTTGAAGAATAATTGGTTTTCAATTTCAGATTGACATTGCTATTTTTAGTTTGTAACACCGACAATGTAAAAACCATTTCAATCACTCTAGTGAAACTATCATTTGAAAATTTCCTGAGGTCATAAACTCTTTTATGAATATGGCTAAAGATTTTACTATTGCAAAAGATGCCAACTTTCGCACTCTTCACAAAAGGATAGCACATGATAAGAGGGCATATCCTCACTTCAAAGACTATATTGATGCTCTTGATGGGACACATATTAGGGTTGCTCTATGCCCTAATTAACAAGTGAGATACATTGGAAAATTGGGCATACCAAATCAAAATATTCTAGCAATTTGTGACTTTCACATGAGGTTCACATATGTTTCCGTTGGCCAGTCGGGATCCATGCATGGCACGAGTGTGTTGTATAATGCAATGAAGGTGGACAACAAGTTCTTTCCACATCCTCCCAAAAATAAGCATTGATGAAATATAATTTCTATGCATAGTTATCATTACCTTACTTTAAAACAATAAAAATATATAATTGCATATAAGTCCTACGTTGTTGATGCAGGATATTCCAATATAGTTGGTTATCTAGCACCATACATAGTTGAGAGGTATCACTTATCAAAATGGCACCGAGGTATGGAACCCAAATATCCTAAGGAAAAGTTCAATCATATTCATGCACAAGTTTTGAATATTATTGTTGGGTACCGTAATTAGGGGTACCCCCAACACTCCTAATCACGGCCGGTAAACACCCTCAGAGCAAACCATAAAGGCTTACGGCTCGGGTCAAAGTCAAAGCTTCATCTACCAAGGGACGCAATCTCGCCTCGACCTGAGCCCGGCCTCGGGCGGAACAGTGGTCCCGGACGAGTTCACGTCTCGCCCGAGGGTCTCCTCAGGCAGTGAGCGCGCCCTCGGCTCAGCCAAAGGCAAGCCTTGTCGTGCAAGCAACCTTGGCCAAATCGCCTTACCAGCCGACCATATCGCATGCGCATTTAATGCTAGGATCGCCTGACTCCCTATCCTGACACGCGCGCCTCAGTCGGCAAGGTCGAAGTGACCACAGTCACTTCGCCCTTTCACTGACCGATCTGACAGGAAAACAGTGCCGCCCGCCCCGCTCCGGCTGCTGTGCCAACCACCCGGGCGAAACCGACAACGGTCAAGTTAAGCCTCGGGCGCAATAGGAAGCTCCGCCTCGCCCGACCCCGGGGCTCGGCCTCAGCCTCGGCCACGGGAGGAGATCTCCGCCTCGCCCGACCCCAGGGCTCGGCCGTGACCTCGGCCTTGGGAAGAGTCACATCCTCGCCCGACCCTGGGCCTCGGCCCCAGCCTCGGCCTCGGAGGAGCTGCCACCTCGCCCGACCTCGAGCTCGGATCAACCGCACCACAAGGGATGCATCATTACCCTACTCCTAGCTAGCTCAGGCTACGAAGGAACAAGACCGGCGTCCCATCAAGATTACCCCGGTAACAGGCAATGATGGTTCCCCGCATGCAACCATGACGTCGGTGGTTCTCAAGCCCCTACGGAAGCAAGGAGACGTCAGCAGAATCCATGCAGCGCCAACAGCTGTACTGCTACAGGGCTCAAGGCACTTCTCCGACAGCCACGATACTACCTCTACAGGGCTCGAGACGCCCCCCCGACGGCCACGTTGTTATCTGTATAGGGCTCAGGGCACTTTCCTGCCAGCCACGTTAGCTCCTAGCTACACCCCATTGTACAGCTGGGCATCTCCTTATGTCTATAAAAGGGGGTGTCCAGGGCCCCGAGAGGGGAGGGGAAGGAACAAACATACGAGCATACGAACATACGGACGCACGGCAGGAGAGATGAGTAGGCGCACGACAAAGGGACGGGAGAAGACGAGCAGGGGCCGCCCCCCCTCTCTCTCTCTCCCTCGCTCTCTCTCGCCCTTGCTCTCTCGCGACGCTTGTAACCCCTACTACGAGCACCCTGGTGCAGGATAATACAAGGCTCATTCCCCCACTTGTGTTCCATCTCGCACCAACCCATATGGGCAGGGACACGCAGCGACAAATTTACTCGTCGGTCCAGGGACCCCTGGGTCCGAAACCCCGACAGTTGGCGCGCCAGGTAGGGGCCTGCTGCGTGTTAACGAACACTTTCCCGTTGGGTTCCAGATGGGTAGACTTCAGCAACCTCTTTAGCCTGGGACGGTGCTCCACTTCGGGAGTCTCGAGTTCATGTCCCTCGACGGCAGCTACGACATGGTACACCTCCCTCCGCAGCACGACAACAACGACAGTCAATGGCTCGCCCGGCGGAGGCGACCTCGACGACGGCATCTCCCCGTGGCGGAAGAGGAACACTCCGGTCGTCCCCGCCACCCTCCTCGCCGGAGGAGGCAGAGACAGGGCAACCGTGGCCACGCAGGAGGCGGTACCTTATCGGCTATCGAACCAGAGCGAGCTGACAATGCCGGCACTCCTCCGGGGGACATGTCGGGTGTTTTCCTCGCACCTGAGACAACGACGAGCGCTGCTTCCCCGCAACGTGCCAGCCCCAAGCAGACTGACGACGCCAGCACCCTCGCAAAGTGAAAGGGAATTAGGCTTACACCTAGTCCCTAAATAATTTTGGTGGTTGAATTGCCCAACACAAAATCTTTGGCCTAACTAGTTTGCTCTAGTGTATAAGTTATACAGGTGCAAAAGGTTCACACTTAGCCAATAAAAAGACCAAAAGTTGGGTTCAACACAAGAGCAAATGAGCAACAGAAGGCTTCTCTGGTCTGGCGCACCGGACTGTCCGGTGTGCCACCGGACATGTCCGGTGCACCAAGGGACTCCAACTTCGAACTGCTCGGCTTCGGGAATTTCCAGAGGCCACTCCGCTAAAATTCACCGGACTGTCCGGTGTACACCGGACAGTGTCCGGTGCTCCAAGGGAGGTCGTCCTCAGGAACTCGCCAGCCTCGGGTTTTCACTCCAGCCGCTCCGCTATAATTCACCGGACTGTCCGGTGTGCACCGGACTGTCCGGTGCATCTGCGGAGCAACGGCTACCTCAGGCGCCAACGGCTACCTGCAGCGCATTTATTGCGCGCCAGCGCGCGCAGAGGTCAGGCACGCCCATGCTGACGCACCGGACATCCTACAGTACATGTCCGGTGCGCCACCGGACATCAAGGCGGGCCCAGAAGTCAGAACTCCAACGGTCAATTTCCAACGGCACTGGTGACGTGGCTGGGGCACCGGACTGTCCGGTGTGCACCGGACTGTCCGGTGTGCCATCGAACAGACGGCCTCCACCAACGGTCAAGTTTGGTGGTTGGGGCTATAAATACCCCAACCACCCCACCATTCATTGCATCCAAGTTTTCCACTTCTCAACCACCTACAAGAGCTAGGCATTCAATTCTAGACACACCCAAAGAGATCAAATCCTCTCCAATTCCATACAAAGCCTAAGTGACTAGTGAGAGTGATTTGCCGTGTTCATTTGAGCTCTTGCGCTTGGATTGCTTTCTCTCTTTCATTCTTTCTTGTGATCAATACTCGCTTGTAACCAAGGCAAGAGACACCAATTGTGTGGTGGTCCTTGCGGGGAGGTTTTGCTCCCGGTTGATTTGAGAAGAGAAAGCTCACTCGGTCCGAGGGACCGTTTGAGAGAGGGAAGGGTTGAAAGAGACCCGGCCTTTGTGGCCTCCTCAACGGGGAGTAGGTTTGAGAGAACCGAACCTCGGTAAAACAAATCCACGTGTCTCACTTCATTATTCGCTTGCGATTTGTTTTGCGCCCTCTCTCGCGGACTTAATTATATTTCTAACGCTAACCCGGCTTGTAGTTGTGATTATTTTTTAGAATTTCAGTTTCGCCCTATTCACCCCCCCTCTAGGCGACTTTCAATTGGTATCAGAGCCCGGTACTTCATTAGAGCCTAACCGCTCGAAGTGATGACGGGAGATCACACCAAGAGGGAGATGGAGACCGGCGACAAGCCCACTACAAGCCAAGGGAGCACTTCATCGGAAGAGTCCCACACCAAAAGGAGGGAGAAGAGGAAGGTCTCCTCCAAAGGGAAGGAGAAAAGATCTTCTTCACACCACGAAGAAAAGAAGAAGGACTCCTCCAAAGGAAAGGAGAAAGTATCTTCTTCACATCACAAAGAGAAGAAAGAAAAGTCCTCTTCCCACAAGCCGCATCGGAGTGGTGACAAGAAGAAGAGGATGAGGAAGGTGGTCTACTACGAGACCGATTCTTCATCAACATCCACCTCCGGCTCCGACGCGGCATCCGTCACTTCTAAGCGCCAAGAGCGTAAGAAGTATAGTAAGATCCCCCTACGCTACCCCCGCATTCCTAAACATACACCTTTGCTTTCCGTCCCATTAGGCAAACCACCAACTTTTAATGGTGAAGATTATGCTATGTGGAGTGATTTAATGCGATTTCATCTAACCTCACTCCACAAAAGTATATGGGATGTTGTTGAGTTTGGTGTACAGGTACCATCCGTAGGGGATGAAGACTATGATACGGATGAAGTGGCCCAAATCGAGCACTTCAACTCCCAAGCCACAACCATTCTCCTCGCCTCTCTAAGCAAGGAGGAATACAACAAAGTGCAAGGGTTGAAGAATGCAAAGGAGATTTGGGACCTACTCAAGACCGCGCACGAGGGTGATGAACTCACCAAGATCACCAAGCGGGAAACGATCGAGGGGGAGCTCGGTCGCTTTCGTCTTCGCCCAGGGGAGGAGCCACAAGATATGTACAACCGGCTCAAGACCTTGGTGAACCAAGTGCGCAACCTCGGGAGCAAGAAATGGGATGACCACGAGGTGGTTAAGGTTATTTTGAGATCACTTATTTTCCTTAACCCCACTCAAGTTCAATTAATTCGTGGTAATCCTAGATATACTCAAATGACCCCCGAGGAAGTTATCGGGAATTTTGTGAGCTTTGAATGTATGATCAAGGGCTCAAGGAAAATCAACGAGCTTGACGAACCCTCCACGTCCGAGGCGCAACCGGTGGCATTTAAGGCGACGGAGGAGAAGAAGGAGGAGTCTACACCAAGTCGACAACCTATAGACACCTCCAAGCTCGACAATGAGGAAATGGCGCTCGTCATTAAGAGCTTCCGCCAAATCCTCAAGCAAAGGAGAGGGAAAGACTACAAGTCCCGCTCCAAGAAGGTTTGCTACAAGTGTGGTAAGCCCGGTCACTTTATTGCTAAATGTCCATTATCAAGTGATAGTGACAGGGGCGACGACAAGAAGAGGAGAAGAAAGGAGAAGAAGAGGTACTACAAGAAGAAGGGCGGCGATGCCCATGTTTGTCGGGAATGGGACTCCGACGAAAGCTCAAGCGACTCCTCCGACGACGAGGACGCCGCCAACATCGCCGTCACCAAGGGACTTCTCTTCCCCAACGTCGGCCACAAGTGCCTCATGGCAAAGGACGGCAAAAGGAAGAAGGTTAAATCCAACTCCTCCACTAAATATGAATCGTCTAGTGATGATAATGCTAGTGGTGAGGAAGATAATTTGCGTATCCTTTTTGCCAACCTTAACATGGAACAAAAGGAAAAATTAAATGAGCTAATTAGTGCTATCCATGAAAAGGATGATCTCTTGGACTCCCAAGAGGACTTCCTAATCAAGGAAAATAAGAAACATGTTAAGGTTAAAAATGCTTATGCTCTAGAAATTGAGAAATGTCAAAAATTATCTAGTGAGCTAAGTACTTGCCATGAAACAATAGACAACCTTAGAAATGAAAATGCTAATTTGTTAGCTAAGGTTGATTTTCATGTTTGCAATGTTTCAATTCCCAACCCTAGAAATGATAATGATGATTTGCTTGCTAGGATTGAAGAATTGAACATTTCTCTTGCTAGTCTTAGATTAGAAAATGAAAATTTGATTGCTAAGACTAAAGATTTTGATGTTTGCAATGCTACTATTTCCGACCTTAGAAGTAAGAATGAAATATTGCATGCTAAGGTTGTAGAACTAAAATCTTGCAAACCCTCTACATCTACCGTTGAGCACACTTCTATTTGTGTTAGATGTAGAGATGTTGATATTAATGCTATTCATGATCACATGTCTTTAATTAAACAACAAAATGATCATATAGCTAAATTAGATGCTAAAATTGCTGAGCATAACTTAGAAAATGAAAAGTTTAAATTTGCTAGAAGTATGCTCTATAGTGGGAGACGCCCTGGCATCAAGGATGGTATTGGCTTCCAAAGGGGAGACAATGTCAAACTTAATGCCCCTCCAAAGAATTTATCTAACTTTGTTAAGGGCAAGGCTCCCATGCCTCAGGATAACGAGGGTTACATTTTGTACCCTGCCGGCTATCCTGAGAGCAAAATTAGGAGAACTCATTCTAGGAAGTCTCACTCCGGCCCTAATCATGCTTTTATGTATAAGGGTGAGACATCTAGCTCTAGGCAACCAACCCGTGCTAAGTTGCCTAGAAAGAAAACTCCAAATGCATCAAATGAACATAGCATTTCATTTAAAACTTTTGATGCATCCTATGTTTTGACTAACAAATCCGGCAAGGTTGTTGCCAAGTTTGTTGGGGGCAAACACAAGGGATCAAAGACTTGTGTTTGGGTACCCAAAGTTCTTGTGTCTAATGCCAAAGGACCCAAAACCGTTTGGGTACCTAAAATCAAGAACTAAAATTATTTTGTAGGTTTATGCATCCGGGGGCTCAAGTTGGATACTCGACAGCGGGTGCACAAACCACATGACAGGGGAGAAGAAGATGTTCTCCTCATATGAGAAAAACCAAGATCCCCAACGAGCTATCACATTCGGGGATGGAAATCAAGGTTTGGTCAAAGGATTGGGTAAAATTGCTATATCTCTTGACCATTCCATTTCAAATGTTTTTCTTGTTGATTCATTAGATTACAATTTGCTTTCCGTATCCCAATTATGTCAAATGGGCTACAACTGTCTATTTACTGATGTAGGTGTTACTGTCTTTAGAAGAAGTGATGATTCAATAGCATTTAAGGGAGTGTTAGAGGGTCAGCTATACTTGGTAGATTTTGATAGAGCTGAACTCGACACTTGCTTGGTTGCTAAGACTAACTTGGGTTGGCTCTGGCACCGCCGACTAGCCCATGTTGGAATGAAGAATCTTCACAAGCTTCTAAAGGGAGAACACATTTTGGGACTAACCAATGTTCATTTTGAGAAAGACAGGATTTGTAGCGCATGCCAAGCCGGGAAGCAAGTTGGCACCCATCATCCACACAAGAACATCATGACCAGTGACAGGCCACTGGAGCTCCTTCACATGGATCTATTCGGCCCGATCGCTTACATAAGCATCGGCGGGAGTAAGTACTGTCTAGTTATTGTGGATGATTATTCTCGCTTCACTTGGGTGTTCTTTTTGCAGGAAAAATCTCATACCCAAGAGACCTTAAAGGGATTCTTGAGACGAGCTCAAAATGAGTTCGACTTAAGGATCAAGAAAATCAGAAGCGACAACGGGACGGAGTTCAAGAACTCTCAAATAGAAGGCTTCCTTGAGGAGGAGGGCATCAAGCATGAGTTCTCTTCTCCCTACACTCCACAACAAAATGGTGTAGTGGAGAGGAAGAATCGAACTCTATTGGACATGGCAAGAACGATGCTTGATGAGTACAAGACACCGGATCGGTTTTGGGCCGAAGCGGTCAACACCGCTTGCTACGCCATCAACCGGTTATATCTTCACCGAATCCTCAAGAAGACATCCTATGAACTCCTAACCGGTAAAAAGCCAAATATTTCATATTTTAGAGTTTTTGGTAGCAAATGTTTTATACTTGTTAAAAGAGGGAGAAAATCTAAATTTGCTCCTAAAACTGTAGAAGGCTTTTTACTAGGATATGACTCAAACACAAGGGCATATAGAGTCTTTAACAAGTCCTCAGGACTTGTTGAAGTTTCTTGTGACGTTGTGTTTGATGAGACTAACGGCTCTCAAGTAGAGCAAGTTGATCTTGATGAGATAGGTGAAGAACAGGCTCCATGCATCGCGCTAAGGAACATGTCCATTGGGGATGTGTGTCCTAAGGAATCCGAAGAGCCTCCACATGCACAAGATCAACCATCCTCCTCCATGCAAGCATCTCCACCAACTCAAATTGAGGATGAGGCTCAAGATGTTGAACAAGATGATCAAGAAGATGAGCCACCTCAAAATGACGGCAACGATCAAGGGGGAGATGCAAATGATGAAGACAAGGAGGATGAACAACCAAAGCCGCCACACCCAAGAGTCCACCAAGCAATACAACGAGATCACCCCGTCGACACCATCCTCGGCGACATTCATAAGGGGGTAACTACTCGATCTCGGGTTGCACATTTTTGTGAGCATTACTCTTTTGTTTCCTCTATTGAGCCACACAGGGTAGAGGAAGCACTCCAAGATGCGGATTGGGTGATGGCGATGCAAGAGGAGCTCAACAACTTCACGAGGAACGAGGTATGGCATTTAGTTCCACGTCCTAACCAAAATGTTATAGGAACCAAGTGGGTCTTCCGCAACAAACAAGACGAGCATGGTGTGGTGACAAGGAACAAAGCTCGACTCGTGGCCAAGGGGTATTCACAAGTCGAAGGTTTGGATTTTGGTGAAACCTATGCACCCGTAGCTAGGCTTGAATCAATTCGGATATTATTAGCCTATGCTACTTACCATGGCTTCAAGCTCTACCAAATGGACGTGAAGAGTGCTTTCCTCAACGGACCAATTAAGGAGGAAGTCTATGTTGAGCAACCTCCCGGCTTTGAAGACAGTGAGTATCCTAACCATGTCTATAGGCTCTCTAAGGCGCTTTATGGGCTCAAGCAAGCCCCAAGAGCATGGTATGAATGCCTTAGAGATTTCCTTATTGCTAATGGCTTCAAAGTCGGCAAGGCCGATTCTACTTTATTCACCAAAACACTTGATAATGATTTGTTTGTATGCCAAATTTATGTTGATGATATTATATTTGGGTCTACTAACGAATCCACATGTGAAGAATTTAGTAGGATCATGACACAGAAATTCGAGATGTCTATGATGGGGGAGTTGAAGTATTTTCTAGGATTTCAAGTCAAACAACTCCAAGAGGGCACATTCATTTGCCAAACAAAGTATACTCAAGACATTCTAAGCAAGTTTGGAATGAAGGATGCCAAGCCCATCAAGACTCCCATGGGAACAAATGGGCATCTCGACCTCGACACGGGAGGTAAGTCCGTAGATCAAAAGGTATACCGGTCGATGATTGGTTCATTGCTCTACTTATGTGAATCTCGACCGGACATTATGCTTTTCGTATGCATGTGTGCAAGATTCCAAGCCGACCCTAAGGAATCACACCTTACGTCCGTAAAAAGAATCTTGAGATATTTGGCTTACACACCTAAGTTTGGGCTTTGGTACCCTCGGGGATCCACTTTTGATTTGATTGGTTATTCGGATGCCGATTGGGCGGGGTGCAAGATTAATAGAAAGAGCACATCGGGGACTTGCCAGTTCTTGGGAAGATCCTTGGTATCTTGGGCTTCAAAGAAGCAAAATTCGGTTGCTCTTTCTACCGCCGAAGCCGAGTACATTGCCGCAGGCCATTGTTGCGCGCAATTGCTTTGGATGAGGCAAACCCTGCGGGACTATGGTTACAAACTAACCAAAGTTCCTCTTCTATGTGATAATGAGAGTGCAATCCGCATGGCGGATAATCCCGTTGAGCATAGCCGCACTAAACACATAGCCATTCGGTATCATTTTCTTCGGGATCACCAACAAAAGGGGGATATCAAGATTTCATACATTAACACTAAAGATCAATTAGCCGATATCTTTACCAAGCCACTTGATGAACAATCTTTTACCAGACTTAGGCATGAGCTCAATATTCTTGATTCCAGGAACTTCTTTTGCTAAATTTGCACACATAGCACACAAGTATACCTTTGATCATATATCTTTTATATATGCTATGACTAATGTGTTTTCGAGTATATTTCAAACCAAGTCATAGGTATATTGAAAGGGAATTGGAGTCTTCGGCGAAGACAAAGGCTTCCACTCCACTCTACTACTCTTTCTTCGCCATCGCTCCGCATCACTCTCCAACTTTGGTATAATCTTCACTCATTTCTTTTATGACCAAAGGAGGAGAAAGTACTTCGCAGGGCTCTAATGATTCCGTTTTTGGCGATTCATGCCAAAGGGGGAGAAAATATGAGCCCAAAGCAAAAGGACCGCACCACCACCCTAATTTTGACATATGATTTTCAATTGGTTGAAAATTTCAAAATTGGTATCTCTCTGTGTTCTAAAGGGGGAGCAAGTAGTATTTTCAAAACTTGATATCTTAAAACCCTCTTGAACACTAAGAGGAGAATTTATTTGAGGGGGAGTTTTGTTTAGTCAAAGGAAAAGCATTTTGAACAAGGGGAGAGAATTTCAAATCTTGAAAATGCTTTGCAAAAATCTTACTCTTTTATCTTTGACTATCTTGCAACAAGTTCTTGAAAAGAATTTACAAAAGATTTTGCAAAACAAAACTTTTGGTGCAAATGTGGTCCAATATGTCAAAAACAAAGAAACAATCCATGCGCATCATGTAAGTATTCATATTGGCTCAATTCCAAGCAACCTTTGCACTTACATTATGCAAACTAGTTCAATTATGCACTTCTATATTTGCTTTGTTTTGTGTTGGCATCAATCACCAAAAAGGGGGAGATTGAAAGGGAATTAGGCTTACACCTAGTCCCTAAATAATTTTGGTGGTTGAATTGCCCAACACAAAATCTTTGGACTAACTAGTTTGCTCTAGTGTATAAGTTATACAGGTGCAAAAGGTTCACACTTAGCCAATAAAAAGACCAAAAGTTGGGTTCAACACAAGAGCAAAGGAGCAACAGAAGGCTTCTCTGGTCTGGCGCACCGGACTGTCCGGTGTGCCACCGGACATGTCCGGTGCACCAAGGGACTCCAACTTCGAACTGCTCGGCTTCGGGAATTTCCAGAGGCCACTCCACTAAAATTCACCGGACTGTCCGGTGTACACCGGACAGTGTCCGGTGCTCCAAGGGAGGTCGTCCTCAGGAACTCGCCAGCCTCGGGTTTTCACTCCAGCCGCTCCGCTATAATTCACCGGACTGTCCGGTGTGCACCGGACTGTCCGGTGCATCTGCGGAGCAACGGCTACCTCAGGCGCCAACGGCTACCTGCAGCGCATTTATTGCGCGCCAGCGCGCGCAGAGGTCAGGCACGCCCATGCTGACGCATCGGACATCCTACAGTACATGTCTGGTGCGCCACCGGACATCAAGGCGGGCCCAGAAGTCAGAACTCCAACGGTCAATTTCCAACGGCACTGGTGACGTGGCTGGGGCACCGGACTGTCCGGTGTGCCATCGAACAGACGGCCTCCACCAACGGTCAAGTTTGGTGGTTGGGGCTATAAATACCCCAACCACCCCACCATTCATTGCATCCAAGTTTTCCACTTCTCAACCACCTACAAGAGCTAGGCATTCAATTCTAGACACACCCAAAGAGATCAAATCCTCTCCAATTCCATACAAAGCCTAAGTGACTAGTGAGAGTGATTTGCCGTGTTCATTTGAGCTCTTGCGCTTGGATTGCTTTCTCTCTTTCATTCTTTCTTGTGATCAATACTCGCTTGTAACCAAGGCAAGAGACACCAATTGTGTGGTGGTCCTTGCGGGGAGGTTTTGCTCCCGGTTGATTTGAGAAGAGAAAGCTCACTCGGTCCGAGGGACCGTTTGAGAGAGGGAAGGGTTGAAAGAGACCCGGCCTTTGTGGCCTCCTCAACGGGGAGTAGGTTTGAGAGAACCGAACCTCGGTAAAACAAATCCACGTGTCTCACTTCATTATTCGCTTGCGATTTGTTTTGCGCCCTCTCTCGCGGACTTAATTATATTTCTAACGCTAACCCGGCTTGTAGTTGTGATTATTTTTTAGAATTTCAGTTTCGCCCTATTCACCCCCCCCTCTAGGCGACTTTCACAAAGGACCTGCTGGGTGTCACCCTCGTACCTGAGATGACGGTGCGTTCCGTCCCCAACGTGACTTCACCACCGTCCATCGACCAAGAGGTACCGTCCGTATTCCACCCTGTTCCCTTTCGATTTAGTTTCGATCCACCTAGCGACCCCGCTACGGTGAGCGCTTTCGCAAGGGCGTATCCAAACCTTCCAGGGTACCATATGTGGTCAACCTAGGACCGACTGACAGCCGTCTCAACCTCCGGACCGGCGGGTTTCGAGGAAGAGGATGACCCCGACTTCGGTTGGGATTTCTCTAGCCTCGGTGATCCCGGCGCCATGCGGGACTTCATGTCCGCATGTGACCACTACCTCTCCGGTTGCTCTAACGATGGCCACGGCCTTGACGATGAGGGTTATGGCCCAAGTCGCGAATGTTTCCACGTCGACTAGGGAGATCACGACGAAGGCAACCACATCGGTATGCCGGAGGTTGACGATCCCCCTGGGCCCGCATCTCGCGTTGACATCCGCGGGAGCTAGCTGTGGTCCCAGTCCCTGCGAGGGTCGGGACACACAACTCGAGCAAATCCACGAGATACAGGCCAAGGTCGACGAGGAAGCAGGGTGGCTTGTGCAGCTCCGGCAGAACATCGAGCTGGAGTGGGGAGGCCGAACACTCGCTGGAGGAGCCCGTCATCGGGCTCGGGACGTCCAGCGCCGCATCGTCGACAATGCCAGGGCAGCGCTGCCCTCGGCCATCAGCAGGTCTGACCAGGACCTAGCTGCAGCGGCGATGCTACTTCGAACCATGCCGGAGCCATCCACCACCGAGAGACGGCGTATCCAGGGCAAACTCAAGGATCTCCTGGAAGGTGCCACAGTTCGACGAGCCGAGAGCTCTGCCTCCCGAAGGCGAGCTGACCCCTCGGAGCATCACGAGACGTCCTCCCGACGCATGCAGGAGGCCTCGGTCCATCCCGAGCGCACGCAGGACGACGCACCCGCCGCCCGGGATCAGCCCGGCAACTAGCATCACCATCGCGACCATCGAGCCTGCCTCGAGGAGAAGGTGCACCGAGGCTACCATCCTAGGCGCGGGGGACGCTGCGACAGCGAGGAGGATCGGAGTCCCTCGCCCGAGCCACCCGGTCCACGAGTCTTCAGCCGGGCCATACGACAAGCGTCGTTCCCCGTCCGTTTCCGAGCCCCGACTACCATCACCAAGTACTCGAGGGAGACGAGGCCGGAGTTGTGGCTCGTGGACTACCGACTGGCTTGCCAGTTGGGAGGGGCGGACGATGACAACCTCATCATCCGTAATCTACCCCTTTTCCTCTCCGACGCCGCTCGGGCCTGGCTGGAGCATCTGCCTCCTGCGCAGATCTCCGATTGGGACGACCTGGTCAAGGCTTTCGCGAGAAATTTCTAGGGCATGTACGTGCGCCCTGGGAACTCATGGGATCTCCGAAGCTGCCGCCAGTAGCCCGGGGAATCCCTCCGAGAGTACATCCAGCGGTTTTCGAAGCAGCGCACCGAGCTGCCTAACATTACCGACTCGGATGTCATCGGGGCTTTCCTCGCCAGCACCACTTGCCGAGACCTGGTGAGCAAACTGGGGCGCAAGACTCCCACCAAGGCCAGCGAATTGATGGACGTCGCCACCAAGTTCGCCTCGGGTCAGGAGGCGGTTGAAGCCATCTTCCGGAAAGACAAGCAGCCTCAGGGAGAGCCGAAGGGAGACGCCCCTGAGGTGGCGCAAAGAAGAAGGCCAAGAAGAAGGCGCAAGCAAAGCGCAATGCCGCCGACGCGAATCTCGTCGCTGCTGCCGAGCACAGGAACCCTCGGAAGCCTCCTGGAGGGGCCGACGCGTTCGACCAGATGCTCAAGGAGCCGTGCCCCTATCACCAGGGTCCCGTCAAGCACACCCTTGAAAATGTGTCATGCTCCGGTGTTACTTCCACAAGGCCGGGCCCCCGGCGGAAGATGGCAAGGGCCAAGGCAACAACAAGAAGGAGGGTGACAAGGAAGAGGAGTTCCCGGAAATCCACAGTTGCTTCATGATTTACGGCGGGCAGGTGGCGGACACCTCGGCTCGGCACTGCAAGCAAGAGCGCCGGGAGGTCTGCTCGGTAAAGGTGGTAGTGCTAGTCTACTTAGACTGGTCCGACAAGCCTATCACCTTCCACCAAGGCGACCACCCCGACTTTGTGTCGAGCCCAGGGAGGTACTCGCTCGTCGTCGATCCAATCATCGGCAATATTAGGCTCTCCAAGGTCCTCATGGACGGAGGCAGCAGCCTCAACATCATCTACGCCGAGACCCTGGAACTCTTAGGGGTGGATCGGTCCGAGGTCCGGGCCGGTGTGGCACCCTTCCACGGGATCGCACCCGGAAAGCGTATCCTGCCCCTCGGGCGGATTGACTTGCCCGTCTGCTTCGGAACTCCCTCCAACTTCCGAAAGGAAACCTTCACCTTCGAGGTGGTCGGGTTCCGAGGGACCTACCACGCGGTGTTGGGAAGGCCGTGCTACGCCAAGTTCATGGCCGTCCCCAACTACACCTACCTCAAGCTCAAGATGCTAGGCCCCAACGGGATCATCACCGTCGGGTCCACGTACCGCCACGCGTACGAATGCGACGTGGAATGCGTGGAGTACGCTGAGGCCCTCGTCGAGTCCGAGGCCCTCATCACCGACCTAGAGTGCCTCTCCAAGGAGGCGCCCGACGCGAAGCGGCACGCCGACAACTTCGAACCAGTCGAGGCAGTTAAGTCCGTCTCTCTCGACCCCAGCAACGATGCCAGTAAGAAAGTCCGAATCGGCTCCAAGCTCGACCCCAAATAGGAAGCAGTGCTCGTCGACTTTCTCCGTGCAAACGCCGAAGTTTTTGCGTGGAGTCCCTCGGACATGCCAGGCATACCAAGGGATGTCGTCGAGCACTCACTAGACATCAGAGCTGGAGCTCGACCCGTGAAGCAGTCCCTGCGCCGTTTTGACGAAGAAAAGCATAGGGCCATAGGCGAGGAGATCCACAAGCTACTCGCGGCAGGGTTCATCAAAGAGGTATTCCATCCCGAATGGTTAGCTAACCCTGTTCTTGTAAGGAAAAAGGATGGGAAATGGAGGATGTGCGTAGACTACACTGGTCTAAACAAAGCATGTCCGAAGGTTCCCTACCCTCTGCCTCGCATCGATCAAATTGTGGACTCCACTGCTGGGTGCGAAACCCTATCATTCCTCGATGCCTACTCAGGCTATCACCAAATCAAGATGAAAGAGTCCGACCAGCTCGTGATTTCTTTTATCACACCTTTTGGCATGTATTGTTACACTACAATGCCATTTGGTTTGAGGAATGCAGGCGCCACCTACCAGAGGTGCATGAGCCATGTGTTCGGAGAACACATCAGCAGAACGGTCGAGGCTTACGTCGATGACATTGTTGTCAAGACGAAGAAAGCCTCCGACCTCCTCTCTGACCTTGAAACGACATTCAAGTGTCTGAGAACGAAAGGCGTGAAACTCAACCTCGAGAAGTGTGTCTTCGGAGTCCCCCGAGGCATGCTCCTAGGGTTCATCGTCTCCGAGCGGGGCATAGAGGCCAACCCGGAGAAAATCGCGACCATCACCAACATGGGGCCAATAAAAGATTAGAAAGGAGTACAGAGGGTCATGGGATGCCTTGCGGCTCTGAGCCTTTTCATCTCATGCCTTGGCGAAAAAGGATTGCCCCTATACCGCCTCTTAAGGAAGATCGAGCGCTTCACTTGGGCCCCCAAGGCCGAGGAAGCCCTCGGAAACTTAAAGGCACTCCTTACAAATGCACCCATCTTGGTGCCCCCCGCTGCGGGAGAAGCCCTCTTGATCTACATAGCCGCAACCACTCAGGTGGTCAGCGCCGCGGTCATAGTCGAGAGACGAGAAGAAGGGCATGCACTGCTCGTCCAGAGGCCAGTCTACTTCATAAGCGAAGTGCTATCCGAGACCAAAGTCCACTACCCGCAGATCCATAAGCTGCTCTACATAGTGATTATGACACGGCGAAAGTTGCGACACTACTTCGAGTCTCCCCCGGTGACTGTGGTGTCATCCTTTCCCCTAGGAGAGATCATCCAGTCCCGAGAGGCCTCGGGTAGGATAGCGAAATGGGCAGTGGAACTCATGGGCGAAGCACTTTCATTCGCCCCTTGGAAGGCCATAAAATCCCAAGTCTTGGCCGACTTTCTGGCTGAGTGGACTGACACCCAGTTACCGACAACTCCAATACAGCCTGAGCTTTGGATCATGTACTTCGACGCGTCGCTGATGAAAACCGGAGTAGGCGTGGGCTTGCTCTTCATCTCACCCCTCGAAAAACATCTTCTCTATGTGATCCGCCTTCATTTTCCGGTGTCAAACAACGTGGTCGAGTATGAAGCATTGGTTAACGGGCTGCGCATCGCTGTCGAGCTAGGGGTTCGGCGCCTCGATGTTCGTGGCGACTCGCAGCTTGTCATTGACCAAGTCATGAAGAACTCCCACTGCTACGATCGGAAGATGAAGGCCTACTGCGACGAAGTTCGGTGCCTGGAGGACAAGTTCTACGGGCTGGAACTCAACCACGTCGCTCGGCGATACAATGAGACCGCGGATGAGCTGGCTAAACTAGCCTCGGGGCGGACAACGGTTCCCTCGGATGTCTTCTCCAGGGATATACATCAACCCTCCATCAAGATCGACGACACACCCTAGATACCCTCGGCCAAGCCCGAGGAAGCCTCGGCCGAGCCCGAGGTGCCCTCGGTCGCCGAGGGTGAGGCCCTGCGCGTCGAGGGAGAGCGGAATGGGGTCACACCAAACCCGAACTGGTAGACCCCGTACCTAGAATATCTCCTTCGAGGAGAGCTGCCCCTCGACAAGGCCAAAGCTCGGTGACTGGCTCGGCGTGCCAAGTCGTTCGTTTTGCTGGGTGATGAAAAGGAGCTCTATCACTGCAGTCCCTCGGGCATCCTCCAGCGATGCATCCCCATCACCCAAGGACAAGAGTTGTTACAAGAAATACACTCGGGGGCTTGTGGCCACCATGCAGTGCCTCGAGCCCTCGTGGGAAATGCCTTCCGACAAGGTTTCTACTGGCCAACCGCGGTGGCCGACGCAGCTAAGATTGTACGCTCCTGCCAAGGGTGTCAATTCTACGCAAAGCAGACGCACCTGCCCGCTCAGGCCCTGTAGACGATACCCATCACCTGGCCATTTGCTGTGTGGGGTCTGGACCTCGTCGGTCCCTTGCAGAAGGCACCCGGGGGCTCCACGCACCTGCTGGTCGCCATCAACAAATTCTCCAAGTGGATCGAGGTCCAACCCTTAACCAGTATCAGGTCCGAGCAGGCGGTGGCGTTCCTCACCAATATCATCCATCGCTTTGGAGTCCCAAATTCAATCATCACCGACAATGGCACGCAGTTCACCGGAAAAAAGTTCCTGGACTTCTGTGAGGACCACCACATCCGTGTGGACTGGGCCGTCGTAGCTCACCCCATGACGAATGGGCAGGTGGAGCGTGCCAACGGTATGATTTTGCGGGGACTAAAACCAAGGATCTACAACGACCTCAACAAATTCTGCAAGCGGTGGATGAAAGAGCTACCCTCGGTGGTCTAGAGTTTGAGGACGACGCCGAGCCAAGCCACGGGTTTCTCGCCGTTCTTTCTAGTCTATGGGGTCGAGGCCGTCCTCCCCACGGACTTAGAATACGGTTCCCCGAGGACGAAGGCGTATGACGACCGAAGCAACCAGATCAGCCGAGAGGACTCGTTGGACCAGCTGCAAGAGGCTCAGGACGTGGTCTTACTACACTCGGCGCGGTATCAGCAGTCTCTACGACGCTACCACGCTCGAAGGGTTCGGCCCCGAGACTTCTAAGTGGGAGACTTGGTGCTTCGGCTGCGACAAGACGCCCGAGGGCGCCACAAGCTTACTCCTCCCTGGGAGGGGCCGTTCATCATCGCCAAAATTCTGAAGCCCGGAACATACAAGCTGGCCAACGATCAAGGCGAGGTCTACAACAACGCTTGGAACATCGAACAACTACATCGCTTCTACCCTTAAAATGTTTCAAGTCGTTCATGTTCCTCGTTTTTACATGCTTAAATAAAGTCTAACCGTCAAGAAAGGGTCAGCCTTGCCTCGGCCAAGCCCGACCCTCCCTTGGGGGCTAGAAGGGGGGAACCCCCTCTGCGTCAAAATTTTCTTCAGAAAAGTTTTCTACCAAGAAAAGTTTTCTACCAAAACAACTCCCGTGCCTTCCGACTATATCGATAACGGAACCCTGAAAACGAGCGGGAGAGACCTTAAGCGGCAAGGCCGACTGAGCCGAGGGACTCCTACGCCTCCGGGATACGGATACCTCACTCGTCACCTTCCGCGAAAAGTAAATCACGCTCGGATAAAGCGGTTCTGCTATCGAACAAGTCCTAACGCTCGGGTAGAAAATGACTTTCGTGCTTTCGACTATATCAATAGCAGGGTCCTACGAACGGGTGAGAGAGCACGTAAGCGGCAAGGCCGACCGAGCCGAGGGACTCCTACGCCTCCGGGATACGGATACCTCACTCATCACCTTCCGTGAAAAGTAACTCACGCTCGGATAAGCGATCCTGCTACCGAACAAGTCCTAATGCTCGGGTAGAAAATGACTTTCGTGCATTTTTCGACTATATCAATAGCAGAATCCTACAAACGGGTGAGAGAGCACGTAAGCGGCAAGGCCGACCGAGCTGAGGGACTCCTACGCCTCCGGGATACGGATACCTCACTCATCACCTTCCGTGAAAAGTAACTCTCGCTCGGATAATGTGATTCTGCTGCCGACGAACAAGTCCTAAATGCTCGAAACAAGAGGAAAGAAAAAGCAGCTTTATAATCTAAACGCTAAATATGTTTAGGCCTCGGCGGCCACAAAAAACATACGCATACTTCAGACAGACTGTTCCTGCAGGTTCAGACATCGGCAGGGGGAGCAGCAGCACCCTTGGCGTCGTTTCCACCCTCGGCGGGATCTGACCCGGCCCCAGACGGCGACACGGGCGGAAGGATTTCCACCTTGAAGGAGGACGCCGGCACCGCGCTTGAGCTCCCGCGGCCAGGCTCTCCGCAAGGGTTCCGGCCCGAGCAGACGCCCTAGCTAGCCGCCCCGTAGCCTTAGCCAGCTGTCCCCCGAGGACCTCGGCCCGGCTCACGGCCTCAGCAGCGTGACTCCGGGATTGGTCCCGCTCGCGGATGGCCTGGCCAAGCTCTAACTGCCACTGCTGCACCTCCCCGGCCTGTTAAGCCACACGCTCCCAGGCCGACGAAGCCTCTTTTCGAAGCCGACATCGCCTCTATCCGCGCCGACACCGCTGCCTCCAGCTCCAACTCATCGCAGAGCAGCCGAAGGTTCTAAAACCGAGCAAGAGAGGCTTTAAGCGGCAAGGCCGACCGAGCCGAGGGACTCCTATGCCTCCGGGATACGGATACCTCACTCGTCACCTTCCGCGCAAGGCAACTCACACTCGGTTAAGTGGTTCGACCACCGACAGGCAAGTCCTAGTGCTCGAAATGAGGAAGAAACATAGCTTTATACTCGAATACCCAAATGTTCAGGCCTCGACAGCCAAAAGAACAAATACATATGCTTTGGGTAACTATGCTACATAGACTTAGACATCGGCAGGACCCTCGGCGGTTCTCCCGGCCTACGACAAATGTCTAAGTCCTTGAAGCAGTTACATTTTGCTCAGGCAAAAACCCAGTATATCCCCCCTACAAACGGGACTCCGGTTCCAATCCCGTGGGTATGAACAACCTCCACACCAGGGGGCCCGCGGGATAACAAACTCCAAGCGGCTCGCCGACGACCTCTGCAGCAGCAGCGACAACGACCTCCGCCTCGGGCGGCTAAACAGCAGGAGCGATGACCTCAGGACAGACGCTGCTGTGAAAAAGCCCTCGCCCACGTCCCCACACGAGGGGCGAGGACAAGCCGTTAAGGTCGAAGAGTCAGAGGTCTGGCCGTGGGTGGCGCTGACGATCTCGTCGGCAGAGACAACCTCCTCTGGCTGCCACCACCTCAGCACCGACGACAGCGGCCACCTGCCTTCCAACACCGCGCCAGCGAACAGCGGCCACCCCAAAGCACACCGGCAGGTCCTCACTCCCATCCTCGTCGAGGCCAACCCAGAACACGAGTACCGCCCTCGTGGCGTACGACGTGTTGAGCGACCCCTCGGTGCAGCCGACGGTGTAAGGAGGACCTGGCCGTGGCTGGCCCGCGCGCGGCACGACCGCCGCCCGGGTGGAGGACGGAAAGCTGCACCCTGGCCAGGGAGCAGCAGTTCGCCTTCCCCCGCATGGCTGGAGGACGCCTCCGCAGGGTTGGAGGATGCCCTTCTCCCCCGAACGCTGGGGGAAGAAAAGGGTCACCGACCCACGCGGAGGTGGCCCCCCCCACTTGGTGCGCTCCTCCGCCTCAGCCCGGATGATGAAGATCCTTGAAGCTGAGGGCGGGGCGGAGGTCGCAGCCCGACTTGCTTCTCCCCACCACCAGGCTGGTGATCATCCCTACGGATGACCATTGGTGAGGGAATGCAGCCGGGCTGCATGACGAAAATCCTTGAAGCCGAGCGATGGCTGAAGAGCGCCAATCTCCACGAGGTCGCGCTTCTCAAACAACAGCAAGAAGAAAGCCACACAGGCGCGCCCCATCTGGGGACACGAAAGGTTGAAGGGAGCAATACAAGAGAGGAGTGCGAAGGCATGGCCACTGCCCAAGGGATCGATCCCTTTTATAGGCAGATCTCCTCACTTGCGCCCCCAAGCATCACGGGCAAAGTCTCCACCGACGTGCTCCAGGGTTCCCACCCCACGACACGGGGGTCGGGTCCCACACGTCATCAGAACTGACTCGAGACGCGGAGGCGGCAAACCGCCGCATTCAAGGCATGAAACCGCCCTGCGGTTATAAGCGTTCCCTCATCCTCGCCGGAACCAGCGGACGAAAGGGCGAGCCGCCACGCAGGGAGCATGCAACCGCACCACGGTTATGCACCCTTTCGGCTTCGTCACTTCTAGTGGACCAGCACGAAGGCTCGGTCCCACCTACCATGCAACCGGCGCGACGGTCACTACGTGCAAGGAAACTGCACCGCCACATGCGCCAATGTCGCGTCTTCTCAACTGCGGAACCAATGCCGCGACTCGAGGAAACCCTACGTGTGACCCAACAGTGCCAATTGGGTGCAGCGGTCACGGGTCAGTCAGCTGCGGGGGTAGGCACGACAATTGATGTGGCCAAAAGCGGACCGGCAATAACTGCTGCAACAGACGGGCGGAAGCAGCGGTCAAATCACCCCCAGGCTCGTGTCCTTTCCTGAAGCAGCAGGGGAGCCCTCTCCCACGGTGTAAGGACGACGCGCCCGTGCCCCGTTCCTCGAACGGCCCGCGCACACGAAACAAACACCCCATGAGTCGCCCGTCCCGTCACATTAACTCCTTGGTAGAGCCAGCGATACCATTGGCAGGCGAAGCGAGTAACGTTTCACCTTCGCCATAATGACCGCGTCGAAAAAGGTGCGCCACGATTTTTAAATTCATATCCTTTTCCGTTTCCTCTCTCTCTCTTGCCACAGGGACTGGGAAAGGGGATATTTCGGAAAGGATCCTTCCCCGCGAAGGAAACGGGCCCCCGAGCCCTCCTACTGATCAGGGGTTCAAAGGTTGCGCCCTGCGGGGTCCAGCAGTCGTCCCAGAGCACTCAGGCCCCCGAGCCCTCCTACTAATCAGGGGTTCGAAGGTTGCGCCCTGCGGGGTCCAGCAGCTGCCCCAGAGCACCTGGGCTCCACGCCCACTACTGATCAGGGGTTCGAAGGCTGGCCCCTCGGAAGGGTTCGCCAGCCGCCCTAGAGCACTCGGGCCCCCGAGCCCTCCTACTGATCAGGGGTTCGAAGGTTGCGCCCTGCGGTGTCCAGCAGTCGCCCCAGAGCACCCGGGCTCTGCGCCCACTACTGATAAAGGGTTCGAAGGCTGGCCCCTCGGAAGGGTTCAACAGCCGCCCCAGAGCACTCGGGCTCCGTGCCCATTACTGATCAGGGGTTCGAAGGCTCGCCCCTCGATAGGGTTCGACAGCCGCCCCAGAACACGCAGAGTGAGGGATGACCCTGGGTACGTCCGATACATGGCCGAGGCTCGAGCTATGCTCCCAAGGTACCCTAGGACATTTCCGAGACCAGCGGGAATGATTTGTAATGGAATCCCACCGGAGGGAGGCACCGAGACCTCGGGCCCTATCGAA
The DNA here is from genome assembly GCF_902167145.1 of Zea mays. Taxonomy (NCBI): domain Eukaryota; kingdom Viridiplantae; phylum Streptophyta; class Magnoliopsida; order Poales; family Poaceae; genus Zea; species Zea mays. The sequence goes on along the minus strand of NC_050097.1, from coordinate 235,971,367 downwards.
AAGGGTTCGAGTCCAGCAAATCCCCTGCAGGTACTTTTGGAGCGCGCCTCTGGGCCACTAGCCGACCCCTAACGAACGGGGCACGGGCGTCCACTTGGATCACCCGTTAGCAACTCACTGGAAACACCATGATCGGTGCCCTCCGAGGGTAACATGCGCTTCCCCCTTCCTCCTTGCGAAAAGGCGACGAAGGGGCGTATAATAAAAGTCGAGGAAGTCCTTGATCGTCCTCTCGCTCCGTGCACAGGCTCGGGGGCTGCCCTCGCACCCAGCTACGGCCAAAACTGTTGACAGCGTCAACAAACCAGCTTAAAAACTCGGAGCCTTTTCCATACACCCGGGCTGCGGCCAGGCCGCATGAGGGAACAACCAGGCTGAGGCATCACAGCACGAATTAAGACCTCAGAGGAGTCAAAACACTCCTCCGAGGCCTTGGGGGCTACACCCGGCGGGTGCGCTCGCGCGCACCCACTGGAACGAAACATAACCAAGAAAGGCTGGTCCCCTCGCAAAAATCCGGCAGAACCTCCAAGCGAGTGCCTGCACTCCCTTCGAGGCTCGGGGGCTACTATCGGGTACCGTAATTAGGGGTACCCCCAACACTCCTAATCATGGCCGGTAAACACCCTCAGAGCAAACCATAAAGGCTTACGGCTCGGGTCAAAGTCAAAGCTTCGTCTACCAAGGGACGCAATCTCACTTCGACCCGAGCCCGGCCTCGGGCGGAACAGTGGTCCCGGACGAGTTCACGTCTCGCCCGAGGGTCTCCTCAGGCAGTGAGCGCGCCCTCGGCTCAGCCAAAGGCAAGCCTTGTCGTGCAAGCGACCTTGGCCAAATCGCCTTACCAGCCGACCGTATCGCATGCGCATTTAATACTGGGATCGCCTGACTCCCTATCCTAACACGCACGCCTCAGTCGGCAAGGTCGAAGTGACCACAGTCACTTCGCCCTTTCACTGACCGATCTGACAGGAAAACAGCGTCGCCCGCCCCGCTCCGGCTGCTGTGCCAACCACTTGGGCGAAACCGACAACGGTCAAGTTAAGCCACGGGCGCAACAGGAAGCTCCGCCTCGCCCGACCCCGGGGCTCGGCCTCGGCCACGGGAGGAGATCTCCGCCTCGCCCGACCCCAAGGCTCGGCCTCGACCTCGGCCTTGGGAAGAGTCACATCCTCACCCGACCCTGGGCCTCGGCCCCAGCCTCGGCCTCAGAGGAGCCGCCTCCTCGCCCGACCTCAGGCTCGGATCAACCGCGCCACAAGGGATGCATCATTACCCTACTCCTAGCTAGCTCAGGCTACGAAGGAACAAGACCGGCATCCCATCAAGCTTACCCCGGTAACAGGCAATGATGGTTCCCCGCATGCAACCATGACGTCGGTGGTTCTCAAGCCCCCTACGGAAGCAAGGAGACGTCAGCAGAATCCATGCAGCGCCAACAGCTGTACTGCTACAGGGCTCAAGGCACTTCTCCGACGGCCACGGTACTACCTCTACAGGGCTCGAGACGCCCCCCGACGACCACGTTATTATCTGTACAGGGCTCAGGGCACTTCCCTACCAGCCACGTTAGCTCCCAGCTACACCCATTGTACAGCTAGGCATCTCCTTACGTCTATAAAAGGGGGTGTCCAGGGCCCCGAGAGGGGGGGGGGGAAGGAACAAACATACGAGCATACGAACATATGGACGCACGGCAGGAGAGACGAGTAGGCGCACAACAAAGGCACGGGAGAAGACGAGCAGGGGCCGGCCCCCTCTCTCTCTCTCCCTCACTCTCTTCTACTCGCTCTCTCTCGCCCTCGCTCTCTCGCAACGCTTGTAACCCCTACTACGAGCACCCTGGTGCAGGATAATACAAGGCTTATTCCCTCACTTGTGTTCCATCTCGCACCAACCCATCTGGGTAGGGACACGCAGCGACAAATTTTTACTCGTCGGTCCAGGGACCCCGTGTCCGAAACTCCGACAATTATTGAGAGATCATTTGTGGTATATTATTGAGAAGTCATTTGTGGTGTGGGAAGATGAAGTGGTAAATTCTATATAAAATGTCGGTCTATCCGTTGGGGAAGCAAAAGATGATTGTTCTGGAGACTATGGTAGTTTATAATTTTATTCGTGAGCATCAAAATGGTAATTTGGACTTTGATTAGGTGGAGCGTGATGAAGATTATGAGCCAACAATACCAGAAATGTACAAGTCTGCAGATGCATTGGATGGACCGACTTCATTATCTAATACGCCAATTATGGGTGTTTTTCGTGATGAATTAGCGACAACTATTACTCAAATGTTGGAACTAATATACAACGGTAGTAGTTTATTGTGTCTCAAAACTGTAATGGTGCTATTTTAGAATATTTATATACATTGTGGATTCAACTCAATATATTAGAATGGTTTATAAATAGTATTATATATATGACGTTTATTTTTTAATTTTATAACAACATGTAAATAAACTAGACTCATACATCATTCACTAGTCACATGTCTATGTATTGCTATGGTTTTGATTTTTTTATATCATATGAGTAGACTTTATCTTATAATTATCAGGTGCGTCCAACCTGCAGGACTAGCTATGAACACTTAAAGAACATACAAATTGTCATGTCTCGTGGCTCCCCACGATTTTAATCTTAGTGACTAAATATTCATGTGTATGCATGGAAAAAAGATGGGCTAACCTTTACTCTTTGGAAAAACAATAAATTTGTATGGATAAAAAAACATTTATCCAGATCTACTTTCATTCTTCTTCGATAAAAAATGTCTTTAATAGATCATGTAAAGTAGAGGATACAAACACCGTCTGATATTGTTTGTAAATTAAAGTTATAGGGATAAAACACGGTCTGATATTATTTACAGATTAAAGTTTAAAATATAAGATCTGATATAAATATTATTTATAGATTAAAGTTTAAAATATGAGATACGATAGAAAACTGCTGGAGACAACATTAAAATAACATTTTCACCCAAAAGAAAAGAAAATGAGTTGTCTGAGAGCATCTCCAAGAGTGCCCTAAATAAGTGCTCTAAATCAAAATATAGGGCTTAGCACAGAAAAAAGAACTCCAATAGTGCCCTATTTTACCAAATTTCATCAAAAAAATAAAGGGCACCTCTAGAAGTGCCACAAATATATTGCACCCAATTGGGCTGACCTATCTCCTCATCTTAATGAACTGAACGTTCACGGGTTTCTTCTCATACAGACCTCGCGCCGCTAGTTCTTGCGAGTCACGACCCGCTGCCGGCTCTCGTGACCCTCCGCTGCGCACTACTTGTTTCCTCTCCGATCCTCGCTAGAAGCACAACAGCCCTTCTTCCGCGTGTGATGCCTCAAGGAGTTCAACCTACCGGGAAGCGCCCTGCGCCTTCGTCGAAGACTAAGGCGATGACCATGAGACAACGGTCCACAACTATTACTTTCGTCGCTGCGTTGCCATTCCAAGGCCCTGTACTAGGTGTAGGAGGCAGATGTCCGATTAGCACAACAGGAGGAGGAAGAAAGCGCAGCACGCCTGGGTGGAGGAACAACGGGCGGCAGTAGGGGAGTGGCTATTCCTGGTCTCGATCCTGGGTTGGCATTTGGGTGTAGGTCAACGGCGCCAGGCAGGAGCAAGAGGCGACGATGAGTAGTACGGAGGTTCGACGGGAGAGAAATTGAAAACCTGGCTGCGCACGGGAGGGTTGGCGGGAATTTGGAGTAAACCAGATTTTGGATAACTAACCTGATTTGAGGCTTTATTGTTGGACTTAAATTGTTTTTTTGTGACTCAAAACATCTCGTTTTCATGTTATAAGGCATTTTTATGGGTCACCTTGTTGGAGATGCTCTGAGGTGGCACACCATCCTCTCGTGTTGGCTGTTGCTCTGCCAATGCCACCTATGGACGCATCCGCTACACTCCACCTCCTCCCTCTCGTCCCAGTCCCAGCGGCCAGCGCTCATCCATCCACCCCCATCCTATAATAAAACCTCCGAATGCGCCTCGCGTGCCCCGTCCTCCTCGTCGCCGGCGGAGCCGCCTACTATCGCCTGGAGAAGGAGCGCCGCGGGGAGCTTTTCCCACTGCCGACTGCCGTCTGACCCTCCGAGATCGGAAGCGGCGCCGGCGCCGGCCGGCGATGGCGATCCCGCTCGTGCTCGTCGTGCTCCCGCTCGGCCTGCTCTTCCTCCTGTCCGGCCTCATCGTCAACGCCATCCAGGTACCCGCCCTCCCTCCTCGCCGTGCCCCAGCTCGATTTGTTTTCCTGTTTGGGCGGCCGGGTGATCTATTCTGATGCGGCGGCTGAGCAAAAGATCCTATTTTGTTTCCTTCGAAGGCGTCGCCGGGGACATTTGTAGTCTGTTCGTTTCATTAGTGACGGTGGTCGCGCGGTGTAGGGTAATTCCAGCTGATGTGATGTGTGTTAAATATTTGACCTTCTTATTAAACTCACTCAAATCATTAAGGTTTCCCTCTGTGATTTCTTTTGCCCCGATGGTTCCAGGCGTATTTTGCTTATGGATGTGTCTTTTTTATGGAAAGCTTCTAGACGATTTGTTAAATTTTCGTTATAATTGCAGCTTTTTTTTGTATCTATCTAAAATTAGTTCAGTTAGAACTTCCTAATCTGCTAAGCTTTCTTTGATCCGTTTGTATATGCGTGTGAAAATTGCAGGCCGTCCTATTTGTGACGATAAGGCCCTTTTCGAAGAGCTTCTACCGTCGGATCAACAGATTCTTGGCCGAGCTGCTGTGGCTTCAGCTTGTCTGGGTGGTGGACTGGTGGGCAGGTGTTAAGGTAGGCGTGGATACGACCAGCAGCAAAACGATTTTGTTTTCACCATTTCATTTCTAGTAGATAGATTGACTTGCAAGTTGCAACATCTTCTCCTTCAGTATCAGAATTCAAAATTACATTTGTGCCTGGAAGTTGCAGCATTCTGTTGGTTTGCTATATTCAACTTCAACCTTTGTTGTAGCGTCATATGATGCCTTTTTTAAATGTTCTCCAATGTAAGTACGTAGGACTAATGAAGAAGTGAGTTATATAGCTGTCTGCAGTGTTGCATCCTAACAGAATCTGCTAGATGGATATTCCAAACTAGATAAAGTAAGCAAAGAAGTTTCTAGATTTGCACACATCATGCCCAAAAACATGTTGTAAAGGCAATGCCGGCAATACTAGTAGGGACACTGACAGGGCTTGACAGCCTACGTTGGATAGAGTTGAGTGATATTTGTAAAGATTCTAATTTGAAGATTTTCATGGATTGAATTATTGAAATGTTACTCTGGTGATCTTTTTATTGCATATGCACTTGAAACGTTAGTCATATAATTATACTGTGTATGAATTTCCAGTATTGTTGGGCTTGTCAAACTAAGGAGGAAGATAGTAACTTTTTTTATCTTGCAGAGTTGTGGCAGTAAATTAGATGAACTATGGAAAAAAACTCTGATGAGAAACATTTATATAAATAGCTTAAATGTGTATCAATTGAATTGATAATTGAGGACTTTTTTCTACCCTTTTCATCAGCAGATCTAAATGAACATACTTCATAAGCACTTAGCATACACGCTTTATGTTTGTGTGGTGTTTATGAAGCAAACATTGTTTTTTCCCTCCCGGTGCCAGAATAACTTCAGCTTATGTTCTGCAGGTACAACTGCATGCAGATGAGGAAACTTACAGATCAATGGGTAAGGAGCCCATCATTAATAGTTTCATTGTTTGCATTCACCTTCATGCAAGTTTAAGGACAAAAGTTTGGCTTACAAGCTTATCTAAATAATTCCACAGGTAAAGAGCATGCACTCATCATATCAAATCATCGGAGTGATATTGATTGGCTCATTGGATGGATATTGGCCCAGGTTGTTATCTCCCTCTTCTGGATAGTTGTTAGAAATTTACTTTGCTCACAGTTCACACTGTTTAGATTTATTTGGATTAACTAATAAATCGCACGAGGCTCCTGTTTTCTGGTCATGTTCAGCGTTCAGGGTGCCTTGGAAGTACACTTGCTGTCATGAAGAAGTCATCCAAGTTCCTTCCAGTGAGTTAGTTCATATGTATATTTCTGTAACATGTAGCTTTACAATTTATATGCACATCAGAGTTCTGTTGATTTTAATGTAGGTTTTAATAAAAACTATATTGTGGCATAACTAAACAATGTAAACAAATGTATTTTGGAGTAGAGACTTGCTTAACTAGTTTCAAAAAATTATAATGCTACATTGCTTTGTCATGTTCTCACTGTAATAATTGTGGGCTTTTATACAAAATTATAACGCCACGATCATGGAGGAACACAGTGAGGGGCTTGAGGCCTGAGCACCTTCTCAGAAAGTTGCCTAATGTAGAGTGATAGGTAGATCTGGGAATAGAATGACATAGCAAAGACCGCAACATATAGAATTTTTGTTGGTAATGAAAAGGAAATGAATTGCCATGAAGGTTCAGTTATGTGGAGCTTACCTATTATTTATGTTATGGTACTTATAAGGCTTTTGTGCGGTAGCATCTAAAAGCAAACATTCCACTTTGCAGTGTGTGTTGAGTGTGTTTGGGAGGAACTTCTTTAGCCTCTCCTTTGTATGTTTCTCTCTTCTAAATGAAATGACATGCAGCTCTTCTACGCTGTTAGAAAAAAAGGTCCTGCTTGAATTGATAGAACCTGTGTTAACTATTACCCTTTCTTCTGTAGTAGATGTTCTGGCACATGATTTGGTATTCTATAAACTGTTTTGCTCACTTTTGCAGGTTATTGGCTGGTCAATGTGGTTTGCAGAGTACCTCTTTTTGGAAAGGAGCTGGGCCAAGGATGAAAAGACACTAAAGGTAATTCTCCACCTTAGCTGTACAAGACATCCTACTTTTTCTTTTTCACATATTGAGCTTTTTATTTTTGGCATACAGTGGGGTCTCCAAAGGTTGAAAGACTTCCCTAGACCATTTTGGCTAGCTCTTTTCGTCGAGGGTACTCGCTTTACTCCAGCAAAGCTTCTCGCAGCTCAGGAATATGCGGCCTCCCAGGGCTTACCGGCTCCTAGAAATGTACTTATTCCACGTACCAAGGTACTTCGTTGTTCCCTCACTGACATGATTCTGAGTCTGACATTGCAAATGTTCAGTATCTTTTCCTACGATAAACATTTGTTTTACTGATTTAGTGTAGATGAGATGTATGATTCTATTTTTTTTAATATAACTCCAAAAATTATACTGTTCACATGATTTTTTTGTTACTTTTCTTAGTTCATTCACAAAATACACCTGTTGAGCATAATGTTCGTAACGATTTATATAAAGTGACTCAGCAATTTTCTGCATCATATATGTGCATGCCTGCATGTAGAAGTAGTGACATATTGGTGAAAATGTTTCCATTTTCTTGTATATGCAAACTTGAAAGGAAAAATGTAGTCTTTTTGCACCTTGTTGACACAGTAACAATCATAAAGCTAAATCACTAAACATGAGGTTGTAACATGACATTTCAGAGTAGGAGATATTGGGAATAACTGGCTGTATCACATAGAATAACAAATACTGAGTACTTGTCTTGATTTTATTGAATGCTTGAGAGGTCTGTTAATGACAATTTTGTATAAAATAGCTACTGAGAAAATATGGTTGTATCATAGATTTAATCTTATGTATTTCTGATGCCATTTTCACATGTTTTAGCAATAAAGTCATGTACTAATACCTCCTGTGAACAAAATCCTAGGGATTTGTATCTGCTGTAAGTATTATGCGAGATTTTGTTCCAGCCATTTATGATACAACTGTAATAGTCCCTAAAGATTCCCCTCAACCAACAATGCTGCGGATTTTGAAAGGGCAATCATCAGTGGTAAGTTTTCTAACTTCGTGAATAATGCAAGGTAGACCGATACAGAAATAGAGTCACACCAACTGTGCACTGAAATGGATTGTAATTTCCTCTCCCACTAAAGTGTCTTAAATCAAATTGGATATAATATGGCATGGAATTTCAGTGCCCAACTACTTACTGTTATGTCAACTAATGTACTATTTTTCTCTAGATACATGTCCGCATGAAACGTCATGCAATGAGTGAGATGCCAAAATCAGATGAGGATGTTTCAAAATGGTGTAAAGACATTTTTGTGGCAAAGGTACTGAAATATATAATGTTATTTTTAGATGCGTTCTGATTGGATCTTGTTGAAAAGTAAAATGCTCCATATATGGTTTGATAAATTAGTTTTTAAGTAAAATTTACAAAAGTATCAGTTTTTAAGTAAATACTAACTGTCCTGGTTTCCATTTCAGGATGCCTTACTGGACAAGCATTTGGCAACAGGCACTTTCGATGAGGAGATTAGACCTATTGGCCGTCCAGTGAAATCATTGCTGGTAAAACCCCACTACAGTTGCATGTTATATAGTCTGAATGGCATGTCACTGCCTCACTGCCAGTGGCACACCCACACAATCTATAGATGGCTATCGGCTTTGCTCAATAAGAAAAAAAAAGTTGGTCTTACTGTCATGGGAAACTGGTGTTTTTGTGTAAATCTTGATAGAAACCAGGTACCAGTGCACTTTTGCAAAAAGCAAACAGTACTAGGAATTTATTTATTCCCCATCTTCGCTGGCCATTTGCTGAGATTGAAAATGCTAAATACAAAGCGAGACATCTGTTTTGAGTGAACCGAATAGGAAGTCATGGGTTTACATCAGAATGATCGTGTATTAGTTTGTGTCCCATACTCAATTGGCAGTTGTGGGGGAGGGTGGTGGTCATGTTTTGGGGGTGTTGAGAACACAGGAGAGGTCGCTGTGTTGGCGATAGTTGAATCTGTTGCTCATTCCATAGCTCAATGAGTTTTTTTTTTTTTGCCGAATGTGCATCCTAATACATGTGTTGATACGTCTTCTGGCCACTGACTTTCTACTCCCGTTGATGGACCAGGTGACCCTGTTCTGGTCGTGCCTCCTGCTGTTTGGCGCCATCGAGTTCTTCAAGTGGACACAGCTTCTGTCGACGTGGAGGGGTGTGGCGTTCACTGCCGCAGGGATGGCGCTTGTGACGGGTGTCATGCATGTCTTCATCATGTTCTCCCAGGCTGAGCGGTCGAGCTCAGCCAGGGCGGCACGGAACCGGGTCAAGAAGGAATGAAAAATGGAGGGTGGAGATGAGGTTCTCGTGGGGTTTGTTATGGGCAACCTTCAAAAGGACTCTCCATTCATATTAGTATTAATTCATATATATGCAGCGCCAAATTCCAGACATTGATATGCTCTCAAATAGGATGTTCTGCTCCCCTCTTGTATTTGTATGCAGGAAAGGGTTTGTAGGGAGTTTACCCCCCCCCCCCCCCCCCCCCCCCCCCCCCCCGCCTTTCTTTTGGGCAGAAAGACATATTCTGGAAGCCTTTCAGTAGTTCATTTATCAGCAACAATTGCATCTTTCTTCCATTGCTGTGCACCTTGTATCACCTATCAGAATGTGGTCATATGGGGATTGTACGGCAGCACTGCTGTGTGTGTTGAAATGTTGTTCCGTTCTGTGATGCTTTGTGATCAAGTATTTTGTGATGAAAAGCAGAGGATACGTTGGCGGTCCTATTCAATTACCACTAGACGAGAAAAATCCTGAAAGGCTCAAAAAGGTTTCTAGTTCTTATTATATTATAGAATAGTGAACTGCTAGATGTATTGATAATAATTGTGGTACAATATATAGACTCACAACCCTAACTCTAATGGTGTGGCAATTCAACAGTGGTGCTGGCTCACTCACATACATACAGTCTAACACCCCCACAGTCGCACTGGAGTAGAGGCCGAAGGTAGGAGCCGACGGATTGAAATTCTTCTGCAGTCGCAGCATCGTGATGGTGCGAATGTTGTGGCTGGAGTAGAAACCGGTGTGTGCACCAAGAAGACGATAGTTCCCTAGATGCCGAGGTAGCCGAAGGCGAGGTGCCCGCGGTCGGGAGACACGCAGCAAAAGCCTGTTCTTCGGGAGTGGTCGACGTAGCGTCAAAGATCGGCGAGGGCGACACAACAAAAGAGTACAGGCAAGCCGATCTTCTTGCTTCTTCGATTGTCCAGACATCAAAGAGCCCCACCAGGGAGGCCGACGACAGCGCATGCGTCTGCGCCGGCCATGGTGTCCGCGACCGCAGCAGAATAGAAGGGGAACGACGTATCCGACCAGGAAGGCCACGACAGCGACGAATCCGGTCGGGAAGACGCGATCCAGCCAAAGGGACGGCGAAACGAGCTAAGAAGGGCGCAACAACGTGGATCAGGCCGGGAAGGCCGTGGCAGCGACGGATCCAGCGAAGACGATGAAGAGGGTGGGTGACATGTCTAAGTGCATGTCTAAGTTCTACTTCTAATTATGATGTATTGGTGTTTTTCCTATGTTGTTTAAAACTACGTTTAAACAAAGTTTAAACATTTAAAAGTCAAAATTTTACCATGAGCGTTCCAACGTTTTATCGTTTTAATAACCTTGACTAGTTATATACCCGTGCGTTGCAACGGCAAACAAATTGATGAGCCTCCAACAGCTCAGCGCCTTGACGAACGGGGTGAATACAATGGTGACGGCAAAATTCGTGATTAAACAATATCCGTGTGTTACTATGACCCATGTATGGTTCAGCGTACCTTCAAGGGGTGGAAACCCTTTCAATCTAACAAGCAAATCATAGACGTTTTTGAATGCATCAATTGTAGGTAAAATCACTACTGTGTTTGTAAACTGAACTCTATGGACAAAAGACAGGAAACTGACGTCAGATGACATCTTTAACTTATCCATTAACTACTGCTGGAATATCCAATCTAAAAAACAAAAATGTGTGACCATAATACAATCCTTAGCCATTGTCAATTCTTTCAGCATATTCTCCAATTATCCAAATCATGGATGCCTAGAAAAATTAAGACACGTAAGTGAATAAAAAAATTAAGCATCTAAACAAAAATACAATAGATTACTAAGATATGTGCATTGACTAAGACCTTAGCCTCTGGTTCATCTAAAGTGTCCAGACTTTCACAAAGCGACTTTCACAAAGCGTAGCAATGATAGACTCATACCTGTAAAATTCAGTGAGAACAAAATAGTTATCATATAAACACACCATTTTTTGTGCAGAACAGAAATGGAGTTATAGATTGATAGTCCAAAAATATACAACAAATTAATTGAGAAGCAACTCACGTGTTAGGGTAGCGTCTGAAGATGTCTTTGATAACAATTATAGCTTCCTGAACAACATAATTAACTTTTATCTTAATCAGCTCGAGCAAAACGCTGATGCACCTTTTAGCAGCTCTCTCCAATTTAATTGCACATCTCCAAACCGCACGAACAGCTTTCCGCACAGAATCAACATTAACCTCTGTGGCATACTCCTTGAATTCCAAGAGCACCTACAAGAAGCTCTGTCAACGCTTGAACAGAGAGAAGTCACCTAGTACCAACAGAACTCTTAAGTCTCTCATAAGATAAACATGTCCAACAGATTTAGCAATTGAATTTCAAGTATAGGTATTAAAACAGTCCCTAAAATGCTTCTCTTGTCAATTTCTGTACTTCTCTATTGTATGGGGTCATAGATAAAAATAATAAACCAAAACTATAGCTAAAATCAAACATGAGCTAGAATCAATAGTAGCATGGGAGTTCCATAAAGGCAACCAATGTACAGCAACCCATAGCCTCATGATGTGTAACCACAAGTTAACCACATGGGAGTTCCACAAAGGCAACCAATGTACAGCAACCAGCCAGGGGTAGATTCTTGAAAGTAGAAAGGTGTAGTTTAAAGTTATTCTCCTGATCTCCAGCTACAAACACTGAAGAGGAACCCGTTTAATCTTGTGAAATGCAACAATACTCCCTTGATAATTCTGGAGTTAGAATATGGGTTTAACATAAATAAGCATACCTCATAGCCAATACACCTAACAGACACCATAACAGATACGATCAATGCATACCTCGGCAATATCATCCTTCATGCTCATAAAACTGTTATATATTGGTGGAGACGCTCCAGCAGTTCCCAGATTGCTCTTTTTTCTTTTTTGTCACCAAAAAACCTCCCATCTCCCCTCAAATAAAGGGGACCACAGCAACTGTCATCTTTTTTTTCTCTCACACATCCTCCATTCTGACATGTGGATCCCATGTGTTGGTAAAGGCTACTATCAGTGATCTGCTCTAACATCTCCTGTAATATTCCATAAAAAAAAGAACTATTGATTCCCACTGATAACATTCCATTAAATGATGATGCTCACAATCCTACTCCCTACCAACACCACCTCACCTCACCATGTGGTTCGTCCCTGCCTTCAGAATACATACACAGGCTGTCCCCTTTTTTAGGATCATCAGTCTCGTATGCACCCATCATTCTGCATCTATGGAATAGAGAAATCGGACCAGGTAACTTTGTTGAATAAACTATGACCCTTTTCCTCTCAAGTTTATCAAGTGGGTCTGCCGTAGCTTCTACCGGAAGCAAAACAGGTGTCACATACACTATCTGAATATCTGATAGCCGCCAACAGGAACCAACCATCACTCCTGAAACAGAGAAGAAATACAAATTGCTATCAATTTGCCAAATGGATAGTGCATGTAATGATGTTCTTCAACGAAACATGAAGACTCAAAAGGCTGACTTGAGATAAACAAGCATCAGAGGTCCTCAAATCCAGGTAAGCACCACTTGGTTTAATGCAGCTCTGAGGATTAAGCATTAACTGTGTCTGTGTGATAAACAAAAGCTAGCAGCAAAATAATCCGCTGAAGTAGAGAGGCCATTCACTCGTCTACTTGCATGTACCGAAAAGTACAAGATGTTGCACATCCTAATAAGTAATAACTAATATAAAGATGATGGTTGTTATCAGTTACCACAGTAGCTCACAACAAAAGTAACTTAGTAAACTACAGAGAGCCTAGCAATCAAGAAATGTGGTAGAGAAGTTAGTGATTACTAAAACAGTAAAGTGGCATGAGAATCAAGTTAACATCAATTAAAAAGGACTATCTCCCTCCACCACTCCATATGTATCATGGAGTAAATCAATGTTGTGATGGCACATGACACATTTCAGGTTGGATGGCCTAATAAATAAGCAACACTATGAGTAAACAAACACCTTGACTGCAGTAATGACATCCACCAATACAGGACCGTTGTGCATATGTGCTATATTTGCAGCAAACACAATATGACGAAAAACAATCAACAGTTGGATACCCGTGTCTAAAAGAAAATCCTGCAGCTAATGGAATCTGTATAGCCACAATCAGACACAGACAAAATATCAAGAAACTTACCAACTGATTCTCATTTTAATGGACAGTTGGTTCATGCTATCAGACAACAATTCAATTACAGATGTGCCATCTGAAACAAAAAAGGTAAAAAAGAATCAGTATAAACCAATTGTTATAACATTACAATTTACAAGAAAGTAGCTCAAAGAGCTGAGACCTCACCATGTGGGATGTTAGGTGCATCGGTTGATGAACTGCAACCTGCAGTGTTTGCTGGCCGTAGACCATTGATGATTTCAAAGAAATTCTGCAAGAATTAGGAGGGAAAACAAAGGTGGTTCCTTAGAAGACAAACCATATAAGATACGTTTCAGATTCAAAAGGAGTTTTGCAACAGGTATTCCGTTAATTTACCTCATTGGTTATGTTACCAACTTTAAATGCTCCCATATGAAGCTCGTGCTGCAGGCAGTAGAGGAGGATGCAAAGATTTGTAGAAGAATATAAAAACTGAATCATAATATGATTGAGGTCTTGGAGAATTATGATCACCCTCAAATTTAATTATATTTTGATCCCCCCTGCACACAAACAGGATATGAGGAAATAATTAAGAAAATGGCTCGCAAGATATGTAGCAGAAATAATCGACTACCAATCTCCATGTTATTTGTTAAAGGAAAAATTCCAAATTACTCCCCTCACCTATGGACAATATTCACATAACCCCCTAAAGTATTTTTTAGTTTATTTTACCCCGACACTCTTTTGAGTTGGTTTAATTTACCCCTTAAATTTTTTGTCTTTTTTTATTTCTTTATGTACAAACCAAGTTTTTATTTCAAATTTTGTTGGTTATCAGATATAATAGCATAATTTAGCCTAGAAAAAATATATTATATTTTTTTATAAATATTTTGATAGGTTAGGGATCAGATAAGATAATAACTTTAATGGTACAAAACTAAATATAAAATAATGATGAAAAATTCTTAACATATTTTTCTAGAATAAGTTATGATGTCCTTAATCACAAAAAATATAAACTTTAAATTCAACTTGTATATGGAAAAACAAAAAAAGACAAATCTTTTTATGGGAGATTTGACTTACCATGTGTCTAGTTTGTTAGAACCTCCTTGTAGACGATGTTCTTGGTATATGTCCCACAATCTAGTGTGGGATTCTTTCTTACACCCTTCCTCGACCTCTTCTTCCCATCGACGGCTGGGATGGCAAGGATCTTTATGTTCGAGCGGGCTGTCGCTCTAGATAGAGCAACACATAGTTGGCCATGAGAGAACACTGGTTCGGGCAAGTACACGCCAACATTGGGAATAGTCTGACCCGGTGCTTTGTTAACTGTCATTGCAAAACTAAGCCGTATAGGAAACTGCTTTCTTTTGAACTGGAAAGGGAACATCTCGTCATCGGAGGGACACAGAGGTATACGGGGCAGGAAAATCCGTTTTCCAGCGTACTGACCTAGTACAATTTCCGCGTCAATGCTATTTCTTTGGAAACCACGAACCACCAGCCTGGTGCCATTGCAAAGTCCATTCGCAGGGTCTATATTCCGAAGCAATATAACAGGGCACCCAATCTTGAGCTTCAAAACATGCGGGGGCAGCCCATTAGGTGTCAGCGTGTTTAGGAACTCAGGTGGGTAGTAGTTATGGGGATCATCCATGGCGCTATCGAAACTATGGTACACCATATGCTCCCCTTGAAAACGATCGATCATCTTAGCATTTATCATATCCACCCAGTCGTTCCGCGTTGACAGTATCGCCCTTGAAGTAATGTAGGTGGAATCTGACATATTTTCGTTGAGATTTGGGAAAACGAAGTCTATTAGATTGTCAAGGTCATTGTCACTCCCACTATAAGGCACGCATACCTCGTCAGGAAGACGGATGTCGCCATCACTATTTGTGACCTCAGTTCCACCACCTACGCGCAGCAAATACTCCGCAAACCAAGGGTCGTTTTTTGCCCTCATATTGCTAACAAGCTTTAAGTGGGACATAGACTCCCATAGGTAAGACATCCGTAGCGAAGAAGCGACCACTTGAGCCCTTGACCCTTTACGAACAACAGGCAAGACTTGTCTGAAATCCCCACCGAAGACAATGGTTTTACCACCGAATGGTAGTTCGGGCCGACCCATTATATCGCGCATGCTATTGTCCAGTGCCTCCACGGCTTGTCTCTTGGTCATAGAAGCCTCGTCCCAGATAATGAGAGATGCTTTCCGTAGCAATTCTGCGGTTCCACTCTGCTTCGTGAAGCTACATACACCGCCATCGTCAATAGTGAGAGGTATCTTGAAGCGTGAATGGGCGGTTCTTCCTCCAGGCATTATGGAAGCCGCAACGCCAGATGTAGCTGTTGCCACTGCAATTTTGCCCTGGCTGCGTAGCGTCGCGAGCAGCACTCTGTATAGATAAGTCTTCCCGGTGCCACCAGGTCCATCCACAAAGAACAATCCGTGTTGATCAGTGTCAACGGCAGATAGAATCTTATCATAGGCGACCCTCTGTTCCTCGTTAAGAGAGTCTTTGAGAGCCACATCTCCCACTGCCGCTTCGATACTTTCCTCCTCGTAAACCTCCCTAGCAGTACCAATAGCATCATCATACGTGTCGATGATAGGAGGAAGAAGGAATGTCTTTATGTCCTTTCCCATTGATTGCAGCATGTTCCTAATGTCAATCAATACCATCTGCTCAACATGAGTTTTACTCTGACTCCTGTGTTGATAGTCCTCTGACATAGCATCTAGGTGTTTCTGCCAGAGTACCGCCACGTCACTTGGCTCACAGTACACCAATATTGTGGCAAAAAGTCGTCGCAGCGCCGATGGCATCTGGAAAAGAGCACGTTCAGTGAGACAGTCATCCAGTGTGTTGTCCGACTCAAGCAGTCCCCTTCTCTCTGCAGCCTCACGAAAAGTCGGTAGCGTGACACCATCCATTGTCCTTAGATCCACATAGGAGGTGGCGCCAGTCACGTGGTTTAGGAGAACACGGAGGTAGTAGCGCTCCCCCTCGGCCGGATGAGCAGAGATTATTCTACCGACTTGTCCACCCGTATCTCGTTTCCTCCGTTGCCATACTTTGCCCTTACCACTCTGCCAAGTGTACCACTCAGGGAAGTCACGATACAGGATGCCCTGAGCCTCCTCGTGTAGCCTATTTGCCTCAAAATATGCTGTGAGCATTGACCTATCAGCACCTGGACGGTTGACGACTCGCTCGACCATTTGGCGCTCGTGAAACGCCACCATGTGCATGTTTGGAAGATGGAGCTGCAACTGCATCACAGGTGGAGAGTTCTGACTAAGCTCAAAGCCGTATATCCTCCATAAGGCCTCTGGAGGGGTCACCCACCTTGCATCTCTGTACTGCTTGATCTCATCTACATCATCATCTGCCTTGCTCGCATCTCTCATAACAACAGACGCACGATCATGGCCTTTGTATATGTACTTGAACATGTATTTAACAGCCTTGATGCTCCCGCACGCCTCAACATTGATGTGACAGTTGAAGAGCCGAAGGAGGTAAGGGTTGTAAGGGACAACCCATCTATTGTCCAATTCGAACCCTCGAACCTTTTCCTTACGCCCATCGTCACGACGTCTGTAAACAGGATATGAATCCTTCCCTTGCAAAGTTGTGTCACAGAAAGGCCGGGGGTAATGATTCTTGCATGATGCACGACCCTTAGTGCATGGGCAGATAGGATTTAGCGACCCGCACGGGCCATGCATCATATGCTTGATAACCATCTTCCGTAGTTCAGGATACTTTTTGTCTGGGATCTCGGCTGAGATCAAAAGGTCATACTGCTCAGGGCACGTGAGCTTGTACTTCCTCTGCATGATTAGTAGAAAATGGGCATGGGGCAAACCCCGCTTCTGAAACTCCACGACATAGACGTAGGCCCGGACCTTACCGAGAATATCATGTTTAGTCAGCCTATGCTTTAACTCTTGTAGCTTCGCGTGAAAGACACGCACTACAAGATCCGAACGATCTTGCGGTGTCTGCCCAGGGAGAAGCTCTGTCCTTATCTCATCCCAGTTGGGGTTACATGTCATTGTAAGAAAGATGTCTGGTTTCCCAAACTTCCGCACCAGAGCCATAGCATCCATATACCGACGTCTCATGTCACGAGACCGCCAATAAACGACGGTGACAGCACAGTTCGCTTCCCAACCTTTTCTGCTCTTATGTCTCCATCGAACATACTATCAACCAAGCCCTGGTACAGGTCAGCTCGTAACCGGTCCTGGTTCTTACGTATGAAATCTAAACGGGAGCTCTCAATCTTGATGTACGTGTCGACTGCGAACTGCTGGAAAAGCCGCTTACCATGAAGTATTGGATTGAATATCCCTGGACGAATCTGGAATTTGTAGCAGTAATAGTCACGTACGGACACACATAGATGATTAGGAGATTCTGCATACGTAAGGATTGATTATTTTGTGATGCCGAAAGGATAGTTAACAATGTGTTATGTAACAAATATCAAAGAAACAACTAACCAGCATCTTCATCGTTTGCATTACTTGCCCTATGCGTCGCACGATATGCATCCACTTCGCCCATGGATACACCGACCTTTGGTATGTTTGTATGCCATCCAAGTTCACCTCTAGGGAAGAACAGTGGATACGATAGTGCATCGTAGCATCCATGGTATGAGCGGATGCCGTGGCTTGACCTATCCTTCCCATGTAGCATAACGCTCTTGCTAAACTGGCCTCGCCGTTCGCTCCCCTCGATCTAGACAGCAGCGACCTCTGAAGTGAGAGGCGTGTTATATGTCTTCTGGTTCAACGTTTGGTCAAGGTTCAATGTGATACGATAGTCATCAAGGTTCTCAACATGGCCCATGCTCCTAAGGTGCTCAGAGTACGGGTTTTCACGGAGTATGCCAACTAATTGTTTAATAACATCTTTGTCTTTCTGTTGACATTCTTCGCGGCACTTACGGTACCGATGCTCGAGATTGGGATCATCATCGTAAAAGTAAAGCTCAAGGTGTTTATGCTCCGCCCCACCTTCCCTACCAAATGACTTGATATTGTGGTACATCATGCCTTGTGCCCGGAACGTGTATATACCAGAATCTCTCACATTAGTTGTCATACTATCGAGGCAACAATACAGTGAAGTGAAAGAGAAATGGCCATTAAAAAACCTAATGTTATCACGAAAGTGTCTAGCATCAGAGTCTGTACTATCCCACAACCTCCGGAGCTGGGGAGGGGTCTCCAGTGGGGCTAGCTCAACCTTCCCACCACGACAACAAAACCCAGGTGGCTCATACTCAAACTTCTTCGCAGTGCAATAACCGCAGTTGGGAACTGACTTCAGCATATGTGTTTCTTCAGGCACGTTACTGTACACTTTGTCATACGGGTCAGGCAAATCAGTGGCAGTAGATTCATCTTGAGTACCATCGATCTCGATGTCCTCGTCGATCTCATCATCTAATATTTTTTTTAGAAAAACAACGATTAAGACACGTGTAGTTATATAAGTCGTGGTATCATAATAAAAAAAATGAGGTACGCACATTGCCCAGCGAATAGGTATCCATCGTTCTCATCATCATCCTCATCCTCTTCGAATATGACACCCTCATCATCATCACCTGAATCGTGAAAATATGAGCCACGTAAAAGACAAGGGCATCTAGGGTGGGGGAAAATGTAATGTGAACAAAGATTTTTAACAAGTACCATTGGAAATGAACTTTGGCTTCGTATGTGTATGGTCCACTCCTTGTTCAACCATGCCTGCACTCACACGTTTAGTCGGACTACATGCTATCGTTGTCGTGCAATATTCATTTAAAATTGGTAGTAATTACCATTGTTGTGGAGCTCTGCATTCGGATGGGGATGTGTCCAATCGTCTTCTTCCATAGCGTCACAAATATCCTCGGTCACTGTAGCCACGTTCCTTGCAATGCCGGCTTCAAATTGTTGGTTTCGATGGCCTAAGGTAGCTGGTCTTGTCTCAGATAGCACATGATGTCTATGTCTTAGTGGCTCAGTAGACATATCGAGTGAACCAACATCCTTAGTCTGTGTTGAAGTTGGCAGGAAAGATGTCATGACGAATTCAGGGATAACCTAGTCACAAGTGGTAACTGAGGATCCATATGGTTCAATTCCATATGTTGTAGGACGTACAACCTCAGGGGTATATAATGGGTCCTCCATGGCGATGGACTCCTGATTCAAAGTGTCACCCTGCAGTGCTCTACGTTTTCTGCTGCACTCTTTGTTAGCATCTTTCCGTCTTGGTGTCTTATTATACAACCTAAGGCGTACACGTCTAGACTCCCTCTCGACGGGAGTCATGTTTTTGTACCGCTCACTAAAGTAGGCGGCCCTTTTCATAGTATGCTTAGGTATGTTATCAACAGTTTCATGCACACAACCTGGAATAAGGCATGTCTACGTTTAACGATTTGAAACATGCTGTTTTTTGCATATTTAGCCAAGCGAACAATCATGTACCTGGTGTCAAAAGGTCTTTACTTGTGACAATGTTGTTTGCCTGGAATGTCTCATTCCTATGCAACCAATCGCTATCATCACATGCATCCAGATTTACTTGTTCGTCTCCACCTACATTTAGCATTTTAGCATAAGTAAAGAGTTAACATAATAGATAGTGCAAATGTGACAAAAATTAAGATTCTTATACCTGCAATATCTTGTGTTGACAAATGTGTGAAATCAATGGTGCTACAGTCATCTGGAAAGCTAACCACCTCACATGCCTGGTCCGTATTAACGTCTTCTTCATATATCACCCATTTACAAAAGGCAACACATCAACTTTGTATAGTACACACATGTAGGTATAACAATTAAAAAATTAACTTTTCATCACCTCTAGATGATAGTGGCTCTATCGATAGTCCTTTATTTCGTTGACGTGCTTCACGACGCTTCCTATTTTTCTCATTCTTTTCTTCAACAGTCATCGCAGCATATCTTTCCCTATCCCTTTGCCTCTTACGTTCCTTAGCATCGACAATTGGTCCAAGCGAGTTCGATTCATTTTGATTACCTACAATGCAAATTTGTGGATTAGTGTTCGTACTTAATACGTTTCGACACGCATGTAATAAGCTTTATACCTGTAATGATGGTGTTTGAGATGTCTGTGAATGGTGTGCGACCAACATTGTATCCTATCTGATCCATAACAAGAAGAGTGCCCTACAAAACATGAGCACATAAACAACACTGAAAGAGGGTAGACAATCGGTAGTCCTTTTATATGCGCTCATCCAGTTAAACAGATATAGCTCTATCAAACAAAACAAACAAGGGTATCAAATATATAGAACACACATAAATAGAATCTGAAATGAACAACCAAGCTCTACAATGATTAAGAAGCTTACTTGGTATGATAACAAGCAAATAGAAATATCGCTGAACATGATATAGAAAAAATATAGACAACAAATGTTAGATAATTCACCATAATAGATAAATTTTGTTTGGACATTTTAAATCTAACCAATCTCTACTACTCTATAAGCATGTAACGTGGACGTCCACACCGACCATGGTGAAGCTTGCCCCCACCTATCCTCTCCCCGCAGCCGCAATCCCCGCCTCTCCTCTCCCGCAAATCTCGCTGCTGCTATGCCAGCCTACGTGTCGATCCGCGGCTACTCGGCAGCATACTCCATGCGTGCATGCTCCTCGGCAGCTACGCGTCGATCCGGGCAACAGATTGTGCCCCGGCTCCTCGCCATGTACGCACGCATGCTCCTCGGCAACACAATCAAGCGCATGCTACTCGGCAGCACAATCAATAAATCAATCCGGCCAACAGATTGCCCCTAGATCCGGCCAACGATTGCTCCAATCGGCCCAAATCGAGAAATAAATCACCTTCCATCAAGGAAACGAGGAGAGGCTTCCATGGAGAGCATCTGCGGTCGAGATTGGTATGGGAGATTGGTGCGACGAGCTATTTTTTTCGTTTTCTTTTTTCTGGCCGCCGTTTGTGAAGCATTTTGCTGCACGTGTACGGTTCAAATCATGAATCCATATCTATTGTTTTTTAACACAATGGCAGAAGCTCAATTTAAAAGTGAGCAAAGGGAGTTACCAATTGTTCCGTCCGTACAATTTTAGTGGATCAGAATAATAAATTTATTTACAACTTTTAAAGTCCATCACATGTTAAATATGACAGGTTCACTGTGTAATTGGAAATTCCCTTTCCCAGACCTCTACAATTTTTAGGATCCTTTAGCACTGATACTCATATTCACTTTTCCATCTCAATGCTTATAGGCATCATCGTCTTAGACTCCCAACAATGTTTCAGTTTACGTATTGCTTGTTGTAAATTAAATTTCAATGCATCTAACTTTGGTGCTTGTTCATGCCATCCTTTTTAGGTCTCGGCTTTCCTTTTGCACCATTTCTCTGAGGTTGCTGATTACAGCTTTACAGCTAACATGAGACAGAGGTTTTTAAACATTTCTCGGCTTATGCTTATAGTTTCTGTGTGCTTCTATGTTTTCAGTTTATGCCATAGTTTTAGAAGCCTGCTTAACTACTGGTCGGTTAATGCTCACTGCTATGGGTTAAACCAATATGAGGATTCAGGAAATTAGTGCATCTTAATTGGCATTGGTACACTTCTAATTTTGGTCATGATTATTCTTGGATTTAAGACAGTAGGAACAATGTTGTCTGTAGTCGTGGAGCTAATTCAAGACAATTCTCATGGACACATAATGCTTTGGTTTATTATCCGGGTGTAGGCCATTTTTACCTTCTTAACTACTTCCTCCGATTTTTTTATATGACGCTACTTAGTTTAAAATTGAATTGACCAGCGTCATACATAAACGATCCGAACGGAGGTAGTATTCTCTATATGCAAGTAATTTTATATCTTGTAGGTGTTTTTATGTTCTCTTTCTTCATTGCCCTTCCTAAATAATGTGACTCGTGTGTTAATGAACCATCACTCCCACTTCCCATCGTACTATATAAATGGTATTGGTCCTTTTACAAGAACATCTTTCAATAATAGGATATATTAGCATAATAATTAGTTTGTTATACTAACAATTCTGACTATGCATATTCTATTAATGCAGACAACCAAGTTCTTCCTCTCATCTTTTCCTTGCCTAGCTAATGTTCATGAGCTTTAGGAGTTTGGATAGTCTATACAAATGTATGTCCTGATTAGTGTCATGAACACTGCCTCGATTCATAAATGTTTTTCGTAAAGTACTTCAAACTACACAAACAATTTTGTATATGAGAGTACATTTATCGTTTTAAATGGTTGTGGCAGGGGAAAGCCGAGTCAGCAGGGTTCGTCATGTGGCTGGAGTTATCTCAGAGTTTAGGGTTTAGGGAAATTAGCAGTGATTGTTTTTCACTCTAATGAAACACTTGGTAAGCCGTCTCTCTTAGTTGTATATTTGATTCTGATTGTTTGAAGCCATTAATACAATCGTTGCTATTTGAACTTAGATTTCAGAGGCCAAATAATTATGGTATCTGCAGAGTTGGGCAAGTGTCTTAATCTGGTTTTGGGACTGGTTTCACCCATGACATTTTCATTTTTAGCAAATAGAGCCTCTCTGCAAAGTATACTTCAATTATCAATTACAAGTGCAGAACTGGAATGTCTATACACAAAGGAGTGCACATTTTAAACCCTTGTTGTCCATTAGTTATTAGTCTAAGAAGTAGTTATTTAGATGTCTATACACAAAGTATCAAGTAACTAATTTAAGAACCAAATACAAGATGGAAAGACTCCTCGATGCATACTATTTCAGCATTTCCGCGAAACATTTCAGCCATTATCTGATGATAATCACAGAAATGTAGTCAAATGTACTACAGTTCATTGTAATGTAAAATTTATTTATTTAAATTGTTGATATCTGGGAATATTCTATCAGAGCAAAACATTTCAGCCATTATCTGATGATAATCACAGAAAGAAGTTTTTATTACTATAAAGCATCAGCTTATATCGTTCTACCATTGCTTTGGGCGACATCAGAGGGAACGGAGCCACGGAGGCACGCGAGTGGGGCATGGGAGTGTGGACGCTGACGTTGCTAAATTAATGTAGTAGTATAGATTAATAAATCAGACAACATCACACTTCATCCCATTCAAATTCTATGATTAGTCACACCTACAAGGGGAGGCTAAGGTGACAATATAGCAAAATTGGAAGCAGCATATTGGTCCAGGGAAAAACAACTTACATACCCCCTTCTTATTTTTTGCATAATCCATCTCTCACATGGACAAATAAGTTAAGTGCAAAACTGGTTATCTGTCAGGGTTTGCATGAGCACCAGATGATTACAAAATGACGAAAATAAGTTTGCATGAGCACCGTTATGTGATGCATCTAAAAAATATTTCTCACTGTTAAATGAAGGGCAGCAATTCAAGGAGAAGAGGACACATTATCCCTATCATTTTGTGGTGGAGGGAGCTAGTGTTCTCCAGGTTGTGTCATCTTAAGTTGCTATGATATAATCGCATAGGCCCTTGTGATTGCCTCCAACTCTGTTGTTGCCTTTTCAACTGCGACTATAAGCTAAATCTTTTTAGCTACTGCTAGTAGCTAAACTGTTTTCTATGGCCATCAATTATAAACCCAAAGCTAAGCAAAACTGCAGCAGCAATTTGCCATGGCAGTGATGTCGAACTGATACCTGGTAGGACAAGTATGGTAGTAAATGACCAATAGATCACAAAGGACATTCTAGTTTCAGTGTTTTGATACTAATTGAAGCACCAAATGATACTGCGATATTTTCAAGAATACAAACAAGATAAAAGGAACTAATCTAGTCTGGTCCAACCTTGAAATGGTACCCAGAGAAGATTTGGGCCTAAAAGCAGGGCAGATAGAAGAATGAGGAAGTGGAATGCATATAGTCCGATGACAAAATTCTCTAGCAAGCAACTGACTGTGGTCTAGCTATAGGGATCCATGGAGTCCTGGTCCTAGTCTTTGTCTTTGAGCACGCCATGAGGGTCCTTGAGCATGTTAAATATATTCTGCAGAATTAAGGGAGGGGACAAACGACAAGTTCAGGCATAATCTAGGTTGCTTCTTTATTGTGATGTTTGATTTGATTGTATATGATTTTCATCCTCTCAAAAATTTAAAACTTCTCTTTGTGAAATATATATTTTATTACATGCATGCAAGATTTGTGGAATTTGCTTGGGTCCTGCTTTTTAACAATTACTACCCCATTTTTTTGTGTCCCTCATTAGAAGTTTAACACAAGTAGGATCATGACTTGACATAGGGAAATTAAAATAGCCCGGTTCATCCACTTTAAAACGTCATATTAAATTGTGGCAGCTCCATGTTACTCTTTTGTGCTAAACGAGGAAAAACAGCAGGGTGAATAATCCATATTTCATCAAAATAATGAAGAAAAAAGATTTACCTTCACTGCTAAGAGCTACACGCCTACACCCACATATCCCCATATCAATTAGAGCAAAATAAACAAAGGGGCATGGTAGAAAATAATCAATCAACCTCAATACAGATTCATCAAACAAGATCAGAACAATAGATACACAATAGAGTTACCTCCGTTCTAGCTCAGTAATGCTGTCAACTTGAGTCTGGTTGTACTGAACCAACTCAGAGAACAAGAATGCAAATGCACTCAAACTGACCTACAATAGGCAAAATACTAAATAAGCCCGTATGGTAAGAAAAAGGCAATGAGAGAAAGCAAACTTCCTAGAAAACTTAGAGATCATCAAGCATATCAGGAAAGCTCATCAGTTTTTGACCTCTCATTTGCAAAAATTGACAGGAACTTTAAAAGGGGGAGTAACATCAACATTCAACAAAGGACCCAATTCAGATATCAGTTTCTTGTGGAAAGCAAAACAATCTCAGATGGCTGGGATTGGGAATGAATAATAAATTTGACAGCAGGGATCAGGAGCCAGGGTGTTAATGCAACATGGCAGTCAAAACTCCAATAAATCATTGTTTCCAGAGTACTATGGTAAAGACGACCCTTTACCATAGCTATATAGATGCAAAAAACTTATTTTATATATCAGAAAAATGAAGAAAAAATGTTGCTACCGTTCTTCCACCTGACAGGTCATGCATTAACATGGTTTATGTGCCTATATGAGAGAACTGCTTCTTGGCCCTTTTTTCTGAAACTACTAAATGGTTCAAACTTTTGCCAAGAAAGAACTCTCTGGGATAAACTCATGGGCTGGGATGACAGAAGGAATAAACAGATCCATTTTTAACCTAGATCTATCAGGCGAAAATTCTATGGATGGGGACAGGGTCAGCGCCAAGCAACAGAAATGGATTTTTTTTGGCGTACCAGTTCTCTTTGTTCCACCAAACAAGCATTACTAAGCAAAGATCCAACATAGAAACGCCTCCTTTCAACAAAATAATAGGTAATATTCACATATCGATAGAACAAGAAAAGAGGGAACGAAGTCCTGTACCTACGACGACGGTATGGCGCCCTCAAAGAGCAGCGCGCCGGGACGATCGACGGCGGCAGGAAACTTGCTCCCGACGCAGCTGACTCCGCGGTGGTGAGCTTGGCGCGTATGCGGGGGCAACCGACGGCGGCGTCCCAGACAACGATGGCCTCGAGTAGGGAGTTGAAGGGGTCGCGGTAGCGTGAGCCGAAGGATTCGAGCGTAGTGGGGAAGTGTGCGTGAGGGGAGGGGAGCTGGACGGTGGGACGTAGAGGGGGCTAGAAGGCGGCGGTCGTGGGGCGAGGCGGGGGCATCGTGTGAGGGGGGCGCCGGGGCGGGGGCACGCCCTCTGAGGAGTAGTGATTTAGCAGCAGGCGAGGAAGGGATTCGCGGGGTCAAGAATGGAGTCCTTGGAGGTGGCCCCCGTCGGAACGAAGGTGTGATGCCTCCAGTCGCGACTCGAATCGAGGTCGGAGGCGGAGGGGGAAGCAGTTAGGGCGACGAGCGTGGAGACGAAGGAAGGGAGTGGGTGTGGGAGGGGAGGGGTATCTTGGCGGCGTTGATGGAAAGGGGCCGACGGCTGGATTTCTCGTGACGATGGAGCCGGGGCGGGGGCACGAGTGTGGACGCTGTACTTACGATCTTAATAGAGTAGTAATGATTAACATAATATAGATAAATGACAGTTTCGTTTTTTGAAAAGAAGGGCAATGGCAAGAACTTAAAAAAGAGTAAATCTGCGGTTAGATGAATTTTTTAGGCACGGACCCGAAGAAAATGCTTTCCCCTTCTCAGCTAAAGTGACCGTGGCACATTAGCCCGGGTGATACTGCGGTGGGCCCGCGTTTTGGTTCCTCCGCCATTCGACGCCACCGGTGTGCCGTCTGGTCCGTCTACCAAGCTGGAATCGGTAGACCGTTTCGTTCCATTTGTCCCCACACGCGACTAAAATTTACATCACCTCGAACGGCGGCGGCGGCGGCGGCGGCGGTTTCTCATCTGCGGCGCCTCTTCGATGCTGTGAGTGCTTCCTTCCTGTTCCTAGTGGTGCCGCTGCTCCTTTGTCTTGTCAGAGGGAGAGGGGTAAGAGGCCGGCGGACGAGATCTGGGGTTTCGGCGGCGGCGAGCTGCGATGTGCTGCTGGATTGATGGTGGGTGGGAAACGGGGGAGGGAGTTCTCGATCGAGTTTGAGGTTCATTTTCGGCCAGGATTTTACGCCTCAGTGATACCTACTGGCGGGGTTCTGATCTCTCCGCCTGGGTGCCGGATACCGGTCGCTCCTTGTCTTGATTCGTTGCGTGATTAGCATCTCCGACCGATGAGGCTCAGGCCTCAGTGGCAGGGGCAAATCGCTGCTGATCCGTTTGCCGCGGTGTTTTTGCTGCCCAAGCTCTCAGTAACAGCAGAAACGCGTCCCAGTTGTGCGTTTTGGTGGCTAACAATTTTTTTTTAAAAAAAACGCTGGCAACCGAAAAAAAAAAACTTTCCCACCTGACATCTTGCACAGGAGCAGCAAAGAGCTTGCTCCTCAATTTTGGGAGATTACACAGCAGAAAGAGAGACTTCTATGGGGTGGAGGGGCTCATCATGCTCACGGAGTCGTGGTGTGGTACACACTTTTATGTGCGGTCATCCTAATGGTATGGTGGACGATTGATCCATTGACAGCTTCTGTTTATCCATTACAGGTTTGCTTTGCCAAGGCTTTGATCCCAGATGGGGATCTCGTCGGGTGCAGACTTCCACCAGCAGCCCACCCCACAGGCCGTGCTGCCGCCACGCCCCCATGGCCGTGCGCCGACGCTGCAGACGTCTCTCTCCCTGGCTGGTTCCGCCTCGCCGGAGCAGGTCGGGTCGCCTCCGGACACACAGGAGCCGCTGTCGAACTCCGACGCGGGGCATGACTCCGCCACAGAGAGCGCCAGCTCACGGGAGACTTGGCCTGGGGAGCCCGGCAAGAGTGGTGGCGGCGACGCTCCTCCCGTGGCATCAGCACCGATAACTGCACTGAGGATAGCTGATAATAAGGAGAAGGAGGTGGTTGGTAATGGCGTCGCCGAGCTGCAGGCCTTTCGGAGTAGGATCCCGAGTGCAGGCCGGATGACTCTCAGGGAGGTTGCTTGGGACAGGGTGGACCTCGTTGCTGAGAAGATGAAGGGTATGAGCGATGAGCTGCTGGACGAAACCAAAGCCGAGCTGCAGTCGATTCTGGAAGGGACTGGCGGTCAGCACCAGATTCAGGAGTTCATGTACCTGCAGAAGCTTCTTCAGGGCAGGGTTGATCTCACCCTGCCCATCCTTTTGATGGCTCACCATGTGCAGCTGGAGATCCTGGTTGCCATCAAGACTGGGATACAGGCGTTCTTGCACCCGAGCGTCGACATACCCCAGATCCGCCTCGCTGAGATTTTCCTGTACAAGAGGTGCCGCAACATTGCTTGCCAGAGTGCTGTGCCTGCTGAGGAGTGCAAGTGTAACATATGCAGTAACAGGAACGGGTTTTGTAATCTCTGCATGTGCGTGATCTGCAATAAGTTTGATTTTGAGGTCAATACGTGCCGCTGGGTTGGGTGTGATATCTGCTCGCACTGGACTCACACAGACTGTGCAATTCGTGATGGAAAGATTGGGACTGGGCAGACGATTAAGAACGGCGTTGGCCATGCAGAGATGCTTTTCCGGTGCCAGGCCTGCCAGAGGACATCTGAACTGTTTGGATGGGTTAGGGATGTCTTTCAGCAATGTGCACCCAATTGGGACAGGGATGCCTTGCTGCGTGAGCTTGACTATGTTTGCAAGATATTCCGTCTAAGTGAGGACTCAAAGGGGAGGAAATTGTTCAGAAAATGTGCTGAGCTAGTTGAAAGATTGAGGGGTGGTTCTGCTGAATCAATGACTCCTAGAATTCTGCTACAAGCGCTGCAAGGTACGCGTGGTTTGTTAACTTAACTTGTATGTGACATGGAATGTCTCACGCATAGCTTACTTGTGGTCTTGCAATTTATCTACCCATTTTTCGGTCTATTCTTATCTATGCGCTTAGTTGAATTGAATTACCTGTGGTGCTTATTTCCCGCTGCAACTATGGTTGGGATTTTGTGCTTTAATTGCTTATAGGTATAAATGAGTGATGCAAAAGTGTTACTTGTCAAATACACAGGATGTTGTATGGACTTCTTGTTATTTGGTATAAGTTAGTTTGCACGATCAATTTCAGTTGATAGTTCGTTTCTTCAGTTTGGATTTAATTTCAGTAAGTAGTTCTTTTGTTCAGGTTGGACTTAGCTGCAGTTTGTGCATAGGCATGCATGGCATGATTGCCTTTTCTTTTCCCGACTCTTGAATGGAGCACATTTAACACCCTCTTGTATTTTCCCAGAGCTGGACATTGATTCCTCCAAGAACTTTGAGCACCAAGAGCCAGGGCGGCTGATCACTCCCCAGGAGGCCTGCAACCGGATCGCTGAGGTCGTCCAGGAAGCAGTGAGGAAGATGGAGATGGTGGCCGAAGAGAAATTGCGGACGTACAAACGCGCCCGCCTCGCTGTGGAGGCGTGCGACAGGGAGCTGGAGGAGAAGGCCCGGGAGGCCCAGGAGCTGAAGGTGGAGCGGCTGCGGAAGCTGCAGCAGGCGGAGGAGCTGGAGAGCATCATCCGGCTGAAGCAGGCGGAGTCGGAGATGTTCCAGCTGAAGGCGAGCGAGGCCCAGGAGGAGGCCGAGCGGCTGCGGAGCGTCGCGCTGGCGAAGCGGAAGTCGGAGGCGGCGGGGCAGGACTACGCGAGCATGTACCTCAAGCGGCGCCTCGAGGAGGCCGAGGCCGAGAAGCAGTACATCTTCGAGAAGATCAAGCTGCAGGAGAACCAGCATGCCACGAGCAGCAGCGGCGGGGGTGCCCGCCTCGGCGGCGGAGCTCCCTCCGCCGGGGAACCCTCGCAGGCGATGATGCTGTCCAAGATCCAGGACCTGCTGAAGAACGTGCGCAGCGTGCCGTCCGGCAAGCCAGATGGGCAGCGCTCCAAGTAGCAGTAGCGTCGTGGGGTGGGCTCGGCTGGGCGGGAACTGCCACTCCATCGGCCTGCTGGTTGTTACTACTTGTTATTAGACGTAGTAGTTGTTAACTAGCAGTGTAGTAAGTTTACATGATATATATACTGCATTTTTTTGGGGGGAACAAAATGTTGATTACCTGCGCAGCATTGTCCTAGGTGTGTTTAGTAGCGACTTGTTTTCACTGATTATGTGATATGTATGAATTGTATGTGCAGGTGATTCAAGTGTAACCAAACAGCGTAGCTGCTGTACGGATAAGTGCTAAGGCTGTCTGTAGCGGTAGGGGTACTCTTCTCGTAACCGTTCTCCCTATAAATTCTTCTATATATCCCTCTACACATTAAATATATATTTTCACCTAACTAACATAACCAACTTATTTTTCTATTTTCTTTTTCCTTTTCGACACGTCCGCCATGTCGCCATGTTGGAATTTATTTTTTGTTAAGTAAAAAAATATTTGTGGTTTATAAATTGTGCAGAACATACAAACATAATTTAAGTTAAATTTAATTTTGGAAATCCATAACAAACTTTATTATTGTGCGTCGTCTAGATTTTTCTTAAACATCGAGACATGAATATTGAACCAAACTTCCGTTGGAAGCACACAACGAACAGTCGTACGCAGCAAGCCACGGTTGGCTTGCAGCGGAAGACACGAGCTTCCCACACAAGCCACATTCATCTCGCCTATATATATGTATACGTGCTCCTCCCAATTCTGCGCACATCCCACACAACTCTAGCTAGTTAGACATTGTTTGTTGTGTCCTTTCCATAGGGACGATGATTCTGATTCGAGTGATACTGATGACAACACACTTATGCTTGTCACTCTTTTTACCCTCAACATTGAGGCTAGACGCCGTCTCCATAGACGATCCGGTATACCTCGCCGCATCATAAACAGGGATCATTATGTTGGAGAGAACCTCATCCACCATCACTACTTCGGCCCGAACCCACTGTATCCACCCCACGTGTTTCGTAGAAGGTATGAAGTTCATACTTTTATTGATATGTTCTCTCATTACCATTGTCTTCATATTTTACGTATTACATTTTATAGGTTCCGCATGAGTAGGTCGTTGTTCATCCGCATTATGGAAGGAGTGCAACAACACGATACTTACTTTACTCAACGGGTCGACGCAACAGGCCTGGCAGGACTCGGCCCCCTTCAAAAAGTATGTGCGGCAATGCAGATACTTGCTTATGGGTTACCTACTGATGTCGTAGACGAGTACATTCAAATAGGGGAGTCTACCGCTTGGGAATGCCTTAATCATTTCTGTCGCGCATTAATTGCACATTTTAGTGGGTGGTATCTACGAACTCCTAATGAAGCTAACATTGCACGTATCATGCACAATAGCAAGTCGAGGGGGTTTCCAGAAATGTTGGGTTCCATAGATTGCATGCATTGGGAGTGGAGGAACTGTCCAACCGCGTGGCGTGGATAGTTTGGTGGCAGAAATAGAAAACCTACCATGATACTCGAGGTTGTAGCAACGTACGATCTATGGATTTGGCATTGCATTTTTTGGCATGTCCGGGACAAATAATGACGTCAACATGCTACACCGATCACCAGTATTTGACCCCATGACAAGCGGTCGAATACCACCCATGAATTACACAATCAACGGTCATGCATACAACTTCGGTTATTACCTTGTTGATAGCATTTACCCCAACTAGCCAACTTTTGTGAAAGCTATTAGACACCCTTATGAGGAAAATAAGGTATATTTCACAAAAATGCAAGAAAGTTGCAGAAAGGATATTGAGCGTGCATTTGGAGTTCTTCAAGCACGATGGGCGGTGCTACGTGGTCCTGCGTACGGTTGGGATCGTAACCGTTTAACCGAGATAATAACAGCATGCATCATCATGCACAACATGATTGTCGAAAACGAAGGTGACTTTGCAGGAAACACTGGTTTTGGAGAGACCAATTCTGGCATTGAACCATGTCAACTAATTCAAGAAGGATGCTCCGAATGGGTAATTAATCACTTCGATCTTCGTCGGCAAGAAAGGTCTTCCACACTACAAAATGATCTTGTCGAGCATTTGTGGGCTCACCGTGGAAGTATGTGAGCTTATGTATACTTCACTACGTACTGGCATCTGAAATTCAATAAGTATAATGTCCGACGTGGCTTAGTTATTTTATGGTCGTTCTGACACAAGTAATGGTTCAGTGGTTTCAGTTATGCAAAACTATTATGCCACATTACACTTGTACACCCTACTTTACAAACAAACGACAACATAAGCACGCGACAAATAATCATGTCTTTGCAAATACAACTCAAATATTATGCAGTATTTGAAAGTCGCCTAGAGGGGGGTAAATAGACGGAACCTGAAATTTATAAACTTAAACACACACTAAGGCCAGGGTTTAGCGTTAGAATTAAATTTAAGGCGGAAGATTGTTTCTCTTGCCACGAGTTGCTCAAATAACGCGGATGACGTTTGGGAGCAAACTCAAATCAATATTGGCAAGGAAATGTTAGAGAGAGAGGAATGAGTGCAAAACAAATCAAGTGAGAATCAAAGCGAGTAGACACGGTGATTTGTTTTACCGAGGTTCGGTTCCAAATAACCTAGTCCCCGTTGAGGAGGCCACAAAGGCCGGGTCTATTTCAACCCTTTCCCTCTCTCAAACGGTCACTTAGACCGAGTGATCCTTTTCCTTAATCTCATGGGTCACTTAGACCCCGCAAGGACCACCACACACTTAGGTGTCTCTTGCTTCGATTACAAGTCTCTTGAGAATAAGAAGGGAAAAGAAAAGGCCAATCCAAATGACAAGAGCAACAAAAGAAACAAAAACTCTCTCACACAAGTCACTAAGTGGTTGAGATGATTTTGCGACTTGGAGAGGATTTGATCTTTGAATTGTGTATTGGAGTGAATGTTATTGCTCTTATATTGAATGAGAACTTCAGAAAACTTGGATGAAAGTGAATGAGGTGGTTGGGGGTATTTATAGCCCCAACCACTTCATAGTCGTTGGCTCAGCTTGCTGGCGATGGGCGCACCGGACAGTCCGGTGCACGCCACGTCAGCGCATCCGTTAGGGTTCGGAGTAGTTGACAGTTGGAGCGTCTTGTCGTCTTGCTGCACTGGACAGTCCGGTGCCACACCGGACAGTGCGGTGCCCTCTGACTTCTGTGCTCTGACTTCTGCCGCGACATTGTTCATCACTTTAGCTCTGCACAGTCAACCGTTGGCGCGCAGGGAGCCGTTGTTCCGCTGACTCACCGGACAGTCCGGTGCACACCGGACAGTCCAGTAAATTATAGTGGAGCGTGCCCAACAGAAACCCGAGAGTGGCTAGTTCATCTCCTGGTTGGCTTGGTGCACCGGACAGTCCGGTGCAGCAAGACGACAAGACGCTCCAACGATCAACTGCTCCGAACCCTAATGGATGCGCTGACGTGGCGTGCACCGGACAGTGCACAGTGACTGTCCGGTGGCGCACCGGACTGTCCGGTGGCGCACCCGGTGCGCCCATTGCCAGCAAGCTGAGCCAACGAATCTAAGTCTTGCTCCAATTTTTGATTGAGTCCCTAACTGAATTTTTTTCTTGGTTTGTGTTGAATCTTATGCACCTGTGATAAATGGTATCTAGACAAACTAGTTAGTCCATGTGGTTTGCGTTGTAAGTCAACCAAAAAATCGATTATATGAAATGGTTAATGCTCATTTCCCTTTCAATCTCCCCCTTTTTGGTGATTGATGCCAACACAAACCAAAGCAAATATGAAGTGCAGAAATGTAACTAGTTTGCATTTATGATGAATGTGCATAGGTTACTTGGAGTTAAACCAACTGAAAGTATCACTAAGTGTATATGGATTGCTTTTCTTCTTCGTAACATTTTGGACCACATTTGCACCACTTGTTTGTTTTTGCAAATCTTTTAAAAAAACTCTTTCAAAATATTTTGCAAATAGTCAAAGGGATAGAAATATGATTGCAATAAGCATTTTTAGGATTTGAAAATTTCTCCCCCTATTTCAAATGGTTTTCCTTTGACTAAATAAAAGCTCCCCCTGAATGAATTCTCCCCCCAGCTTTCAAGAGGGTTTTTGAAATAGATACAAATTCAAAATTGACTTTTAAAGGAACCAATTGAAAAATCATACCAATTGAAAATTCATTTTGGGGCTAACTCAAAAATCAATAGAAATAAACATTTCCTTTTTGAAAGATCTTAATACTAATTTGAAAATACACTAAAATTTTAAAATGGTGGTGGTGCGATCCTTTTGATTTGGGCTTAATACTTTCTCCCCCTTTGGCATTAATCGCCAAAAACGAAGAACTTTGAGAGCCCTTTTGCATTTTCTCCCCCTTTGGGGCCTAATACTTTCTCCCAAATGGTGAAATAAATATTAGTGAAGGGTCATACCAATTGAGAGTTTGCGGAGTAATGGCAAAGGGTAAATGATACCGTTAGAGTGGAAGCCTTGTCTTTGCCGAATACTCCATTTCCCTTTCAATTTAAGACTAATCACAGAGATACACTTGAAAGCACATTAGTCTTAGCCTTGGCACAAGAAGAATAAGAAATATGAAATTGTACCGAATGAAAGAGACATGATCAAAGGTATATAAAGTATCTATGTGTGTTGTGTTTCAAAATTCCGAGAATAAAATATATTTAGCTCATTCCTTAGTTTGCTAAAAGTTTTCTCATATAGTGGCTTGGTGAAGATATCAGCTAATTGGTTTTGGGTATTAACATAAGCAATTTCGATATCCCCTTTTGTTGGTAATCTCTCAAAAAGTGATATCGAATATCTATGTGCTTAGTGCGGCTGTGCTCAACGGGATTATCCGCCATATGGATTGCACTCTCATTATCACATAGGAGAGGGACTCTGCTCAATTTATAGCCATAGTCCCTAAGGGTTTGCCTCATTCAAAGTAATTGCGCACAACAATAGCCTGCGGCAATGTACTCGACTTCGGCGGTGGAAAAAGCTACTGAATTTTGTTTCTTTGAAGCCCAAGACACCAAGGATCTCCACAGAAACTGACAAGTCCCTAATGTGCTCTTTCTATCAATTTTACACCCTGTATAATCAGCAACGAAATATACTATTAAATCAAATGTGGATCCCTTGGGGTACCAAAGCCCAAACTTAAGAGTGTAAACTAAATATCTCATTATTCTTTTCACGGCCCTAAGGTAAACTTCCTTAGGATTTGCCTGGAACCTTACACACATGCATACAGAAAGCATAATGTCCGGTCGAGATGCACATAAGTAAAGAAAAGAACCTATCATCGACCGGTATACCTTTTGATCTACGAATTTATCTCACATATCGAGGTCGAGATGCCCATTAGTTCCCAATGGGTGTTTTGATGGGTTTGCCAAACTTCTTAAGTATGTCTTGAATGTACATAGTTTGGCTGATGAAGGTGCCCTCTTGGAGTTGCTTGATTTGAAATCCTAGGAAATACTTCAACTCTCCCATCATAAACATCTCGAATTTTTGAATCATGATCCTACTAAACTCTTCACAGGATGACTTGCTAGTAGACCCAAATATAATATCATCAACATAAATTTGGCATATAAACAAGTCTTTTGCAATTGTCTTAGTGAAGAGAGTAGGATCGGCTTTACCGACTTTGAAGTCATTAGTGATAAGAAAATCTCGCATGCATTCATACCATGCTCTTGGGCTTGCTTGAGCCCATAAAGCGCCTTTTAGAGTTTATACACATGGTTAGGGTACTCGCTATCTTCAAAGCCGGAAGGTTGCTCAACATAGACCTCTTCCTTGATAGGGACATTGAGGAAGGCACTTTTCACGTTCATTTGATAAAGCTTAAAGCCATGATAAGTAGCATAGGAAAGTAATATACGAATTGATTCAAGCCTAGCTACGGGTGCATAAGTTTCACAAAGTCCAAATATTCGACTTGTGAATACCCTTTGGCTACAAGTCGGGCTTTGTTCCTTATCACCACACCATGCTCGTCTTGCTTGTTGCGGAATACCCACTTGGTACCTACAACATTTTAATTAGGACGTGTAACTAAATGCCATACCTTATTCCTAGTGAAATTGTTGAGCTCCTCTTGCATTGCCACCACCCAATTCGGATCTCTTAATGCATCTTATATCCTGTATGGCTCAATAGAAGACACAAAAGAGTAATGTTCACGAAAATTTGCAACTCGAGATCTAGTGGTTACCCCCTTATAAATGTCACCAAGTATGGAGTTGACAGAGTCATCCCTTTGAATTGCTTGGTGGACTCTTGGGTGTGGGTGTGGCGGTCTTTCATCTCTAATTTCTTGATTATCTTCCATGTCTTCATTATCCTCATCTCCCCCTTGATCATTGTCCTTCTCTTGAGGTGGATCATCCTCTTGATCTTCATCTTCATCATCTTGAGCCTGATTCTCATCTTGAGTTGGTGGAGATGCTTGCATGGAAGATGACGATTGATCTTATGCTTGTGGAGGCTCTTCGGATTCCTTAGTACACACATCCTCAATGGACATTTTTTTAGAGCTATGCATGGAGCCTCTTCATCATCTAGTTCATCAAGATCAAGTTGCTCCATTTGGGAGCCATTAGTCTCATCAAACACAATGTCACAAGAAACTTCAACTAATCCAGTGGACTTGTTGAATACTCTATATACCCTTGTGTTTGAGTTATAACCAAGTAAAAAACCTTCTATAGCTTTAGTAGCAAATTTAGATTTTCTACCTCTTTTAATAAGAATAAAGCATTTGCTCCCAAAGATTTTAAAATTGAGAAACAGAAAACAAATTGTAATATAAAGAATCTACAAGAAAAACATTGGAAATGGAATGGTCAGGAGATATAGCAATTTTACCCAAACCTTTGACAAACCTTGATTTCGATCCCCAAATGTAATAGCTCTTTGGGGATCTTCATTTTTCTCATAAGAGGAGAACATCCTTTTCTCCCTGTCAAGTGGTTTGTGCACCCGCTATCGATTATCCAACTTTATCCACCGGATGCATAAACCTATAAAACAAATTTAGGCCTTGTTCTTAGGTAACCAAACCGTCTTGGGTCTTTTCACATTAGAAACAAGCACCTTGGGTACCTAAACACAAGTATTTGGACTCTTGTGGCTTGCCCCCAACATATTTGGCAACTACTTTGCCTGATTTGTAGTTAAAACATAGGAAGCATTAAAAGTTTTAAATGAAACATTATGCTCATTTGATGCATTAGGAATTTTCTTCTTAGACATTTTAATGTGAGTGGTATGCCTAGAATTAGAAGCCTCATTTTTATACATAAATGCATGATGAGAAACAAAATGAGGTTTTCTAGCATGAATTTTCCTAATTTTATGTTAAGGATAGTTTACAGGATATAGAATGTAACACTCACTATCCTGAACCATGGGTGCCTTGCCCTTTACAAAGTTAGACAATTTCTTAGGGGCATTAAGCTTGGTGTTGCTTTGGTTTCCTTGTTGGAAACCAATACCATCCTTAATACAGGGTGTCTCCCATTATAGAGCATGCTTCTAGCAAATTTAAAATTTTTATTTTCAAGCTCATGCTCGGCAATCTTAGCAGTTAAATTTGCTATGTGACCATTTTGTTGTTTAATCATGGCAAGTTGATCATCAATACCTTCAACATTAATATCTCTACATCTAGTACAAATGGAGACATGTTCAACAGTAGATGTCGATGGTTTGCAAGAATTCAATTCTTCTATCTTAGCATTTAATATGGCATTTTCATTTATAAGACATGAAATAGAATCATTGCAAGCATTCAAATTATTTATCTTAGAAACTAAATTATCATTCTCAGTTCTAAGACAAGAAATTGAATCATTACACATGCTTAGCTCTTTAGACAAGTTTTCACATTTTTCTACTTCTAGATCATAAGCATTTTTCAACTTAACAAATTTTTTGTTCTCCTTAACGAGCAAGTCCTCTTGGCATTCCAAGAGATCATCCTTCTCGTTAATGGTTTCAATTAATTCATTCAATTTTTTTGTCCATGCTAAGGTTAGCAAAGAGAGAAATTAAATCATCTTCATTATCGCTAGAGCTACCCTCATCACTAGATGTGGTATATTTGGGAGTGGCTCTAGAGTGTACCTTCTTCTTTTTGCCGTCCTTGGCCATGAGACACTTGTGGCCGATGTTGGGGAAGAGAAGTCCCTTATTGACGGCGTCCTCGTCGGAGGAGGAGTCGGTGGAACTCTCGTCGGAGTCCCATTCCCGCACCATGTGCGCCTCGCCGTGCTTCTTCTTGTAGTACTTCTTCTCCATTTTCTTCTTCCCCTTCTTGTCTTCGTCCTTGTCACTTTCACTATAATATGGAAATTTAGCGATAAAGTGACCGGACTTACCACACCGGTAGCATACCCTTTTGGAGCGGGGCTTATAATCCTTCTCCTGTCTTTACTTGAGGATTTGACGAAAGCTTTTGATGATGAGCGCCATTTCCTCGTTGTCGAGCTTGGAGGCATAGATTGGAAGCCTAATTGGTGTAGACTCCTTCTCTTCCGTTGCCTTAAATGCAATGGGTTGCACCTCAGATGTGGAGGTGGCGTCTTGCTCCAAGTTGACAATGTGTTTGGAGTCTTCGATCATAAGTTCAAAGCTCACAAACTTGCCAATCACCTCCTCGGGAGAGATCTATTTGTATCTAGGATCCTCACATATTAATTGAACTTGAGTAGGATTACAAAATACGAGGGATCTAAGAATAACCTTAACCATTTCATGGTCATCCCATTTTGTGCTCCCGAGGTTACACACTTGATTGACCATCGTCTTGACCCGGTTGTACATGGCTTGCGGCTCTTCCCCTTTGTTGAGGACGAATCGACCGAGCTCTCCCTCGATCGTTTCGTGCTTGGTGATTTTGGTCACCTCGTCCCCTTCGTGCGCGGTTTTGAGGACGTCCCAAATTTCTTTGGCGTTCTTCAACCCTTGCACCTTATTATACTCCTCTCGACACAAGGAGGCGAGGAGTATAGAAGTTGCTTAGGAGTTGAAGTGTCTAATTTGGGCGACCTCGTCCGAGTCATAGTCCTCGTCCCCCACCTGTGGTACCTGCGCTCCAAATTTAACAATGTCCTATATGCTTTCGTGTAGTGAGGTTAGATGATGCCTCATTTTATCACTCCGGATACAATAATCTTCACCATCAAAATATGGTGGTTTGCCTAGGGGTACAGAAAGTAATGGAGCACGCTTTGAAATACGGGCATAGCGTAGGGGCATCTTACTATACTTCTTACGCTCATGGCGCTTAGAAGTAGTGGACGACTCGTTGCTGGAGGTGGAGGGTGTTGAAAAATCGGTCTCGTAGTAGACCACCTTCTTCTTCTTCATCTTCTTCTTGCCACCCCTCCTATGTGACTTGATGGAGGAAGGGGATTCCTCCTTGTACTTGTTGCCGGACTCTTTTGGTAGAGTCCTCCGCGAGCCCGTGGCCTTCTCGCCGGTCACGATCTCTCTCTCGGCGTGATCTCCAGACATCACTTCGAGTTGGTTAGACTCTTAATGAAACACTGGCTTCTGATACCAATTGAAAGTCGCCTAGAGGGGGGTGAATAGGCGAAACCTGAAATTTATAAACTTAAACACACATAAAGGCTGGAGATTAGCGTTAGAATTAAATTAAAGGCGGAAGATTGTTTCTCTTGCCACAAGTTGCTCAAATAATGTGGATGACGTTTGGGAGCAAACTCAAATCAATATTGGCAAAGAAATGTTAGAGAGAGGAAAGAGTGCAAAACAAATCAAGTGAGAATCAAAGCGAGTAGACACAGTGATTTGTTTTACCGAGGTTTGGTTCCAAAGAACCTAGTCCCCGTTGAGGATGTCACAAAGGTCGGGTCTATTTCACACTTTCCCTCTCTCAGACGGCCACTTGGACCGAGTGGGCCTTTTCTTTAATCTCACGGGTCACTTAGACCCCGCAAGGACCACCACACACTTAGGTGTCTCTTGCTTCGATTACAAGTCACTTGAGAAATAGAAGGGAAAAGAAAAAGGCCAATCCAAGCAATAAGAGCAACAAAAGAACACAAAACACCATCTCTCAAGTCCCTAATGGAATTGAGTTGATTTGGTGGCTTGGAGAGGATTTGATCTATTGAATGTGTCTTCGAGTGGAGTCTTTTGCTCTTGTATTGAATGTGATGTTCAGAAAACTTGGATGGAAGTGAATGAGGTGGTTGAGGGGTATTTATAGCCCCCAACCATTTCATAGTCGTTGGCTCAGCTTGCAGGCACCACCGGACAGTCACTATGCACTGTCCGGTGCACGCCACGTCAGTGCGTCCGTTAGGGTTAGGAGCAATTGACCGTTTGAGCGTCTTGGCGTCTTGCTGCACCGGACAGACCAATGCCACACCGGACAATCCAGTGCACTCTGACTTCTACCGCAACACTGTTCATCACTGTAGCTCTGCACAGTCGACCGTTGGCACGTAGGGAGTCGTTACTCCACTGACTCACCGGACAGTCTGTTGCACACCGGACAGTCCGGTGAATTATAATGGAGCGCACCCAATAGAAACCCAAGAGTGGCTAATTCATCTCATGGCTGGCTTGGTGCAACGGACAGTGTGCGGTGCACACCAGACACTGTCTGGTGCACCAAAAACGAGCACACTCTAAGTCTTGCTCCAATTTTTTATTGAGTGTCTAATTGAATTTCTTTTTTGGTTTGTGTAAACCTTATGCGTCTGTGATAAATGATATCTAGACAAACTAGTTAGTTCATGTGGTTTATGTTGTAAGTCAACCACCAAAATCGATTATAGAAAATAGTTAATGCCCATTTCCTTTCAGAATTAACGTTACAAACTTTAATAACACTGACATGTCTTGCAAGACATAAGCATACAACAACTTTATAATGTTTTAGAAAGCAAATAAGACAATGCACTTATAAATTTCTTCGCAAACCGGATATGGAAACAGAAGCACGACATGTTAAACAACAGTAAATTTAGCAAAAACTAAATATGAACTGCTGCAAATGTTTTTTGCGCTCCTTCATCATACTCCATACTTCTGGATCGACCTCGTCTTCACGAGTACGCTCCAGCATCTCGAGTTGTTGTTCGGCCATACTTAGTTCTTTTAATCTCAATTCCCTTTTACGAATGCTTAATTTTTTTGCTTCCAAGTCCAACCTCTTCTTCTCTAGCTCCATGTCCTGTTCATTGTACTTATATTTCTTCTCACCCTTTTCTATGATGCGCTGAATTAGTTTTTCAGTTAATTCTTGAAGACGGCTTAAGTATTCCGTCGTCGTTGATGACGCAGCCTTCTTTCTCTCTGATTTAGAAGAATCACGACAGAGAGGCCGTTTACCAGTCAAACCAGCAGACCCACTATCTGATTCTTCTACACCAATAAAAGGACCACCAGAAGATCCAATTGCTTTTCCATGTAATCCTCGGAAAGGTCCTTGACAAATGCTCTCCCATTTAGGTTCCCCCTTCAGCTTATGCCAGCAATGCATAAAATGAAATGGTTTGTTCTCCTCATGTGCAAACAAAGTTGCCGCCTTGGAAGTCTGCAAAAGTATGGAAGCGATAAGAATATGTCGAGCCCATACAAATGGAGCTAACTAGAAACAGTTGATAATAACACTACGTCAGTGCTTACCTTATCGTCGTCTGTCAAACCACTTTGTTTCTCTCGCAGCACTCTTGCGTAACAGCCTGAGAACTTACCAACATCTGCTCTAATCTTGTCCCATCTGCTGCTAAGGGCTCGATTCATTCTACAAGGGTACTCGCCCCTTTGTTCGTTGTACCTTTTTTCTATTCGTGCCCAAAGTCCCTTCTTCCTTTGTCCAGTGTGGACAATAGGATCACTGCTAATTTGCAACCAGGTTGTGCAAAGTAGAAGGTCTTCAGCAGCAGTATAATTTTGTTCCTTTGTTTTCTTTGGTTTTGTAACAGGGGCAGAAGTCTTTATAGGACTATTGATGTCCTGAACACTATGTTCAGCAGCGGACTCCAAGTTGACAGGTATTGAAGGTATTGTATTCGAACCCTGCAAAGGTGTACTAGTATTTGTACCTGAAAACGAATCTGGAAAAGGATTTCCTTGAACTGAACCAAGAGGATTCCTGACAAAGTTCATATAATGATTCCAATATACTGCAGATTGTGTGGCTGGTAGCATGGTTGATTCGGAACTTATATTTCCTGTCTGAATGGGAGCCCACATTGTTGTTGGACCATAGGATGCATTAGAAAAATTAATGTTTCTCATCATGTTGCAATCCAAAGGATGCTGCTGAATGAAGCCCCTAGGCCATAGCGGTGGTTGACTGGGAACAGCATCACCTGGACCAGCTGTGTTTCCTCCAATAGCAGCCATAACTCCATTGAAGAATATGGCAACGGTCTGTATGAAATAATGAACTGTTAAGGATATATATAGAAGACCAAATAGAAACAAATGAAAATAAATTAAACTATCCAAGTAATTACCTGCTCATTAGCAGTTGGAGGAAGTCCGCCCACATAGACAGGCCGAGCATGCCGGGTAGCCTGTTGTGTCATGGCTTGTGGCTGAATAACATGGGGGTTGAACTGATGCAAGGCAAGCAAAATTAGAAAGCAACAAACATGATCAAATAATAGAAAATACAAGTGTGCCCAAGAAACAAGGACAGTTCATTATCAAATTTGGATGCCAGATCACAACAGAATGACCATTCACGGTTGAAGCTCAAATTAAACAACCCAAAAAAAAGAAACACATGGGTTACCTGTCCTGCAGCCAAATTATACAAGTTTGGAAGCACCCCAACCCCAGGAATAGGAGCGGTGACACCAGGCAGCTGACCTGCAATCATCAACAGAAAAAAATTGTGGAAATGATGATTAAACTTACCTACCAAAAGATACTATAGAACAAAATAATAGAAGACCACCATTGATAAAATCCATACATAGGAAACCCTTTTCCTCAAAACTCCACATCAGTTGTGGCGTATTGCTTCAAGAAAATCAAACTATGAAACTACCAAAAATGTACCACATGCTGATATGAAGATAAACAATATATCACACCAGATAGTGTCCTCGTACATTAAAGCTACAGCAGTCAGCTCAATCCAGTGGAAGCCGATGACAATGTGGGCCAAGTTTGCCTCCTAACCCATATACATACACAAAAAAACACCAACAAGAACAATCAAGAAAAAAATTACTCAGATTCAGCCATCATGCTTAATAAAATGAAAATACACAGGTCTTGTAAAAAGAAGAAAACAGATTCCTAACACAGATAACTCTTTGTGGAGACAATTCAGATTAGAGCAAAGTTGCCAAATGCCAAACTCACTAAAAAATGGCAGCAGTAGTAGTAGTAATGATGATCATCATCATCAATACATCATCAGAACCACAAGTTTATATACTAACACTGCAATGTAAAGCTTAAGAACAAATTAAATATCAATTTTACTAAATTGTATGCATAATAACTAATCACCAAGTTCATTGATGAGTAATTCCAATTATGGATAATAAATACATGTAAAGAACTATGATATTTCCATCATACCAGGGATAACACCAGCAGCAACAATAGGAACTGCCTGTTGTGTAGGTGCTTGGTCAAAACCACTCACACGCTTGCTGTTCAGAACAACAGATGTTAGCAAGTAGATAAACAACAGAACACAGCACATCTGACAGACTGACAGATAGTACAACAAAACAAAAGGACAACCATTCTTTTGAAATGAATAAATCATGTCCAGAAAGAATAAAATTAAGAATACAATGCATCAGTTACACATGTCTGAATTTTAAAGCAACAAATAAACATATATAGAAATTGAAAAATACTCACTGCAGAGTCAGTTTCCCAACATGTAAAACAATGGAGATAATAACTAGTCATAAAAAATGCATTTCATTAAAGACATCAAATCACAATACAAGTTGTCTATTCACTGGGTCCAGTTAAACCAAAAGTGTGATCAGCAACAAAGAAAACGTTAAACAAGTACATACTACATAGCATGTACCTCTTCGATCTAGAGCGTGAATGAGAACTAGATCTGCGGTCACGGTCACGACCCTTAGAAGGGGAACGGGAGCGATGCCTACGATGGCCATCTCTGTCACGATCTCTTCTCCTGCATTATCAATCATCATATTTTCACAGCAGCCAATAGTCTTTGTGATAGATAAAAAAATATCAAGGCACATATCTCCTTTCCTTTAGATATATTATTTTCAACTTCACAGTTTTGGCATCGCAATATAAAACACTTCAAAATCATAGCTTGCTACAAAAACTTTGCAGTTTTAAAAAAAATCCTTATACTATATTGTTTTGTTGTCTCAGATAAGAGACAAATCAGAAAGCCAATAATAAATACTCGAGCACTAGGTGACAAGGAACA
Source organism: Zea mays (assembly GCF_902167145.1). NCBI lineage: Eukaryota > Viridiplantae > Streptophyta > Magnoliopsida > Poales > Poaceae > Zea > Zea mays. Next base: position 235,927,023 of record NC_050097.1, on the reverse strand, counting down.
GAAGTGTTCCAGTGACTAAGAGATTTCAATTACATTAGGTGCCATGGATACTAGTAGTGCATTAGTGTATCACAGAATTTATGAAAACCAGTGCAGATATCTAAAATATATATATAAACTTATAAATCTATATTAAACAGGTAAATATATATTGCATCAATTTCCAGAATCCCTTGAAACTAGCTGAAGTAAACACCACCAAAACAGAATCAGAATATAATTCCCGTTTTCGAATGCTAGAGCCAACAAATAAAACAAACAGTCACTAATAAGCACCTGAAGCAGTCCATGATTATGGAACTGCAAAGAGTTCTGATTACTGAGAGTTTTTCGAGAAAAATAGGCAGCTTAGGAATATCAAAGAATACCACTAAGGCACTAACGGACCAGTAGATTTTAGCACAGATCTAACTCCAAGATTCAGGCTGGATGTGTAGTTTGCAGGGTAAACTAAGTGGAATAATATAAATGACTAATAAATTATAATATAAACAAAATGGTTCACTTAAATGATCTCGGCATACTCCAGCTCCAGATCAATATTTCTTGGAGCTACAAATATCTAGCTCCAAGAAAATCTGTCTTTCTTGGAGCTACAAATATCTAGCTCCAAGAAAATCTGTCTTTCTTGGAGCTGGAGCTCTAGCTTGCGAAACTCAGAAACTATTTATTAGTCAACTAGAGAGCAAGTAAATGGTAAGGTTCTCACAATTTTTCTAAATATCCTGAATGTGTCCCATCAAGTTAAGTGGAAACTTGTTACAAAATTACCAATTCAGTAACTAGTTTACAACTAGAAAAACTAAATCATCAAAGCAGAAGAAAAAATAGAAAAGCAAGCTGCACATATAACCAAGTACCTCTCAGAATCATGACTCCTGCGACGGTCACGATCATCAGAACGATCACGGTGTTCCCTTATCTCGCTGCGCTCGCGACGATCCCTGTGGTGGCGATCACGATCCCTGTCTCTGTCACCTCTTTCACGATCCTTGTCCCTGTCTCGGCCCCTCTCCTTTTCGCGGACACGGTCTCTGCCTCGCTCCCTGTCCTTGCCCTTATCACGTTCTCGGTCCCTTTCTTGAGATTTGGAGGAACCACTGTCATGTGATTGGGTCTCATGCTAGGAAAAGAAGAAATAGTTCAATAAGTCAGATGACTGTAATTATGAACGCAAACAGCAAAAACTGTAATAACTGTAAACCATGGTACTAAGCAGGTACAAAGGTTGGCAAAGGCCAGCTCCATCAGTCCACAAGCGGCAAAAACAAATCCAACTATAAGTCAAAAAGAAAATGCGCCTAGCACTTAGCCAAAAGAAGTCTTAACCAGCCAGCCAGCAATCAAGTGCCAAAATGCGGCTTACTTTGTATGCCAATCTGCACAACACAAACTATGAAACATAAACATGCAGAATAAGATGACACAAAATTATAAATTATAATGAGAGTAAAAGTCGTACATCAAGAATTTGAGACTGGCAGAAACAGAAGATCTCCTACCATAAGGATTGGGCATCTAATAACTCACTACATGGACCAACAAGCCTTATCCCGCAGTAAGTCGCACAGACAGAACCATCACTTGACCGCCCGGTTTTTACTTTTATTTATTTGCATTGATTATTGGTGAGGAAACAAGTACCAGGAGAAATAAATCACGGGCTAAGGTTAGCATTAGCGACAATGACCGCTGCACCCAGTAATACCGCAACCATAACGCCGCAACGGAACAAATCGACCCGACGCATCGGATCTATCCCTCTAGAGCCCACATTTAGCTCGAACTCCAACGGATCGCGCGCCTCCAAGCGAGCGGTCGGTACGAACCTGGGGCTGGGAGGAGCGGCCGTCGGCGTGGTCGGAGAACACGGAGGGATTGCTGTCGGAGGGCGGCGAGCCACCGGCGCCGGCGGCGTACTCGGTCTGCGCATAGCCACCCTCGGCCGTGGCCTGGTCGCCGTTGCCCTGGTAGCGCTCGCCGTACTCAGCCATCTCACGGTTCGGGTTGGGGACAGGTTTTTTGTTTTTCTAAATCTAGCTAGGTTTTGGGGCAGGTTGGTTGGGCCGCGTGCGTGAGAGGAGGCGGATTTCGGAGGAGGTGCACGAGACGGGGAATGGGTGGTTTAGACTGACTGCAACGCTCCCCCTTCGCACCCCCTCCCCTATCACTGTTCACGGTATAGGGGTTACTGTTCACCCCTTCTCTCCGCAGCGGTCGCCGCTATCCGCCTCCCCTCGCCGCCGCCCTCTTCTCTCTCACGCCAGATGCAGGGCGTCACTGTGCAGTCCCCCTCCACTTCTTCGCGCGGAAGAATCCGCCCGCGGCACCGACCGGAAGCTTCGCGGTCGTCTTCTCTCCTGTTCGAGGCGCCTGCGTTTCGGCGATTCGCGACGAGGCGACGGCGATTCGGGCGCGCTAGCGTGCCGGTCCCCGTCGGAGCTGTGGACGACGAAGTGGAGGTGGTCAGCAAGGTGCTCCGGTCAAGACCGAAGACGAAGCGGGCGCAAATCCGGCTCCGTCCAGGTTCGTCGCCACCGCTTGGTTGCTTTCCCCGTCCGACCATCGACGCCTTCATCGGATCCCCAATCCAGCAGTTCGATTCGTCTTATTGCCGCCCAAATCTTCGGATCTTGAGGTACGCCCTTCGACCCGTATTGTTTATGTTAATCTTCCGCACAACTTTGAACATCTTATTACTACGGCAATCCAGTTATCCTTTGAACCGTAAGAAATTTCATCCGCAAACAAACGATGAATCCCCAGTTCACAAATTTCCGCGGATCTGGTCTGCCTATTAGGGTTACACAATTGTAAGGTACTCACCCGCTGAATGTCTTTCAAACTTGGTCGAACTAAATTTGGTTGTGCTTACAATTCGGGCCACAGGTTCTTCACCTGCCATTATTTTGTAATCCCTACACTACGGACTTGCTTGCATACTGCCTTCAAGTGTAGTCTTCTCGAATTAATTTTGGATGAACACTGTCCACAACAACAGGTCATTTTAGTAAATGTACTAGAGTGATTAATAGTTGGGTGCCCCACAATGTGTTACTTCAACCAACTCAGTGTAATGTTCATTGTTTATTATCCTTTTTAAAACTCTCATTGACATAATCAGAGGGGGCATTACTTCTGAACTTAGTATGCCTCATGTTCATTCATAGTGTTAGGTGTATGTGAACCCTAATTGTGTTGCTGTACTACCCCCCAATTTGTTTGTCACCCTTGTATACGAGTGGACGATACTAAACTATTGTCCACCTTCATATAGTAGCTTTCTATATTGATACAACAACTAATTTATTTGTGTTGTAGTAATGTGTATAACCCTCACTTATTTCCCAATATCTTCCCATTAACATTATGTTTTCTTCAGCAAGTTATGGTATGAGCAGACAGTTCTTTATTATGTTCATTATGTTTGTGCTTGCATGGAGTACATAGCTTGTTTTTTGTATCCTACAATGTTTTGTACAACCCTCGCATTAAAGCAATGTTTCTTCTTACATGGAGTGCATTGTTTGTTAATTATCTCCTTAACTGTTTTGTACAAGACTGACATCAAACATTTGTTACTGCTGTACAATGAGTGCATTGCTTGTATTTTCAGTCCATGACCACATGAAACAACAATATATCGAACTAGTCAAATTTTTGTTATTTCTAATTCCCATATGTTGGCCTTACCAGTCATAACATTTGCAGTGTTATACTAATATAAATATGTTATGTTCCATGCTTCAATATGACTGCTACAATTGAAATCTTTACTTGTTGCATGCAACATCATTGATAAATATGTTGGGTTGTTTTCAATTCGTTACGCCTGTATGGTTCATAAGGAAATCGTAGTGTTTGTTCATTTATTATTCTTTGCAGCACAGTTCCGAATGGCATCCTCGAAAGAAGATACCATGAAGTCTTTGGTTAAAGTACTTGTCGACTGTGACGAGGATGCCACAAAATCCCTTCGTGGATTAGTAGATCATGCATTAGACCACATGCATGACGAAGAGATATTAGCTAGAACCCTCTTTGCCATGAAAGAAAAACTTGATTTGCTTCACCAAGATGCCTTAGAGGCAAAAGTCCAAGCTTTTCCTGAAATTGCTAAGTACGAGGGGGATGACATAAGTGTTGAACCGACATCTCCGTCGACCCCTCCAACAGTTACTGAACCATCTGTCGACGAAGAGGAGTTCTACTGCCCGGATGTGAGTGACGAGTGGTACTTCAGCGACTCAGATAGGTCAACTCGTAATAGCTATTGGAATATTTATTAGTTCACTGTATTCCAGCTGTACAAGCAGGATTTGCTTTTGAACATCCCAGTACTCGGGTTGTCGTAGTTGTCATGTTGTCGAACTAGTCGTGTCATGTATGTCTAATTCTCCATGCTACCTCGTCAGCTTAAGTTAGTATGATGTCCAGAACGTTGTCGTCTGTGAACTATGATGAATTTTAAATGTTCTGATGCTACTCCTTAATAAGTTCATTAAATTATGGTTCTATTATTTCAGTGTCTTTATATGGTTTGTCTTAAGTTTAACGTACCTCGTTTTGTCGATTGCCTTCAAAGTGTATCATATGACTAAATGTGTGCCATCTCCACATATCCTAGCATGGACCCTGCCAGCAATGCGACATCGTCGCAGGCGATGTCAAATCCCTCAAATGCCCAGCAATTTCCACCACCACCACCCTTATGGCCAACGGGCTACATGCAGCAGAATCCAGTCGATTGCAACATCATGGGAAACATTAATTTTCCTAGTCCTGGTCAAGGTCCAACTACAATGTGGGCTCCAATTCAGCCAGGGAATACTAGTTCCCAATCAACCATGATCCCTGCTTCCCAATCTGCACTATATTGGAATCACTACATGAATTTTGTGAGGAACCCTCTTGGGTCGGTTGGAATGAGTCCATACACAGATTCTTATCCACCTTCACTATCAAGTACTCCAAATGCACGCTCAATATCCTTTCGGCAACTTTCCTGCATCTGAGTGAAGTAGACTTTCTTTTCCTCGTATGGGTGTCGGATTGCTTTCACAAAAGTAGGCCAGTTGGGGTAAATACCATCAGCGAGGTAATAACCGAAGTTGTACGCATTACCATTAACTGTGTAATTGACAGGTGGCATTCGACCAGTAGTGATTGGGTCAAATACGGGGGATCGGTGGAGCACGTTAACGTCATTGTTTGTCCCAGGCATGCCAAAAAATGCATGCCAAATCCATAGATCATACGTTGCAACTGCTTCAAGTATCATCGATGCCCTACCATTTCGACCACAAAATTGACCTCGCCATGCCGTTGGACAGTTCCTCCACTCCCAGTGCATGCAATCGATGGATCCCAACATGCCAGGAAAACCCCGCGACTCACTATTATGCATGATGCGAGTAATGTCATCTTGAGTTGGAGTGCGTAAATACCAGGCACTAAAACAATCAATGATTGCGCGACAAAAATGATGAAGGCATTCCCTAGCCGTTGATTCCCCAATTTGAATATACTCGTCTACCGCATCTGAAGGTAAGCCATAAGCAAGTATCCGCATGGCCGCACAAACTTTTTGTAATGGTCCTAGTCCGGGCATACCAGTTGCGTCAACTCTTTGTGTAAAGTAAATATCGTGTTGTTGAAGACCATGCAGAATGCGGAGAAACAAAGGCCTACTCATGCGGAACCTATATAAATGGTATTGCATAATTGTCAAAACTTGAACAAATGATAACATAAGACAAATGTATGAAGTGCGCACCTTCTACGAAACACATGCGGTGGATACACTGGGTTAGCGGCGAAGTAGTGATGTTGGATGAGGTTTTCTCCAGCGAAATGATCTCTGTGAATGACACGGCGGGGTAGACCGGACCGTCGGCGGTGAAGGTGTTGAGCCGCAATGTTTAGGGTTAGTAGGTTGACAAGCAAAAGAGTTTCATCCTCACTATCACTCGAATCACTCGAAGCAAACTCATCTTCCGTATGGCTCGGAGACATAACGAACTATGGATAACTTGATTCACTGAGTACTATGGGTGAAGAATATGGTAGAGGTTCATTGAATATATATAGGGGAGAGCAAAGGTGGGGGGGAAGATGGCTTCCATTGAAAGCCATCCGTGGCTTCGTATGAAAGGCAACGGTGTCTTGCATCGTAAGATAGTCGTGGCTTGCACCGTACGACTGAAAGGTTTGTCTTCCAAAGTAAGTGTGCTTCAGAGAAGTTCGTGCACATATGAATGGAACAATTCCGAAGACCGCTAAGGTTCATTAATTGTAAATGAAATTTTGTAAGAAGGATTACAATTAAATATTGTAATATTTGATTTTGTACATAGTATGTCTTAATTAAGAGGAATAATTAAAAAAAATTTGTTAACCTAGTTTCATCTAGTAATCAAAACGTGTTGAAAAAAACAATAAAAATAAAAAAACTAGTTGGTTATGTTAGTTGTAGGGAAATGTATATTTAATGAGTAGAGGGATATGTAGGGGAATATTTAGGGGGAACGGTTGCGGGACGAGTAAATTTAGGGGAGGGAATCTTGCTGACGTGGCTGCATAGTAAGATTTAGGGGGAAAATATAGGGGGAACGGTTGCGGATAGTCTTAGAGCACTACAAAAGAACATGTAACATATATTAGTTAAAATAGTGATTTTTCTTATTCCAACAACTTCATCATTTTTTCTTAAAAAATTAGCGTCCCGCATCTACAACCTCTTCTCTCTCATATTTTGGTGTGTTCTATCCCTCTCCAATTCATTCCTCAACGTATCAGATCATTCACAACATCACGACGATTGTACAGATTGCGCCACATGTCACATTTACGTGTTGTTTGGTTTGGCAGCAGGTAGTGGTAATGAGAATGGAACTTATTGCACCCGCTATCCTTTACTGTGAACGGTTACCAGTCTATGTTTGGTTGCAACGTGGGATCCAAAAAGACGTATCGGAGTTGGCTAACAGTCAAAAAACAGCGGCAATGATTTTGTATCGGCTGGTATTGCATCCACTGCAATCGTTTACGGTATAGTCTAACCAAACATAAAGCAATCGTAATAGATTACCCTGTTAACTGATTATGGCACTAAATCAACGAACCAAACAGCACCTTAAAGGAACTGTCGGAGTACCCATCATAATTCACTCTTAAAAATAAAGCAATCGTAATAGATTACCCTGTTAACTGATTATGGCACTAAATCAACGAACCAAACAGCACCTTAAAGGAACTGTCGGAGTACCCATCATAATTCACTCTTAAAAATTTTTAGCCTGCTCTTAATAATCAATTTTTGGGGTAAAATTTTTAACATCCTTTTGGAGTTGCTCTTAGGCTGTAAGCAACGATGCTTCCTAAATTTTTCCCTCTAAATATTACTATGCAGCAACGTCAGCAAGATTCTCTCCCCTATATTCACTCTTCCCACAACCGTTCTCCTATAAATTTTCCTATATATCCCTCTACATATTAAATATATATTTCCACCTAACTAACATAACCAACTTATTTTTTCAATTTTCTTTTTCCTTTTCGACACGTCTGTCATGTTGCCATGTTGGAATTTATTTTTTGTTAAGTAAAAAATATTTATGGTTTATAAATTATGCAGAACATACAGACATAATTTAAGTTAAATTTAATTTTGGAATTCCATAACAAACCTTATTATTGTGCCTCGTCCAGATTTTTCTTAAACATTGAGACGTGAATATTGAACCAAGCTTCTGTTGGATGCACACAGCGAACAGTCGTACGCAGCAAGCCACGGTTAGCTTGCAGTGGAAGACACGAGCTTCCCACACAAGCCACATTCATCTCACCTATATATATGCATACGTGCTCCTCCCAATTCTGCACACATCCCACATAACTCCAGCTAGTTAGCCATTGTTCGCTATGTATCCTTTCCATAGGGACGATGATTCCGATTCGAGTGATAGTGACGATATGTCACACCCGGTTTTGGAAGGTAAACCGAATGCGAACCATGTACGTGCCAGGATCAGAAACTCACGTACACAGCGATTATATAATTGGACATCATCACATAATGCTCAAAGTAAATAGCGGAAAGGTACTTTATTACGATAAGATGTCCGAGACATCCACAGGGTCTAATACATAACCATTGTCTTTAACATTAATATCAAAGTGCGGAAAATGAAACGTAGAAGTTAAGCCTACACAAGCAGCTGACTGGGGGCTTTGCCACTAAGATAAACTAGAACTTGTCGTAGTCTTGGAACTCCTCAAAGTCCTCCATGTTGCCAGCATCTCCTCCTGAGCACTGAGTACAGTGGGGACAACCTAGGGTGGGGTGGTTTGTAAAGTAAGGGTGAGTACACATCAACGTACTCAGCAAATGTCCCGTTTGGCTAAAGTGGACTAGCTATATGTGGGGCTAAGGTTAAGTAGTTGCTTTTAGTTGGTCAAACATTTATTACTATTACTAGAGCCAAGTTTCAGTAATAAACTCAGTTATTGCCCAAAAGTACTCCCTCAAAAAAAATACCAGAGATCATAATTATAACCAACATTCTTAACCATCATCATAAAAGTAATCAAAGCTCTTCTAATCAAAGAGGATCCCAAGGCTACTCTTAACCGTGAGCTCGGCTGATATACCAGTTTCTAACACTCTGCAGAGGTTGTACACTTTACCCACAAGTCGTGATCCCTTTCCAGCCTGGGTTGTACAGACCTGATCTTCACTACCGAGGTGAATGACCAGGGATACACTACGTAGCCTTTACAAAGCCTCCCCTGGTGCATAGTTGCTTGTTAGGTTTCGCTAGTCGTACAAACGCAGTACACCTCCCCAAGGTGGGTGACTAACAAAACCAAATCGAATGAACCTCTGCACCCCCCTTGGCAGAGCGAGCACTACGCCCCAGCCCCCATTGATGGCCCTCAGTCAAAGCCAACTACACAATTAGGTTCATCTAATTAATCAGCTAAGGGCGTCCCATTCCACCCTCATGGTTGCACTGTTATCCCGGGTGGTCACTCCACGAACAGGTTCTTACAGAGAGGTACTCAGGAAAATGGCCTGAGTCCCCTAGAGTATCACAATATCATCATCGGTATAACATCGTCGTATCATAAATAATCACATCATTTTCATTGATTAAGTTAAAACAATATGAAAGGGAATTAGGCTTACACCTAGTTCCTATATAATTTTGGTGGTTGAATTGCCCAACACAAATCTTTGGACTAACTAGTTTATTCAAGTGTATAAGTTATACAGGTGCAAAAGGTTCACACTTAGCCAATAAAAAGACCAAGTATTGAGTTCAACAAAAATGCAAAGGAGCAACCGAAGGCTCCTCTGGTCTGGCGCACCGGATAGTGTCCGGTGCACCAGAGGACTCCAACTCCAACTCGTCACCTTCGGGAAAATTCAGAACCGGCGCGCTATAATTCACCGGACTGTCCGGTGTACACCGGACAGTGTCCGGTGCTCCAACGAAGACGCTGCTCCGGAACTCGCCAGCCTCGGGATTTTCACGAAGGCTGCTCCGCTATAATTCACCGGACATGTCCGGTGTGCACCGGACTGTCCGGTGCATCCTCGGAGCAACGACTACTTCGCGCCAACGGCTACCTGCAACGCATTAAATGCGCGCGCAGCGCGCGCAGAAGGCAGGCGCGCCCATACCGGCGCACCGGACACTGAACAGTTCATGTCCGGTGCGCCACCGGACATCGAGGCGGGCCCAGAAGTCAGAACTCCAACGGTCAGATTCCAACGACACTGGTGACGTGGCTGGGGCACCGGACTTTCCGGTGCGCCATCGACAGACAGCCTCCACCAACGGTCAAGTTTGGTGGTTGGGGCTATAAATACCCCCAACCACCCCACCATTCATTGCATCCAAGTTTTCCACTTCTCAACCACTTACAAGAGCTAGGCATTCAATTCTAGACACACCAAAGAGATCAAATCCTCTCCAATTCCACACAAGGCTTTAGTGATAAGCGAGAGAGATTTGTCGTGTTCTTTTGAGCTCTTGCGCTTGGATTGCTTCTTTTCTTTCTCACTTGTTCTTGTGATCAAAACTCCATTGTAATCAAGGCAAGAGGCACCAAGTGTGTGGTGGCCCTTGCGGGGAAGTTTTATTCCCGGCTTTGATTTGAGAAGAGAAGCTCACTCGGTCCGAGGGACCGTTTGAGAGAGGGAAGGGTTGAAAGAGACCCGGCCTTTGTGGCCTCCTCAACGGGGAGTAGGTTTGCGAGAACCGAACCTCGGTAAAACAAATCCGCGTGTCACACTCTTCATTTGCTTGCGATTTGTTTTTCACCCTCTCTCGCGGACTCGTTTATATTTCTAACGCTAACCCGGCTTGTAGTTGTGTTTATTTTTGTAAATTTCAGTTTCGCCCTATTCACCCCCCTCTAGGCGACTATCAATTGGTATCAAAGCTCGGTGCTTCATTAGAGCCTAACCGCTCGAAGTGATGTCGGGAGATCACACCAAGAAGGAGATGGAGACCGGCGAAAAGCCCACTACAAGCCATGGGAGCACTTCATCGGAAGAGTCCCGCACCAAGAGAAAGGAGAAGAAGAACTCCTCCAAAGGGAAGGAGAAGAAGTCTTCTTCACACCAAAAGGAGAAGAAGGAGAAATCCTCTTCTCACAAGACGCGTCGGAGTGGGGACAAGAAAAAGAGAATGAGGAAAGTGGTCTACTACGAGACCGATTTTTCATCGCCATCCACCTCCGGCTCCGACGCGGCATCCGTCACTTCTAAGCGCCAAGAGCGCAAGAAGTATAGTAAGATCCCCTACACTACCCTCGCATTTCTAAACATGCACCTTTACTTTCCGTCCCATTAGGCAAACCACCAACTTTTGATGGTGAAGATTATGCTAGGTGGAGTGATTTAATGCGATTTCATCTAACCTCACTCCACAAAAGTATATGGGATGTCGTTGAGTTTGGTGCACAGGTACCATCTGTAGGGGATAAAGACTATGATGAGGATGAAGTGGCCCAAATCGAGCACTTCAACTCTCAAGCAACAACAATACTCCTCGCCTCTCTAAGTAGAGAGGAGTATAACAAGGTACAAGGGTTGAAGAGCGCCAAGCAGGTTTGGGATGTGCTCAAAACCGCACACGAAGGAGACGAGCTCACAAAGATCACCAAGCGGGAGACGATCGAGGGGGAGCTCGGTCGGTTCCGGCTTCGCAAAGGGGAGGAGCCACAAAACATGTACAACCGGCTCAAGACCTTGGTGAATCAAGTGCGCAGCCTCGGGAACAAAAAGTGGGATGACCACGAGGTGGTTAAGGTTATTCTAAGATCTCTTATTTTCCTTAACCCTACTCACGTTCAATTAATCCGTGGCAACCCAAGATATACACTAATGACCCCCGAGGAAGTAATCGGGAATTTTGTAAGTTTTGAGTGCATGATCGAAGGCTCGAGGAAGATCAACGAGCTTGATGATCCCTCCACATCCGAAGCTCAACCCGTCGCATTCAAGGCGACGGAGGAAAAGAAGGAGGTGTCTACACCAAGTAGACAACCAATCGACGCCTCCAAGCTCGACAATGAGGAAATGGCGCTCGTCATCAAGAGCTTCCGCCAAATCCTCAAACAAAGGAGGGGGAAAGACTACAAGTCCCGCTCCAAGAAGGTTTGCTACAAGTGTGGTAAGCCCGGTCACTTTATAGCTAAATGTCCATTATCAAGTGATAGTGACAGGGGCGACGACAAGAAGGGGAGAAGAAAGGAGAAGAAGAGGTACTACAAGAAGAAGGGCGGCGATGCCCATGTTTGTCGGGAGTGGGACTCCGACGAAAGCTCAAGCGACTCCTCCGACGACGAGGACGCCGCCAACATCGCCGTCACCAAGGGACTCCTCTTCCCCAACGTCGGCCATAAATGCCTCATGGCAAAGGATGGCAAAAAGAAGGTTAAATCTAAACCCTCCACTAGATATGAATCCTCTAGTGATGATAATGCTAGTGATGAGGAAGATAATTTACGTACCCTTTTTGCCAACCTTAACATGGAACAAAAAGAAAAATTAAATGAATTGATTAGTGCTATTCATGAAAAGGATGACCTTTTGGATTCTCAAGAGGACTTCCTTATTAAAGAAAATAAGAAGCATGTTAAGATTAAAAATGCTTATGCTCTAGAAATTGAGAAATGTGAAAAATTATCTAGTGAGCTAAGCACTTGCCATGAGACAATAGACAACCTTAGAAATGAAAATGCTAATTTGTTAGCTAAGGTTGATTCTCATGTTTGTATTGTTTCAACTTCCAATCCTAGAGATGATAATGTTGATTTGCTTGCTAGGATTAATGAATTGAACATTTCACTTGCTAGCCTTAGAAATGAAAATGAAAAATTGCTTGCTAAGGCTAAAGATTTTGATATTTGCAATGCTACAATTTCCGACCTTAGAACTAAGAATGATATGTTACATGCTAAGGTTGTTGAATTAAAATCTTGCAAGCCATCTACATCTATGGTTGAGCATGTATCTATTTGTACTAGATGCAGAGATGTCGATATTGATGCTATTCATGATCATATGACTTTAATCAAACAACAAAATGATCATATAGCAAAATTAGATGCTAAAATTGCTGAGCATAACTTAGAAAATGAAAAGTTTAAATTTGCTAGAAGTATGCTTTATAATGGGAGAAGCCCTGGCATTAAGGATGGCATTGCTACCAAAGGGGAGACAATGTCAAACTTAGTGCCCCTCCTAAAAGATTGTCAAACTTTGTTAAGGGCAAAGCTCCCATGCCTCAGGATAACGAGGGTTACATTTTATACCCTGCCGGTTATCCTGAGAGCAAGATTAGGAAAATTCACTCTAGGAAGTCTCACTCTGGCTCTAATCATGCTTTTATGTATAAGGGTGAGACATCTAGCTCTAGGCAACCAACCCGTGCTAAGTTGCCTAAAAGGAAAATTCCCAATGCATCAAATGAGCATAACATTTCATTTAAAACTTTTGATGCATCCTATGTTTTGACTAACAAATCCGGTAAGGTCATTGCCAAGTTTGTTGGGGGCAAACACAAGGGGTCAAAGACTTGTGTTTGGGTACCCAAAGTTCTTGTGTCTAATGCCAAAGGACCCAAAACCGTTTGGGTACCTAAAGTCAAGAACTAAAATTGTTTTGTAGGTTTATGCATCCGGGGGCTCAAGTTGGATACTCGATAGCGGGTGCACAAACCATATGACAGGGGAGAAAAGGATGTTCTCCTCCTACGAGAAAAACCAAGATCCCCAACGAGCTATCATATTCGGGGATGGAAATCAAGGTTTGGTCAAAGGTCTTAGTAAAATAGCTATATCTCCTGACCATTCTATTTCCAATGTTTTTCTTGTAGATTCATTAGACTACAATTTGCTTTCCGTATCTCAATTATGCAAAATGGGCTACAACTGTCTCTTTACTGATATAGGTGTCACTGTCTTTAGAAGAAGTGATGATTCAATAGCATTTAAGGGTGTGTTAGAGGGTCAGCTATACTTAGTAGATTTTGATAGAGCTGAACTCGACACATGCTTAATTGCTAAGACTAACATGGGTTGGCTCTGGCACCTCCGACTAGCCCATGTTGGGATGAAGAATCTTCACAAGCTTCTAAAGGGAGAGCACGTTTTAGGACTAACAAATGTTCATTTCGAGAAAGACAGGATTTGTAGCGCATGCCAAGCAGGAAAGCAAGTTGGTGCTCATCATCCACACAAGAACATCATGACGACCGACAGGCCACTAGAGCTCCTACACATGGACCTATTCGGCCCGATTGCTTTCATAAGCATCGGCGGGAGTAAGTACTGTCTAGTTATTGTGGATGATTATTCTCGCTTCACTTGGGTATTCTTTTTGCAGGAAAAATCTCAAACCCAAGAGACCTTAAAGGGATTCTTGAGACGAGCTCAAAATGAGTTTGGCTTAAGGATCAAGAAAATAAGAAGCGACAACGGGACGGAGTTCAAGAACTCTCAAATCGAAGGCTTTCTTGAGGAGGAGGGCATCAAGCATGAGTTCTCTTCTCCCTACACCCCACAACAAAATGGTGTAGTGGAGAGGAAGAATCGAACTCTATTGGATATGGCAAGAACCATGCTTGATGAGTACAAGACATCAGATCGGTTTTGGGCCGAGGCAGTCAACACCGCCTGCTACGCCATCAACCGGTTATATCTACACCAAATCCTCAAGAAGACATCCTATGAACTCCTAACCGGTAAAAAGCCCAACATTTCATATTTTAGAGTCTTTGGTAGCAAATGCTTTATTCTTGTTAAAAGAGGTAGAAAATCTAAATTTGCTCCTAAGACTGTAGAAGGCTTTTTACTTGGTTATGACTCAAACACAAGGGCATATAGGGTCTTTAACAAGTCCACTGGACTAGTTGAAGTCTCATGTGACGTTGTGTTTGATGAAACTAACGGCTCTCAAGAAGAGCAAGTTGATCTTGATGAGATAGGTGATGAAGAGGCTCCGTGCATAGCGCTAAGGAACATGTCCATTGGGGATGTGTGTCCTAAGGAATCTGAAGAGCCTCCAAAAGCACAAGATCAACCATCCTCCTCCACGCAAGCATCTCCACCGACTCAAAATGAGGTTGAAGCTCAAGCTGATGTAGTAGAAGATCAAGCAAATGAGCCACCTCAAGATGATGGCAATGATCAAGGGAGAGATGCAAATGATCAAGAAAAGGAGGATGAGCAAGAACCAAGGCCGCCACACCCAAGAGTCCACCAAGCAATCCAACGAGATCACCCCGTCGACACCATCCTCGGCGACATTCATAAGGGGGTAACCACTAGATCTCGTGTTGCACATTTTTGTGAACATTACTCGTTTGTTTCCTCTATTGAGCCACACAGGGTAGAGGAAGCACTACAAGATTCGGATTGGGTGGTGGCGATGCAAGAGGAGCTCAACAACTTCACTAGAAATGAGGTATGGCATTTAGTTCCACGTCCTAATCAAAATGTTGTAGGAACCAAATGGGTCTTCCGCAACAAGCAAGATGAGCATGGTGTGGTGACAAGGAACAAAGCTCGACTTGTGGCCAAGGGATACTCCCAAGTCGAAGGTTTGGATTTCGGTGAAACCTATGCACCCGTAGCTAGGCTTGAGTCAATTCACATATTATTAGCCTATGCTACTTACCATGGCTTTAAGCTTTATCAAATGGACGTGAAAAGTGCCTTCCTCGATGGACCAATCAAGGAAGAGGTCTATGTTGAGCAACCTCCCGGCTTTGAAGATAGTGAGTACCCTAACCATGTCTATAGGCTCTCTAAGGCGCTTTATGGGCTAAAGCAAGCCCCAAGAGCATGGTATGAATGCCTTAGAGATTTCCTTATTGCTAATGGCTTCAAAGTCGGCAAGGTCGATCCTACGTTGTTCACTAAAACTCTTTACAATGATTTGTTTGTATGCCAAATTTATGTTGATGATATCATATTTGGGTCTACTAAAGAATCTACATGTGAAGAATTTAGTAGGATCATGACACAGAAATTCGAGATGTCTATGATGGGGGAGTTGAAGTATTTTCTAGGATTCCAAGTCAAGCAACTCCAAGAGGGCACCTTCATTAGTCAAACGAAGTACACTCAAGACATTCTAACCAAGTTTGGAATGAAGGATGCCAAGCCCATCAAGACACCCATGGGAACCAATGGGCATCTCGACCTCGACACGGGAGGTAAGTCTGTCGATCAAAAGGTATACCGGTCGTTGATTGGTTCATTGCTTTATTTATGTGCATCTCGACCGGACATCATGCTTTCCGTATGCATGAGTGCAAGATTTCAATTCGACCCTAAGGAATCACACCTTACGGCCGTAAAACGAATCTTGAGATATTTGGCTTATACTCCTAAGTTTGGGCTTTGGTACCCTCGGGGATCCACATTTGATTTGATTGGTTATTCGGATGCCGATTGGGCGGGGTGTAAGATTAATAGGAAGAGAACATCAGGGACTTGCCAGTTCTTGGGAAGATCCTTGGTGTCTTGGGCTTCAAAAAAGCAAAATTCGGTCGCTCTTTCTACCGCCGAAGCTGAGTATATTGCCGCAGGCCATTGTTGCGCGCAATTGCTTTGGATGAGGCAAACCCTGCGGGACTATGGTTACAAATTAACCAAAGTTCCTCTTCTATGTGATAATGAGAGTGCAATCCGCATGGCGGATAATCCCATTGAGCATAGCCGCACTAAGCACATAGCCATTCGGTATCATTTTCTCAGGGATCACCAACAAAAGGGAGATATCGAGATTGCATACATTAACACTAAAGATCAATTAGCCGATATCTTTACCAAGCCTCTTGATGAACAAACTTTTACCAAACTTAGGCATGAGCTCAATATTCTTGATTCTAGGAATTTCTTTTGCTAAAACTTGCACACATAGCTTATAAATATACCTTTGATCATGTCTCTTTCACATGCTATGACTAATGTGTTTTTCAAGTCTATTTCAAACCAAGTCATAGGTACATTGAAAGGGAATTGGAGTCTTCGGCGAAGACAAAGGCTTCCACTCCGCAACTCATCCTTCGCCGTCGCTCCGTGTCACTCTCCATCTTTGGGGGAGAAAGAACAAGGACTTCTACTTTGGTTTAATCTTCACTCTTTTATTTATGGCCAAAGGAGGAGAAAGTAATTTCAAGGGCTCTAATGACTCCATTTTTGGCGATTCATGCCAAAGGGGGAGAAAGTATTAGCCCAAAGCAAAAGGACCGCACCACCACCTAATTTTAAAATATAATTTTCAATTGTCAATTTGGTATCTTCTTATGTTCAAAAGAGGGAGAAAGTAGTATTTCAAAAATGATTCATCAAAACCCTCTTGAACACTAAGAGGAGGATTTCATTTAGGGGGA
This sequence comes from Zea mays, assembly GCF_902167145.1. Classification (NCBI taxonomy): domain Eukaryota; kingdom Viridiplantae; phylum Streptophyta; class Magnoliopsida; order Poales; family Poaceae; genus Zea; species Zea mays. The sequence continues at coordinate 235,910,104 of NC_050097.1, read as the reverse complement.
GTTCTGTTTAGTCAAAGCAAAAGCATTTGAAATAGGGGGTGAAAATTTCAAAACTTGAAAATGCTTTGCAAACTCATACAGGTGCAAAAGGTTCACACTTAGCCAATAAAAAGACCAAGTATTGAGTTCAACAAAAACGCAAAGGAGCAACCGAAGGCTCCTCTGGTCTGGCGCACCGGACTGTCCGGTGCACCAGAGGACTCCAACTCCAACTCGTCACCTTCGGGAAAATTCAGAACCGGCGTGCTATAATTCACCGGACTGTCCGGTGTACACCGGACAGTGTCCGGTGCTCCAACGAAGACGCTGCTCCGGAACTCGCCAGCCTCGGGATTTCACGAAGGCTGCTCCGCTATAATTCACCGGACATGTCCGGTGCATCCTCGGAGCAACGGCTACTTCGCGCCAACGGCTACCTGCAACGCATTAAATGCGCGCGCAGCACGCGCAGAAGGCAGGCGCGCCCATACCGGCGCACCGGACACTGAACAGTTCATGTCCGGTGCGCCACCGGACATCGAGGCGGGCCCAGAAGTCAGAACTCCAACGGTCAGATTCCAACGGCACTGGTGACGTGGCTGGGGCACCGGACATGTCCGGTGTGCACCGGACTGTCCGGTGCGCCATCGACAGACAACCTCCACCAACGGTCAAGTTTGGTGGTTGGGGCTATAAATACCCCAACCACCCCACCATTCATTGCATCCAAGTTTTCCACTTTTCAACCACTTACAAGAGCTAGGCATTCAATTCTAGACACACCAAAGAGATCAAATCCTCTCCAATTCCACACAAGGCTTTAGTGATAAGCGAGAGAGATTTGCCGTGTTCTTTTGAGCTCTTACGCTTGGATTGCTTCTTTTCTTTCTCACTTGTTCTTGTGATCAAAACTCCATTGTAATCAAGGCAAGAGGCACCAAGTGTGTGGTGGCCCTTGCGGGGAAGTTTTATTCCCGGCTTTGATTTGAGAAGAGAAGCTCACTCGGTCCGAGGGACCGTTTGAGAGAGGGAAGGGTTGAAAGAGACCCGGCCTTTGTGGCCTCCTCAACGGGGAGTAGGTTTGCGAGAACCGAACCTCGGTAAAACAAATCCGCGTGTCACACTCTTCATTTGCTTGCGATTTGTTTTTCACCCTCTCTCGCGGACTCGTTTATATTTCTAACGCTAACCCGGCTTGTAGTTGTGTTTATTTTTGTAAATTTCAGTTTCGCCCTATTCACCCCCCCTCTAGGCGACTATCACAATAGCATAAAGCTAACCATGATGACCCAAAAAGGTAAATAAGGATAAGGTAAATACAGACTAGTCAATCATTAGGTTTAAATAATGTAATGCGGGACAGTGAATTAAAAATGAATGGGACATAATGGTCAGAGGACACTTGCCTTCACCAGGTTGTTGCTCAGGAAGATCTTCAGCAACACACTCAGGAACCACGGACTGCTCGTTGTCTAAATAAAGGGATCATGCATTCAATACATTTGGTAAATAACAAATAAACAACACATCAATCATGTACAAACATGGGGACACATCTCAAAAAGAAAAGTATAAACTCAAAAGGGAGTTTAAATTATAGGATAGACTAATCTCATTAAGTAGTTGATTATTCTTTAAGTGTTGTCCATGATTACATAATCTGATTCTACTTCTTTTAATGAGACATAAGAGCTACACTAGAGATAAATTCATACATCACATGTTATTCTCTTCCCAATATTAAACATCTATTTACCACTAGGGTTTCCCTTTTTATTTATTTTATTAAGTGAATAAATCAATACATGTACTAGTTCATAGTTAGCCATAAAAAAATTAGAGTGTGCAGGTAGTGAATGGAACTAATTTATTTAAATAGAGAATATTCCTATGAACACTTTGCAATTTAAATCACTAAATTTGGAGTTCATATGCAAAAGATATGAAATAAACAAGTTTGGGAGTTTAAAATATGAAAATAGGTCTAATTCTGTAATTATTTAAAAGCCTAGGGTTCAATCTGCAAGAATACAGGGGCCTACGCGAGAAAACCAGGGACGGCGGGTTGATTCCCAACAAACCGAGGGTTTCTTACGCAAAACAGCCACACGAAGGGGTACGGGATCTACTCAACCATTAGATCTAAAACCAACAGCCGAGATTAGATCACCGGGCGAGGGCGCGTGCGCGGGCGAGCGAGCGCTGATAGGCGGGCCGGCGGTGTCAGCGACCGAGAAGGGGGCGAGCTGACCGATCGGGCCCAGCGCCAGGGGGCGCAGGCGCGGACTGGCGGGGCCCAGGGGCAGAGCGCGGGTGAGGGAGCAGACCAGAGCGGTCGGATCCAAATCCGACGGTTAGGATCAGGTCTGCGCTGATTAAATCTAGGCCACTCGATCTCAGATGGGCGGTTGAGATCTCGTGGCAAGCCTAGGTAAGTTCTCCTTGGCTACCAGCGGCAAAGCCGCCCGACTCCGCGGCGGAGCTCCGCCGGAGACGAGGGTACGGGCACGCGGGGGGTCTTGGGGTGTTGGGGATGGCTCATGCGGGTTCGAGGTGGTGCGACGGACTCGGTTGTGGGCTCGACACTGGCGCAGGGGCACCGAAGGGTACCCATCTACGGCGGAGCGGCCCGGCGGCGGCTCTAGCCCACATCGGCGAGCAATTGCACGAGCAACAAGGTAGGGAAACGAAAATTAGGGGCGCGGAGAGGTGGGTTACCTTGAGAGATGGCTTTGGAGCGCTTGAGCGACGGCGAGAACATAGCGGGGACCTAGGTCGACGGTGGGGGCGACACAGCTACACGACGAGAGTCTGGTGAGCGTGACCAGAGGGGAATAGAGGGGGTAAGAGCAAACCAAGGGGTGTCTTGAGTCATTGGCGAGGAGGCGGAGCTTACCGGAGCGATGAGCACGACCGAGGCTCGACGGCGGCTGCGGAACGGGTGCGCAGACACGGTGAACAGCGGCCGGGCTCCCTAGGCGTGTGCACGGCACGAGGCGGGTGCTGAGGGCTGTGAGTGCGCGAATGAGGGAAGAGGAGGGCGAGCGGGTGCTAGGCGACTAGAAATAGGCCGGGGTGGGGACGAGCGCGGCCTCGGCGTGCGTCGTGGGCGCGGACTCCACGGCGACGCGGCAGGTCGTGCACAGGCGGTTCGGAGGGGAAGGGTCCAATAGACGGACCCACCGGTCAGCGAGGGCGAACGAGAGAACGGGCGGTCGGGCTGGCAAGTGGGACCCGTGGTACAGCGAGAGAGGTTGCGTGCGTGTGGGTGAGATCGGCGCCGACAAGTCGGTCCCACTAGGCAACGAGCAAGAGAGAGAGGAGAGTGCGCGGGCAAACCGGTGCCGATAGGCGGGGTCTGCCTGTCTGGGGCGGCAGGCGCTGGCGCGCGCGGGGCTGGGCCTAGTGGGCTGGCTTGGGCCGAAATGGCTTTTCCTTTTTTCTAGAATTTCTAATTGCTTTTCTATTTCTTTTTTCTAGGGTTTTCAATTCAAATTCAAACCAAGTTTCAAATTCAAACTAATTCAAACATGTGCAACAATTCAAAGAATATTTAAGCTCAACATGATGCAACATTTCATGACTCATAATGTTTTGGCAAAAATAAATAATTAATCTCTCCCTAATTAAGCTACATCTACTCAAAAAGGAAAAAGAGAGAGAATCTAGAGAGAGATAGAAACTAGAGTGAGTGAGAGAGAAGAGTAACACCTGAATTTGGATGATATTAAGAAAGAAATTTTATACCCCCAAATTCAGGGTGTTACAGACCTATCCCCCTTAAAAAGAATCTCGCCCTCGAGATTCAAGGTTGGCTAGAAAAGAGCTTAGGTACTTGGCTTTCAAATCATTTTATCTTTCCCAAGTTGCTTCTTCTTCTGAGTGATGGCCCATTTGACTTTGCACTTCCTAATGGTGCTCCTCCGAGTGACCCGATCTGCTGTCTCCAATATCTGAGTTGGCTTCTCAATATATGTCAGATCTTCTTGAACTTCAAGATCCTCTGTTGGTAACTGCTCTTCTGGCACTCTCAAACATTTCTTCAGTTGAGACACATGGAACACATCATGCACAACAGACAGATTCTCTGGTAAACTAAGTTGATATGCCACTTCTCCACGCCTCGCTTGAATCTGGTACGGTCCAATGTATCATGGTGCTAGCTTGCCTTTGACTCCGAATCTTTTGATTCCTTTGATCGGTAACACCTTCAAGTAGACATAGTCTCCTACTTCAAAGCTCAGTTCTCTTCTTCGGGTGTCAGCATAGCTTCGCTGTCTGGACTGTGTTGCCTTAAGATTCTCTCAGAACATCCTGATGTTCTATTCGGCTTCAAGCAAAATATCTGGACTAAACACCTGTCTTTCGCCGGGTTGGTCCCAATGCAATGGGGTTTGCAATTCCTCCCATAAAGCGCTTCGAATGGTGACATCTTCAGACTGGTTTGATAACTGTTGTTGTAAGAGAATTCTGCGTACAGTAGCCTCTTGTCCCGACCTATCTTGTCTTGCAAGGCACAAGCTCTCAACATATCTTCAAGAATCTGGTTGGTTCTCTCTGCTTGACCATCTGTCTGTGGGTGATAAGCTGAGCTGAACTTCAAGTGTGTGCCCAAAGCTTCATGCAACTGCTGCAAAAAATGATAGGTGAACTGAGTGCCTCGATCTGATACTATCTTCTTTGGAACGCCATGCAAGCACACAATCTGAGACATGTATAGTTCGACCAACACTGCACTGTTGTAGGTGGTCTTGACTGGTATTAAATGGGCCGCCTTTGTCAAACGGTCCACTACTACCCAGATGGAGTCATAACCAGTACGAGTGCGAGGCAAACCGACTATAAAGTCCATCCCGATCTCATCCCATTCCCACTGAGGAATCTACAATGGCTGCAACATACTTGTAGGCCTCTGATGTTCTGCTTTAATCCTCTGACAACTGTCGCATACAGCCACATACTCTGCTATCTCCCTTTCATACCATACCACCAGAATCATTTCTTCAGGTCTTGGTACATCTTCTCGCTACCAGGATGTATAGAATATGTTGTCTCATGGGCTTCCTTGAGAATCAGTTCCCAGATCAATTTGATGTTGGGAACACACAATCTATCCTTGAACCATACCACTCCTTCTGCATCTTCACAGAAATCCTTACCTTTTCCATCTATGACCAGCTGCCGGATCTCGTTGATCTTCTCATCATCTTTTTGACCCTTCCTGATGTCTTGCTCTAGAGTGGGTTCCAACTCAATTATCACCCATTGGGTGTTGTTCAGAAATCCGAGACTCAACCTATCGAATTCCTTCGCTAGCTCATATGACATCGGGTGAGCGGCCAACATATTAACTTGACTCTTTCTGCTAAGAGCATCTGCAACCACATTTGCTTTGCCTGGGTGATAATGAATCTCCAGCTCATAATCTTTGATTAACTCTAAGCATCTTCGCGGCCTCAGGTTTAGCTCTGACTGAGTGAATATATACTTGAGGCTCTTGTGGTCCATGTAGATATCACATTTCTGCCCATACAAATAGTGCCTCTAGGTCTTTAGTGCATGAACTACTGCTGCTAGCTCCAGGTCATGAGTAGGGTAATTCTTTTCATGAACCTTCAACTGTCGGGACGAGTATGCCACTACTCTCCCTTCCTGCATTAACACACATCCCAGTCCGGTGTACAAAGCATCACAATATACTAAGAATGGCTTGTGGACATCTGGCAGAATTAATACTGGCGCTGTTATCAATTTCTCCTTTAATGTCCCAAAGGACTTTTGGCATGTTGGGGTCCATTTGAACTCAACCTTCTTTGCCAACAAGGCTGTCATTGGCCTAGCAATCTTGGAGAAACCTTCTGTTGGAGAGGAAATCTCCGGGCGGGTGGCGGAGTGCACCTGCCCTAAATCCTAAGATGAGGAGGGGCCTAAGCGTTTTTCCTGTTATGCAAGATGGAAGGATGAACACAAGAACACGTGAGGGTTTAGAGTGGTTCGGGCCATCGGAGCGTAACACCCTACTCTATTGTGTGTTGGATTGCTGTGGAAGCTTGATAGTCTGAGTGAACTTATGTTATAACGTCGCATGCCTCCCCTTTTATAGCTGAAGGGGGGCATGCACAAAGGTACTGAGCCCCGACATGTGGGCCCAAGGACAAAATGTATATTGCACTTGGAGTTACTAATGTTCGCTGCTAGGGCAATCTTCCCGAGCCCTGACACCCGAGATCTGCGTATCCTCGGTGTGCCGGGGAAGCTTCTTGTACAAGGGACGATATCCACAGTGCGCTGCATAGCACGGGCGCACTATTTGGTAACAGACTTGACAGGCACGCCGTCTGCAAGGCTATCCTGACACCGTCTGCCAGCGGAGTGGACAGGACGCATTAAATGCTGAGAGGGCACATCGTCTGTTTGCGTGGTGGCAGGCGGCGCATCCTCTTCGTATTAAATGGAGAGACTGTGCGGCTTCAGGGGCCTTACGTCAGGCTTCGCCCGTTGGCTTATGTCATGGGTCACAAGCCACGCGGCAGCAACGGGCCTCCGCCTGAGCGGAGAGCGTACGGCAAGGCCTGGACACGTGCCAGCGTCGGACCCTTACTCATGCCAGGGTTCCCCCATCCCAGGTCCTTGTTGTGGTCCAGACGTTACTCGAAGGGACCTGGAGCCCAACGGAGGGACCCGGCATACCTTTCTGGGAGTCCCGGACTGTAATCAAAGGCTCGGGCTGTGCGTACAGGGGTCCGGTGTTCCTTCGCAGGGGTCCGAACCCGATAATGCACCATGGGGTGTATTATCTTCCCTTGCCACATGGTACCCCTGAACCTGCCCATGTAGTGGGGTCGGGGTGTCGTTCTCCGCGCGACGTCTTTTTACTGTAGTAGAGGGCACCCTTAATTGAGGGTAGTGACAGTGGCCCCCGGGCCTGCCTCAGGGGAGGGTGCGAGCCTGCAGGTGGGGCCAGAGTCGGATTGGCGATTTGCCTGCTGCTCCTGCGTGTCTGTCGATGCAATTACTGTCGGCCCGCCTTCGACTGCTACACCCATTTCCACGGCTGACTGGCCCATGACCTTTGCACTTAATGTCACTGTTGGGCCATGCACGGGGTGCCTCGAGTCGCTGCACTGGTTCTGAAAACTTATCTTTTCAGTCTTCTGCGGCGACCCCGAGGGGACGCAACATTGGCGCAATCGGCGGTGCGATTTTTCCGCACCCAATAACCGGTGCGCCGGTTGCATGACATGTGGGCCTGGGCCCCCATGTTGGACCATCGATTGCAGCGAAGCTGAGGTGGCGCACAACCGTGGGGCGATTGTACGTTTCCTGCGCGGCGGTTCGCCTTCTTGACCGCTGGTTTCGGCAAAAATGAAGGGGCGCATAACCACAGGGCGGTTGCGCGCTCCTTATGTGGTGGTTTGCCTTCTTCGTGCTTTGGGTTAGTCTATATGATGCGTGGGGCCTGGCCCCCGTGTCATAGGGCTGGATCCTTGGTGCACACCGAGGGAGACTTTGCCCGTGACGCTCCGAGGCGCAAGAGGGGAAATTTCCCTTTTAAAAGGGATCAATCTCTCGGGTGGTAGCCATGCCTCTCTCCTCTTGCATCCTTCGCGCCCTTCCGCCTTCCGAGCCTCTGGATGGGGCACGCCGGTGTTCGCTGGAGGGATCCGCGTCAGGGCCATATGTAACACCCTGAATTTGGGGGTAGAATTTTTTCTTCTTTTCTCTCACCAAATTCGGGCGTTACTCTCTTTTCTCTTTCCCCGTTTGCTCCTTCTCCCCAATTTCAAACCAGTATAGCGGCAGGTGTCCGTGTCATGTATAAACCAAAACCTAAGTGTCATGGGTGTTGCATCATGCCAAAGCACATTTCTTTGTCTGATATTGAGTGTTCGTCTCGTTCCGTTCCGGATTTCGATTCGCGATTTAATTCCGTTTAGTGGTCCGCGCTCGTCGTGGGTTTCCGATCCGCGAAGTGGCCCGGCCCAACCTAGTCCAGCCCAGCCGGCCCGGCCCGCCCCGGCCTGCGCGCCCCTGGCGCCCAAACCCCCCATGCGCCCCCCTCCCCTCTCCTCCCTCTCTCATTTGGATCTCCCACGCAACAACCTCTCCTCTCCCTCTTCCACCTCTCTCTCCCCGTGGTGCCCTAGGATTTGGAGACGGCGATCACCAGATTTTGGACCCCGAGGTGAGCTCCCCTCCCCTCCCCTTCTCCTCTCTCTCTCCCTCTCCCTCCTCTCCTTCCCCCCCCCCCGCGCGCGCCCTCCCTTTTCCCCCAGCCCGCGCGCGACCCCGCCCGTCCCCGCCCCCGTCGGCGGCGCTCCCCCCACCCCGGCCCGCGGCGGCGCCCCTACCCACCCCTCCCCGCCCGGCCTCCCTCCCCGCGGCGGCGTTCGGCCCCCCGGCGGCGCCCGCCCGGTCTCCCTCCCCGGCGGCGCTCGGCCCCTCCCTCTCCCTCCCCGGCGGCGCTCGGCCCCTCCCCCTCCCTCCCCGGCGGCGCTCGGCCCCCGCCCGGCCTCCCCGGCGGCGCCCGCCCCTGCCCCGGCCCCTGCGCGTGGCGCTCGCCCACCCCGCCCCTCGGCTCGGCCGGCCGTGGTGGCCCGACGCCCTCCCGCGGCGCGGCGAGCCCCGCTCGCCCGCGCGCCCCCGCCCCCCTGGCCGGTTCAACTGCCCCGGCCCCGGCTCGGCCGCCCGTTCCCCCGTCCCGGCCTCGCCCGACCGTATCTTCGCTCGCCCGCGCTCGCGGTGATTATTTGTTAATTAGCGTGTTGCGTCGCGCGCTTCGCCGCACGACGGATTTGTCTAAATTCAGATTCTATCTTGTGTTGCGTCGTGCGCTTCGTCGCGCGACGATCCATTTTCGTTTCAGGTTGTTTAAGGTGTAACGCCGCATGTGTATTCACGCGACGTTCCACTTTGGACTCAGTTTAGCCGACATATGCCGTCGTGCGCTTCGTCGCGCGACGCTTAATGTCTCCTCTTAACTAAGGCGAAGTGTCTCGTTACGTGCTCGGTCGCGCGACGAGTCGTTAACTTCTTAATTTGTTTTAGAGAGCTTTGTCGCGCGTCTCGCTGCGCGACCATCTTTTTATTTATCTCCACCTGCTTACAATAATTAGACATGAAACATGACTTTACTTTACGCTAAACATAGTGTCTACATTAAATTTCCTTCCATTAAGCGAGTGGTTAATTTATAATCATGTAACGTGATCGTTTCTCGACTGTCTTTTCCTCTTTCTCTCTTAACCGTACTCGCGAGCCCGCGTGGAACGTCTGTTTACTTATTGCATTCTATTGTATGGTGTACTGTTCTTTTGTATTAAATATGTGGATGTATGTATGTTTGCGCTCGCATAGAGAACGATCCAGTCGAAGAGCCCGAGGAACTCGCAGGAGAAGCCCCTGAGCAGCAGTCGGTTGGTGGAGGCAAGTGTCCCTTGACCTATCTCTGTCCTATTCATTATTTAATTCACCTCCCGCTTTACACATTTATGCCTAAGGATTGACTAGCTTTTGTTATCCATGTCCTTGTTTACCTATCTGGGTTGGATTATTATTGTTTAGCTTTATGCTATTGCTCAAACTCTAATCAATGAACATGATGAGATTATCTATGATACGTTGTTTTCCCTTCTCTTATTATGATGTGGTACTTGTGGTCATCAAGGGGGCTCGAGCGGTTTCTCGAGTGCCTCTCCGTAAGGACCTGTTCTATGGATGACCGCCCGGGAAAACAGTGCAACCATGAGGGTGGAATGGGATGCCCTTAGCTGAGTAATTAGAGGATCCGGGGTGTAGTTCACTTAGCTGTCGTGCCGTCAATGGGGCTCGGTGTATGCGGCTCGCTCTGCCAAGTTTGGGTTCGCCCCTTGGGGAGGAGTGCGGTGCATTTAGGAAACCTAACGGGTGGCTACAGCCCCGGGGAATCTTTGTAAAGGCTACGTAGTGATGCCCTGCTGGGTCACCTTGGTAGTGATCAATGGAGAGTCATGATCTCCGGGCAGAATGGGAATCACGGCTTGTGGGTAAAGTGCACAACCTCTGCAGAGTGTTTGAAAACTGATATATCAGCCGTGCTCGCGGTTATGAGCGGCCAAGGGAGCTCCAGTGATTAGTGGTACTTGATCAGAGATACTTTGGTTTACAGGTGGTCATGAGATTGATGGTTTTGGTTATGACTATGGTGCTGGTAAGTGGTACTCTTTCCATTTGGAAAGGAGTACGTTTGGGTTAATAACTTGGGTTAATGCTAAAACTTGGCTTTCTACTAGTAAGTAATAATCTGACCAACTAAAAGCAACTGCTTGACTTATCCCCACATAAAGCTAGTCCACTACAGCCAAACAGGATACTTGCTGAGTATGTTGATGTGTACTCACCCTTGCTCTACACACCAAACCCCCCCATCCCCAGGTTGTCAGCATTGCAACCACTTCTCAGGAGAAGATGAAGCTGTGGAAGGAGACTTCCAGGAGTTCCAAGACTACGACGAGTTCTAGGTGTGGGTTAGCGGCAACCCCCAGTCGGCTGCCTGTGAAGGCCGCGGTTATCTACGTTTCCTTTCTGCACTTTGATTTATTGTAAGGACTATATGGACGTCTCAGACGTATGATGTAATCGACTATTATTTCCCCTTTTAATACTATTTTGAGCACCGTGTGATGATGTCCATGTTATGTAACTGCTGTGTACGTGAATAACTGATCCTGGCACGTACATGGTTCGCATTCGGTTTGCCTTCTAAAACCGGGTGTGACATAAGTGGTATCAAAGCCGTGCTGACTGTAGGACCGCTAACCTAGAGTAGAATGGTCGTTCTAAGGACTATAGACCTCTGTCCCTGCCTTGACTTTGATATCCCTTCAAAAGTTGGTCATACCGACCAAACCTATGTTCTACTATATATTATACCTTGCTGAAAATCATGTTTTATTCTAATCCTTCATTTACTTATGATTCATTATTTGCTGGTCATATTGATTCTGTTCTCACCCTTTTGCTTGCGATGTCTTTTGTAGATGTCTCGACTTTGACACACTGCACGAAAGTCAGTCATCCCCTTCTTACCCTCCCGCCTTGCTGAGCGTCCGCTTCGCCATACCGTGGCCGGACAGTCCAGCCACTTGGAGAGGCTGCACCACCGCCTGCATGAGGAGCAGGAACGTCGACGACAGGAGCAGCAGGGCTCTTCCTTCTCGCTCCACCAGGAGATAGAGTCTGTGAGGAGCTGCTCCCCTGTGCTTCCTCTGGAGGCGCCCCCTGCACCACCACTGGGCGTCCCAGCTTCTGGAGTAGCTGCTGGAGGAGACCCAGACGACGGAGGTGGCGACGACAGCTCGAGCCACGACACCGACTTCTCTGCTAACCTTGAGCCGGAAGGATGGGTTGCTCGACCCATCACTCGCGACGCTGCTCGCGGGTGTCACTTCCACGATGCGCTCGACACCCTGCTACGTCGGGCATTTAACCGGCATACTTGGTCCGTCGAGTATCGCTGTGTGGTCTACCAGCATAGTCGCGGGGTCTACCCGGACCGCTGGGAGGCAACCTGTTTGGTGCGCTGCCCGGAGAACAGTCTCCAGGGTGAGGAGGCCTGCTCAGAGCACTATTCTATCTCTGAGCGGGACTCAGCTGAGGCAGCCATGCAAGATGCTGCACGGCGTGCGATTTCGCACTACTGCTCGATTTTCGGTGGGATAGCTGACGGTCTTGACCTGAAGTATTACCCCTGCTGTCCATCCGGCAGCACATGAGGCGTGATTGTCTCACCTGTCGGTGAGGGCAATCCTAGGTTGAGCAGCACAGTCAACCTAGCCGTCGTGCTAAACACGGAGCTGGACCATGCATTAGACGAGCTGAGTAGGGCTCGTGCTGAGATCGCCCTGCTGCGGGCTGAGCGCGCGGAACGTCGTCACTTGGATGGTGGTTCCCCCGCTCCCGTCGGGACTCAGCACCCGTACCGCTCACCTCAGCGTGGACACCAGTCTTATGGCAATCCCGACTGCAAGACCAAGATAAATCTAGAACCATAGATCGTTAGAGTTGGATCTTGTAATTAATACGAAATATATACATAGAAGCTTCAGTCTTAGCGTTAGACTCGGTCTTAGTTAGTCTTAGTTAGACAGGGTAGTTTGCTATATCCTGTGCATTTATGTTTGTCATGATGAACTATGTTTGGTTTGGATCTTTGTAATGACTGTCACCAGAGTGTGGGTATCCCCTGTATTTTGGTTTACCTAGTATATTAATGGAGTTAGTTATATAGTTGGGAAACCCTTTATTCCACTTTCCTCTTTATCTGAGAAGCTGTGTGGTCTGTGTTGGAGATCAGTGAAGATGCTCATCTGTTCAGCGCTGTTGAAGAATTCTATACTCTTTTCTTATGCTGCAAGATTTGCCAGATCAGTTCTGATGTGTGGTTGTATTCTGTAGATGTCAGAGAACAGGCGCAGAGGAGGAAGGCGTGCTCAGCAGGAGCGAGCCGCTCAACAGGAGGAGGTGCCCCAGCAGCAGCACCTGCCGCCCCCGCCCCCGATGTCCATCGAGCAGATGTTTCTGATGCAGACTCAGGCAGTTCAAGCCATCGGTCAGACTCTGGCCGCCATTCAGCAGCAGCAGCAGCAGCAGGCCCCACCTCAGCCTCAGATGCCCAGAGACAAGCGTGCTGAATTCATGAGAGGTCATCCACCAACGTTCGCTCACTCTTCTGACCCCATGGATGCTGAAGACTGGCTGCGCACTGTGGAGTGGGAGTTGCATACCGCTCAGTGCGATGACAGGGAGAAAGTCCTATATGGTCCCCGTCTGTTGAGAGGAGCAGCCCAGTCATGGTGGGAGTCTTACCTCGCCACCCATGCCCACCCTGACGCCATCACCTGGGAAGAGTTCAGAGGTAGCTTTCGTTAGTACCATGTTCCCGCAGGTCTGATGACTGTGAAGAAGGAGGAGTTCCTGGCTCTCAAGCAAGGGCCATCGTCTGTCAGTGAGTACCGGGACAGGTTTCTGCAGTTGTCTCGCTATGCTCCTGAAGATGTCAACACCGACGCCAAGCGACAGTACCGTTTCCTGAGAGGCTTGGTTGACCCTCTGCAGTACCAACTGATGAATCACACCTTCCCGACATTCCAGCACCTGATTGACAGAGCAATCATGATAGAGAGGAAGCGTAAGGAGATGGAGGATCGTAAGCGCAAGATCAGTGGACCCTAGCCTGAAAGCAGCAATCGTCCTCGTTTCTCAGGCAATCAACCTCAGCAGTTCAGGCAGAATCAGCGTCCACCTCAGCAGCATCAGCAGTTTCAAAGGCAGTATCCTCAGCCTCAGTACCAGAACCGTCAGAGCAATCAGTCAGGAGGTCAGTTCCAGAGGCAGAATCAGCAAGCACCTCGTCTTCCTGCCCCAGCAAACCAGCAGAACAATCAGGCAGCACCAGCTCAGGTTGGAAACAGAGCATGTTTCCACTGTGGAGAGCAAGGCCACTGGGTGATGCAATGTCCGAAGAAGGCAGCCCAGCAGCAGTCAGGCCCCAGTGCCCCAGCAAAGCAGAATGTGCCTCAGCCTGGAGCAGGCAACCGCTCTCAGCCGCGCTATAATCATGGAAGACTGAACCACTTGGAGGCTGAAGCAGTTCAGGAGACCCCCGACATGATAGTAGGTATGTTCCCAGTCGACTCCCATATTGCAGAAGTGTTATTTGATACTGGAGCAACACATTCTTTCATTACTGCATCATGGGTAGAAGCACATAATCTTCCAATTACTACCATGTCAACCCCCATTCAAATTGACTCAGCCGGTGGTAGAATTCGAGCTGATAGCATTTGTTTGAATATAAGTGTGGAAATAAGGGGGATAGCGTTTCCCGCCAACCTTATAGTAATGGGTACTCAGGGAATAGATGTCATCCTAGGGATGAATTGGCTAGATAAGTATCAGGCAGTTATCAGTTGTGATAAAAGGACAATCAAGTTGGTGTCCCCACTAGGAGAGGAAGTGGTGACCGAGTTAGTCCTGCCTGAGCCAAAGAAAGGAAGTTGTTATCAGATGGCTGTCGATAGCAGTGAAGCAGACCCAATCGAGAGGATCAAGGTTGTGTCCGAGTTCCCAGATGTGTTTCCAAAGGACTTACCGGGTATGCCACCAGAGCGGAAAGTTGAGTTTGCCATAGAGCTTCTTCCTGGAACCGCCCCTATCTTCAAGAGAGCTTACAGAATATCTGGACTAGAGTTGGTTGAGCTTAAGAAGCAAATTGATGAGCTGTCAGAGAAAGGTTACATTCGGCCAAGCACCTCGCCTTGGGCCGCCCCTGTCCTATTTGTGGAGAAGAAAGATGGCACCAAGAGGATGTGCATCGATTACCGAGCTTTGAATGAGGTCACGATCAAGAACAAGTACCCTTTGCCCAGAATTGAAGATCTGTTCGACCAGTTGAGAGGAGCCAGTGTGTTCTCCAAGATTGATCTAAGGTCAGGTTATCATCAGCTCAGGATCCGACCTTCGGACATTCCGAAGACGACATTCATTTCCAAGTATGGTTTGTATGAGTTCACAGTGATGTCTTTTGGTTTGACCAATGCGCCAGCGTTCTTCATGAACTTGATGAACAGTGTATTCATGGATTACCTTGATAAGTTTGTGGTGGTATTCATTGATGACATTCTGGTTTATTCTCAAAGCGAAGAAGAGCATGCAGATCATTTGAGGATGGCATTGCAAAGATTGCGAGAGCACTAGTTGTATGCAAAGTTGAGCAAGTGTGAGTTCTGGATCAGTCCGGATGGGACAAGCGATTGCCTTATGCAGAGTTTTCCTATAACAACAGTTACCAGGCCAGTTTGAAGATGTCACCATTTCAGGCGCTCTATGGAAGGAGTTGCAGAACTCCATTGCAATGGGATCAGCCTGGAGAAAAGCAAGTGTTTGGGCCAGACATTTTACTTGAAGCCGAAGAGAACATCAAGATGGTCCGAGAGAATCTGAAGATAGCGCAATCGAGGCAGCGAAGCTATGCAGACACAAGAAGAAGAGAGCTGAGTTTCGAAGTCGGAGACTTTGTCTATCTGAAAGTGTCACCGATCAGAGGAGTCAAGAGGTTCGGAGTCAAAGGCAAGCTAGCACCCCGCTACATTGGTCCGTATCAGATTCTTGCAAGACGTGGAGAAGTGGCCTATCAGCTCAGTCTGCTAGAGAATTTGTCAGCTGTGCATGATGTCTTTCATGTGTCTCAGTTGAAGAAGTGCTTGCGTGTACCAGAAGAGCAGTTGCCAGTGGAAGGTCTTGAAGTCCAGGAGGACTTGACCTACGTTGAGAAGCCAGTGCAGATCCTTGAGGTTGCAGACAGAGTCACCCGAAGGAAGACCATCAGAATGTGCAAGGTCAAATGGAATCATCACTCTGAGGAAGAAGCAACCTGGGAGCGTGAAGATGATCTGATGGCTAAATACCCTGAGCTCTTTGCTAGCTAACCCTGAATCTCGAGGGCGAGATTCTTTTAAGGGGGATAGGTTTGTAACGCCCTGAATTTGGGGGTAGAATTTTTCTTCTTTTCTCTCACCAAATTCGGGCGTTACTCTCTTTTCTCTTTCCTCGTTTGCTCCTTCTCCCCAATTTCAAACCAGTATAGCGGCAGGTGTCCGTGTCATGTATAAACCAAAACCTAAGTGTCATGGGTGTTGCATCATGCCGAAGCACATTTCTTTGTCTGATATTGAGTGTTCGTCTCGTTCCGTTCCGGATTTCGATTCGCGATTTAATTCCGTTTAGTGGTCCGCGCTCGTCGTGGGTTTCCGATCCGCGAAGTGGCCCAGCCCAACCTAGTCCAGCCCAGCTGGCCCGGCCCGCCCCGGCCTGCGCGCCCCTGGCGCCCAAACCCCCCATGCGCCCCCTCCCCTCTCCTCCCTCTCTCATTTGGATCTCCCGCGCAACAACCTCTCCTCTCCCTCTTCCACCTCTCTCTCCCCGTGGTGCCCTAGGATTTGGAGACGGCGATCACCGGATTTTGGACCCCGAGGTGAGCTCCCCTCCCCTTCTCTCTCTCTCCCTCTCCCTCCTCTCCTTCCCCCCCGCGCGCGCCCTCCCTTTTCCCCCTGCCCGCGCGCGACCCCGCCCGTCCCCGCCCCTGCCCGGCGCGGCGGCGCCCGACCCCGTCCCCGCCCCCGTCGGCGGCGCTCCCCCCCACCCCGGCCCGCGGCGGCGCCCCTGCCCGCCCCTCCCCGCCCGGCCTCCCTCCCCGCGGCGGCGTTCGGCCCCCCGGCGGCGCCCGCCCGGTCTCCCTCCCCGGCGGCGCTCGACCCCTCCCTCTCCCTCCCCGACGGCGCTCGGCCCCTCCCCCTCCCTCCCCGGCGGCGCTCGGCCCCTCCCCCTCCCTCCCCGGCGGCGCTCGGCCCCGCCTCGGCCCTCCCCTCGCGCGGCCCCGCCCGGCCTCCCTCCCCGGCGGCGCTCGGCCCCCGCCCGGCCTCCCCGGCGGCGCCCGCCCCTGCCCCGGCCCCTGCGCGTGGCGCTCGCCCGCCCCGCCCCTCGGCTCGGCCGGCCGTGGTGGCCCGACGCCCTCCCGCGGCGCGGCGAGCCCCGCTCGCCCGCGCGCCCCCGCCCCCCTGGCCGGTTCAACCGCCCCCTGGCCGGTTCAACCGCCCCGGCCCCGGCTCGGCCGCCCGTTCCCCCGTCCCGGCCTCGCTCGACCGTATCTTCGCTCGCCCGCGCTCGCGGTGATTATTTGTTAATTAGCGTGTTGCGTCGCGCGCTTCGCCGCGCGACAGATTTGTCTAAATTCAGATTCTATCTTGTGTTGCGTCGTGCGCTTCGTCGCGCGACGATCCATTTTCGTTTCAGGTTGTTTAAGGTGTAACGCCGCGTGTGTATTCACGCGACGTTCCACTTTGGACTCAGTTTAGCCGACATATGCCGTCGTGCGCTTCGTCGCGCGACGCTTAATGTCTCCTCTTAACTAAGGCGAAGTGTCTCGTTGCGTGCTCGGTCGCGCGACGAGTCGTTAACTTCTTAATTTGTTTTAGAGAGCTTTGTCACGCGTCTCGCCGCGCGACCATCTTTTTATTTATCTCCACCTGCTTACAATAATTAGACATGAAACATGACTTTACTTTACGCTAAACATAGTGTCTACATTAAATTTCCTTCCATTAAGCGAGTGGTTAATTTATAATCATGTAACGTGATCGTTTCTCGACTGTCTTTTCCTCTTTCTCTCTTAACCGTACTCGCGAGCGCGCGTGGAACGTCTGTTTACTTATTGCATTCTATTGTATGGTGTACTATTCTTTTGTATTAAATATGTGGATGTATGTATGTTTGCGCTCGCATAGAGAACGATCCGGTCGAAGAGCCCGAGGAACTCGCAGGAGAAGCCCCTGAGCAGCAGTCGGTTGGTGGAGGCAAGTGTCCCTTGACCTATCTCTGTCCTATTCATTATTTAATTCACCTCCCGCTTTACACATTTATGCCTAAGGATTGACTAGCTTTTGTTATCCATGTCCTTGTTTACCTATCTGGGTTGGATTATTATTGTTTAGCTTTATGCTATTGCTCAAACTCTAATCAATGAACATGATGAGATTATCTATGATACGCTGTTTTCCCTTCTCTTATTATGATGTGGTACTTGTGGTCATCAAGGGGGCTCGAGCGGTTTCTCGAGTGCCTCTCCGTAAGGACCTGTTCTATGGATGACCGCCCGGGAAAACAGTGCAACCATGAGGGTGGAATGGGATGCCCTTAGCTGAGTAATTAGAGGATCCGGGGTGTAGTTCACTTAGCCGTCGTGCCGTCAATGGGGCTCGGTGTATGCGGCTCGCTCTGCCAAGTTTGGGTTCGCCCCTTGGGGAGGAGTGCGGTGCATTTAGGAAACCTAACGGGTGGCTACAGCCCCGGGGAATCTTTGTAAAGGCTATGTAGTGATGCCCTGCTGGGTCACCTTGGTAGTGATCAATGGAGAGTCATGATCTCCGGGCAGAATGGGAATCACGGCTTGTGGGTAAAGTGCACAACCTCTGCAGAGTGTTTGAAAACTGATATATCAGCTGTGCTCGCGGTTATGAGCGGCCAAGGGAGCTCCAGTGATTAGTGGTACTTGATCAGAGATACTTTGGTTTACAGGTGGTCATGAGATTGATGGTTTTGGTTATGACTATGGTGCTGGTAAGTGGTACTCTTTCCGTTTGGAAAGGAGTACGTTTGGGTTAATAACTTGGGTTAATGCTAAAACTTGGCTTTCTACTAGTAAGTAATAATCTGACCAACTAAAAGCAACTGCTTGACTTATCCCCACATAAAGCTAGTCCACTACAGCCAAACAGGATACTTGCTGAGTATGTTGATGTGTACTCACCCTTGCTCTACACACCAAATCCCCCCATCCCCAGGTTGTCAGCATTGCAACCACTGCTCAGGAGAAGATGAAGTTGTGGAAGGAGACTTCCAGGAGTTCCAAGACTACGACGAGTTCTAGGTGTGGGTTAGCGGCAACCCCCAGTCGGCTGCCTGTGAAGGCCGCGGTTATCTACGTTTCCTTTCTGCACTTTGATTTATTGTAAGGACTATATGGACGTCTCAGACGTATGATGTAATCGACTATTATTTCCCCTTTTAATACTATTTTGAGCACCGTGTGATGATGTCCATGTTATGTAACTGCTGTGTACGTGAATAACTGATCCTGGCACGTACATGGTTCGCATTCGGTTTGCCTTCTAAAACCGGGTGTGACACCATACCCTCTGGCGGTCTCACCGTCGGAGAGCCCGCGCTCGCAGTGGGGCTGTCGGCCTTGTCTTCTGCTTGCTGCTGTTGGAGGAGCACGACCTCGTGGAGGTTGCCGCTTTTCAGCCATCGCTCGACTTCAAGGATTTTCATCATGCAGCCCGGCTGCAGTCCCCCGCCAGTGGTCATCCAGAAGGATGACCACCAACCTCGTGGTGGGGCGAAGCAAGCTGGGCTATGGCCTCCCCTCTACCCTTAGCTTCAAGAATGTTCATCATCCTTGCTAGGGTGGAGGACGAGCCGAGTCGGGGCCCTGCCCTCCGCATGGGCTGGTGACCCGCTTCTTCCTCCAGCATTCGGAGGAGAAGGGTGTTCACCAGCCTTGTGGAGGAGGCGAACCTCGGCTACGCGGGGCCGGCTGGTTGCAGGTCGTCAACTGCAGCGTGTCTGGCCCTTTGGGCTGGATGGCTTTGGTGCCGCCTCCGACGCTGCCTCCTGTCGTCTGACTGGGGCGTGGCTGTCCGTCCACCGCACGGGCGACGGTCGCACCGTGCGTGGGTCCGCCACATCCACGGCTTCTCCTGCCCACCGACCGCACTGGGGGGTTGTACAAGACACCGTACGCCGCGGGGGCGGCGACTGTGTTCTTGGATGGTCTTGTCCTCACTCCCACGGGAGGACGGGAGCGAGGACCCCTTCGTGCACGCTGAGGCAGCCGCCGTCCACCGGTGTAGAGGTGGCCGCTGTCGTCGGTGCTGAGGTGGTCGCCGCTGCTGGTGAGGCTACCCATTGCAGAGGTGGTTGCCTCCGCTGGTGAGACCATCAAAGCCACCTGCCGCCGAGTCCCCGACTCTTTGGCTTTAATGGCCTCGTTGTCACCCCCCGTAGGAGGACGGGGGGCGAGGACCTCCTTGCAATGGCGCACACCCTGAGGTGGTCGCCGCCGCTGGTAAGCCACTCGGAGCGGAGGTGGTTGTCGCTGCTGGTGCAGAGGTGGTCGCCGCCGCCGGTGAGGCTGCCCGAAGCTAGCTTCCAGCGCGACTCTTGCTGGTGCAGCGCAGTTCATTCCTGCATAAATAGAGCTAGGGCCCCGCTTGTAAGGAAATGTAATAACATATGTTTGCTTGAGAGCAGAATGTAATAACATATGTACGCAGGATTTTAGTCTGGGAGGCCAAGTTGTGTGTCTGAACCCCCTGGATGGTGGTTCTAGGTACTAGGACACCTGCCGCAGGGTGGTGGAGTGTGCAGGACCACGGTACGGGACCAGGCTGAGCGGCTACACGGCCCCGGACCACCCCAGGAGACAAGCATCTCTTCTCTAGTTCCGGACCCCAAGTTGTCGGACGCACAGGACTTATAGTTCCAAATATTAGGGCACCCGTCACGGAGTGGTGGAGTGTGCAAGATTTTGGGTACGGAACCAGGCTAACGAGCCACACAGGCTCCGGACCACCCCATGGAACGGACACCCATTCTTTAGAACCGGCCCCCAGGCTTTTTCCTGTTTTTGTAAGGTACTCCTGAGTATTATTTATAAAGCAGTGTTTAATACTTATCTGTGTATCACTCGTTCCTGCTGTGTGCGACGTTACGTTGTTGACTCGCCCTGGTGGCTGGCCCCTCGCCTGGGATGTAGGCTTGATGTGTCAAGGTTGGATGCCAGTGTGTGTGAAAGAGTTGTCAACGACTCTCGGGAGGCAGCCTCGCCGAGACCTGGATCTGTACACAGCTTTAACTAAGGAGCGTTAGTAATACACCCGTAGGACCCATCATCTGGCACTAGCCATCCTTTGATACATGCTCGGAACTTGCAGGGTTTAGTCTGGGGGAGCCAAGTTGTGCGTCCGGACCCCCTGAATGGTGGTTCTAGGTACTAGGACACCCGTCACAGAGTGGTGGAGCATGCAGGCTCACGGTACGGGACCAGGCTGAGCGACTACACGGCTCCAGACCACCCCAGGAGACAAGTGTCTCTTCTCTAGTTCTGGACCTTAGGTTGTCGGACCCACAGGACTTATAGCTCCAAATACTAGGGCACCCGTCACGGAGTGGTAGAGTGTGCAGGATTTCGGGTACGGAACAAGGCTAATCGGCCACACAGGCTCCGGACCACCCCATGGAACGGGCTCCCATTCTTCAGAGCCGCCCCCAGGCTGTCGGGCCCTCCTGCTTTCGCATAGAGGTCCCAAACTGCAAGCCTAGCTGCTCAATTTGGATGTCATTATGCCTGATTGGATGGGAACTGATTGGGTGGGTTAGATAAAATGCAATCCAGAAACTGCAGGGTAAGACCTTGGAGCAGTAGGATAGAACTATCATAGCAGCGCATCCGAGGGGGTAAATCCTCCCCATATAACATGACATGCATGGGTGTAGGCCAATAGGCCGGGTTTACGAGGGCGGACCTCACCGGGCTGGCGTACATGTGTGCGTTACTTAGCTAAAAAAGGGAGAAAGGTTTGACCCCTCGGACTTGCTCCTATGGATAGAACTTACAGAGATGCTACAGGGGTTAGGAAGGGGTACTCCTTCAGTCGTGGCAGGATGGTCGCCCTTGGGTCGGTGTGTTTCCGTCACCTATAAGGGTCCTTCCCAGCTGGGGAGTGTCTGAGGAGCCCTTCTTGGTTTGGTACTTGCCGTAGGACTAGGTCCCGACCCTAGGTTCCCATCTGCATTTGACGGAGGAGCCCTCGTCCTTGGTTGTGGCCCCATCTGAGGACTGGACCCATCGGGAGTCCAGCAGGGTTTCTGGGGGAAGGCAGACTTTGGCCCCGTAGACCGGGGGACACGGGGTCCCTCCGGTGGTCCGTTTAGTCGTCGTCATCGGAGTGGGAGTCTCTAGTGAAGACGTCCTTCAGGTCCCCCTTCGGGTGACTGATACCCGAGGTCTCGCTCAGCCGCGGCCACCTCGCCGTCGTCGACCTTTTCCTTGCCAAGACGGCGACGAGGTGGGGAGCCGTCCTTGAAAGACCGCTCACTCCACTCGCTGACGCGTTTCGTGGGATCAATGATCTCCCGACACTCCGTGACGCTATGACGACCGTTGGGGTGTATAGGGCACGAGCCGCTGTTACCCCTCTGCGGCCGTGGGCGTTTGTTGCGATCGCCCCGACCCCCAGTCGTAGCTGCGACGACCAGCGCAGTAGACTGCAACCTCTCGTAGCTGCGGCCCTTCTTTTTCTTTTTACCGTCCCGGGGGACAGCACCCGAGCCACCCGTCTGGGTAGTCCCGGTTTGTGGGACCGAGTGCCATGCACGGCCCTCAGCGGCTCTAGCGCACTTGTCTGCCAGGGCGAAGAGCATGGGGACAGTCTCCACGTCATGTGTGGCTAGCTTTTCCAACATTTTCTTATCATGTACCCCCTGTCGGAAGGCCGTGATGATGGAGGCATCGGAAATACGTGGTATAGTACCTCGTACCTTGGTGAAGCGGGAGATAAACGTCCGGAGGGTCTCTCCGGGCTCCTGCCTCACTGCGTGTAGGTGGGCCTCCAAGCTGTGTTGTTGGTAAGCGCTGGCGAAGTTTGCAACGAACCGCGCGCAGAGCTCTTCCCAGGTGTAGATTGACCCTGGGGCGAGGTTCATGAGCCAAGTCCGGGCGGGCCCAGACAAGGCGACATGAAAGTAAGTTGCCATCACAGCGGTGTTTCCACCTGCTGCTGTGATGGCGGTGACGTATACCTGCAGGAATTCTGATGGATTTGACGTACCGTCGTATTTTTCCGGTAGGTGCGGCCTGAACTTAGGTGGCCATGATGCTGCGCGGAGATGATCCGCGAGAGCGGCACATCCCATGCCGGCTAGGGGGACTCCCGCCTGGAACCGGACACCCACTGGAGTTCGTGGTGTTTCCGCAGCGAAATCTTGGTCGAGGTTGCGGCCCTCGATGTTTTGTCGGCGCTCACAGGCCCTTTCTGTAACACCCTAGGTGTTTATACTCCGCTCGACAATGAGTATGGATCTAAGCCCGTAATATCAGTGAATAAAACAGATGCTAAAATTTAATCATCTTTCCCTATCGTGATTGTAATACCACATCTGTTTCATCTGTCGCGAGTGCGACGTTGTTCTTGTTTTTATTCGTTCGGGCTCTTCCTAAATTTTCGTGATATTCGGAACATAGCTGTTCCGAAAATCGGTGCTTCCGGTGATTTTTTTTAAAAAATTCATCACTCGCGCAAATATGAATTTGGAAATTTAGTCCAATCCTCTGATTTCATCATCAACAGATTCAATAGAACTCGATGACTAAAGTTTTTAGCGCCAAATAATTCAGTCCTCACTCTTTCACAGAGAAATCACATTTAAGGATTTTAAATTGGATTGCTTCTTTAGCACGTTATTTTGGCGACAAAATCATGTGTGTATTAGCAGATATGGTTTCAGCTAATTTTAGTCGAATCAGGTAGAGCAAATCATGCAAATCATCGAAGTCAATATCATTTTGATTCGGTCCATTTATTTCTCGCCCCGATCTAAATCTTCGAAAGTGAATTAACGGTACGGATTCATCCGACTCTATAGTATTCACCAAATCAAATCCTGTCCAAATATTGTCGTTGATCTTGGGTTGGTGCGAACCATTTCTATATCTTTTAAACCTAATTTATGTAACTGTATTTGTCTACACATATTTGTTTAGAAAAGAGAAAAAGAAAATCTGAGTTTTGACATGTGGAGGCATCGTGTACTTGTCCCAGTGGCGGATCTAGGATTTTATGTAAGGGTATGCCGTTCAAAATTTTCATACAAAATTTAATGACTTTACTTTATAATTATATAATTTGCATTGTAAAATTATAGATATACTAAGTAACGAAAAGAATGAGCTCGGTGATGAATAATATTATATATATATATATATATATATATATATATATATATATATATATATATATATATATATATAAGAACAAAAAATGTGGCATCAGCCTAGCAGTGGCACAATCGCACTAGGAACGCAGAACGCCACCCGCGGCTGCCCAGACCACCTAGCCGGTGTGCCCACATCATCTTGAAGACGGGCAGGCAGCAGACCAGTAGCCAGGCTTAGACTGTGTTCAGTGGTTACCCCTAAATTTCTCCCCCTATATCTCACTCACGTGCCACGTCAGCGTTCTTTTCCCCCTATATTTCCACCATGTACATCGGTTTCCCCTAAATCCTTCCCCTATACCCCACTACAACCATAAAATATCATTTTCTATACCTACTTTTCACCTCCTACCAATTTTTCATCAACTAATAATTAACCGTGGGTCCATAGCACAATATATAGGGGAGGAAAGGAGAGTACGCTGCATTTGGGGGGAGAGAGAAAATAGTAGCGCTAGCCGCTACCGTAGAGGATGGGGTAGAGTTAACCGTTGAATGCTTTAACGTGCTCCTGTAGCCGCTAGCGTAGGGGAGGGGGGCTTCCGGCGGGATGCGTTGAACACAGTCTTAGGGCCTAGAGGCATACTTCAGGCCTGCAGCCGGAAATAGCGATAGCGAAGACGGAGGCACCGAACACGCATGAGGAGCCACCGTCATAGGGTATGCCGCGGCATATATGGCATACGCCACTGACTTGTCCACACATTGGTGCCCACGAATTCAACTCCTAGAAGCTCCGTCCTATAGAGATTAAGCCAGAGATTCTAAAAAAATCTCTGCCTCCTATCCAGAAAACGCACGACTCCTTCACTGCTCTAAATCAGCGCTAGCCAGCGTCCTCATCCGCGTGCACAGGAAGGAAAAATCAAAAAAAAAATCTACTACAGCCGAGCCGCCGCCCCTGGGTGAGATTTTTTTCGTGCGCAACGTGTAGTCCTGCAAGTTTGGGCCGTGCTTGCTGGGCCAGCACGAGCCCGGCACGAAATAGAAGGCACGCAGCTCGGCCCAGCACGAAGTAGGAAAAACCGGGCTAGCACGGCACGTTAGACGGGCTGGGCCGTGCTTCGGCTGGTGGCCCGACGGCCCAAATAGCCCGGCACGCCTTCGTGGGCCGTGCTCGGGCCAGCCCGGCACGATTTAGGGTTAGAGACTGGTAGCCGCGTGGCGTCCAGCGTCTCTCGCGTGATATTTATTGGCGGCGGCTCTGTTAGGGTTGCGCGGCACGACACTGCGGTGCGTGAAGTTGTGGACCAAGTCGCTGAGCGTCTACTCCAACGTGTCTGGCTTCCTCGGCGGCGTGGCCTGGCCCATCCTGGTGGCGCGCGTGTGCCAGCTCTACCCCAACGCGGTGCCCAGCATGCATGCTGGTGTCTCGCTTCTTCAAGGTGTCCAGCGAGCCAGTGGAGGTGGCCCATCCTGGTGATGCTCTGCGACATCGAGCACGACGACGAGCAGATCCAGGCCGGCGACGTCGCGTGCCAGAAGATCGCCGCCGGCGGCCGCGACTGGGGCGCGCTGTTCCAGCCATCCCCGTTCTTCAGCACGCACAAGAGCTATCTGCAGGTGGACGCGGCGGGGGATGGGGGCGCAGAAGAGCTCCGGGAGTGGAAGGGGTGGGTGGAGTCGCGGCTACGGCAGCTCGTGGCCAAGGTTGAGACTGAAGCACTCTTACGGACCGGGTCTGGGCCAGCACGGCCCGTTGCAAGCCCGCCATGAGGGCCGTGCTGGGCCTATATTTTAGGACGTGAGCACGATTTAGTTCGGCCCGAATACAATTTGTGCTAGCCTGGCCCGAAGTTTTTAAGCCCGAAGCACGATGGACCCGTGCCGGGTCGGCACGGCCCGACCCAACTTGCAGGACTAGCAACGTGTCCCTGCTCGCTTCTTCTAGAGCTCGAGCTCATCTTCTCCAGATCATCGTGCCCGTCTCCAACTCCGGCGTCCTCATTTTTTTGTCACCGCTTGGTCACCGGTCTTATCTCCCTGGCGCGTCTCCTGCTTTTCCTGCCGCGTGCTCTCTCTGCCGGGCGTGGTCTCTGCAGCTTGCTGCTCCAGCCCATCCCCTTCCTGCGCGCTCGCCCTCGCTCCCTCTGCTGGCTCGCCCCTTCCCCAGCCGCGCAGCTCGCCGGCGTTCATCCCGTGCGTCGTGCCCTGCCCTCTGCTCGCTGCGTCCGGCCGGAGCTCTCTCCTTGGCTCGGTCCTGCTCGCCGTGGAGCTTCCCCGCTGTGAGCTTGGCGCCCAGCCATGTCTCTCCTCTCCCTCAAACTCGCCGTGGAGCTTCTTCCCCAGCCGTGGCCCCTGCTCGACCGTGTTCCCCTGCCCAGCGTCGCGCTCAGCTCTGTTGCCGCGCGAGCTCGCCCTGGCTCGGATCCGGCGCCCGGCGTCTGTTTCTCTGCTCCCTTCGCGTACTCCACCGTGCCATGCTCCCCGAAGCTCGCCTAGCCCCTAGCTCAGTCCCTGTGCGCGCGGTGCGTGTAGCCGAGCTCTAGTGCTTGTCATTGATTCCTAGTCGTCGTCCTTACCTGCGGTTATTTCCGCTGGTCCCTCGCGTCGCTGTCGCTCAATACATGTGATGCGCCATGAGATGCTGGTCGAACCAGGGACATGCTTCCTTCTCCGTCATCGCAACAGCAGCCCCCTTGCTCCTCGTCGTCGCGCCGTCGTTGCTTACCATATCGGGACACCTCCCCTCGTGCTCAGACGCTCGTCAGAGACCTCGTCGTCGACAACTTTGGTTCTACATCGCCGGGTCTGTGTTTCGGACAGCAGGTAGGATATTCGGAAAATACCTTATGATCGACATCATTCCAATCCATATGTAGTGATCTGTGTTTTCCCTGTGATAGTATATGTGAATCACCGTATGCGATTGGCATAGAAAGCTAGGTGGTGTACATAATGAAATGCGTAGGCGACGCTTATTAGGTGCTCAACGTTATGCTTGAATTGGTGATCATCGTGATTCTTGTAGAATCGGGCTTGAGGTGGGGTGAGTTGGTTGGTTATTTTGTTAGTTAACTTGCGTCTGTAAGCTAGTCTACTTATTCGACTAGAATTAATTATGCTAAGAATATGGATACACTAAAGGCTTGCGGTAGTAGCTATCGTGTTCATATTTAGGATTGAAAAGAAAAATTATTTGAGATAAGAACAAAAAGAGGAGTTGCTACTTTCAATGA
The DNA here is from genome assembly GCF_902167145.1 of Zea mays. Taxonomy (NCBI): domain Eukaryota; kingdom Viridiplantae; phylum Streptophyta; class Magnoliopsida; order Poales; family Poaceae; genus Zea; species Zea mays. Next base: position 235,883,354 of record NC_050097.1, on the reverse strand, counting down.
AAAGTAATTTGGTAACACAAAGAATAAATTTAGTATTTAAATCATTCCGTCGTTTAGTGTTGTTAGTAGTGATTTTGATAAATCTTGATTGCATAATGAAGTCGATGATTTGCTCGGATAATGATTATATCCGATGCTTAGAAATCAATTATGTGTCAGATAAATGTTGTTTGCCACTCCGAGTAGTGGGGAGCAACTAGCATCATCTAGTGATCGTCAATTTCGTGTTCGGAGTGTGTTGGTGGTAAGCATTTTTAGATTTTCGTGTGTCAAATGATAGTGGTCATACTATGCTGACTAGGTAAAAAAAATATGTAGTAATATGATTCTGTTAATAAATCATAAAAGAAAATAGAGCGTGTGTATATTTTATTGTATTGCGATGTATGCATTACCTCCGAATAGGCTAGAAAAGCGTAATTATTATAATTAGTCGTACATCGCTAGCTAGTATTTGCTTAATGTTTTGTGATAAGTGTTTCATCCTCTTCAGTGTAGACATCTATCTTATACTCTTTATACTCGTACTCATACATGTGCATCGTGCATCTCATGAGGTACGATAAATAATCGTGTGATGTGGAAGACAAGCCAAGTCGACCCCAAGCGCGGGCTACTCCGCATGGTGATGCTAATGAATGGAACTGAAGATAGACAGACGAAACAAGTATCAGAACCAAAGATGATCGCCAAGTGGATAACACCTAACAAACACTAACCTAGTGTTTATTCCATGCAAGCCCCGGTGCATGCAACCCCTTCCTTGTGTTTTTAAATTACTTTTACACACTTTAAGTCTAGCGAAATGTGCATTAGGTTTATAGGAGTTGCTTGGAAACCCTTTGATGCATTGCCTACCTTGATATCCATGCCTTTATAGATACTTCTGATGAAGTATCAAAATATGATTTACAAAAATGCTTATCCCTGCTTAGATCTTGTGGATAGAGGTTGTCTTTTGCATTAAGACCTAGCTCAGGGGTTATCCTGAAGAAGGATGACTTCTACCTGCAAGAATATATTCATTGGGTGCGTGGTGGGATCTTACTGCAAAGTTCCCTATAATGCTCTTTTCATCCTAAGGAACACAAACAATCCTAAGGATGGAAGTACTTAAATCGGTACTTGGGCTATGAACAGGTGATGTTCTACCCAGGTTGATTAAGAATTGGATGCGTATGTAGGCTTGATGATCGAGGACCTTTTAACTGGTCACATGCCTCATCATGGGTAAGATTTGCCTCGGGCAGACTAATACCAGAATAAGATAACACGCAATGGGAGTGGAGAGATGGCGAGAGTAGCGTGTACCCTCCGTGGCAAGAGACTGGACGGTGGTGTATCTGTGCTCTCGGTTGGCGTGAACCTGATCTGGTCTTAAGAACCCCGGTGGCGAGTTGACATATGCAAGGGTTAAGTGCTACATATGTCGTGTTATTGGAGATCCCCAGCTGGGTATTAATCGATTAAGGATCGCCGTTACTTCTCGGATATGAAGACTTGGTCACTGACTTGCAATCTAAGTCATGGATGAAATCATAATGACCAAAAATCATGTTGTGTTGATTAAAGTGATGATGAAATTAGACTAGATGCAAACAAGGTCTATTAATACTTAATCTAGCATTAAAATGTTGAAAGTAAGGATCCACTCATAGGAAGCTTTTCTGCAAACAGAGTCCTTGATTCTTGGTAAGCCTTTCCTTGAATCCTTTTAAAACCAGCATACCCTTGAGAGTCTTTTCTTTAGTCGGGTAAGTCTTGCTGAGTAATCCCATACTCAGGGTTTTATTCCCTGTTGTTTTTCAGGTTATAGTTTTGTGCTGCTGATGATGGTGTTAAGTGCCGGTGGGCTCAGCCTTCTTATAAGTCTAAGTAACCCTTCTATACTTCTTATTGAGGATGGTCACTTGAGCTAGCATATATTTCAAAACTACAAATAATTTATAACAGTTTAAAATTATTTCTTTGAATCACTTTTGTAATCACTCCGATCATGTACACAATAAAATTTTTGTAACTTGTAAAATTTGCTAATAAGATTTCCGCTGCAAAATGTTGGTGTGTGTGATTTATGTTACTTAATCTTGTGATCCTGGTTATAAGTAGTTTATCTGGGGTCCTTGGGACACTCGGACGGATCCTGTTAAGTTATCTGGTGCACATGCATAGCTGTGTGAAGTCTTTGAGACAAGGATAGGTGCATGTGGGCCCAATAACTTGGGAGGTTCTGCCACACTTTCCAGGGAGATCCGGGCATCCTCTCCCGCACGCCTGCGGTTGAGTTCTGCTCGGAGGTCGTCGGTCTGTGCACCCCTTACGGAGGGCGAGCGCACAGACGCCGTCGCCTCACGTTGGCACCGGGATGACTGAGGCCTAGACCTGGTCGAAGTGGAATGTGCCATGCCGAGTAGCCGGTCGACGTCGTCACGCCACTGCTTCATGGCCCCCGGCGAGGCCGTGGAGCTAGGGGGGTGGTGTAGCAACTCCCTGGCTATAGATAACGCCGTAGGCGCTACCCATGACGGAGTCCGGGACGCTTGTGCAGGCGTGTGCTGCTGCAAGGCATGTACAACAGCAGTCCCAGAGTCAGGGCGGTCGGGTACTCGCGGCGCAGAGGATGCAACTTCTTGCTCCATCACAAAATCTTCCGAAGTTTCGGTGCGGTGCTCGTTGATCCACACCATCATGCCGAATAAGAACACAGACAAAAACCTAAAGCCTAGCCCCCTACCTAGCGCGCCAAATGTCGGAGAAGAAATCTCTAGCCGGGTGGTGGAGTGCACTCGCCCTAAATCCTAAGATGAGGAGGGGCCTAAGTGTTTTGCCTGTTATGCGAGATGGAAGGATGAACACAAGAACACGCGAGGGTTTAGAGTGGTTCGGGCCGCCGGAGCGTAACACCCTGCTCCACTGTGTGTTGGATTGCTGTGGAAGCTTGAGAGTCTGAGTGAACTTGTGTTATAACGTCGCATGCCTCCCCTTTTATAGCTGAAGGGGGGCATGCACAAAGGTACTGAGCCCTGACATGTGGGCCCAGGGACAAAATGTATATTGCACTTGGAGTTACTAATGTTCGCTGCTGGGGCAATCTTCCCGAGCCCTGACACCCGAGATCTGCGTATCCTCGGCGTGCCGGGGAAGCTTCTTATACAAGGGATGATATCCACAGTGCGCTGCATAGCACGAGCGCACTGTTTGGTAACAGACTTGACATGCACGCCGCCTGCAAGGCTATCCTAACGCCGTCTGCCAGCGGAGTGAAATGGTGGAAACTAAATGTAACACACATTAGAATGAACAATCATATTTCGGATAAAATGGTAAACATGCCAACAAACGAACCACATATATAAGCACAATAATTATGAAAGGTACTGATGAACTGTTTGACTAGCAATAGCAGATCTTGATGATAACAGAGTCATGATACTACAAATAAGTAGACATATCCGTTCATAAAACTTGCTTATGGGAACTACGTGCCACTTAGACTGAAACTGAGATGAGAACTTAAATGTCGTTTTAGACCACACAACCTAACAGTTGTTGCCTGCAGACGACTACTTATAAGTTCGAAAGGTTGTCAAGTCTCTTAAGCTGGAATACATGGCTAATAAATATTCTAGTAGCTATTGCGTGTGGACCTATCAGAGTCACTAAGGTAGCACTCATCACTGAGTTCGAGGCAGTACAACTCATCTTCAAAAGATCAACCAGTAACTGTTCGAGGGGTCGACGGAGTTATAGGTTGAAGACTTATGTCATCCCCCTCGTACTTAGCAATTTCTAGAAATGCTTGCACTTTTGCCTCTAAGGCATCTTGTTGTAGCAATTCTAGTCTTTATTTGATGGCAAACAAGGTTGTAGCTACGATCTCTTTATCATGCATGTGGTCTAAAGCATGATCTACTAGGCCACCGAGTGATTTGGTGGCATCCTCGGCACAGTCAACAAGGACTTTGAGCAAAACCTTCATGTTTTCTTCTATCGAGGATGCCATGATGATAGGTGCAGCAAACAATTAATATATGAAGTAACAACTACATACCCGTACAAAGCATATAGGCACATGGAATGAATAAGTACACTGAAAGTCGCCTAGGGGGTGAATAGGCAAAACCTGAAATTTATAAACTTAAACACACACTAAGGTCAAGGGTTAGCATTAGAATTAAATTCAAGTCCAAAAGAATATCTCTCTTGCTAGGAGTTGCTCAAGGATTGCGGATGACGTATGGGAGCCAACTCAAAATCACACTAGCAAGGAAGCATTTGAGAGGGAAAACAAATCAAACAAGAATCAAGGCGAGAGAACACGATGATTTGTTTTACCGAGGTTCGGTTCCAAAGAACCTAGTCCCCGTTGAGGAAGTCACAAAGGCCGGGTCTATTTCAACCCTTTCCCTCTCTCAAACGGTCACTTAGACCGAGTGAGCCTTTTTCCTTAATCTCTAGGGTCACTTAGACCCTGCAAGGACCACCACACACTTAGGTGTCTCTTGCTTCGATTACAAGTCACTTGAGAAATAGAAGGGAAAAGAAAAAGGCCAATCCAAGAGACAAGAGCAACAAAAGAACACAAAACACCATCTCTCAAGTCCCTAATGGAATTGAGTTGATTTGGTGGCTTGGAGAGGATTTGATCTATTGAATGTGTCTTCGAGTGGAGTCTTTTGCTCTTGTATTGAATGTGATGTTCAGAACACTTGGATGGATATGAATGAGGTGGTTGGGGGGTATTTATAGCCGCCAACCACTTCCATAGCCGTTGGTGAAGGCTGCTGGTGATGGGCGCACCAGACAGTCCGGTGCGCCACCGGACAACCACTATGCACGGTCCGGTGCGCGCCACGTCAGCGCAACCGTTAGGGTTCAGAGCTGGTCGACCGTTGGAGCCTCTGTCTTCTTACTGCACCAGATAGTCCGGTGCCACACCGGACAGTCCGGTGCCCTCTGACTTTGCTACTATAACTTCTGTCGCGGTATTATTGCTCACTGTAGCTTTTGCAGAGTCGACCGTTGGCGCAGGTAGCCGTTGCTCCGCTGGCTCACCGGACAGTCTGATGAATTATAGCGGAGCGCGTCTCCATTTTCCCGAGAGTGGCTGGTTCAAGCCTGTACGGTCCTGGTGCACCAGACATTGTCCGGTGGCACATCGGACAGTCCAGTGCGTCATTTTTTAGCACACTCATGGTTTTGCTCTGGTTTTTGATTGAGTCCCTAACTTGATTTCTTTCTTGGTTTGTGTTGAATCTTATGCACCTCTAATACATGAATTCTAGACAAACTTGTTAGTCCATGTGTTTGTGTTGGTCGTCAACCACCAAAATTAATAACAAGAAATGGTTAACCCTATTTCCCTTTCAATCTCCGCCTTTTTGGTGATTGATGCCAACACAAACCAAAGCAAATATAAAATGCAGAAATGTAACAAGTTTGTATTTATGATAAGTGTGCATAAGTTACATGGAGTTAAACCAATTGAAAGTATCACTAAGAATAAGAGTGAATGGATTGCCTTTCTTTTATTTAATATTTTGGACCATATTTGCACCACAAGTTTTGTTTTTGCAATTCTTTTGGAAATCTATTCAAGAATTTTTGCAAATAGTCAAATGTTTAGAAATATGATTGTAAGAAGTATTTTTAGGATTTTGAAATTCCTCCCCCTGTTTCAAATGTTTTCCTTTGACTATATGAAAGCTCCCCTGAATGAAATTCTCCTCTTAGCTTTCAAGAGGGTTTTGAGATAGATACCAATTTGAAAATTTTCTTTTACATACCAATTGTAAATTAGATACTAATTGAAAAATACACCAACTGAGATTTACTAATTAAAACTTCATTTCGATTTTTTTTGAAATGGTGCTGCAGTCCTTTTGCTTTGGGCTTAATATTTTATCCCCCTTTGGCATTAAGCGCCAAAACGGAGAACTTGATAGCCCTATAGTATTTTCTCCCCCTTTGGGGCCTAACAATTTTCTCTCAAATGGTAAAGTAAGTATGAATGAAGAGTCATACCATTGAGAGTTTGTGGAATACCGGCAAAGGGTAAATGATACCGTTAGAATTTTAGTGGAAGCGTTGTCTTTGCCGAAAGCTCCATTTCCCTTTCAATATAATACTTAATCAAATGGATATACTTGAAAGCACATTAGTCTTAGCCTTGGTACAAGAAGAATAAGAAATATGCATTTGCACCAAATGAAAGAGGTATGATCAAAGGTATATAAATTAGCTATATATGTGTGTAATGTTTCAATCAAAGTTCCGAGAATCAAGTATATTTAGCTTATTTATAAGTTTGCTAAAGGTTTTCTCATCTAGTGGCTTGGTAAAGATACCGGCTAATTGGTTGTGGGTGTTAACATAAGCAATTTTGATATCCCACTTTTGTTGGTGATTTCTCAAAAAGCGATACCGGATGTCTATGTGCTTAGTGCAGATGTGTTAAACGGGATTATCCGCCATGCGGATTGCAAAACTCTCATTATCACATAGGAGAGGGACTTTGCTCAATTTGTAGCCATAATCCCTAAGGGTTTGCCTCATCCAAAGTAATTGCGCACAACAATGGCCTGCGGCAATGTACTCGGCTTCGACGGTGGAAAGTGCTACGGAATTTTATTTCTTTGAAGCCCAATACACCAGGGATCTTCCCAGAAACTGACAAGTCTCTGATGTACTCTTTCTATCAATCTTACATCTGGCATAATCGGCATCGGAATACCCAATTAGATCAAAGGTAGATCCCTTAGGGTACCAAAGCCCAAACTTAGGAGTGTAAACTAAATATCTCATGACTCTTTTCACGGCCCTAAGGTGTACTTCCTTAGGATTTGCCTGAAACCTTGCACACATGCATATAAAAAGCATAATATTCAGTCGAGATGCACATAAGTAGAGTAAAGATCCTATCATCGACTAGTATACCTTTTGATCTACCACTACAGGAAACTGGTTAAAGAACGTGGGTGAAAAACCATCGAACTTAATGTAATAAGCCGTCGAACTTATCGTAAGAACGTGGGTTTACCGACGAATATAGCCGACGGCGATTTTTGGATGAACTTAGAGAAGTAAGTTCGACGGCCCTGACAAACTTAACATTAAGAACGTGGGTACCGTCGAACTTAACATTAAGAACGTGGGTACCGTCGAACTTAACATTAAGAACGTGCGTTTTTAAGTTCGACGGGGGCCATCGAATTTGTTCTTATAAGTTCGACGATACCCAGGTTCTTATTGTTAAGTTCGACGGGGCCACGTGGCCGTCGAACTTATGTGGCCTGCGTGGGCTGCACATTAAGTTCAACGGTACCCACGTTCTTAACATTAAGAATATGGGTACCCACGTTCTTATCCCTTTTCCAGAAAAAAATAAAAAATACAGAAATGAAAAATTAGACAAACATAAAATCACATGCAACACAGAATATCACATACAATACAGATTTCAAACACATGGATATATGTTCATATCACAAATTCCAGGCTAAGCACGTTCACATGGTAGGCAGGGACAGATATATTCATAAGGTAATACAAGACTACAAGTCCATAACATTAATTAACACGGTTACAAGAATAAGAATACAACCTATTGACCAGAAATATGCTTATTAACTAACAAGGGTAGAAAAAATAACTATAATTTTGCAATTGGTATTAGTATTATACAACATGCAAATGGAAGTACATATGTGCTTATAGCAAGCAGTGCCAATTGGGTTATGTCAATTGGTCGCCGTCAAGTAATAAGCTCAAGAAGCATGACTCCGAAAGAAAATACATCGGATTTTTCTGTGAGTTTGCCAAATGCTGCATACTCAGGTGCCATATACCTAGAGCCAGGAAGATGTGTATTAGCAATCCATAATTATTACTAGCATTAGCATAACAAGTTGAATGTTGGAATAACTCTCCTGATAGCTGAGAATATGATGCAAATGACAAGGTTACAAAAATCTATAGGGTATTGTATAACAACATCAAACTAATGTGATTATAGACAAAATTCATCTGATGTGATTATAGACAAAATTCAACTAATGTGATCAAATTTCAAGCAAGCAAAACTTTACGACCACCAAAATAGATTAGATAGCAGAGATCACTTTATAACAACATCAAACCAGATATAATTAGTGGACTGCCAAAATGTCCTAACATAATATAACTTAATCAAGTGGTTTATATAAGCATTGTGTGACAAATACATTTTCAGTTAACAGAAACAGTCAGCTATTAACTCTAGAACAGAAAAGAAAAACTTAGAGCATACCTTAGCTTCAAATTTGAAGTCAAGAAGAATGTTAGATGCCTTAATGTCGCGGTGGATGATCTTCGGATGACCTACTCATAAGAAAGATGTTATATAAGACTCGCGTATATTTCAATATTTACTAGTAAATATGATTGTAATAAAATATTGATCATCGTAATGTATGTACACTCACAGTCTTCATGAAGATGAGCTAAACCCTTGGCAGCACCCAGAGCGATCTTTAATCTAGTGGGCCACTCCATTGTTGGTTGATCGTTCCCTGCAAAAGGTGCAAATATGTCATAACAATGCACAAGAGAACAAGAAACAAATGGAATTAACGAGCAACTGATATCATGAATGCCTCTATCAAATTTCAGGACAAGCAATAAATCCATGGATTGCCCTACAGTAGAAGGGACTTTTGTTGGTGCAAGCAAGGTACTTGGTTGTGGATTGCCAGTTCGAACAAGAAAAGTGCAAAGAAAAATTTGCCAAAGGGACCAGCAGTTGAGTACCATTTCTTCTTTCAAACGATAAGGCCAGCAAGTGGCTAAGGGCTTAACTCTAAGAAATGGCTAAGCCATTATTTCATGCTGAAGAGAAGGTAGTGGTTGCCTTCTAATTAGCTCAAGTTTCACATGCTACAAAAATTCCTCCAACCACACAATCCTACTTATTAGGTGGCCAAATTTACTGATACATATTTGAAAGGGAAATGTGCCCTTGGGCCTTTTCTAAGTATTTTGGTGATTGAGTGCCAACACAAGTGCTTAAATGTGAATCTATGCCCATGGATGGACAAAGTACAAATCAAGGTTAAAGGTATGTTTCTCAGGCTTAGTACATTGTTTTATGGACTAATGTATTGTGTCTAAGTGCTAGAAACAGGAAAAATCGGATCGGAAATGAGTTGGCTCGAGCAGCCAAGAACCTGCCCAGTCTGGGAGCACCGGACTGTCCGGTGGTGCACCGGACAGTGTCCGGTGCGCCAGGCTGGCTTGCATGAAGTAGCTGCTCTCGGGAATTCACCGGCGACGTACGGCTATAATTCACCGGACTGTCCGGTGTGCACCGGACTATCCGGTGAGCCATAGTTCGGCCGGGCCAACGGTCGGCCGCGGAATCCGCGCGCGACACGTGGCCGAGCCAACGGTCGGAAGGGGGCACCGGACTGTCCGGTGTGCACCAGACATGTCCGGTGCGCCAACGGCTCCAAGGCCGCCAACGGTCGGCTTCGGTATTTAAGGAAGGAAATCGGGCACCGGACAGTGTCCGGTGTGCACCGGACTGTCCGGTGCGCCAAACGACAGAAGGCAAGAATGGCCTTCCAGATTTGCTCTCAACGGCTCCTAGCTGCCTTGGGGCTATAAAAGGGACCCCTAGGCGCATGGAGGAAGACACCAAGCAACCTTAGAGCATTCTTGATCATCCACACTCAGTCTTTGCGCATTCGTTTGTCATTCTCAGTGATTCGAGCTCCGTTCTAGTGAGAACTTTGAGATAGTCTTTTGAGCTCGATTCTTGGCCGTGTGTGTGCGCATTTTGCTGTGGATTTGTGTGTGTTGCTTCCCTCCCTTACTCCGTGCTTCTTTGTGAACTTTAAGTGTAAGGGCGAGAGACTCCAATTTGTGGAGATTCCTCGCAAGTGGGATAAAGATAAGCAAAGCAAAACACCGTGGTATTCAAGTGGGTCTTTGGACCGCTTGAGAGGGGTTGATTGCAACCCTCGTCCGCTGGGACGCCACAACGTGGAGTAGGCAAGCGTTGGTCTTGGCCGAACCACGGGATAACCACCGTGTCATCTCTATGATTGATCTTTGTTGGTTATTGTGTTTTGTTGTGGATTCCGATCTAGCCACGTGGCAATTATTGTGCTAACGATTAACCAAGTTTTGTGGCTTAAGTTTTCATATTTCTCAAGATCACATATTCACCCCCCTCTAGGTGCTCTCAATTGGTATCAGAGCCGTTCTCTTCAAGAAAGGGACTAACCGCCCGAAGAGATGGATCCTAAGGGCAAGGGGATGGTGATCAACGACAAGGAGAAGGAGACCTTCATCAACGAGCTCAATGATGACAAGCCCACCGACTCAGGCTCGGGCCACAAAAGAAAAGACGGGAGGAAGAAGAAGACAAGGCGCATCAAGGAAATTGTCTACTACGACAGCGACGAATCTTCCTCCTCCCAAAAGGACGACGACGACCACGATAGACGAAAGACGGTTAACTCAAACTTTTCTTTCGATTATTCACGCATCCCGCATAGTTCAAATGCTCAATTGCTCCCCATTCCACTTGGCAAGCCCCCTCACTTTGATGGAGATGACTACGGATTTTGGAGCCACAAAATGCGTACTCACCTGTTTTCTCTCCATCCAAGCATTTGGGAGATTGTGGAAAGTGGAATGAAATTTGATAGCTCGGATAGTCCTGTGTTTATTAATGAACAGATTCATAAAAATGCACAAGCTACTACTGTGTTGCTAGCCTCTTTGTGCAGGGACGAGTATCACAAGGTGAGCGGCCTGGACAATGCCAAGCAGATCTGGGACACCCTCAAGATCTCTCATGAGGGAAACGACGTCACCTTGCTCACCAAAATGGAGTTGGTGGAAGGCGAGCTTGGACGGTTCGCGATGATAAGGGGCGAGGAGCCGACACAAACATACAACCGGCTCAAGACCCTTATCAACAAAATAAGGAGCTACGGGAGCACGCGATGGACGGACCACGACGTCGTCCGCCTAATGCTAAGGTCATTTACCGTTCTTGATCCTCATTTGGTGAACAATATTCGTGAAAATCCCAGGTACACCAAGATGTCGCCCGAAGAAGTTCTTGGGAAATTCGTTAGCAGGCGAATGATGATCAAGGAGGCGAGGTACGTGGACGACGCCTTGAATGGTCCGATCAACGAGCCGCAACCCCTTGCTCTCAAGGCAACACGAAGCAAGGAGGCGCTACCTAGCAAGGTGGCACAGATTGAGGCGGCCGGACTTAATGATGAAGAGATGGCTCTCATCATCAAAAGATTCAAGACGGTGCTTAAAGGCCGCAAGGGACAGCCAAGCAAGACCAAAGCCAAGGGGAAGCGCTCATGCTTCAAATGCGGTAAGCTTGGTCATTTTATTGCTAACTGTCCCGACAATGATAGTGACCAGGATCAAGGGAATAAGAGGGAGAAAAAGAAGAACTATAAGAAGGCAAAGGGTGAGGCTCATCTTGGCAAGGAGTGGGATTCAGACTGCTCCTCGTCCGACTCCGACAATGAGGGACTCGCCGCCACTGCCTTCAACAAGTCATCCCTCTTCCCCAACGAGCGTCACACTTGCCTCATGGCAAGGGAGAAGAAAGTAAGCACTCCTAATACTAGTACTTATGCTTCTTCAAGTGAGGATGAGTCTAGTGATGATGATGAGATAGATTACTCATGCTTATTCAAGGGATTAGATAGAACTAAGGTAGACAAAATTAATGAACTGATTGATGCCTTGAATGATAGGAATATACTGTTAGAAAAGCAAGAGGATTTGTTGTATGAAGAACATGATAAATTTGTAGAAGCTCAGAAATCTCTTGCTCTAGAAATTAAGAGGAATGAAATGCTCTCTAGTGAATTATCTTCTTGTCATGAAACTATTGCTAAGTTAAAAAGTTTTAATGATGATTTAAATGCTAAACTAGAAGTAGCTAGTAAATCTAATTCTTGTGTAGAAATTGTTGAAACTTGTAATAGGTGTAAAGATTTTGACATTGATGCTTGTAGTGATCATTTAGTTTCAATCTCTAAATTAAATGAGGAATTAGCTAGTCTTAATGCCCAACTTAAGACTAGCAAGAATGAATTTGACAAGCTAAAATTTGCAAGGGATGCCTACACGATTGGTAGACACCCCTCAATTAAGGATGGACTTGGCTACAAGAGGGAAGCCAAGAACTTGACAAGCCATAAGGCCCCCATCTCCGCCAAGGAGAAAGGAAAGGCCCCTATGGCTAGTAGTGTGCAAAAGAACCATGCTTTTATGTACCATGATAGGAGACAATCTAGAAATGCTTATAGGAGTTGTAATGCATATAATGCCTTTGATTCTCATGCCATGTTTGCTTCTAGTTCTTCTTATGTGCATGATAGAAATGTTGGTAGGAGAAATGTTGTTCATAATTTGCCTAGGAGAAATGTTGTTAGGAAAGTAAATGAACCTTCTACAATATATCATGCTTTAAATGCTTCTTTTGCTATTTATAGAAAGGATAGGAAGATAGTTGCTAGAAAATTAGGGGCAAGATGCAAGGGAGACAAAACTTGCATTTGGGTCCCTAAGGATATTTGTGCTAACCTTGCAGGACCCAACATGAGTTGGGTACCTAAGACCCAAGCCTAAATTTGCCTTGCAGGTTTATGCATCCGGGGGTTCAAGCTGGATTATTGACAGCGGATGCACAAACCATATGACGGGGAAGAAGAAGATGTTCACCTCCTACGTCAAAAACAAAGATTCCCAAGATTCAATAATATTCGGTGATGGGAATCAAGGCAAGGTAAAAGGGTTAGGTAAAATTGCAATCTCAAATGAGCACTCTATCTCTAATGTGTTTTTAGTAGAGTCTCTTGGATATAATTTGCTATCTGTTAGTCAATTATGCAATATGGGATATAACTGTTTGTTTACAAATATAGATGTGTCTGTCTTTAGAAGATGTGATGGTTCACTAGCGTTTAAGGGTGTACTAGACGGCAAGCTTTACCTAGTTGATTTTGCAAAAGAAGAGGTCGGTCTAGATGCATGCTTAATGGCTAAGACTTGCATGGGCTGGCTGTGGCATCGCCGCTTAGCACATGTGGGGATGAAGAACCTCCACAAGCTTCTAAAGGGAGAACATGTGATAGGTCTAACTAATGTTCATTTCGAAAAAGATAGACCTTGTGCAGCTTATCAAGCAGGGAAACAAGTGGGAGGCTCTCATCACACCAAAAAATGTGATGACAACATCAAGACCCCTGGAGCTGCTACATATGGACCTCTTCGGACCCGTCGCCTATCTGAGCATAGGAGGAAGTAAGTATGGTCTAGTTATTGTTGATGACTTTTCCCGCTTCACTTGGGTGTTCTTTTTGCAGGATAAGTCTGAAACCCACGGGACCCTCAAGCGCTTCCTAAGGAGAGCTCAAAATGAGTTTGAGCTCAAGGTGAAGAAGATAAGGAGCGACAACGGGTCCGAATTCAAGAACCTTCAAGTGGAAGAGTTCCTTGAGGAGGAGGGGATCAAGCACGAGTTCTCCGCTCCCTACACACCTCAGCAAAATGGTGTGGTAGAGAGGAAGAACAAGACGCTCATAGATATGGCGAGGACTATGCTTGGAGAATTCAAGACCCCCGAGTGCTTTTGGTCGGAAGCCGTGAACACGGCTTGCCACGCCATCAACAGGGTCTACCTTCACCGCCTCCTCAAGAAGACGTCGTATGAGCTGCTAACCGGTAACAAACCTAATGTATTGTATTTTCGTGTTTTTGGGAGTAAATGCTACATTCTAGTGAAGAAGGGTAGGAATTCCAAATTTGCTCCCAAAGCCGTAGAAGGGTTTTTATTAGGTTATGATTCAAATACAAAGGCGTATAGGGTCTTCAACAAATCATCGGGTTTGGTTGAAGTCTCTAGCGACGTTGTATTTGATGAGACTAATGGCTCTCCAAGAGAGCAAGTTGTTGATCTTGATGATGTAGATGAAGAAGACGTTCCAACGGCCGCGATACGCACCATGGCAATTGGAGATGTACGGCCTCAAGAACATTTGGAGCAAGATCAACCGTCTTCCTCAACTATGGTGCATCCCCCAACCCAAGGTGACGAACAGGTACCTCAAGTGGAGGCGCATGATCAAGGGGAAGCACATGATGTTCAAGTTGAAGAGGAAGAAGCACCTTAGGCACCTCTAACCCAAGTTCGAGCGACGATTCAAAGGGATCATCCCGTCGACCAGATATTGGGTGATATTAGCAAGGGAGTAACTACTCGCTCGAGATTAGTTAATTTTTGTGAGCATTACTCTTTTGTCTCTTCTATTGAACCTTTCAGGGTAGAAGAGGCCTTGCTAGATCCGGACTGGGTGTTGGCCATGCAGGAGGAACTCAACAACTTCAAGCGCAATGAAGTTTGGACACTGGTGCCTCGTCCTAAGCAAAATGTTGTGGGAACCAAGTGGGTGTTCCGCAACAAACAGGACGAGCACGGGGTGGTGACAAGGAACAAGGCTCGACTTGTGGCAAAAGGTTATGCCCAAGTCGCAGGTTTGGACTTTGAGGAGACTTTTGCTCCTGTGGCTAGGCTAGAGTCAATTCGCATCTTGCTAGCATATGCCGCTCATCATTCTTTCAGGTTGTACCAAATGGATGTGAAGAGCGCTTTCCTCAACGGGCCGATCAAGGAGGAGGTGTACGTGGAGCAACCCCCTGGCTTCGAGGATGAACGGTACCCTGACCACGTGTGTAAGCTCTCCAAGGCGCTCTATGAACTTAAGCAAGCCCCAAGAGCATGGTATGAATGCCTTAGAGACTTTTTAATTGCTAATGCTTTCACGGTTGGGAAAGCCGATCCAACTCTTTTTACTAAGACTTGCGATGGTGATCTTTTTGTGTGCCAAATTTATGTCGACGACATAATATTTGGTTCTACTAACCAAAAGTCTTGTGAAGAGTTTAGCAGGGTGATGACGCAGAAATTCGAGATGTCAATGATGGGCGAGTTGAACTACTTCCTTGGGTTCCAAGTGAAGCAACTCAAGGACGGTACCTTCATCTCCCAAACGAAGTTCACGCAAGACTTGCTAAAGCGGTTTGGGATGAAGGACGCCAAGCCCGCAAAGACTCCGATGGGAACCGACGGACACACCGACCTCGACAAAGGAGGTAAGTCCGTTGATCAAAAAGCATACTGGTCCATGATAGGTTCTTTGCTTTATTTATGTGCTAGTAGACCGGATATTATGCTTAGCGTATGCATATGTGCTAGATTTCAATCCGATCCTAAGGAGTGTCACTTAGTGGCGGTGAAGCGAATTCTTAGATATTTAGTCGCTACGCCTTGCTTCGGGATCTGGTATCCTAAGGGGTCTAACTTTGACTTAATTGGATACTCAGATTCCGACTATGCTGGATGTAAGGTCGATAGGAAGAGTACATCGGGGACGTGCCAATTCTTAGGAAGGTCCCTGGTGTCGTGGAACTCTAAGAAACAAACTTCCGTTGCCCTATCCACCGCTGAGGCCGAGTATGTTGCCGCAGGACAGTGTTGCGCGCAACTACTTTGGATGAGGCAAACCCTCCGGGACTTTGGCTACAATCTGAGCAAAGTCCCACTCCTATGTGATAATGAGAGTGCCATCCGCATGGCGGAAAATCCTGTTGAACACAGCCGCACAAAGCACATTGACATCCGGCATCACTTTTTGAGAGACCACCAGCAAAAGGGAGATATCGAAGTGTTTCACGTTAGCACCGAGAACCAGCTAGCCGATATCTTTACCAAGCCTCTAGATGAGAAGACCTTTTGCAGGTTGCGTAGTGAGCTCAATATCTTAGATTCGCGGAACTTGGATTGATTTATAGCATACACGTGTTTATGCCTTTGATCATGTTCCTTATGCATTTTGTTGCTCAGTTATGGTGCTCAAGTTGTCCAAACACTCCCTGGACCTCACAAGTCCGTTGCAAAGTAATGCACATGTTTAGGGGGAGATGTGTTACAACTTGACCCTTTGAGACTAACCATGTGCTTGAGTTTGATGCTTTAGTCTCAAAGAAGGATTGAAAGGGAACAGGTGGACTTGGACCATGAAAGACTTCCACTGCACTCCGATGAGAGGGTAACTTATTCCAAGTTCATCTCATGTACTCTTATTGCCTTTGTATTCTTATTGAAGATTTTGGTGAGGCAATGGGGTTAAAGGGTCAAGATTGATCCCGTTTTGGTGCTTGATGCCAAAGGGGGAGAAAATAAAGGCCAAAGCGATAAATGGATCAGCTACCACTTGAGAGATTTTGAAAATAGTAGAATAGAGTTTTTGTTTTGTCAAAACTCTTTTATTGTCTCTCTTGTCAAAAGTTGGCTTCTTGTGGGGAGAAATGTTGATTATGGGAAAAAGGGGGAGTTTTTGAAATCTTGAATCAAATACTCTTGGAATGACTCTCTTTATGCCTTAACATGTGTGTTTGACTTAGAGATAGAAATTTGAGGTTGATTCGCAAAAACAAACCAAGTGGTGGCAAAGGATGATCCATATATGCCAAAATTGGACCAAAACAAATTTGAGTTTTTATTTGAAGTGATTTTGCACTTGTTCTAGTTGCTTTATGTTGTGTTGGCATAAATCACCAAAAAGGGGGAGATTGAAAGGGAAATGTGCCCTTGGGCCTTTTCTAAGTATTTTGGTGATTGAGTGCCAACACAAGTGCTTAAATGTGAATCTATGCCCATGGATGGACAAAGTACAAATCAAGGTTAAAGGTATGTTTCTCAGGCTTAGTACATTGTTTTATGGACTAATGTATTGTGTCTAAGTGCTAGAAACAGGAAAAATCAGATCGGAAATGAGTTGGCTCGAGCAGCCAAGAACCTGCCCAGTCTGGGAGCACCGGACTGTCCGGTGGTGCACCGGACAGTGTCCGGTGCGCCAGGCTGGCTTGCGTGAAGTAGCTGCTCTCGGGAATTCACCGGCGACGTACGGCTATAATTCACCGGACTGTCCGGTGTGCACCGGACTGTCCGGTGAGCCATAGTTCGGCCGGGCCAACGGTCGGCCGCGGAATCCGCGCGCGACACGTGGCCGAGCCAACGGTCGGAAGGGGGCACCGGACTGTCCGGTGTGCACCGGACATGTCCGGTGCGCCAACGGCTCCAAGGCCGCCAACGGTCGGCTTCGGTATTTAAGGAAGGAAATCGGGCACCGGACTGTCCGGTGCGCCAAACGACAGAAGGCAAGAATGGCCTTCCAGATTTGCTCTCAACGGCTCCTAGCTGCCTTGGGGCTATAAAAGGGACCCCTAGGCGCATGGAGGAAGACACCAAGCAACCTTAGAGCATTCTTGATCATCCACACTCAGTCTTTGCGCATTCGTTTGTCATTCTCAGTGATTCGAGCTCCGTTCTAGTGAGAACTTTGAGATAGTCTTTTGAGCTCGATTCTTGGCCGTGTGTGTGCGCATTTTGCTGTGGATTTGTGTGTGTTGGTTCCCTCCCTTACTCCGTGCTTCTTTGTGAACTTTAAGTGTAAGGGCGAGAGACTCCAATTTGTGGAGATTCCTCGCAAGTGGGATAAAGATAAGCAAAGCAAAACACCGTGGTATTCAAGTGGGTCTTTGGACCGCTTGAGAGGGGTTGATTGCAACCCTCGTCCGCTGGGACGCCACAACGTGGAGTAGGCAAGCGTTGGTCTTGGCCGAACCACGGGATAACCACCGTGTCATCTCTGTGATTGATCTTTGTTGGTTATTGTGTTTTGTTGAGGATTCCGATCTAGCCACGTGGCAATTATTGTGCTAACGATTAACCAAGTTTTGTGGCTTAAGTTTTCATATTTCTCAAGATCACCTATTCACCCCCCTCTAGGTGCTCTCAATATTTCATTCTACCCATTGCAAAGCTACTACTTTCAGGTTAAAAAAAGTCACTAGCCTTTTCCAGTGCCCAGAATAGATTAGGCTGAAATTCAGTCTGAAACGAGACTGTATTTATCTGCACAGACCCAAAAAAACTGTAATTATCCAATAAGCAAAAAAAGAATGTTTAGTAATCGTATGGATAGCATCATTTGATCTCACCTGTTCACCATTATAAACCCTTTCGATAGCCCTGTTTGCAGTAATTGATTTTAGAACTGCGTCATCGTTAGGGCTGGCTGGCATTTTCCACGTTGAACCCAGAAGCTCGCCACTGAGGCAAACCACCGTCTAATACCCACACTTTCTTGTGCCCAAATACTCTAAACATCCTTAACATCTTGAACGAAATCATGTTAGTTGTGAAACAATCAGATCACTCTTATGACAAAGGAATAGTGTCCTTGGTAATATCGTCATTATTTTTTTATCGCTTCTTATATCGACAGCACAACTGAATAGCAAGTGTCTACTGGAGTATTGGTTTCATCATTTTTTATGAAGTGGATACTGGATACAGATTTCAGCGCTTACCACCAAACATGAGGCGCGCTGAAAAATCCCTTTCCATCATAAACAATAACTTTATCCTGGTTTTTTATATCTAGCTCAGAAATTGCTGTTGCGAATGCCTCTTCTGATGGCAGCATGTGTGGTAACTGAAACAATAAACTTAGTATGCATTAGGAAAAATGACAAGCCATATATCGCTACTGTCTTGCGCAAACTAATTGAAAGAATAAGTCTCCAGTTGGCGGCGAAATCTAAGTACATGAGATTTGTAGAAAGATGTATGAATCACCGCAATCCTAGGAAAATCGTCGGTGTATCTATACTTTGGCTAAAATAATGAAAAAATGAGGGTGCAAAGTATATCTAGAAACAATTCTCACATCAGTTGTTTGATCAACTATGCCATCTAAGTCGAAGAATAGCGCACCGGGGATGTGTGCCACCTGAGGACACCAGAACACTTTAGCTCCAACAATTATCTCAAAAAGGAAGATGAGATAGCTGATGCTGAATTATGAAGGTATTTTGCCACCTGAGGAAGATGTGTGCCACATGAGGATACCAGAACACTTTAGCTCCACCAAATCAGTACCCACGTTCAAAGGTATTTTGCCAATTATGAAGGTAATTTACCAATTATGAAATAGCAGAAGTCAAGAATAGCATCAGCTGGTGATATATGACGAATGTTATTTAAGTTATGTGCAAAATAGCTACTGCCAAATCATGGGATCATCGATAACCAACGTTGAACAAAAGCTAGCAGTAAAAATTGGTGTGCTAATTAAGATATAAGCAATGCTTACTCATAGTCAAAGTAGAATTGAGCCTAGACAATTATCAGATGTAACAGAAATTAAACTGATCCAGACAACATGTGAAAGGGATCAATATATTTATCAAAGCAAATAAAAGCTGAAACAAAACTTCAGTCCATTCTTGTTTTCTAAGTGATAAGAAATGCTTACTCATGGTCAAAGTAGAATTGAGTCTCGGACCTCGTCTCTTGTTTTCTAAAACCTTTCCCCCTTAATGGATCGGCAGTGCTCCTGCCATTTTATTCAAAAAAGTAGAATTGAGCCTAGATAGTTATCAGATGCAGCATGAATTAAATTGATTCAGACAACATGTGAAAGGGATCAATATATTTACCAAAGCAAATAAAAGTTGAAGCAAAACTTTAGTCCATTCCTATAACTCAGATTATTGTTATGAACAGAAAGAAAAATGTGTACATCTGAAACACAGGTCATAGATATTTGTGAACTAAAGCTATGTAAAAAACAGAATTAAAGTAGGTAGGTGAATGACAATGTATGACACATAAGTCAGTTATTATGTGATTGAAGCTATAGTAGAGGAGTCATAAAATATTTCTACAGTGCCGTTGAAACTGAATTTATATGTTAGAAGATGTTCCTTACGTTCAAATGACTATTGCTAGCTGAGGCTCATAACCCACTAACAATGGTAATCATATAGGCAAGTCAATTTATATTAACAATATTGGGCAAGTGAAAGATATTCATGAAAAAATTATCAAACCATAAAAATCATGATTGTTTCTCATGCGTGCAAATTAAATCCACCATCACCTTGTGGTTCGTATACCTAGACAACATGGTGAAAGTGAAAGGTGAAACACCACTGAAATACTGAAAACTGAAATGAAATCATGATTGGAAAGCAAAAGCCATAAATTCAGTATACAAGCTAAAAGGTTGCTACTGTTACTTTCCCACCTTTCTTGAAATAATGATTAACATATTACCATAATAGTATTTCGAACAGAACATATACAATAACCTTCCCTATAAAAAAATGGTAGACATTTTTTCAGACCATGAATCCTAATCCTCGAAGCTACTGGATAGTACATTAAACATAATATAACAATATGCCCAAGAGTTGCAGTAATATTTAGCCTCAAAACTTAAACATAGATAGAAGAAAGAAAATGATACCAATGATAGGTCGATTAAGAATCCCTTCAATGCACATCTGTCCAGGAGGTGCAGTTGTTGATGTGCCGCTAACTGAAATCTCGTCTGCAACTATTGAGGAAATTAGCTTGCCCAATTAGAAGAATGGTTCTCTTGGGGACGCATCTGCTATAGCACAAACAGACTGCCAGAAATTGTAAGCACCGAGTGAATCTTAGCAAGCAATATCTACTACAAGATCAGCGCCATTGTTCATCCATGAATAAAACAACAAGCAACTACATCTCCACCCAAAGAACTCATAAAACCATTTCTTGGTAGAAGCACATCTCGCATCCGGTGATTACGACGATAGGCGTCTTGGAGTGTGCCTCGCAGACCTTGTGGCAGCGGTGGTAGTCGTGGCACTTGCTGAGGTCGACCTTGCAGCCGTCCACCGTGGGGCACTACGTCCTGTCGGCGCCACCGGGCTCGAGCGTGGGCGCTTCATTGGGCTAGCGGACGACGTTGTTGTTGTAGCAGCGGCTCCTTTGTGTCATCCGCCGCCCTGAACTCGCCTAGCCGGTCGAGCTTGAGGTCGACGGAGCACTCCACCCAGCTCCCCCACTCCCGGGACGACGACGCAGCATCAGACGAGCGAATTGAGAAGTGGTGTAGCTTCTTCACGCCGCCCGTCGTCGATGCTGGTGGTCTTCGAGGCAAGCAAATCGGCGCTGTTGTCGACCTCAAAAACCACCACCAGCAAATCCCTGTCCCGCACATCTGCTCGCCGCCCAGCGAACTTGGTGCCGCTCGTCGACGCGTCCAACTCCACCATGGTCGATGCACTCACGGCGGAGCACCTGTTTCGTCGTGCTCGACGCGCACGCCTCTGGTTCCACCACTCGGATTCGAGGGGTACCGACGTTGGCGAGGCGCGCATGGATGGAGGCGGTCTCATCCCCGATGGTTGTCACCATCTATCCAGACACAAAAATGGTGTTGGCGCGGACATCCTCGCGACGAGCAGGGGTGTTGTGTGTGCACGCCAGGGGGAGGCATCGCGTGGTGTCTCCGCCGGTGGGGGAGGGTGCGGGGGCGGGATGGGCGGGCTAGGGAGCGGGTGAGATTTCTGGCGGCCGCCTACTTTTGATTACGTGCTGGCCGCTTCCTCCTCCTCCCTGCGAAGGGGTTGTGGAGCGCGCGGGCTGGCGGCAGCGGGGCACGCGAGCTGGCGGCCGGCGGCGGGCGCGAGCTGGTGGGAAGCGGGAAAGGAGAGGAAGAGAGATGAGCGGGGTTAGGGATTTAGGTTTTTGGGTTAAGTTCGACGGTGTCTACGTGGCCCACGTATTTAATTTAAGAACGTGGGTACCCACGTTTCTAATAGGTTAAGTTCAACAGTTTTATCTAGGGCCGACGAAGTTAATTTAAGAACGTGGGTACCCACGTTCTTAAAAAAACCCATGAACTTAACTAATGTAAGAACGTTGGTACCCACGTTCTTAACAAAACCCACGAACATTTATCAGTTTCTTGTAGTGTACGGATTTACCTCCCGTGTCGAGGTCGAGATGCCCATTAGTTCCCATGGGTGTCTTGATGAGTTTGCCATTCTTCATTCCAAACTTCTTAAGTATCTCTTGAATGTACTTGGTTTGGCTGATGAAGGTGCCCTCTTGGAGTTGCTTGATTTGAAATCCAAGTAAATACTTCGACTCCCCCATCATAGACATCTCGAATTTCTGTATCATAATCCTACTAAATTCTTCACAAGTTGACTTGTTAGTAGACCCAAATATAATACCATCAACATAAATTTGGCATATAAACAAGTCTTTTGCAACAGTTTTAGTAAAGAGAGTAGATCGACTTTACAGACTTTGAAGCCATTAGCGATAAGGAAATCTCGCAAGCATTCATACCATACTCTTGAGGCTTGCTTGAGCCCATAAAGTGCCTTTGAGAGTTTATACACATGGTTAGGATCTTGTCACACCCGATTTCGGAAGGCAAACCGAATGCGAACCATGTACGTGCCAGAATGAGAAACTCACGTACACATCGATTACATAATTGACATCATCACACAATGCTTGAAATGAATAGCGGAAAGGTACTTTATTACATCAAGATGTCCAAGACATCCACAGAGTCTAATACATAACCATTGTTCAGCATAAATATCGAAGTGCGGAATTACGAAATGTAGATGCTAAGCCTACACAGGCAGCTGACTGGGGGTTTGCCACTAAGATAAACTAGAACTCGTCGTAGTCCTAGAACTCCTCGAAATCTTCCATGTTGCCAGCATCACCTCCTGAGTACTGAGTACAGTGGGGACAACCTGGGGTGGGGGTGGTTTGTAAAGCAAGAGTGAGTACACATCAACGTACTCAGCAAATGTCCCGTTTGGCTAAAGTGGACTAGCTGTATATTGGGTTGAGGTCAAGCAGTTGCTTTTAAGTTAGTCAAGTATTTATTATTATTAGTAGAGCCAACTTTTAGTAATAAACCCAGTTATTACCCAAAAGTACTTCCTCAAACGAGGAAATACCAAAGATCAGATTTTATAGCATCATTGTTAATCATCATAGAAGTATCCAAAGTTCTTCTAATCAAAGAGGATCCCAAGGCTGCTCTTAACCGTGAGCTCGGCTGATATACCAGTTTTTAACACTCTGCAGAGGTTGTACACTTTACCCACAAGTCGTGATCCCTTTCCAGCCTAGGTTGTACAGACCCGATCTTCACTACCAAGGTGAATGGCCAGGGATACACTACATAGCCTTTACAAAGATTCCCCTAGTGCATAGCTGCTTGTTAGGTTTCGCCAGTCGTACAAACGCAGTACAACTCCCCAAGGTGGGTGACTAACAAAACCAAATCGAAAGAACCTCTGCACCCCAACCTTGTCAGAGCGAGCACTATGCCCCGACCCCATTGACGCCCCTCCGGCAAAGCCAACTACACCCCTGGGTTCATCTAATTAATCAGCTAAGGGCGTCCCATTCCACCCTCATGGTTGTATTGTTATCCCAGGTGGTCACTCCACGAACAGGTCCTTACGGAGAAGTACTCAGGAAAAAGGCCTGATCTAAGGTATCACAAAATCATCCACATAACCAGGATAACAGTATCGTATCATAAATGTTCACATCATGTTCATTGATTAAGTTAAGGCAATAGCAACATGCTAACCATGATAACCCAAAAGGCAAACAAGGATAAGTGAATACAGACTAGTCAATCCTTAGGTTTCATACAGTAATGCGGGACAGTGAATCATAAAATATGTAGGACATAATAGGCCAGAGGACACTTGCCTTCACCATGTTGCTGCTCAGGGAGGTCACCAACAACACACTCAGGAACCTCGGACTACTCGTTGCTAAATAAAGCGAGCATGCATTCAATACATTTGGAAACTACAAAGGAACATCACACCAAACATGTACAAACATTGGAACACTTCTTAAAAAGACACAATACTACATAAGGGATAATGAATTCAAAGTATAACATAAACTATAACATACCTTAACTTTATTTGAAAATAGATTACTATTTCCCTAAGTGTTATTTACAAGTACATAATCATAGATCAATTTATTTTATTGTGACCTATAATTTAGAATAGAGGTGAACTCCTGCAATACCTATCATTAATCTCACAAGTTTAAACATGATTAATCTCTAAGGTTATCCTTTTATTTATTTTATTAAATAAATAGAACTACATCTATATTAGTTCATATTCAATCATAAAAATAAGAATGTGCAGACAGTAAGTGAAACCATTTTATTTAAACAGAGAATAATTCTATGAACATTTTGCAATTTGAATCACTAAATTTGGAGTTCATATGCAAAAGTTATGAAATAAACAAGTTTGGGAATTCAAAATATGAAATCATGGCTAATTCTGTGAGTATTTAAAAGTCCAGGGCTAAATCTGCAAGGTTACAGGAGCCTGCGCGCAAAAACCAGGGACGGCGGGTTGATTTCCAATAAACCGAGGGTCTCTTTAATAAAACAGCCACGCGAAGGGGTATCGGGTGAATCTAACTGTCAGATCGAAAACCAACGACTGAGATTAGATCTAAGGCCGAGGGCGCGCGCGCGAGTGGGCGAGCGCTGACAGGTAGGCCAGGGAGTGTCAGCGACAGAGGGGGGGGGGAAATGCGCTGACCGAGCGGGTCCAGCGCTAGGGTGGTTTGGGCGCTGACGGGCGAGCCAGGGCATCAGGCACACGGGCGCGAAGCGGTATCCTAGGGTCCGGACCGTTCGATCAAGATCGGACGGAGGGGGTCCGAGGGGGGTCCGAGCTGTTCGATCAAGATCGGACGGGGGAAATCAGACCGGGAAGGATGAGCGGCTACGGGTGGCGCTGACAGGCGGGCCAGGGCGCCAGGCGCGCGTGCGCGAAGCGGTATCCCGCGGTCCGGGCCATGCGATCAAGATCGGATAGGGAAATCAGACCGGAGAAACAGACATGCGCGATGCGGCGTCGCTCCTCTCCGCGGCAGTGAGGTCGCCGGAGTTGAGGCAGGCGTGAGCTAGGGTGGCTCCGGGGTCGCCTGAGTTGGGCAGAGAGGGAGAGGGCGCCATGGCGAACTCGATGGCAGGGAAGAGGCCATGAATCCATGGGTAGAGAGGGGAGAACGACGGTGAGAAGGTCTCGGGCGGGCCGGAGAAACTCCGGTGAGCCATTCCGGCCACGGGGAGGGGACTTAAGGTGCGCTAAGGCCTGGGCTAACTTCAGCAGAGGCAGGGGTGACATAGGGACCTATTCCGGGGAACTAGACCGGGTTAAATCGCCAGCCACCGCGCGAGCACGGCGGACCGCCGCGGCCGAGCATCGGCGAAGGCGAAATTGGCCGAGCACAGGGCACAATAAGGGAAATTGGGCACGAGGACGGATGTCTCACCTCGGGGCGGAGCTCGGGGAGGCTTGGAGCGGTCTCCGGCGAGCTAGATGACCAGGAACGCGGACGCGGGTCTCCTGCGACGGCTGGCGGCGAGGGCAGAGTGCGAGAGAGGGTGAAGCTGCGCGAAATGAGGTGAGGGGTGTGTGCGGGGCACTGGCGGGGCTCTATAAAGGGAGCTGGGCACGTGGGCGGGCGTCGTGGTCGAGAAACCCGGCGACGTGCGTGAGTGCGCACGCGCCGGTCCACGGCGAGCGCGGAGAAGGCGGAACTGACAGGTAGGGTCCATGGCGCAGAGAGAGAAGAAAGGGGTGCGCGGGGCAACGGCTCGGCGACTGGCGATCCGGGCCCGTGAGACAGAGAGAGAGGGAGCGTGCGGGCGAGGGAAACTGGCGCCGACAGATCGGCCCCACTAGGCAGCGAGCGAGAGAGGGAGGGCACACGCGAGGGAGAACTGCCGCTGACAGGCGGACGGCGTGGGCGCGTGGCCGCGCGGCCTGGCTAGGCTTAGTGGGCCGACTGGGCTGCTCTCTCTTTTTCTTTTTCCCTGGATTTTCTAATTCCTTTTCTATTTCTTTTCCATAAGGTTTTCAAATCCAAATTCAAACTAGGTTTCAAATAAATTCAAACTTGTGCAACACTTCAAAGAATATTTTAAACTCATCATGATGCAACATGTCATGACTCATAAGGTTTTGGCAAAAATAAATAATTAACCTCCACTAGTTTAGGCTATCTCTAATCAAAAAGGAAAAGGGAGAATGAATCTAGAGAGAGAAAACCTAGAGTGAGAAAAAAGAAGAGTAACACATGATTTTGGGTGATCTTTAGAAAGAAATTTTATACCCCCAAAATCGGGGTGTTACAGACCTATCCTCCTTAAAAGAATCTCGCCCTCGAGATTCAGGGCTGGCTAGAAAAGAGCTCAGGGTACTTGGCTTTTAAATCATCTTCTCATTCCCAGGTTGCTTCTTCTTCTGAGTGGTGACCCCATTTGACTTTGCACATCCTAATGGTGCTTCTCCGAGTGACCCGATCCACTGTCTCCAAAATTTGAGTTGGCTTCTCAATATAAGTCAGATCTTCTTGAACTTCAAGATCCTCTGCTGGCAACTGCTCTTCTGGCACTCTCAAGCATTTCTTCAACTGAGACACATGGAACAATCGTGCACAGCTGATAGATTCTCGGGTAAGTTGGTAAGCCACTTCTCCACGTCTTGCCCGAATCCGATACGAGTCGATATAGCGAGGTGCTAGCTTGCCCTTGACTCCGAACCTCTTGGTTCCTCTGATAGGTGACACCTTCGAATAGACATAATCTCCCACTTCAAAACTGAGTTCTCTTCTTCTGGTGTTAGCATAGCTTCGCTGTCTGGACTGCGCTGCCTTTAAATTCTCTCGGACCATTCTGATGTTTTCTTCGGCTTCAAGCAAAATATCTAGACCGAACATCTGTCTTTCACCA
Source organism: Zea mays (assembly GCF_902167145.1). Lineage (NCBI taxonomy): Eukaryota > Viridiplantae > Streptophyta > Magnoliopsida > Poales > Poaceae > Zea > Zea mays. The sequence continues at coordinate 235,856,604 of NC_050097.1, read as the reverse complement.
GGTTGATCCCAATGCAATGGAGTTCTGCAATTCCTCCCATAGAGCGCTTCGAATGGTGACATCTTCAGACTGGCCTGATAGCTGTTGTTGTAAGAGAATTCTACATATAGTAATATCTTGTCCCAACCTATTTTGTCTTGCAAAGCACAAGCCCTCAACATATCCTCTAGAATCTGGTTAGTTCTCTAAGTCTGCCATCTGTCTACGGGTGATAAGCTGAGCTAAACTTCAAATGCGTGCCCAAAGCTTCATGTAACTACTGCCAAAAATGAGAGGTGAACTGGGTGCCTCTATCTGATACTATCTTCTTCGGAACGCCATGCAAGCACACAATCCAAGACATGTATAGTTCGGCCAACACTGCACTGTTTTAGGTGGTCTTGACTGGTATGAAATGGGTCGCATTTGTCAAACGGTCCACTACTACCCAGATGGAGTCATAACCAGTATGAGTGCCAGGCAAACCAACTATAAAGTCCATTCCGATTTCATCCCATTTCCATTGAGGAATCTGCAATGGTTGCAACAAACCTGCAGGTCTCTGATGTTCTGCTTTAATCCTCTGACAACTGTCACATACAACCACATACTCTGCTATCTCCCTTTTCATATCGTACCACCAGAATCTTTTCTTCAGGTCTTGATACATCTTCTCACTACCGGGGTGTATAGAGTATGCTATCTCATGAGCTTCCTTGAGAATCAGTTCCTGGATTGGTTTGATATCGGGAACACACAGTCTGTCCTTGAACCATACCACTCCTTCTGCATCTTCACGGAAATTCTTGCCTTTTCCATCTATAATCAGCTGCCGGATCTCGTTGATTTTCTCATCCTCCTTCTGACCCTTCCTGATGTCTTGCTCTAGAGTGGGTTCCAACTCAATTGTCACTCCTTGAGTGTTGTTCAGAAATCCGAGACTTAATCTGTCGAACTCCTTTGCTAGCTCATATGGCATCTAGTAAGCGGCCAACATATTGACTTGACTTTTTCTACTAAGAGCATCTACAACCACATTTGCTTTGCCTGGGTGATAATGAATTTCTAGCTCATAGTCTTTGATCAACTCTAGCCATCTTCGTTGCCTCATGTTTAACTCTGACTAAGTGAATACGTACTTGAGGCTCTTATGATCCGTGTAGATATCACACTTCTGCCCATAAAGATAATGCCTCCAGGTCTTCAATGCATGAACCACGGCTGCTAATTCCAGGTCATGAGTAGGATAGTTCTTCTCATGAATCTTCAACTATCGGGACAAGTATGCCAATACTCTCCCTTCCTGCATCAACACACATCCCAGTCCGGTGTACGAGGCATCACAATACACTGAGAATGGCTTGTGAACATCTGGTAGAATCAGTAGTGGTGTCGTTGTCAACTTCTCCTTCAATGTCTCAAAGGACTTCTGGCATGTTGGGGTCCACTTGAACTCAACCTTTTTTGCTAACAAGGCTGTCATTGGTCTGGCAATCTTGGAGAAACCTTTAATGAAGCGCCGATAATAACCGGCCATTCCGATGAAACTCTTGATTCTTCGGACATCTTTTGGTGCTTTCCAGTCCAAGATAGTTGTTACCTTCTTCGGATCTATAGCCAATCCCTCTCGGTTTATAATGTGACCTAAAAATAGGACTTCACTGATCCAGAACTCACACTTGCTAAGCTTGGCATACAACTGACAATCTCGTAGCCTCTGGAGTATTTTCCTCAAATGCTCCTCATGCTCTTGCTCATTCTAGAAATATATAAGAATGTCATCAATAAATACCACCACGAACTTATCGAGGTAGTCCATGAACACACTGTTCACAAGTACATGAAGTAAGTTGGTGCATTCGTCAAATCGAACGACATGACCGTGAACTCATATAGTCCATACTTAGTTATGAAGGCTGTCTTTGGTATGTCTGAGGGTCGGATTTTGAGCTGATGGTAGCCTGACCTCAGATCTATCTTTGAGAACACACTGGCTCCTCTCAACTAATCGAATAAATCTTCAACTCTGGACAGGGGGTACTTGTTCTTGACAGTGACTTCATTCAAAGCTCTGTAATCGATGCACATCCTCTTCGTGCCATCCTTCTTCTCCACAAATAACACTAGGGCTGCCCAAGGTGAGGTACTCGGTCTGATGTAACCTTTCTCTAACAACTCATCAATCTGCTTCTTGAGTTCCACCAACTCTAGGCCGAACACTCGATAGGCTCTCTTAGAAATAGGGGCTGTGCCTAGAATAAGCTCTATGGAAAATTCAACTTTCCTTTTAGGTGGCATACCTGGTAACTCATCGGGAAACACATCTGGGAAATCTGATACTACACTGACAGCCTTTGATGGTTTAATTTCCTCAATGTGAGCGGTGACTTGGTGACAACTCCCTTTTCTTGGTCCAGACAAGATCAACTGCACTAACACTTCTTCTCCTGATGGGGACACTAACTTCACTGTTCTCTTATCACAACTAAGACTGGCCTAGTACTTGGTTAGCCAATTCATCCCTAGGATGACATCTATAGTTGTATCCTGGTTACCCATAACTATTAAATCAGCGAGGAACTCTATCCCCCTTATTTGGACTCTTGCACTAGGGCAAAATCTACCCATTTGGGTCCTTCCACCAACTGAACTAACTCTCATAGGTGGATACATGGGTGCTACTGGTATATTATGTGATTCTACCCATGATGCAGTCACAAAAGAATGCGTTGCTCCAGTATCAAATAACACATTTGCAGAATGGTACTCGACTGGGAACGTACCTAGTGCCACTCCTGGAGTCTCCTAGACTGTGTTGGCCTCCAAGTGGTTCACCTTTCCATACTGGGCACGAGGTTGCCCACGGTTGTTGCTTCCTTGCTGCATTGCATTCTGCCTGACTAGAGCATTGGGAGCTGGCTGCTGCTGAGCTGCTTTCTTTGGGCAATGATTCGCCTAATGGCCTTGTTCACCACAGTGGAAACATGCACGACTTCCTCCTTGAGCTGGCGCTGCTTGGTTGTTCTGGTTGGTTGCTGGGGCAGGAAGACGAATTGCCTGGTTGCTCTGACGCTGGTATTGATTTCCTCCTTACTGGTTATTCTGACGGTACTGCTACTGCTGCTGAGGGAACTGCCTCTAGCACTGCTGCTGGTTCTGATGCTAATGCTGGTGCTGGTGACCTGGCTTGAATTGCTGAGGTGGGTTGCCTGAGTAGCGAGGACGACTGCTACTCCCAACCTGAGGTCCACCAATTTTGCGTTTCTTGTCCTCCATTTCCCAACGCTTCCTTTCTGTCATGATTGCTCTATCGATCAAATGTTGGAAGGTAGGGAAGGTGTGGTTCATCAGCTGATAATGGAGAGGGTCAACCAATCCTCTCAAGAAGCGGTACTGCCTCTTGGCATCCATGTTGACATCTTCTAGGGCATAACGCGACAGCTGCAGAAACTTATCCCTATACTCACTGACGGACAAGGGACCTTGCTTCAGGGCGAGAAACTCCTCCTTCCTCACTATCATCAGTCCCTCGGGCACATGGTAGCGACGGAAGTTATCCCTGAACTCCTCCCAAGTAGTGGCTTCAGGGTTGGCATGGGTGGCGAGGTAAGACTCCCACCAAGACTGTGTTGCTCCCCTCAACTGTCGGGGACCATACAACTTCTTCTCACGATCGTTGCACTGGGCAGTGTGCAACTCACGCTCCACGGTACGCAGCCAATCTTTAGCGTCCATGGGATCAGCAGAGTGGGCAAAGACAGGGGGATGGCCCCTCATGAATTTTGCCCGCTTGTCTCTGGGCACTTGAGGCATCTGAACTTGCACCTAAGGCTGAGGCGGTGGTGGCTACTGCTGCACTTGCTGCATAGCTACTAAGGTCTGTCCGATTGCCTGAACTGCTTGGGTCTGCATCAAGAACATTTGCTCAATAGTCATCGGGGGTGGCAGTGGCAAATGCTGCTGCAGAGCTGCCTCCTCTTGGGGTGCCTACTGCTCTGGCTGAGCACATCTCGCACCTCTGTGTCTGTTCTCAGACATCTGTAGGAATCACACACATATCAGAATTGACTCTGTTGTCTTTCAGCATAAGGAAAGATGTATAGAAAATCTCCATAATACTGAACAAATGACCATCTTCACTGACAGCTTCTCAGATAAAGAGGAAAGGGGAAATAAATGGATTACCCAACTAAATAACTGACTTTATTAATAACTACACCAAGTTGTAGGGGATACCCACACCTTGGTGACAATCATTACAAATATCCAACTTCGATACATGTCCATCATAACAAGCATCCAACATAAGATAAGCAAACTAACTCTAACTAAAACTGACTTAGGCTAAGACACTGAACTAAGCATTATTACAGACTTCGACTCTGTCGATCTAGGGATCCAAATCTATCCGGGTCCTGCAGTCTGGGGTACCATAGTCGAAGCGACCATGGGGCGGTGAACGGTAAGGGTGCTGAATCCTGACAGGGGCAAGAGAACCACCATCAAGATAGTGGCGTGCAGCGCACTTAGCATGCAATTCCTCAACCTTCACCTGAACCTTGCCTAACTCGTCAAGGGCGTTGTCCAGCTCTGTGTTGAGCACAGCGACCAGATTGACCATGATGTTCAGCCTAGGATTGCCCTCACCCACTGGCGAGACAATCACAACTCCAGCACTGCCAGTCGAATGACGAGGATAGTACTTCAGGTCAAGGCCATCAGCTACACCGCTGAACAATGAGCAATACTAAGAAAGTGCCCGTCATGCTGCATCTTGCATGGCTACCTCAGTAGTATCCCTCTCAGTAATAGAATAGTGCTCTGAGAAGGCCTCTGCACCCTGGAGATCATCGTCCGGACGGCACACCAAACAAGTAGCCTCCCACTGGTCCGGGTATAGTCCGCGACGATGCTGGTAGACTACATAACGATACTCGATGGACCAAGTGTGTCGGTCGAAGGCCCGACGCAACAGGGTATCGAGAGCGTCTTGGAAGTGACACCCGCGAGCAGCGTCACGAGTGATGGGTCTAGCAATCCATCCCTCCGGCTCCGGCTCCTCCGAACGCTTCGTGCCTTGGCTCGAACTACCACCGGTGTCATCGTCGTCGTCTCCTTCTCCGTCAGGGTCTCCTCTAGTAGCCGAGATGCCCTATGGTGGTGTAGGGGGCATCTCTGGCTGAGGTGCAGGGGAAGGCGGTCTCTCAGACTCCACCTCCTGCTGAGGCGAGGGGGAAGAGTCCTACTGCTCCTGCTCCTAGCGTCGGCGCTCCTGCTCCTCGTGCAGGCGACGATGCAGTCTCTCCAGTTGGCTGGACTGACCTGACACTGTGTGACGTAGTGGACGTTCTGCCAGGCGAGAAGGCAAAAAAGGGATCACAGACTTACGTGTGGTGCACCTAAGACGAGCCATCTACAAAAGACATCGTAAGCACAAGAGTAGATTAGAACTATGAGACCAGAGAGTAAACAGAAAGAAAAGTGAGAAAAAACTTTTTGAGATAAGTAGATAACATAGAGTTGGTCAAGATGACCATCTTTTGAAAAGACACTGAGGTCAAGGTAAGAGTAGGGGTCTATAGTCCTTAGGGCGACCATTCTAGTCTAGGTTAGCGGTCCTATAGTCAGCAAGAGCTTTGATACCACTTATGTCACACTCGGTTTTAGAAGACAAACCGAATGTGAACCATGTACGTGCCAGAATCAGAAACTCATGTACACAACGATTACATAATTGGATATCATCACACAATGCTTGAAATAAATAGCAGAAAGGTACTTTATTACATCAAGATGTTCAAGACATCCATAGAGTCTAATACATAACCATTGTTCAGCATAAATATCAAAGTGCGGAATTACGAAATGTAGATGCTAAGCCTACACAGGCAGCTGACTGGGGGTTTGCCACTAAGATAAACTAGAACTCGTCGTAGTCCTAGAACTCCTCGAAATCTTCCATGTTGCCAGCATCACCTCCTGAGTACTGAGTACAGTGGGGACAACCTGGGGTGGGGGTGGTTTGTAAAGCAAGAGTGAGTACACATCAACGTACTCAGCAAATGTCCCGTTTGGCTAAAGTGGACTAGCTGTATATTGGGTTGAGGTCAAGCAGTTGCTTTTAAGTTAGTCAAGTATTTATTATTATTAGTAGAGCCAACTTTTAGTAATAAACCCAGTTATTACCCAAAAGTACTTCCTCAAACGAGGAAATACCAAAGATCAGATTTTATAGCATCATTGTTAATCATCATAGAAGTATCCAAAGTTCTTCTAATCAAAGAGGATCCCAAGGCTGCTCTTAACCGTGAGCTCAGCTGATATACCAGTTTTTAACACTCTGCAGAGGTTGTACACTTTACCCACAAGTCATGATCCCTTTCCAGCCTAGGTTGTACAGACCCGATCTTCACTACCAAGGTGAATGGCCAGGGATACACTACATAGCCTTTACAAAGATTCCCCTAGTGCATAGCTGCTTGTTAGGTTTCGCCAGTCGTACAAACGCAGTACAACTCCCCAAGGTGGGTGACTAACAAAACCAAATCGAAAGAACCTCTGCACCCCAACCTTGCTAGAGCGAGCACTACGCCTCGGCCCTCCAGCAAAGCCAACTACACCCCCAGGTTCATCTAATTAATCAGCTAAGGGCGTCCCATTCTACCCTCATGGTTGTACTGTTATCCCGGGTGGTCACTCCACAAACAGGTCCTTACAGAGAGGTACTCAGGAAAAAGGCCTGAGTCCCCTAAGGTATCACAAAATCATCCACATAATCAGGATAACAATATCGTATCATAAATGTTCACATCATGTTCATTGATTAAGTTAAGGCAATAGCAACATGCTAACCATGATAACCCAAAAGGTAAACAAGGATAAGTGAATATAGACTAGTCAATCCTTAGGTTTCATACAGTAATGCGGGACAGTGAATCGTAAAGTATGTAGGACATAATCGGCCAGAGGACACTTGCCTTCACCAAGTTGCTGCTCAGGGAGGTCACCAACAACACACTCAGGAACCTCGGACTGCTCGTTGTCTAAATAAAGCGAGCATGCATTCAATACATTTGGAAACTACAAAGGAACATCACACCAAACATGTACAAACATTGGAACACATCTTAAGAAGACACAATACTACATAAGGGATAATGAATTCAAAGTATAACATAAACTATAACATACCTTAACTTTATTTGAAAATAGATTACTATTTCCCAAAGTGTTATTTACAAGTACATAATCATAGATCAATTTATTTTATTGTGACTTATAATTTAGAATAGAGGTGAACTCCTGCAATACCTATCATTAATCTCACAAGTTTAAACAAGATTAAATCTCTAAGGTTATCCTTTTATTTATTTTATTAAATAAATAGAACTACATCTATATTAGTTCATATTCAATCATAAAAATTAGAATGTGTAGATAATAAGTGAAACCATTTTATTTAAACAGAGAATAATTCTATGAACATTTTGCAATTTGAATCACTAAATTTGGAGTTCATATGCAAAAGTTATGAAATAAACAAGTTTGGGAATTCAAAATATGAAATCAGGGCTAATTCTGTGAGTATTTAAAAGTCCAGGGCTAAATCTGCAAGATTACAGGGGCCTGCGCGCGAAACCAGGGACGACGGGTTGATTTCCAATAAACCGAGGGTCTCTTTAATAAAACAGCCACACGAAGGGGTATCAGGTGAATCTAACCTTCAGATCTAAAACCAACGGCTGAGATTAGATCTGCGGCCGAGGGCGCGCGTACGAGCGGGCGAGCGCTGACAGGCAGGCTAGGAAGTGTCAGCGACAGAGGGGGGGAACGTGCTGACCGAGCGGGCCCAGCGCCAGGGGGGTTTGGGCGCTCACGGGCGGGCCAATGCATCAGCCATGCGGGGGCGAAACGGTATCCTGGGGTCCAGACCGTTCGATCAAGATCGAACAGAGAGGGTCCGAGGGGGTCCAAGCTATTCGATCAAGATCGGATAGGGGATATCAGACCGGGAAGGATGAGCGGCGGCGGGTGGCGCTGATAGGCGGGCCAGGGCGCCAAGCGCGCGTGCGCGAAGCAGTATCCCACGGTCCGGGCCGTGTGATCAAGATCGGACGGGGAAATCGGACCGGAGAAACAGACATGCGCGAAGCGGCGCCGCTCCTCTCCGCGGCGGTGAGGTCGCCGGAGTTGAGGCAGGCGCGAGCTAGGGTGGCTCCGAGGTCACCTGAGTTGGGCAGAGAGGGAGAAGGCACCACGACGAACTCGATGGCGGGGAAGAGGCCATGAATCCACGGGCAGAGAGGGGAGAACGGCGGTGAGAAGGTCTCAGGCGGGCCGGAGAAACTCCAGTGAGCCATTTCAACCACGGGGAGGGGACTTAAGGTGCGCTAAGGCCTGGGCTAACTTCAGCAGAGGTAGGGGTGACACAGGGACCTACTCCGGGGAACTGGACCGGGCTAAATCGGCCGGCCACCGTGCGAGCACGGCGGACCGCCGCGGCCGAGCACGGGCGAAGGCGAAATTGGCCGAGCACAGGGCGCAATAAGGGAAATTAGGCACGAGGATGGATGTCTCACCTCGGGGCGGAGCTCGGGGAGGCTTGGAGCGGTCTCCGGCGAGCTGGATGGCCGGAAACGCGGACGCAGGTCTCCGGCGGCGGCTGGCGGCGAGGGCAGAGCGTGAGAGATGGTGAAGCTACGCGAAATGAGGTGAGGGTGTGCGTGGGGCACTGGCGGGGTTCTATAAAGGGAGCTGGGCACGTGGGCGGGCGTCGTGGCCGAGAAACCCAGCGACATGCGTGAGTGCGCACACGCCGATCCACGACAAGCGCGGAGAAGGCAAAACTGACATGTAGGGTCCATGGCGCAGAGAGAGAAGAAAGGGGTGCGCGGGGCAACGGCTCGGCGACTGGCGATCCGGACCCGCGAGACAGAGAGAGAGAGAGAGGGAGCGCGCGGGCGAGGGAAACTGGCGCCGACAGATCAGCCCCACTGGGCAGCGAGCGAGAGAGGGAGGGCGCGTGAGGGAGAACTGCCACTGACAGGCGGGGTCCGCCTGTCAGACGGCGCGGGCGCGCGGCCATGTGGCCTGGCTGGGCTTAGTGGGCCGATTGGGCTGCTTTCTCTTTTTCTTTTCCCCGGATTTTCTAATTCCTTTTCTATTTCTTTTCTATAGGGTTTTCAAATCTAAATTCAAACTAGGTTTCAAATTCAAATAAATTCAAACTTGTGCAACACTTCAAAGAATATTTTAAACTCAGCATGATGCAACATGTCATGACTCATAAGGTTTAGGCAAAAATAAATAATTAACCTCCACTAGTTTAGGCTATCTCTAATCAAAAAGGAAAAAGGGAGAATGAATCTAGAGAGAGAAAACCTAGAGTGAGAAAAAAGAAGAGTAACACATGATTTTGGGTGATCTTTAGAAAGAAATTTTATACCCCAAAATTGGGGTGTTACATATACTCACTATCTTCAAATCCAGGAAGTTGCTCAACATAGACCTCTTCCTTTATGGGTCCATTGAGGAAGGCACTTTTCATGTCCATTTGAAAAAGCTTAAAGCCATGGTAAGTAGCATAGGCAAGTAATATACGAATTTACTCAAGTCTAGCTACGGGTGCATAAGTTTCATCAAAGTCCAACCCTTCGACTTGTGAATAACCTTTGGCCACAAGTCGGGCTTTGTTCCTTGTCATCACACCATGCTCATCTTGCTTGTTGTGGAATACCACTTGGTATCTACAACATTTTGATTAGGACGTGGAACTAAGTGCCATACCTCATTCCTCGTGAAGTTGTTGAGCTCCTCTTGCATAGCTACTACCCAATCCGGATCTCTTAGTGCATCCTCCATCCTGTATGGCTCAATAGAGGACACAAAAGAGTAATGTTCACAGAAGTGTGCAACTCAAGATCTAGTGGTTACCCCTTGTGAATGTCACCAAGAATGGAGTTGACAGGATGATCTCTTTGAAATGCTTGGTGGACTCTTAGGTGTGGCAGCCTTTGATCCCTTATTTCTTGATCATCTTCCTTGTCTTGACCATCTTCATCTCCCCCTTGATCCATATCCTCCTCTTAAGGTAGCTCATCCTCTTGATCTTTATTTTCATCATCTTGAGCCTGATCCACATCTTGAGTTGGTGGAGATGCTTGCATGGAAGATGATGGTTGATCTTGTGCTTGTGTGGGCTCTTTGGATTCCTTAGGACACACATCCCCAATGGACATGTTCATTAGTGCGACGCACAAAGCCTCTTCATCATCTAATTCATCAAGATCAACTTGCTCCACTTGGGAGCCATTAGTCTCATCAAACATAATGTCATAAGAAACCTCAACTAATCCAGTGGATTTGTTGAAGACTTTATATGCCCTTGTGTTTGAGTCATACCCTAGTAAAAAGCCTTCTACAGCCTTAGGAACAAATTTAGAACTTCTACCACTTTTAATAAGAATAAAACATTTGCTTCCAAAGACTCTAAAATATGAAACTTGGGCTTTTTACCAGTGAGGAGTTCATATGATGTCTTCTTGAGGATTCGGTGAAGATATAACCGGTTGATGGAGTAGCAGGCGGTGTTAATCGCCTTGGCCCAAAACCGGTCCGGTGTCTTGTACTCATCAAGCATGGTTCTTGCCATGTCCAGTAGAGTTCTATTTTTCCTCTCCACTACACCATTTTGTTGAGGTGTGTAGGGAGAAGAGAACTCATGCTTGATGCCCTTCTCCTCAAGAAATCCTTCGATTTGAGAATTCTTGAACTCCGTCCCATTATTGCTTCTTATCTTTTTGATCCTTAATCTGAACTCATTTTGAGCCCGTCTTAAAAATCTCTTTAAAGTCTCTTGGGTTTGAGATTTTTCCTGCAAAAAGAATACCCAAGTAAAGCGAGAATAATCATCCACAATAACTAAACAGAACTTACTCCCGCCGATGCTTATGTAAGCTATTGGGCTGAATAGATCCATGTGGAGTAGCTCGAGTGGCCTGTCGGTCATCATGATGTTCTTGTGTGAATGATGGACTCCAACTTGCTTCCCTGCTTGACATGCACTACAAATCCTGTCTTTCTCAAAATGAACATTTGTGAGTCCTAAAATGTGTTCTCCCTTTAGAAGCTTATGAAGATTCTTCATCCCAACATGGGCAAGTCGGCGATGCCAAAGCCAGCCCATATTAGTCTTAGCAATTAAGCAAGTGTCTAGTTCAGCTTGATTATTAAAATCCACTAAGTATAGCTGACCTTCTAGCACTCCCTTAAATGCTATTGAATCATCACTTCTTCTAAAGACAGTAACACCTATATCAGTAAAAGACAATTGTAGCCCATTTTGCATAATTGAGAAACAGAAAGCAAATTATAATCTAAAGAATCTGCAAGAAAAACATTAGAAATAGAATGGTCAGGAGATATAGCAATTTTACCCAAACCTTTGACCAAACCTTGATTTCCATCCCTGAATGTGATAGCTCGTTGGGGATCTTCATTTTTCTCATAGGAGGAGAACATCCTTTTCTCCCCTGTCATGTGGTTTGTGCACCTGCTATCGACTATCCAACTTGAACCACCGGATGCATAAACCTACAAAACAATTTTAGGCCTTGTTCTTAGGTACCCAAACGGTCTTGGGTCCTTTCACATTAGAAACAAGCACCTTGGGTACCCAAACATAAGTCTTGGGACTCTTGTGTTTGCCCCCAGCATATTTGGCAACTATTTTGCCTGATTTGTTAGTTAAAAATATAAAGCACCAAAAGTCTTAAATGAAACATTATGTTCATTTGATGCAGTAGGAATTTTCTTTCTAGGCATTTTAACATGAGTGGTATGCCTAGAACTAGAAGCCTCATTTTTGTACATAAATGCATGGTGAGAAACAGAATGAGGTTTCCTAGCATGAATCTTCCTAATCTTATATTCGAGATAGTTTGCAGGATATAAAATGTAACCCTCACTATCCTGAACCATGGGAGCTTTGCCCTTCACAAAGTTAGACAATTTCTTAGGGGCATTAAGCTTGACATTGGATTGGCTCCCTTGTTGGAACCCAATGCCATCCTTAATACCAGGGCATCTCCCATTATAGAGCATGCTGCGAGCAAATTTAAATTTTTCATTTTCGAGCTCATGCTCGGCAATTTTAGCATTTACTGTAGCGATGTGATCATTTTGTTTCTTAATCATGGCAAGGTGATCATCCATAGCTTCAATGTTAATATCTCTACATCTAGTGCAAATGGAAACATGCTCAACACTAGATGTAGATGGTTTGCAAACATTTAATTCTTCTATCTCAGATTTTAATCTAGCATTCTCATCTTTAAGACAGGAAATCAAATTATTGCAAACATTCATTTCTTCAATCTTAGAAACTAAATTATCATTCTCAATTTAAGACAAGAAATTGAATCATGTCATGTGCTAAGCTACTTAGACAAGTTTTAATTTTTCTCTACTTCTAGAGCATAAGCATTTTTTAATTTAACAAATTTTTTGTTCTCTTTAACGAGAAAGTCCTCCTGGCTTTCCAAGAGATCATCCTTCTCGTTAATGGTTTCTATTAATTCATTTATTTTTTTCTTTTGTACCATGTTAAGATTGGCAAAAAGAGCAAGTAAATCATCTTCATTATCACTAGAGCTACCCTCACCACTAGATGTTGTATATTCGGGGGTGGCTCTAAAGTGTACCTTCTTCTTCTTGTCGTCCTTAGCCATGAGACATTTGTGGCCGACATTGGGGAAGAGGAGGCCTTTGTTGACGGTGAAAGGGAAATAGGGTCAAGCCTTTTTCTATAAATGATTTTGGTGGTTGAATACCCAACACAAATATTGGACTAACTAGTTTGCTCTAGATTATATTCTACAGGTGCATAAAGGTTCAACACAAACCAATAAAGATCAAAGTTAGGGTTCAAAAGAAAGGAGCAAAAGAAACCGAAGAGAACCCTAGTCTAGCGCACCGGACTGTTCGGTGTGCCACCGGACAGTGTCCAGTGCACCACCGGACAGTGTCCGGTGCACCAGGGGCCGTACAGTCTGAACTCCTCACCTTCGGGTTTCTTAGACATCGCTCCGCTATAATTCACCGGACTGTCCGGTGTGCAACCGGACTGTCCGGTGCACCAAGCGGAGCAACGACCAACAGTGCAACGGTCGTCTGCAAAGTGTGAACAGTGCGTGAACATTGCACGTAGAAGTCATAGCAGGCGTCAGAGGCGCACCGGACAGTGAACAATACCTGTCCGGTACGGCACTAGACTGTCCAGTGTGACATGAAGTCAGCGCTCCAACGGTCAGAATCTTCAGAACCCTAACGGTTGGGTGACGTGGCTGGCGCACCAGACAGTGTCCGGTGGCGCACCGGACTGTCCGGTGCGCCCATCGACAAACAGCCTCCCCAACGGCTATGAGGTGGTTGAGGGCTATAAATACCCCCCAACCACCACCACTCCAAGCATCCAAGTTTTTCAGACATCTCATTCAATACAAGAGCTAGTGCATTCAATACTAGACACAATTCAAAAGAATCAAAGCCTCTCCAAGTCCCAAATTCACTCCAAACCATTAGTGACTAGAGAGAGAGTTTTGCTTGTGTTCTTTGAGCTCTTGTTCTTGGATCGCTTTCTTCTTCCTCATTCTTGTTCTCAAGCACTTGTAAACAAAACAAGAGACACCGATTGTGTGGTGGTCCTTGTGGGGTCTAAGTGACCCATTTGATTAAGGAGAAAGCTCACTCGGTCTAGGTGACCATTTGAGAGAGGGAAAGGGTTGAAAGAGACCCGGTCTTTGTACCTCAACGGGGAGTAGGTTCTCAAGAACCGAACCTCGGTAAAACAAATCACCGTGTCATCCGCTTCATTTGCCTTTGATTTGTTTTTCGCCCTCTCTTTCGGACTCGGATTTAATTCTAACGCTAACCCTGGTTTGTAGTTGTGCTTTAAGTTTGTAAATTTCAGATTCCGCCTATTCACCCCCTCTAGGTGACTTTCAATTGGTATTGGAGCCCGGTACTTCATTAGAGTTTAACCACTCGAAGTAATGTCGGGAGATCACGCCAAGAAGGAGATTGTGACTGGCGAGAACCCTACAAGCCACGGGAAGGCTCCATCAAGGGAGTCCGGCAACAAGCTCAAGGAGGGATCCCCTCCTCACAAGTCGCATCGGAGTGGCGACAAGAAAAAGAAAATGAAGAAGGTGGCCTACTACGAGACCGATTTGTCATCCGGCTCCGACGCGACGTCCGTCACTTCTAAGCACCACGAGCGCAAGAAGTTTAGTAAGATCCCCCTATGCTATCCCCGCATTTCTAAACACACTCCTTTACTTTCTGTCCCACTAGGCAAACCACCAGTTTTTTATGGTGAGGACTATTGCATGTGGAGTGATAAAATGAGGCATCACCTAACCTCACTCCACACAAGTATTTGGGACATTGTTGAATTTGGAGCGCATGTATCATCTGTGGGGGATGAGGGCTACGATTCGGACGAAGTCGCCCAAATCTGGCACTTCAACTCCCAAGCCACTACATACTCCTCGCCTCTCTATGTTGAGAGGAGTATAATAAAGTGCAAGGGTTGAAGAGCGCCAAGGAGATTTGGGATGTGCTCAAGATCGCGCACGAGGGGGGAGAGGTGACCAAAATCACCAAAAGGGAGACGATCAAGGGGGAGCTCGGTCGGTTCGTCCTCAACCAAGGATAGGAGCCACAAGCCATGTACAACCGACTCAAGACCTTGGTAAATCAAGTACGCAACCTCGGGAGCACCAAGTGGGATGACCATGAGATGGTCAAGGTTATTCTAAGATCACTTGTTTTTTGTAATCCTACGCAAGTTCAATTAATACGTGGTGATCCTAGATATAAGCTAATGTCTCCCGAGGAGGTTATAGGAAAGTTTGTGAGCTTTGAATTGATGATCAAAGGCTCCAAACAAATCATCAACTTGGAGCAAGGCGGCACCTCCACACCCGAGGTGCAACCCGTCGCATTCAAAGCGGCGTAAGAAAAGAAAGAAGAATCTACGTCAAGTAGGCTCCCTATCGACGCCTCCAAGCTTGACAACGAGGAGATGGTGCTCATCATCAAGAGCTTCCGTCAAATCCTCAAACAAAGGAAGGGGAAGGACTACAAGCCCCGTTCCAAAAGGGTGTGCTACAAATGTGGTAAGTCGGGTCATTTTATCGCTAAATGTCCATTGTCTAGTGATAGTGACAGGGGCGATGACAAAAGAGGGAAGACGAAGGAAAAGAAGAAGTATTACAAGAAGAAGGGCGGTGATGCCCATGTTTGTCGGGAATGGGACTCCGACGAGAGCTCCACCGATTCCTCCTCTGACGAGGACACCGCCAACATCGCCGTCAACAAGGGCCTCCTCTTCCCCAACGTCGACCACAAGTGCTTCATGGAAAAAGATGGCAAAAAGAAGTAGGTAAAATCTAGAGCTTCCACTAAATATACAACATCTAGTGATGATGAAGATGATTTGCTTACACTTTTTGCCAATCTTAACATGCAACAAAAAGAAAATTTGAATGAATTAATAGGTGCTATTCATGAGAAGGATGAACTCTTGGATAGCCAAGAGGAATTTCTTATTAAAGAAAACAAAAAGCATGTTAAAGTAAAAAATGCTTATGCTCAGGAGGTACAGAAATGTGATAATTTATCTAAGAAGCTTAGCATTTGCCATGACACCATTTCCAACCTTAGAACTGAGAACACTAATTTATTTGCTAAGGTTGAGAAGTTAAATATTTGTGATGATTCGATTACCAATCTTAGAAATGATAATGCTAGTTTAATTGCTAAGATTGATAGATTGAATGAATCTATTTCTAGCCTTAAGATTGAGAATGATAAATTAATTTCTAAGGCTAAAAATTTGAATGTTTGCAATGCTTTTATTTCCTGTCTTAGGGATGAGAATGCCTCACTACATGCTAAGATAGAAGAACTAAAATCTTGCAAACCCTCTACATATACCATTGAACATGTTTCTATTTACACTAGATGTAGAGATGTTAATGTTGATGCTATTCATGATCACCTTGCTTTAATTAAACAACAAAATGATCACATAGCTACATTAACTGCTAAAATTAATGAGCATGAAATTGAAAATGAGAAATTTAAATTTGCTAGAAGCATGCTCTATAATGGGAGACGCCCTGGCATTAAAGATGGCATTGGCTTCCAACAGGGAGGCAATGTCAAGCTAAATGCCCCCAAAAGATTGTCTAATTTTGTTAAGGGCAAGGCTCTCATGGCACAGGATAACGAGGGTTACATTTTATATCCTGCTGGTTATCCTGAGCACAAAATTAGGAGAATTCATTCTAGGAAGTCTCATTCTGATTCTCATCATACTTTTATGTATAAGAATGAGGCATCTAGCTCTAGACAATCAACTCATGTTAAATTGCCTAAAAAGAAATCTCCTACTGCATCAAATGAACCTAATATTTCATTTAAGATTTTTGATGTTTCATATGTGCTAACTAACAAATCAGGCAAAATAGTTGCCAAATATGTTGGGGGCAAACACAAAGGCTCAAAGACTTGTGTTTGGGTACCCAAGGTGCTTGTTTCTAATGTGAAAGGACCCAAGACCGTTTTGGTACCTAAGAACAAGGCCTAAATTGTTTTGCAGGTTTATGCATCCGGGGGCTCAAGTTGGATAATTGATAGCGGGTGCACAAACCATATGACAGGGGAGAAAAGAATGTTCTCCTCCTATGAGAAAAACAAAGATCCCCAAAAAGAGCTATTACATTCGGGGATAGAAATCAAGGTTTGGTCAAAGGACTTGGTAAAATTGCTATATCTCCTAACCATTCTATTTCCTATGTTTTTCTTGTAGATTCTTTAGATTACAATTTGCTTTCTGTTTCTCAATTATGCAATATGGGCTACAACTGTCTATTCACAGATATAGGTGTTACTATCTTTAGAAGAAGTGATTATTCAGTAGCTTTTAAGGGAGTACTAGAGGGTCAGCTATATTTAGTTGATTTCAAAAGAGCTGAACTCGATACTTGCTTAATTGCTAAGACTAATATGGGTTGGCTCTGGCATCGTCGACTAGCCCATGTTGGGATGAAGAATCTTCACAAGCTTCTAAAGGGAGAGCACATTTTAGGACTAACAAATGTTCTTTTTGAGAAAGATAGGGTTTGTAGCGCATGTCAAGAAGGAAAGGAAGTTGGTGTCCATCATCCACATAAGAACATCACGACGACCAACAGGCCGCTTGAGTTACTCCACATGGATTTATTCGGTCCGATTGCTTACATAAGCATCAGCGGGAGTAAGTATTGTCTTGTAATTGTGGATGATTATTCTCTCTTCACTTCGGTGTTCTTTTTGTAGGAAAAATCACAAACCCAAGAGACTTTAAAGAGATTCTTGAGATGGGCTCAAAATGAGTTCGGATTGAGGATTAAAAAGATAAGAAGCGATAATGGGACGGAGTTCAAGAACTCTCAAATTGAAGGCTTCCTTGAGGAGGAGGAGGGCATCAAACATGAGTTCTCTTCTCCCTACACTCCACAACAAAATGGTGTAGTGGAGAGGAAGAATAGAACTCTACTTGACATGGCAAGGACCATGCTTGATGAGTACAAGACACCGGACCGGTTTTGGGCCGAGGCGATTAACACTGCCTGCTACTCAATCAACCGGTTATATCTTCACCGAATCCTCAAGAAGACATTGTATGAACACCTAACCGGTAAAAAGCCTAATGTTTCATATTTAGAGTCTTTGGTAGCAAATGTTTTATTCTTGTTAAAAGAGGTAGGAAATCTAAATTTGCTCCTAAGGCTGTAGAAGGCTTTTTACTAGGATATGACTCAAACACAAGGGCATATAGAGTCTTCAACAAATCCACTGGATTAGTTGAAGTTTCTTATGACATTGTGTTTGATGAGACTAATGGCTCTCAAGTAGAGCAAGTTGATCTTGATGAGCTAGATGATGAAGAAGCTCCATGCGTCGCGCTAAGGAACATGTCCATCGGGGATGTGTGCCTAAGGAATCCGAAGAGCTTCCACAAGCACAAGATCAACCTTCATCTTCCATGCAAGCATCTCCACCTACTCAAGATGAGGAACAGGCTCAAGGTGATGAAGAAGAAGATCAAGAGGATGAGCCACCTCAAGAGGAGGACAATGATCAAGGGGTAGATGATAATATTCAAAACAAGGAAGATGATCAAGAAACACAGGGTCAAAGACCGCCACACCCAAGAGTCCACCAAGCGATTCAAAGAGATCACCCCGTGAACTTCATCCTCGACGATATTCATAAGGGGGTAACAACTTGATCTCGAGTCGCTCATTTTTGTGAACATTACTCTTTTGTTTCCTCTATTGAGCCATACAGGGTGGAGGATGCACTAAGAGATTCGGATTGGGTGTTGGCAATGCAAGAGGAGCTCAACAACTTCACGAGGAATGAGGTATGGCAATTGGTTCCACGTCCTAATCAAAATGTCGTAGGTACCAAGTGGGTATTCCGCAACAAGCAAGATGAGCATGGTGTGGTGATAAGGAACAAAGCCCGGCTTGTCGCCAAAGGTTATTCACAAGTCAAAGGTTTGGACTTTGGTGAAACTTATGCACCTGTAGCTAGGCTTGAGTCAATTCACATATTACTTGCCTATGCTACTTACCATGGCTTCAAGCTTTATCAAATGGATGTGAAGAGTGCCTTCCTCAATGGACCAATCAAGGAAGAGGTCTATGTTGAGCAACCTCTCGGCTTTGAAGATAGTGAGTACCCTGACTATGTTTATAAACTCTCAAAGGCGCTTTATGGGCTCAAGCAAGCCCCAAAAGCATGGTATGAATGTCTTCGAGATTTTCTAATCACTAATGGCTTCAAAGTCGACAAGGCCGATCCTACTCTCTTTACTAAAACTATTGCAAATGATTTGTTCGTATGCCAAATTTATGTTGATGATATTATATTTGGGTCTACTAACAAATCTACTTGTGAAGAGTTTAGTAGGATAATGGTTCAAAAATTCGAGATGTCTATGATGGGGGAGTTGAAGTATTTCTTAGAATTTCAAGTCAAGTAACTCCAAGAAGGCACCTTCATCAGCCAAACCAAGTACATTCAAGACATACTTAATGCCAAAGGGGGAGAGAGTATAAGCCCAAAGCAAAAGGACCGCGCCACCCAATTTTAAAAAGAATTTTTAAACTTGATATCTAAATGAATTTGATCCTTTTTCAATTGGTAATCATTGGTATTTTCAAAAATTGGTAAAACCCTCTTGAACACTAAGGGGAGAATTTCATTCAGGGGGAGTTTTGTTTAGTCTAAGGAAAATCATTTGAAACAGGGGGAGAAATTCTAAAATCTTGAAAATGCTTCTTACAAATCTTACTCATATACCTTTGACTATTTGCAAAAGACTTTGAAAAAGAATTTCTAAAAGAATTTGCAAAAACAAAACATGTGGTGCAAATGTGGTCCGAAATGTTAGATAAAAAGAAACCAATCCATGCATATCTAATGAAATTAAAAATGGTTTAATTCTAAGTAACCTATGCACTTACATTATGCAAACTAGTTCAATTCTGCACTTATATATTTGCTTTGGTTTGTGTTGGCATCAATCAGCAAAAAGGGGGAGATTGAAAGGGAAATAGGGTCAAGCCTTTTTCTATAAATAATTTTGGTGGTTGAATACCCAACACAAATATTGGACTAACTAGTTTGCTCTAGATTATATTCTACAGGTGCATAAAGGTTCGACACAAACCAATAAAAGATCAAAGTTAGGGTTCAAAAGAAAGGAGCAAAAGAAACCAAAGAGAACCCTGATCTGGCGCACCGGACTGTCCGGTGTGCCACCGAACAGTGTCCGGTGCACCAGGGGCCGTACAATCTGAACTCCTCACCTTCGGGTTTCTCAGACGTCGCTCCGCTATAATTCACCGGACTGTCCGGTGCACCAAGCGGAGCAACGGCTAACAACGCAACGGTCGTCTGCAAAGTGTGAATAGTGCGTGAACAGTGCGCGCAGAAGTCAGAGCAGGCGTCAGAGGCGCACCAGACAGTGAACAATACCTGTCTGGTGCGGCACCGGACTGTTCGGTGTGACATGAAGTCAGCGCTCCAACGGTCAGAATCTTCAGAACCCTAACGGTTGGGTGACGTGGCTGGCGCACCGGACAGTGTCCGGTGGCGCACCGAACTGTCCGGTGCGCCCATCGACAGACAGCCTCCCCAACAGCTAGGAGGTGGTTGAGGGCTATAAATACCCCCCAACCACCACCACTCCAAGCATCCAAGTTTTTCAGACATCTCATTCAATACAAGAGCTAATGCATTCAATACTAGACACAATTCAAAAGAATCAAAGCCTCTCCAAGTCCCAAATTCACTCCAAACCATTAGTGACTACAGAGAGAGTTTTGCTCGTGTTCTTTGAGATCTTGTTCTTGGATCGCTTTCTTCTTCCTCATTCTTGTTCTCAAGCACTTGTAATCAAAACAAGAGACACCAATTGTGTGGTGGTCCGTGTGGGGTCTAAGTGACCCATTTGATTAAGGAGAAAGCTCACTCGGTCTAGGTGACCGTTTGAGAGAGGGAAAGGGTTGAAAGAGACCCGGTCTTTGTGACCACCTCAACGGGGAGTAGGTTCTCAAGAACCGAACCTCGGTTAAACAAATCACCGTGTAATCTGCTTCATTTGCCTTTGATTTGTTTTTCACCCTCTCTTTTGGACTCGGTTTTAATTCTAACGCTAACCCTGGCTTGTAGTTGTGCTTTAAGTTTGTAAATTTCAGATTCCGCCTATTCACCCCCCTCTAGGCGACTTTCAGATGGCGATGTTGGCGGCGTCCTCGTCAGAGGAGTCGGTGGAGCTCTCGTCGGAGTCCCATTCTCGGCATATGTGTGCATGGCGGCCCTTCTTCTTGTAGTATCTCTTTTCTCTTTCTTCTTCCCCTTCTTGTCTTCGTCCCTGTCACTTTCACTAGAAATTGGACATTTAGCTATAAAATGTCCTGACTTACCACAACGGTAACACACCCTCTTGGAGCGGGACTTATAGTCTTTCCCCCTCCTTTGTTTGAGGATTTGGCAGAAGCTCTTGATGATGAGCGCCATCTCCTCGTTGTCGAGCTTGGAGGCATCGATTGGAAGCCTACTTGGTGTAGACTCCTCATTCTTTTCTTCCGTCGCTTTGAATGTAGAGGTGGCGCCTTGCTCCAAGTTGACAATGTGTTTGGAGTTTTTGATCATGAGTTCAAAGCTCACAAACTTGACAATAACTTCCTCGGGAGACATTAGTTTATATCTACGATCCACACATATTAATTGAACTTGAGTAGGATTGCGAAATACAAGGGATCTAAGAATAACCTTGACCATCTCATGGTCATCCCATTTGGTGCTCCCGAGGTTGCGCACTTGGTTCACTATGGTCTTGAGCCGGTTGTACATGGCTTGCGGCTCTTCTCCTTTGTTGAGGACGAATCGACCAAGTTCTCCTTCGATCATTTCACGCTTGTTGATCTTGGTCACCTCGTCCCCTTCGTGCGCGGTTTTGAGGACGTCCCAAATTTCTTTGGCACTCTTTAACCCTTGCACTTTGTTATACTCCTCTCGACACAAGGAGGCGAGGAGTATAGGCGTGGCTTGGGAGTTAAAGTGCCTAATTTGGGCGGCCTCATCCGAGTCGGAGTCTTTGTCTCCCACCTTTGGTACCTGCGCTCCAAATTCAACGATGTCCCATATGCTTTCGTGGAGTGAGGTTAGATGATGCCTCATTTTATCACTCCACATACAATAATCCTCACCATCAAATATATGGTGGTTTTGCTAAGGGAACGAAAAGTAATGGAGCGCGCTTTGAAATACAGGGATAGCTGATAGTCGCCTAGAGGGGGGTGAATAGGGCGAAACTGAAATTTACAAATATAAACACAACTACAAGCCGAGTTAGCATTAGAAATAAAATTGAGTCCGCGAGAAAGGGCGCAAAACAAATCGCAAGCGAATAAGTAAGTGAGACACGCGGATTTGTTTTACCGAGGTTCGGTTCTCGCAAACCTACTCCCCGTTGAGGAGGCCACAAAGGTCGGGTCTCTTTCAACCCTTCCCTCTCTCAAACGGTCCCTCGGACCGAGTGAGCTTCTCTTCTCAAATCAAAGCCGAGAACAAAACTTCCCCGCAAGGGCCACCACACAATTGGTGCCTCTTGCCTTGATTACAATGGAGTTTTGATCTCAAGAACAAGTGATAAAGAAAAGAAGCAATCCAAGCGCAAGAGCTCAAAAGAACACAAGCAAATCACTCTCACTAGTCACTATGGCGTTGTGTGGAATTTGGAGAGGATTTGATCTCTTTGGTGTGTCTAGATTTGAATGCTAGAGCTCTTGTAGTAGTTGGGAAGTGGAAAACTTGGATGCAATGAATGGTGGGGTGGTTGGGGTATTTATAGCCCCAACCACCAAAAGTGGTCGTTGGGAGGCTGTCTGTTCGATGGCGCACCGGACAGTCCGGTGCACACCGGACATGTCCGGTGCCCCCGCCGCGTCATCACTGCCGTTGGATTCTGACCGTTGGAGCTCCTGTCTTGTGGGCCCGCCTGGGTGTCCGGTGCACACCGGACATCTACTGTTCCTTGTCCGGTGTGCCGGAATGGGCGCGCCTGACTTCTGCGCGCGCTGCGCGCGCATTTATTGCGCTGCAGGTAGCCGTTGGCGCGGAGAAAGCCGTTGCTCCGGAGTTGCACCGGACAGTCCGGTGCACACCGGACAGTCCGGTGAATTATAGCGGACTAGCCGTTGGAGTTTCCCGAAGCTGGCGAGTTCCTGAGGCCGTTCTTCCTTGGCGCACCGGACACTGTTCGGTGTACACCGGACAGTCCGGTGAATTATAGCGGAGTCGCCATAGGAAATTCCCGAAGGTGGCGAGTTTGCGTTGGAGTCCTCTGGTGCACCGGATATGTCCGGTGGTGCACCGGACAGTCCGGTGCGCCAGACCAGAGGTGCCTTCGGTTGGCCCTTTGCTCCTTTGTTGAATCCAAAACTTGATCTTTTTATTTGCTGAGTGTGAACCTTTGACACCTGTATAATCTATACACTTGGGCAAACTAGTTAGTCCAATTATTTATGTTGGGCAATTCAACCACCAAAATTAATTAGGGACTAGGTGTAAGCCTAATTCCCTTTCAATCTCCCCCTTTTTGGTGATTGATGCCAACACAATCCAAAGCAAATATAGAAGTGCATAATTGAACTAGTTTGCATAATGTAAGTGTAAAGGTTGCTTGGAATTGAGCCAATATAAATACTTACATGATATGCATGAATTGTTTCTTTCTTATTTAACATTTTGGACCACGCTTGCACCATATGTTTTGTTTTTGCAAACTCTTTTATAAATCCTTTTCAAAGTTCTTTTGCAAATAGTCAAAGGCAAATGAATAAGATTTTGAAAAGCATTTTCAAGATTTGAAATTTTCTCCCCCTGTCTCAAATGCTTTTCCTTTGACTAAAACAAAACTCCCCCTAAATGAGATCCTCCTCTTAGTGTTCAAGAGGGTTTTGATATGCCTTTTTTTGAAATGCTACTTTCTTCCCTTTTTGAACACAATAGGATACCAATTGAAAATATCCAACACTAAGTTTTTGAAATTGGTGGTGGTGCGGTCCTTTTGCTTTGGGCTCTTACTTTCTCCCCCTTTGGCATGAATCGCCAAAAACGGAATTATTAGAGCCCTTTAAGTGTTATCTTCCCCTTTGGTCATAAATAAATGAGTCAAGATTATACCAAAGACGAAGTCCGGTCCTTTTGCCTTGGGCTCTTACTTTCTCCCCCAAAGACAAAGTCCTTTTCTATGATGCTCAGCTTTTCTCCCCCAAGAATGGAGAGTTGCTTGGAGTGACGGTGAAGTATGAGTTACGTAGTGGAAGCCTTTGTCTTCGCCGAAGACTCCAATTCCCTTTCAATATACCTATGACTTGGTTTGAGATAGACTTGAAAACACATTAGTCATAGCATATGAGAGGGACATGATCAAAGGTATATAATAGAGCTATGTGTGCAATCTAGCAAAAGAAATTTCGCGAATCAAGAATATTGAGCTCATGCCTAAGTTTGTTAAAAGATTGTTCATCAAGAGGTTTGGTAAAGATATCGGCTAATTGATCTTTAGTGTTAATGTAAGAAATCTCGATATCTCCCTTTTGTTGGTGATCCCTTAAAAAGTGATACCGAATGGCTATGTGTTTAGTGCGGCTATGCTCGACGGGATTGTCGGCCATTTTGATTGCACTCTCATTATCACATAGCAAAGGGACTTTGGTTAACTTGTAACCGTAGTCCCGCAGGGTTTGCCTCATCCAAAGTAATTGCGCGCAACAATGGCCTGCGGCAATGTACTCGGCTTCGGCGGTGGAAAGAGCGACCGAATTTTGCTTCTTTGAAGCCCAAGACACCAAGGATCTTCCCAAGAACTGGCAAGTCCCCGATGTGCTCTTCCTATTGATTTTGCACCCCGCCCAATCGGCATCCGAATAACCAATCAAATCAAATGTGGATCCCCTAGGATACCAGAGCCCAAACTTAGGAGTATAAGCCAAATATCTCAAGATTCGTTTCACGGCCGTAAGGTGAGCTTCCTTAGGGTCGGCTTGGAATCTTGCACACATGCATACGGAAAGCATAATATCCGGTCGAGATGCACATAAATAGAGTAAAGAACCTATCATCGACTGGTATAGCTTTTGATCCACGGACTTACCTCCCGTGTCGAGGTCGAGATGCCCATTGGTTCCCATGGGTGTCTTGATGGGCTTGGCATCCTTCATCCCAAACTTGTTTAGAATGTCTTGAGTGTACTTTGTTTGGCTAATGAAGGTTCCCTCTTGGAGTTGCTTCACTTGGAATCCTAAGAAATACTTCAACTCCCCCATCATAGACATCTCGAATTTCTGTGTCATGATCCTACTAAACTCTTCACATGTAGACTCGTTAGTGGATCCAAATATAATATCATCAACATAAATTTGGCATACAAACAAGTCATTTTCAAGAGTTTTAGTAAAGAGTGTAGGATCGGCCTTTCCGACTTTGAATCCATTTGCAATAAGAAAATCTCTAAGGCATTCATACCATGCTCTTGGGGCTTGCTTGAGCCCATAAAGCGCCTTAGAGAGCTTATAGACATGGTTAGGATACTCACTGTCTTCAAAGTCGGGAGGTTGCTCAACATAGACCTCTTCCTTGATTGGTCCATTGAGGAAGGCACTTTTCACGTCCATTTGATAAAGCTTAAAGCCATGGTAAGTAGCATAGGCCAATAATATGCGAATTGACTCAAGCCTAGCTACAGGTGCATAGGTTTCACCGAAATCCAAACCTTCGACTTGGGAGTATCCTTTCGCCACAAGTCGAGCTTTGTTCCTTGTCACCACACCATGCTCGTCTTGCTTGTTGCAGAAGACCCATTTGGTCCCTACAACATTTTGGTTAGGACGTGGAACTAAATGCCATACCTCATTCCTAGTGAAGTTGTTGAGCTCCTCTTGCATCGCCACCACCCAATCCGAATCTTGGAGTGCTTCCTCTACCCTGTGTGGGTCAATAGAGGAAACAAAAGAGTAATGTTCACAAAAATGTGCAACACGAGATCGAGTAGTTACCCCCTTATGAATGTCGCCGAGGATGGTGTCGACGGGGTGATCTCGTTGGATTGCTTGGTGGACTCTTGGGTGTGGCGGCCTTTGCTCTTCATCCTCCTTGTCTTGATCATTTGCATCTCCCCCTTTATCTATGCCGTCATCTTGAGGTGGCTCATTTGATTGATCTTCTTCTTCATCAACTTGAGCCTCTTCCTCATTTTGAGTTGGTGGAGATGCTTGCGTGGAGGAGGATGGTTGATCTTGTGCACTTGGAGGCTCTTCGGAATCCTTAGGACACACATCCCCAATGGACATGTTCCTTAGCGCGATGCATGGAGTCTCTTCAATACCTGTCTCATCAAGATCAACTTGCTCTACTTGAGAGCCGTTAGTTTCATCAAACACAACGTCACATGAGACTTCAACTAGTCCAGTAGACTTGTTAAAGACCCTATATGCCCTTGTGTTTGAGTCATAACCAAGTAAAAAGCCTTCTACAGTCTTAGGAGCAAATTTAGATTTTCTACCTCTTTTAACAAGAATAAAGCATTTGCTACCAAAGACTCTAAAATATGAAATGTTGGGCTTTTTACCAGTTAGGAGTTCATATGATGTCTTCTTGAGGATTCGGTGAAGATATAACCGGTTGATGGCGTAGCAAGCGGTGTTGACCGCCTCTGCCCAAAACCGATCCGAAGTCTTGTACTCATCAAGCATGGTTCTTGCCATGTCCAAAAGAGTTCGATTCTTCCTCTCTACTACACCATTTTGTTGTGGCGTGTAGGGAGAAGAGAACTCATGCTTGATGCCCTCCTCCTCAAGGAAGCATTCAATTTGAGAATTCTTGAACTCCGTCCCGTTGTCGCTTCTTATTTTCTTGATCCTTAAGCCGAACTCATTTTGAGCCCGTCTCAAGAATCCCTTTAAGGTCTCTTGGGTTTGAGATTTTTCCTGTAAGAAGAATACCCAAGTGAAGCGAGAATAATCATCCACAATAACTAGACAGTACTTACTCCCGCCGATGCTTATGTAAGCGATCGGGCCGAATAGATCCATGTGTAGGAGCTCAAGTGGCCTGTCGGTCGTCATTATATTCTTATGCGGATGATGAGAGCCAACTTGCTTTCCTGCCTGGCATGCGCTACAAATCCTGTCTTTCTCAAAATGAATATTTGTTAGTCCTAAAATGTGTTCTCCCTTTAGAAGCTTGTGAAGATTCTTCATCCCAACATGTGCTAGTCGGCGATGCCAGAGCCAGCCCATGT
This sequence comes from Zea mays, assembly GCF_902167145.1. Lineage (NCBI taxonomy): Eukaryota > Viridiplantae > Streptophyta > Magnoliopsida > Poales > Poaceae > Zea > Zea mays. Next base: position 235,829,696 of record NC_050097.1, on the reverse strand, counting down.
TAGTCTTAGCAATTAAGCATGTGTCGAGTTCAGCTCTATCAAAATCTACTAAGTATAGCTGACCCTCTAACACACCCTTAAATGCTATTGAATCATCACTTCTTCTAAAGACAGTGACACCTACATCAGTGAATAGACAGTTGTAGCCCATTTTGCATAATTGAGATACAGAAAGCAAATTGTAATCTAAAGAATCTACAAGAAAAACATTGGAAATGGAATGGTCAGGAGATATAGCTATTTTACCAAGACCTTTGACCAAACCTTGATTTCCATCCCCGAATGTGATAGCTCGTTGGGGATCTTGGTTTTTCTCGTAGGAGGAGAACATTTTCTTCTCCCCTGTCATATGGTTTGTGCACCCGCTGTCGAGTATCCAACTTGAGCCCCCGGATGCATAAACCTACAAAACAAGTTTAGTTCTTGACTTTAGGTACCCAAATGGTTTTGGGTCCTTTGGCATTAGACACAAGAACTTTGGGTACCCAAACACAAGTCTTGGAGCCCTTGTGCTTGCCCCCAACATGTTTGGCAACTACCTTGCCGGATTTGTTAGTCAAAACATAAGATGCATCAAAAGTTTTAAATGAAATGTTATGATCATTTGATGCACTAGGAGTTTTCTTTCTAGGCAACTTAGCACGGGTTGGTTGCCTAGAGCTAGATGTCTCACCCTTATACATGAAAGCATGATTAGGGCTAGAGTGAGACTTCCTAGAATGAATTCTCCTAATTTTGCTCTCGGGATAACCGACAGGGTATAAAATGTAACCCTCGTTATCCTGAGGCATGGGAGCCTTGCCCTTAACAAAGTTAGACAATTTTTTAGGAGGGGCACTAAGTTTGACATTGTCTCCCCTTTGGAAGCCAATGCCATCCTTGATGCCCGGGCTTCTCCCACTATAGAGCATACTTCTAGCAAATTTAAAATTTTCATTTTCTAAGTTATGCTCGGCAATTTTAGCATCTAATTTTGCTATATGATCATTTTGTTGTTTAATTAAAGCCATATGATCATGAATAGCATTAATGTTAACATCTCTACATCTAGTGCAAATAGATACATGCTCAACGATAGATGTAGAGGGTTTGCAAGATTTTAATTCTACAACCTTAGCTTGTAGCATGTCATTCTTAGTTCTAAGGTCGGAAATAGTAGCATTGCAAACATCAAGATCTTTAGCCTTAGCAAGCAATTTTTCATTTTCAATTCTAAGGCTAGCTAGGGAAGCATTCAACTCATCAATCCTAGCAAGTAAATCAACATTATCATCTCTAGGATTTGAAGTTGAAACATTGCAAACATGTGAATCAACCTTAGCATTTAAACTAGCATTTTCATTCCTAAGGTTGTCAATCATCTCACGGCAAGTGCTTAGCTCACTAGATAATTTTTCACATTTCTCAATTTCTAGAGCATAAGCATTTTTAACCTTAACATGCTTCTTATTTTCCTTAATAAGGAGGTCCTCTTGGGAATCCAAAAGGTCATCCTTTTCATGAATAGCACTAACTAATTCATTTAATTTTTCCTTTTGAGCTATGTTAAGGTTGGCAAAAAGGGAACGCAAATTATCTTCCTCATCACTAGCATTATCATCACTAGAGGATTCATATTTAGTGGAGGATTTAGATTTAACCTTCTTTTTGCCGTCCTTTGCCATGAGGCACTTGTGGCCGACGTTGGGGAAGAGAAGCCCCTTGGTGACGGCGATGTTGGCGGCGTCCTCGTCGTCGGAGGAGTCGCTAGAGCTTTCGTCGGAGTCCCACTCTCGACAAACATGGGCATCGCCGCCCTTCTTCTTGTAGTACCTCTTCTTCTCCTTTCTTCTCCCCTTCTTGTCGTCGCCTCGGTCACTGTCACTTGATATAGGACATTTAGCAATAAAATGACCGGGCTTACCACATTTGTAGCAAACCTTCTTGGAGCGGGACTTGTAGTCTTTCCCCCTCCTTTGCTTGAGGATTTGGCGGAAGCTCTTGATGACGAGCGCCATTTCCTCATTGTCGAGCTTGGAGGCGTCTATTGGTTGTCGACTTGGTGTAGCCTCCTCCTTCTTTTCCTCCGTCGCCTTGAATGCGACGGGTTGAGCTTCGGATGTGGTGGGTTCGTCAAGCTCGTTGATCTTTCTCGAGCCTTCGATCATGCACTCAAAACTTACAAAATGCCCAATAACTTCCTCGGGGGTCATTTTAGTATATCTAGGATTACCACGAATTAATTGAACTTGAGTAGGGTTAAGGAAAATAAGAGATCTTAGAATAACCTTAACCACTTCATGGTCATCCCACTTTATGCTCCCGAGGTTGCGCACTTGGTTCACCAAAGTCTTGAGCCGGTTGTACATGTGTTGTGGCTCTTCCCCTTTGCGAAGCCGGAACCGACCGAGCTCCCCCTCGATCGTTTCCCGCTTGGTGATCTTTGTTAGCTCGTCTCCCTCGTGCGCGGTTTTGAGCACATCCCAAACCTCCTTGGCGCTCTTCAACCCTTGCACTTTGTTATACTCCTCTCTACTTAGAGAGGCGAGGAGTATTGTTGTCGCTTGAGAGTTGAAGTGCTCGATTTGGGCCACCTCATCCTCATTATAATCCTTATCCCCTACAGACGGTACCTGTGCACCAAACTCAACAACATCCCATATACTTTTGTGGAGTGAGGTTAGATGAAATCGCATTAAATCACTCCACCTAGCATAATCTTCACCATCAAAAGTTGGTGGTTTGCCTAATGGGACGGAAAGTAAAGGTGCATGTTTAGAAATGTGAGGATAGTGTAGGGGGATCTTACTAAACTTCTTACGCTCTTGGCGTTTAGAAGTTACGGAGGGCGCATCGGAGTCGGAGGTTGATGTTGATGAAGTGTCGGTCTCGTAGTAGACCACTTTCCTCATCCTCTTTTGCTTGTCCCCACTCCGGTGCGGCTTGTGGGAAGAAGATCTTTCCTTCTTCTCTTTGTGGTGAGAAGAAGATTTCTTCTCCTTCCCTTTGTTGGAGGAGCTCTTCTTCTTCTCCCTCCTTTTGGTGCGGGACTCTTCCGATGAAGTGCTCCCGTGGCTTGTAGTGGGCTTTTCGCCGGTCTCCATCTCCTTCTTGGCGTGATCTCCCGACATCACTTCGAGCGGTTAGGCTCTAATGAAGCATCGGGCTTTGATACCAATTGATAGTCGCCTAGAGGGGGGGTGAATAGGGCGAAACTGAAATTTACAAATATAAACACAACTACAAGCCGGGTTAGCGTTAGAAATAAAATCGACTCCGCGAGAAAGGGCGCAAAACAAATCGCAAGCGAATAAGTAAGTGAGACACGCGGATTTGTTTTACCGAGGTTCGGTTCTCGCAAACCTACTCCCCGTTGAGGAGGCCACAAAGGCCGGGTCTCTTTCAACCCTTCCCTCTCTCAAACGGTCCCTCGGACCGAGTGAGCTTCTCTTCTCAAATCAAAGCCGGGAACAAAACTTCCCCGCAAGGGCCACCACACAATTGGTGCCTCTTGCCTTGATTACAATGGAGTTTTGATCTCAAGAACAAGTGAGAAAGAAAAGAAGCAATCCAAGCGCAAGAGCTCAAAAGAACACAAGCAAATCACTCTCACTAGTCACTATGGCGTTGTGTGGAATTTGGAGAGGATTTGATCTCTTTGGTGTGTCTAGATTTGAATGCTAGAGCTCTTGTAGTAGTTGGGAAGTGGAAAACTTGGATGCAATGAATGGTGGGGTGGTTGGGGTATTTATAGCCCCAACCACCAAAAGTGGTCGTTGGGAGGCTGTCTGTTCGATGGCGCACCGGACAGTCCGGTGCACATCGGACATGTCCGGTGCCCCCGCCACGTCATCACTGCCGTTGGATTCTGACCGTTGGAGCTCCTGTCTTGTGGGCCCGCCTGGGTGTCCGGTGCACACCGGACATCTACTGTTCCTTGTCCGGTGTGCCGGAATGGGCGCGCCTGACTTCTGCGCGCGCTGCGCGCGCATTTATTGCGCTGCAGGTAGCCGTTGGCGCGGAGAAAGCCGTTGCTCCGGAGTTGCACCGGACAGTCCGGTGCACACCGGACAGTCCGGTGAATTATAGCGGACTAGCCGTTGGAGTTTCCCGAAGCTGGCGAGTTCCTGAGGCCGTTCTTCCTTGGCGCACCGGACACTGTCCGGTGTACACCGGACAGTCCGGTGAATTATAGCGGAGTCGCCTTAGGAAATTCCCGAAGGTGGCGAGTTTGCGTTGGAGTCCTCTGGTGCACCGGACATGTCCGGTGGTGCACCGGACACTGTCCGGTGGCACACCGGACAGTCCGGTGCGCCAGACCAGAGGTGCCTTCGGTTGGCCCTTTGCTCCTTTGTTGAATACAAAACTTGATCTTTTTATTTGCTGAGTGTGAACCTTTGACACCTGTATAATCTATACACTTGGGCAAACTAGTTAGTCCAATTATTTATGTTGGGCAATTCAACCACCAAAATTAATTAGGGACTAGGTGTAAGCCTAATTCCCTTTCAATAGCGTAGGGGCATCTTACTGTACTTCTTTCGCTCATGGCGCTTAGAAGTAATGAACGACTCAGAGCTTGATGGGTGACAAAGAGTCGGTCTCGTAGTAGACCACCTTCTTCATCTTCTTCTTATTGTCACCTCTCCATGCGACTTGATGGAGGAAGAGGATTACTCCTTGTGTTTGTTGCCGGACTCCCTTGAGAGAGTCCTCCCCGAGCTTGCGGCTTTTTCGCCGGTCATGATCTCCCTCTTGGCGTGATCTCCAGACATCACTTCGAGTTGGTTAGACTCTTAATGAAGCACTAGCTCAGATACCAATTGAAAGTCGCCTAGAGGGGGGATGAATAGGCGAAACCTGAAATTTATAAACTTAAACACACACTAAGGTCGGGGTTAGCGTTAGAATTAAATTCAAGTCCAAAAGAATACCTCTCTTGCTATGAGTTGCTCAAGGATTGCGGATGACGTATGGGAGCCAACTCAAAATCACACTAGCAAGGAAGCGTTAGAGAGGGAAAACAAATCAAACAAGAATCAAGGCGAGTGAACACGATGATTTGTTTTACCGAGGTTCGGTTCCAAAGAACCTAGTCCCCGTTGAGGATGTCACAAAGACTGGGTCTATTTCAACCCTTTCCCTCTCTCAAACGATCACTTAGACCAAGTGAGCCTTTTCCTTAATCTCTAGGGTCACTTAGACCTCGCAAGGACCACCACACACTTAGATGTCTCTTGCTTCGATTACAAGTCACTTGAGAAATAGAAGGGAAAAGAAAAAGGCCAATCCAAGCGACAAGAGCAACAAAAGAACACAAAACACCATCTCTCAAGTCCCTAATGGAATTGAGTTGATTTGGTGGCTTGGAGAGGATTTGATCTATTGAATGTGTCTTCGATTGGAGTCTTTTGCTCTTGTATTGAATGTGAAGTTCAGAACACTTGGATGGATATGAATGAGGTGGTTGGGGGGTATTTATAGCCCCCAACCACTTCCATAGCCGTTGGTGAAGGCTGCTGGCGATGGATGCACCGGACAGTCCAGTGCGCCACCGGACAGCCACTGTGCACGGTCTGATGCGCGCCACGTCAGTGCAACCGTTAGGGTTCGGAGTTGGTCGACCGTTGGAGCCTTTGTCGTCTTGCTGCACCGGACAGTCCGGTGCCGGTGCCCTCTAACTTTGCTACCCTGACTTCTGGCACGGTACTGTTGCTCACTGTAGCTTTTGTAGAGTCGACCATTGGCGCAGGTAGTCGTTGCTCTACTGGCTCACCGGACAGTCTGGTGGCACACCGGACAATCCGGTGAATTATAGCGGAGCGCGTCTCCATTTTCCTGAGAGTGGTTGGTTCAAGCCTGTACGGTCCTGGTGCACCGGACACTGTCCGGTGGCACACCGGACATTCCGGTGCGCCATTTTTCAGCACACTCAAGGTTTTGCTCCGGTTTTTTATTGAGTCGCTAACTTGGTTTCTTTCTTGGTTTGTGTTAAACCTTATGCACCTGTAATACATGAATTCTAGACAAACTTGTTAGTCTATGTGTTTGTGTTGGTCGTCAACCACCAAAATTAATAAGAGAAAAATGGTTAACCCTATTTTCCTTTCATACACTAATTTAACAACAACAATTGTTGGCAGGGACATATAATGTTCATGGAAGCATGACTCATATGTTGTAGATGAGAAAAATGGCCGTTTGTTTCCTTGGAAATGAAACTCATTCCATGAATAACATTCTAGATATTAGATTCCTAAAGAAAGTAATTGCTTAGAATTTGATTCAATTCAATTATTTTGTTTGGATGTTAATGGAATTCTTTTTCATGAATCAAATTCAATATCTTGTTTAGGCGACAGGATCGTACTTGCGCGCATCACCTGTTAAGATATCAAATAGTCTAAAAACGTGTTAAGATATTTTCCCCTTAACTTGAAGAACTAGGCATTTAAGTAGAAAAAATCATGGCAATATAATATAGCTTCATCAGATTGATTCTACTGCAAGATTATGAACAACTCCAAAGATGTGAAAAGAAACAAATAGTGATAGCAGGACCATTCTACTGTAAGATGTGAACAGTGATAGCAGTGAAATGAACAGTGATAGCAAGGCCAAAGGTTTGTGGTATATGAACCATATGGCCAAGGAAATGATTTAGCCAATGAAATTCACAACAGATAAAGAAGAATGGTCAGTTGGCGAGTTTTATCAAGAACAAGATCAGTAGATCACAAACTGGTAAAAAATTCTAACGAACATGCTGTGCACTGAACCAAACTTAAGAACTTGAACTATGACCCTCTAACCCTGTCATATAGTCTGATCCATGTCAACCCTGTGTGTTTGGCGGGTAGCTGTTTTTTGCTTATGAATTTCCACTACAGATTCTATCACAACTATGACCCTGTCATATAATAGTCTGATCATCCCTAGGTTTTCTTAGTTGCAAATGAAAACTCTCAACTATATACCCAGGTTCTATCGCAAGCTGGTGAAATCAGGTTTGCATGTAGTAATTATTAGCAAGACTACTTACACTAATGCAGATTCAGATTCAAGAGAGGTGAAGAACGACATATCTACTTTTAGATTCACTAATGAAATAACTGGAAACACCTTGTGGTTGAATGACACTTTGATTAGTACTAAAAGAACATTGAAATTAAAATTTAAAATAAATCTAGAAAACAGAAACATCTATGATTAGCCAAGGACTTAAATGGATAGGTCCACTCACACTCAACCACAAACTCAGTTCGCTGGTGCAGTGGGACGTAATCGAAACAGTGCACATATTGGCACCCTTATTATACATACCAAAACATGTATATGTATGCAAATGCTAGCAGAGCAAGCATGTCAATGCATTAGTGATCTATATTATTCTATATTAGAGACCATGCATTTTTCCTATATATCTTTTGAAGAATCTAACGCAGAAGCATGCATATCAAAACTGCACTTTTTTGTACCAAATGCAAATGTGTGCTATTACCAATTATCAAATGCGGCACATCATGAAATTAAAAACAAAACAATTTGGCAGATGGAGATTTGAAATTTGGCATCAACACCATGTTCCTCAAAATATTGAATCAGGGTAAACTCAGCTACTACACATATTTCTATGGCTAGAGGCCACAACAGCGGTCTGACAAAAGCAACAACAGCGGCGGATTCATTTTTGTGGATAGTGCTTTGGTCACCAATCAGACCATCCCCATGAGACACAACGTTCCATCTATAGATGGCCAAAAAGCACGAGGCTCGTGAGCCCGGCACGAAGCCCGCTTTTTGGGTCCGGTCCGAGCCCGGCACGGTAGAATAAGCGGGCGGGCTTGGACAGGAAACTAGGCACGACGGGCTAGCCCGGCACGACCCGTTTACCTCTAAGCCCGTTGAGCCCGTTTTTTTACACTAAAACATGCTTACCGGCCCGTTTAGCCCGCTTTTCGGCCCGTTTTTCGTGCTAAACGGGCCGGCCCGGCCCGTTTAGGCCCGCTGCGGGCCGGGCTTGGACAGAAAATTAAGCCCGCTGGCTCAGCAGGCCCGGCCCGGTTTTTGGCCGGACTTCACCGGGCCCGGGCCGGGCCGGGCCGGGCCGGGCGGCCCGTTTGGCCATCTATAGTTCCATCCAATCCATTCGTGTCATCGCTGTCGTCACGTCTCACTGAGCGATCGCAACCGAGAAAAGTGAAGGACCAGCGCGGCCGCTGGCTCCCTCAACCTGGATCGAAGACCGAAAAAGTGAAGGTCGGGAAAAGCAAACCTAACAACAAGCGCATGCACGCAGTAACTGTGCGGCGGGGAGTCGAGGATGGTCGGGGCAGGGGACGGTGCTCACCGTGCCGAGGATCGGATCGGGTAAATGTCGACGTGAGATGGGCACCTGGCGACGAGGATGGATTAGGAAATGCGGGCGTAGCGGCGAGGCGTCAGGTGGGGGAGAGGAATCATTTTCCGTCTTCAGGAGGTAAGAATCTCTCGTGAGCTTCAGATTCGGGTTAGGAAAGTAGGTGGAATGTTGATTTCTAATTTCAGGTGCAGCCAAATAGATTTGTCCTAGAATCAAATTCTAATTCAGACCAAACAAATAGACCATTAAGAAAATAGGGTTTCTAAACTAGTTCTTAATGTTGTAGATGGGACGTGGAAGCAACGACACTGACTGAATTTTGTGGACGCACGGCCACGGCACGCCCGGGCGGGTGACCAACGAAACCAACCGTCGGTGCCGTGCGGGCTTGAACCAGATCCCGAGGTGGCGTGGACGGCCCTCGTCCGTCTCGACCCGCGACGGCCTTCGCCTTCCCTGTGCGGCCCACGGGTTGCACACTTCCACGCGGTCGCGCCGCCACGCACACGGCACACTCTGCACGCCACTTTCCTATAAAGCACCCTCTCCTTGCGCGAATTCGGACACGGCCACCACACATCCCTTCCTCTCTTTCTCCTCGAGGCTCGAGCATTCGTGCTGCTCCGACCCCACCGCCACAGGCTCGGCGGTCCGGCGATCTCGCTCACCGGCGGGAACATGGTAAGCGACTCGAATCACTCTCCTTCGCTGAAGTTTTGTGCGTTGGTCGCAATTGTCGCGGGAGGGGGATCCAGGATCGAACCCAGATCTCTCTCTGCGCGGAGGGATGGACCGGACAGATGGGGGGTCTCGCCTTCCTCGCGTGCCTGTTGGCTGGTGCTACGATCGGTCCCCACGCCTCGTAGACCTTCGTTGGATCTTCCTCCTGGGTCGATCCTTAGGATCTAGTAGATCGTCCCTGCCGCCTCGCGCCCGCCCAAGGTGTCCACGGATCGCGAGATCCGATGGTTGTTTTCGGCTCCCAGCGGACGGATCCGTGAGATCCGTCGGTGGGAATGGAGCTGCTCAGGGCTTTTCGCCTGTCACGTTCCGGTGCCCAGACGTGGAGCGGCGCGGGCCTGCACCGGTACTTGGCCTTCCAGGTTCAGATTCAGGGCGGTAACGGTTGGTTTGTTTACCCCGCGCTAGTTTTCACTTGAGTTAGGAAACGCGAAACTTTTGCCAGGGGATTTCGTCCCTGGCGATGGGAAACATAAGAAAGACTTTCTGGCTTCATGCTGTAGCCCTGTAGGAGGGATCATCACCGATCCTTGTGAGCATGAGTGGATGCAAACGGTGGAGGTATCATCACTGGTCCTTCTGAATCGATGTATACCAGCGTGGAAGGGGTAGTTCGTGGTTGTTGAACTGCCCCACATCTGATTTAGGATGTGCACCAGCTTGCTGTAACTTACAGATGGAAACAATTCGTATTACCCGCTTTTGGCATAGTGGCGCATCGATTACTCTGGCAATAGAAAATGATCGAATAAGAGATAGCATTATTCATTTGGTCGGAAGAATTGTGGATCCATTTCTGTTACTGGAAAGCTGAACCTTTTGTGTGTTACTCTCATCTACTACTTGAAATGGTCTGGGAGGCCATCTATTTTTGTGTTATGCATTCTGCTAGGGCGGTATTTTCCTTTTCATTAAACCCGATCTGCCAACTGCATGGAACCTGAAAACCTACTGATACATACATTTGCTAATTGCTTGACACTCCATGTTAAGTAGCTATCGGATTAACTTGAGTATTCATATATGCCGATATGCGGATTTCGTTTGGACAGACTACTTCAAGGCGCCTTGCTGACAGGAAGACCGCAAAGTTCCAGAAGAACATCACCAGGAGGGGTTCTGTGCCTGAAACCACTGTCAAGAAGGGAAATGACTACCCTGTTGGCCCTCTAGTGCTTGGGTTCTTCATCTTTGTCGTCATTGGATCATGTATGTGCCTCTGCCTTCTGACCCTCAAAATGTTCTCATATTATATTGTTTTATGCTGGTGATGTGCTACTTTAGAATGCACACTTGCGTGCCTTCCAAGGATATATGCATATGGTTCATCCAGAAATTTAGCTTATAACCTTCATGGCCATGACTATGAAACTCGTGTTTGTTCATCCAACAGTATGTTAAGAATTCTAATAAGAAATTGTCCATGTAATTCTTGATTTGATACTTGTAATGCTTGGGCATTACCCAGGAGCTATAGCCTATTACAGTTATTGTTCTTTATTTCAGTGTTAGGATACCACTGCACACTTGTAAACCTTGTACTTCCAAATGGTTTTCGAAGTAGGATATGAACTTATTTGTTGAGTCAGTGGTAAGTGGTGAGAATGGAGCTACATGTAAATCTAACACTGCACATGCATTTAGTTTGATGCCAAGCCATCAACTTGTAAGTCTAACACCGCACATGTATTTAATTTGATGCCAAGCCACTAACTTGTAAATCTAACACCGCACAAATTGCCAATTACCAAGTGTCAACCCCAAAACAGCTGCATACAGCATAATCTAATCGAACTGTTGCTTGGTTCTGCCACTTCTGTGAGCTACCCATCTGACCCCTATACTTCATTTACCGTTAGAGATGAACTAACACGCTTTGCCCCTCTTGCCTTTGCAGCGTTGTTTCAGATCATCAGGACGGCAACCAGCGGCGGGGTGGCTTGAGAGCCGGCCCACATCTAATCCCCAGTATAGAGAGTTGCTTGTTATACATGCATCCAGCTAGGATTGGGTAGCAGCTAAAATGTTAAACGTGACAAGACTGCCCTGCATTCCGTTCATTTGGTGGGCCTTGAATCTGGAACTGAACCATAAGGCAGAATCATGTACCTTATATAAAGTGTTAAATGGGTAACTGGATCTCAGTGTTTCATTTAATCTTTCCCCGGTGTTGGATTTTTTGTGTGTGTGATTCTAAGATACTATGCCTTTGTTCACCTGTGTTGGCTTGTGACAATTGAAGTTTCAGTAGCTGCACTCAACATAGCCCCTGTTTGTTTTGGTTTTTTGCAGCTTCTGGCCACCAAAAGCTGTTGCGGACTGTCAAACGCTCAGTTTTTGAGCCAGCTTTTATAAAATTTATTGGGGGTAAAAATCATTCAAAATCAACATAAACACATAATCGGTTAAGTTGTAATAGTAGGAATCCGTCACTTTTTAGATCCTGAACTCTATAGACAACTTTACTTCCTCCACACGTAATTCTAATGATATTCAGATTCTTCCCGTCAAATTTTCAGAAAAGCTAGTCAGAAAAAAAGATGAACCAAATAGACCCACAGTCCCTCTTATCCAAGTCGCTTTTTGTGTGATTTAGCTAGTCCCTCTTATCCAAGTCGCTTTTTTGTGATTTAGCTAGGCTCCGAACCTATATGTAATGTATTGAGAAAATCCTTTAGACCATGTTAGGTTTAAGAGGGGATTGGGAGGATTTAATCCTTCCTATTCCATTTTGATTAGGGAGAGATTTAATCTCCTTTAGACCTTGTTCGTTTCCATTGGATTGCACCCGGAATCGTTCCAGCTAATCAAAGTTTATATAAATTAGAGAAGCAATCCGGTCAGGAATCGTTTCGACCCACCAATCCGGCACAAACGAACAAGCACTTAGGCTTTGTTCGGCAGGTCAGGATCTAAGTCAGGTTAGTTCCTATTCGGTTTGTAGGGATTGGAGCCCCGGATTGAATACTAGCCAGATTACTTCTCTAATTTATATAGATTTTGATGAGCTGGAACTAATCCTGATTTATTCCTGTAGAAGCGAACAGATCCTTAGTAACCAAGCCAGCCTAGGATTGAGTGAATGATGAGTTATCACTCGTTCCTGCTCACTAGCTTATTTCTAGATCAGGAACCAATCTGGAAGGTAGGTCATCTGGGCTTGTTCCAGGCCGAGGATTGAGGGATGAAAATCAAAATCAGGTGGGTTGTTTCCGGTCCAGGTCAAAATGAACAATTTTAGTAGGCTAGACCAGATTCTAAACCGGACTGATTCGTTTCTCCCAGAACGAGGCTTATCCGGCCAAAACGAACGAGGCCTTAATCATCCTTAATTGACCCTTAATTGAATAAGCCCTAGTTGCCACTGAAACTATGCCTTTCCGTCAATTTCTAGGTCACGGTGTGGATCAGCTGTACGAAGAGTTGTTCCATATGTGATGTGAAGTGCTGAAGTGGCTATCGATATGGAAGTTATATGCGTGTTCTTTGATATATTCACTGTGAGATGATAGGATTGATGTATTTGTGATCTCACATATAATGCGGCGCTCCGGTGCACAACAGACAAATGATGCAACGGTTCGGCTCAGTATGGTGCGTGAATCGCACTCTCGGATTCATTATTTACAAAATGAAGTTTAAAATAGGGAGTGTGATAAAGAGTGAGTGGAGTTTGAAATAGTGAGTGCGATAGAGAGTGAGTGTAGTTTGAAATAGAGATATGGAGTGAAATAATGAGTCTGCTGGAGATAGTCTTACATCGCACTTCAGACCATCTTCAGAAGTTCACTATTTATAGAGTGAAGTTTGAAAATAGGGAGTGAGATAAAGAGTAAGTGGAGTTTGAAATAGAGAAAAAATATAGAGAGAAAAATGAGTCTATTTGAGATAGTCTTATAGAAACAACTTTCTTCTAAAAGACCCACGAACGTGACTCTGTGACAGAGCCAGAGCATTACGAAGAGCTGGAGGTGGAGTGTTTTGAAGCCCTCCAAAGAGGCTCTAAGTATGTTGTTGTTGAATTTATGGTTTGATAACACTATTTTAGGATTAAGTCTACGAGACCCTAATCATGGTTTACTTTATGCCTTTATCTTTAAAACTGGTTGTTTAACCCCTTAACTTCATATAAAACCCGTGGTGGATAATTCTACTTTTTTGTTTCTTTTTGCATAAACGTTCTCCCATTTATGTACTATTTAAGGAATATATATATATATATATATATATATATATATATATATATATATATATATATATCCCCACGCAGCGGCGGGGACAGGCTTATGGCCAGTAGGCCCTGGGCCCTATTCTTAGGCCGAATAAGCTCTAAAGGTCTATATACTGGCCAGTATGGTTAGCTGTGACTGCTGTTGAAAAAGCTAATTTTTGATGTCTAAAGATCCATACATGTTTTTAGTGTTATATCCAGCCCTATACTTAGAGGGATCTTAAGCTCCGCCACTATCCCCATGCTAGGTTCTCAGAAGCTAGTCCCTTTTGCTAGGATCTCCCCCCCCCCCAACCCCCACATGATGAATGTCCCGATCAAGGCCATCAAGATTCGATCATCTTTGGCACACGCAAGAACTTGTATATACCAACCAAGCATGTGAAAATTATAGACATAATGTCTTCAGCAATATACTCTATATCTATCATCTATATTTATATTTTACAGTCTCCTTTAAATGATTTCATCTTCTATATCTCATTTTTCTCAACAATATCCTTTAAATCACATCCTCTATATACAAATAACTTTAGAAATCCTTTAGGCCCTGTTTGTTTCGTTAGAATTAAATTCCATTTTAATAATTATAATTTAGACAAAACTAATTAAGTTCATATATTTATATATGTAATATATTTGTAGATTATCCTAAATCATATGAGAAAGACAGTTAGTTATATACTACATTTATGTTATAGCGAATCAAGTAGAAGAGTGTGCTATAAGTTGTGCATCGGAAAAATAGCATGTAAATATATAGAATTAATTTTCATCTCTCACCCTATGAATTTGAGATAGACTTATACGATAACTTTGGAAAGTGGTGGAATGTCATATTCTAAAAAATAGCTTATTCCATTAGTGTTGGGGACTTGTTCTCAAATGCTATGAATTAAGAACAAGGCAACATAAAGTGTTAAATGTCAATGTCCTTCGTCCATGAAACATTATTCCCTTGAGGATAATGGGCCTTGGACGAAGGCTGATAAGAGCATAATTACGAAGCTTAAGTCTTCGTAATAAAATTTCAGTAAAAATTATAAGATAACATAAAAAGGTATAAAAAGGGATAAATACATCATAGACAAATTACATTGTATCTATTTAATGTATTGAGTCATTAGATACAATAATACCTTTGCCTTGGCAGAAGGTTGGATTCCAGAAGATGCGATTGCAATAACTCGAATCCGTGAACAGTAATGGAATATTGTTCACTATTTATAGGCACAGGACGCAGCCTGTGAGGAATTACAAGTAAGCCCCTTATAAAAGCTTACAACATTGACTCAGACCTTTATGGACTAAAAGGTCATTCTATCTTTAAGTCGGTTTGCAATACCGAAGCTTCACAAAGAGGAACCTTCGGCCATTTTATACAAACAGCTTCCGCCGAAGACTGCTTCTTCCTGTAAGACCTTCGGCGACGAAGCATAGGCCCAACAGTAGCCCCTTTCGCGGTGCTAGATCGTTTTTCGTAACGAGCTTGATCCGTGAAAAAAGTCTCTTAAGCTTCGGAGCGCCGAAGGTCTAAAAAACACCTTCCCTGAGCTCGTTGTCGAGAAACGATTCAATCTCCCAGCGTGTAGCGGCCCCACCTTGCAGAGTTACTGTTCGGTCTCTGCGGTCCACCACGCAGCGAGTGCGAGCGGGTGTCCGCCTGGTGTAAAAATTCTGGCGCTTCGCCTTCTTACCTGCAGCACTATATAAACAGACGAGTAGGTGTGAAGTTACCACAGCATTCATTGCTATTTGCACTGTTTTGCTGCCAAAATTTTTAACCGTCGCCGAAGCTTGTCTGTCGGAATCGAACGAAGCTCCAGTTTGAAGCCTGCTTCGTCAGAAAAAACTTCGGAAGAAGAAAGTGTTAAATTTCCACATATTCATAATTAAATGGCCAGAGTGCGTTCTACCGCCAGGGTTGAGCGTGAGGGAGGCGAAACTGAAGCTTCGGAGACTGTTCCCATCTCCGAAGCCATGCAACGATCCGGGCTGGTAGTTTCTGAAGAGATCCCTAGTGAAGATGCAGAACAAGCACAACAAGCACCTGCCGGAGTAGAAGAAGAAGTTATTGAGGAAACTGATCCCGAAGACGATTATCGTATTGCCATGCCAAGTAAGCCCAGCCACTTGGACTTTGGAAAATCCACCGTTTCGAAGGCTGATCTCTCCAAAATGGTAAAGTCAGACTTTTTCAATGAGGATCAGAAGAAGCTATTACGCTTCGGGGGAGAAGAGACTACCCCGAAGCCGGAAAAGGATGAAATTGTCATTTTTAAGAGCTTTTTAAAGGCTGGATTAAGATTCCCCCTTCATGGGATTATTGCAGAGGTGCTGAAGAGGTTCGGTATCTATTTTCACCAGCTGACCCCTAACGCTATCGTTAGGCTCAATGTTTATATCTGGGCACTCCGAAGCCAAGCAGTGGAGCCATTTGCGGACAGCTTTTGCCGGGTTCACGAGCTGCATTATCAGACGAAGGCTAGAAAGGATGGATTGCATGACAATTTTGGTTGCTACAATTTTGCTTATCGGAAAACTACGAAGTTTCCTGTAATCAGCTATCGGAGTAAATGGGCAGCAGGGTGGAAGTCTGAGTGGTTCTATGTCAAGGTTAATGATGACAAGGAGAAGCTCGTGCAAAGTCCACTCGAACTAATCTTCGGAGAGACCCGACCTCTCTGCAACATGTCAGTAGACGGTCCCACACAACAAGCAATGAATGAATTCAGAATTGTTGCAGATCATATTAGTATAAGAGACCTGGTTCAGGAGTTCTTGGCTTTCCAAGTTTTTCCTAGTTTAAAAGAATGGGAAATGCCGAAGCTGAAGGGGAAAAAGAAAGAAGGTGAACTCGTGCGTTTGCCTTATTATTACAAATTTAAGAAATACTTTAAAACACCTTGCCAAGAGTGGCTGGAAACAATTGAAGCAATGTGCAACGAAATACTTGGGAATTATTCCAAAAAAGAAGATCAATTAATGACCGCGGCCTTCGGCACCCGTCCGAAGCGAAGACTAAACCGAGTGCTGGACGCCCTGGGTTTCGAATACCCTGATTACGAAAATCTGAACAAAGGTGCCGGAGGCCAAAAAAGGAAAAGGATAACTGAAGCCTTAAATGAAGGTGAAAAAGAACCATTAAAGAAGAAAATTCCGAAGAAGAGGAAAGCTTCTTCTCCGAAGCAACAAATATCCGAAGCAGAAGAAACCCCCGCATCACCTTCTGCTGCTGTCGTTGAGGAAATTCTGAAGGTAATGACTGAATCCTTACCTGCGAAGCTAAGTCCACTGGGCCCTCAACTGACAAAGTTTTTTCAGAAGGAGAAGGAGCCCGAAAAATCGAAGAAAACAATCAAGGCAAAGAAACAAAGAATTATCACTGTGACAGAGGTAATTGACAAGACGCCGCCAAGAGCTTCAGCCCAGAAAACACAAGCGGCTGCAGAGGGGACAGATATTGAAATTGCACCTTCGGAGGCCGCAGCTGCCGAAGCTGCCTCAGCTGAAGATTTGAATCTGGAGAGCACAATTGAACATATTGACCAAATACTGCTAGACATGGCTGCAGAAGAAGCTACCACCGCCGCCGAAGAGGCCGTGACCGCAGCGTCGGGGAAAGGAAAAGAAATTGCTGATGAAGCTTCAGAAAACGAAGCCTTCATGTTCCAGAATTTAGTTGGAGAACAACTATCAAAAGCTGAAATAGAAGAGCTTAGAGAGTATGCCAAATCCTGTGGATACAAACCTGGGGCACTCCTCTTCGGAGGCGTTGATGATGAAAAATTAGATTGCATTCGAGATCAAACAGGAGCCAAAGTTATCAGTACTCTGTCCAAGAGTATCGGATTCCCGAAGCTAGAAACAGACATCAGCCGCTACCGACGACAACATGTCGTTGGTAGTTTATTTTATTCCAACTTCAAGGTGAACTACTTGTCCCTTAACTTTTATTGTTTCTAATAATAAAAACATATCTGACGAAGGTTGTTTTCGTGCAGAGTATGCTGTTGAGCAAAGCTTTGCAAATGCAGCAAGATTTTGAAGATAAGAAGCACGAAGTCATAATTGAAAATTTGGAAAGCAGAATAAAGGAGCAATCAGATGCTTTCGAGAAAAAGAACTTTGAGCTCCAGGCAACCGAAGGTTTATTGGCGGAAGCTGAAGCAAAAATATCAGAGCTGAACACGAAGCTTCTCCGCCAGTCTGAACAGTTCGAACGAGAAAAACAAGATCTTAATGCAAAACTTGAAGCCGAAGCTCAACAAAATTCAGATTTGAGAAAACTACTGACAAGTCTTCAAGAAAAATGCTTGGAATTTAGCAACAAATGTATTCAACGATTAAGAAAGATTTTTTACTCAGTTGGAGCCAGCAGTGAAAAATTCACCCCCTCAGCTGAAGATCTACCGAAAACCTTCGAACATATTGAGGGGGAGATTGACGAGCTCGACGAAGTCATAGCTGGGCATGGTGACTTCTGTGCCTGGGTGGCTTCTCGAGGGACTGCTGCAGCTTTCCTGAAAGCTGGCTGTGATCATGGAAAGATTGTCAATAGGCCAAATTTCACTTTATCACCATCAATCCTGGATGACATTCCTGATCTCGTCCGAAGTATCTCGAATAGATTTGTAAAAATGATATGGACAAAAGGTGGGCGAGAGAAGGCTGGAGACGAAGCTCGTAGCCACCTTGAACCAGTAAGAAACCATACCTTGTGCTTACCTTTTCCTGTAAACTTGATTTTGACTTACAACGACCTTATTCATGTAGGATGACGAAGCCGAAGCCGATGACCAAAAATGACACCGAAGCCGAAGCTCCTTGGAGATTTAGATAGTAGACTGTAGACAGTACTTGAGAAACTTTTGAGATAACTTTTGTAAATGTAACTAAAACTTGTCTTTAATGAATTCTGTTCATACCTTGTTATATATCCTTATCCTTCCATTGATGTATGAGAAATGCTTTGATGTGGACGAAATTTTCTTTTGAGCCGAAGGCGAAAAAACACCTTCCCTTCTTTTCGTACGCAGCGAAGCATAGAAAACAACACATTTTTTTTCGAAGCTCTCTTTTTTGTGCACGAAGCTCTTTTTCCCTTTCTTTTTTCTCTTTTTGCCGAAGCAACCATTTATGCCATGAAGATGATTATCCTACATATGCCTAGATGAATGTTTATGAATGCAAATGCTATGATGTAATGTGATGTGCAAATGAATGGCCAAACACGTATCCGAAGCCATATTCATAGCCATTATTTTCTTAAAAACAATCACACCTCAGCTCTGCATTCCCTTAGGAACGACTTTGGAGCTTCTTCGCCTTTACTTTTGGCGGAATCAGCGTTGACTTTTCGCTGTAAGCTCTGCATTCCCTTAGGAACGACTTTGGAGCTTCTTCGCCTTTACTTTTGGCGGAATCAGCGTTGACTTTTCGCTGTAAGCTCTGCATTCCCTTAGGAACGACTTTGGAGCTTCTTCGCCTTTACTTTTTGGCACTCGATGGTGCGTTCTCAGCTTTTACATTTACATTCCTTGGGGGATTTTGCTCTTATAGAACTAAAAAAGGAAATTACATGTGCTGGCCCCATTAAAAACCTTTCTCCCCCTTTGGAAAGGAAAAGGGTGCCATGAAAGAAAAAATAAAAAATATGAAAAATTACATCGAGTTATACATAATATCGCCGAAGCTCATCCGCATTCCAAGATCTAGGAATGTCGTTGCCGTCCATATCCTTCAATCTGTATGAACCGGGTCTTGACGAAGATGCTACTAAGAAAGGTCCGTCCCATTTCAACTGCAACTTGCCCACTGTTTCTGGGTTGGCCACTCTCCGAAGCACCAAGTGCCCTGGCTCAATATTTTTTAGCCGAACCTTTCTATCCCGCCATTTGATTGTTTCGGCTTGATATTTATTGATATTCTCCACGGCTTGCAGTCTGATCCCTTCTAAAGCATCTTTTTCTATAGAATAAGTAGCTTCGGAATCTGATTCTGCCGAAGCTAATATCCTTATTGATCCGGTTTTAGCTTCCTCCGGAGTTATTGCTTCGTCACCGAATAACAACTTAAATGGAGTAAAGCCTGTAGACCTTGATGTTGTTGTGTTGTGGCCCCACACCACTTTGGTTAACTGATCTGGCCATTTTCCCCTGGGTTGGTTGAAGATTAATTTCATTATTCCTGTCATTATAATGCCGTTGGCTCTTTCAACGAGTCCATTTGACTCCGGGTGCCTAACTGATGCAAAATGGATCTTTGTACCAATTTGGTCACAGAAATCCCTGAAAGCTTCGGAGTCAAACTGTGTCCCATTATCCACAGTGATAGCCTTTGGCACCCCGAAACGACAAACAATATTCTGCCAGAAAAACTTTTGGACGGTGGCCGAAGTTATTGTGGCTAAAGGCTTCGCCTCAATCCATTTAGAAAAATATTCCACAGCTACTACAACATATCTCAGGTTCCCTTGGGCCGGTGGTAACGGACCTAACAAGTCAAGGCCCCACCTTTGCAATGGCCAAGTGGGTTGTATGGGCTGTGTTAAGGACGAAGGTTGTTTTTGATCTTTTGCACATTTCTGACAACCTTCGCACTTTTGAACCAATTCTGCTGCATCCGAAGCTGCCTTCGGCCAATAAAATCCTTGGCGGAAAATTTTTCCAAGTAACGGCCTAGATCCGATGTGAGATCCACACAGGCCTGCATGTATTTCTTTCATTAACTCTATACCTTCGGCTCTGGATAAACATTTGAGTAGCGGAGCACAAACTCCATGCTTGTACAACTCCCCTTCTATTATGACATATGGACGAGCTCTTGCCTCTATCCTCTTGTTATAAGCTTCGTCATCTGAAAGGAATTTACCCTGAAGGTAAGAGATGATCTCGGTTCTCCAATCTTCGCTATAAACAGGAGATATATTGAGGACTGCTCTTTCAAGAAGTTCCACCGAAGGTGCTTTTATTGTTTCGAAGAACACATCCGAAGGTAAGGGCAGCCCCTGTGCTGCTGACTTAGCTAGCAAATCAGCATGCTCATTTTGTCCTCGAGGGATATTTTTGACAGAAAATCCCTCGAAAGAAGCTTCAACTCTTCGAACCATATCCAAATACTTTTCAAGTTTCGGATCTTTAGCCTTGCAACTCTTGTCAATATGACCCGACACAACCTGGGAATCAGTTTTAAGTATGGCCCTTCTGATTCCCATTGCTTTTAACTTCCGAAGACCTAGAAGCAATGCTTCGTACTCGGCAATGTTATTTGTGCAACTAAAATCAAGCTTTGCCGCATAACAAGTTTTGACTTTGGAAGGTGAAACCAACACAGCAGCCGCTCCTGCTCCGAAGGTTCCCCAAGATCCATCACAAAACACTGTCCATGCTTCGTTGTCTTTATTCGTTTCTTCCTCCTGAGCCCCTGGCGTCCAGTCAGCAATGAAGTCTGCCAACGCCTGGGACTGAATCGAAGATCTATGAACATATTCAATACAAAATTCATTGAGCTCTACAGCCCATTTTCCAATCCTTCCAGTAGCTTCTCGGTTTCTCATAATATCCTTCAGAGGTTGTGAAGAAGGAACAATTATGTTGTAAGCTTGGAAATAGTGCCGAAGCTTCCTGGAGGCCATCAAGACAGCATACAGTACCTTCTCCAACTCTGTATAATTTTTCTTTGATAAACTAAGAACCTCGGAAACGAAATATATTGGGGCCTGCCTCTTGACTTGACCATCAAGCTTCTCCTGGACAAGCGCTGCACTTACCGCTGAGTGCGAAGCTGCCACATATAATAATAAAGGAGCCCCTGGCATTGGTGGAGTCAATGTTGTTAGATCTATCAAATACAGTTTCAGCTCTTCAAAAGCCTTCTGCTGGATTGGTCCCCATTGAAAGACTTCGGCTGACTTCAGCACTTCGAAGAATGGTAAGTTTCTCTCTGCTGATCTGGATATGAATCTATTGAGAGATGCCAATCTTCCTGTCAATCTTTGAGCCCCCTTCTTTGTAGTTGGTGGCTCCATCCGAAGTATAGCTTCAATTTTACTTGGATTAGCTTCAATTCCCTTTGTTGAAACCAAGCATCCAAGAAATTTCCCCTTCTTTACTCCGAAGACGCATTTTTCTGGATTTAACTTTAAGCCAGCTTGCCTGAAACTGGCGAAGGTCTCCTGCAGATCAGCAATATGATTCTCCTGCTTCGTGCTTTTTACAATGATGTCATCAACATAAGTTAGCACATTTCTGCCTATTTGAGATTGGAGAACCTTCGCAGTCATTCGGCTGAAACTTCCTCCAGCGTTTTTGAGCCCCTCAGGCATCCGAAGATAGCAATATGTGCCACTTGGAGTTATGAAGCTAGTCTTCGGCTCATCTTCCTTCTTCATCCAAATTTGGTGATAGCCTGAATAACAGTCTAACAGACTCATGAGCTCTGAAGAAGCTGCTGCATCAACTAAAGAGTCTATCCTTGGTAGTGGGAATTCATCCTTCGGACAAGCCTTGTTAAGATCTGTAAAATCGATGCACATTCGCCACTTGCCATTGGCCTTTTTTACCATAACAGTGTTAGCTAGCCATTCTGGGTACTTCACTTCTCTGATAACTCCTGCACTGAGGAGTCTTTTGACTTCGTTGCGAGCACCTTCGGCCTTATCATCTGACATTTTCCGAAGCCTTTGCTTTCTGGGTCTGAAGGATGGATCGACATTGAGCGAGTGCTCAATAACATCTCTATTAACTCCACAGAGATCATTGGCTGACCATGCAAAAACATCTTTGTTATTGAACAAAAACCTTATCAAGGTTTTCTCCTGCTCTTCGGATAATTGAGAGCCTAACAGCACCTTCTGCTCTGCTATGTCCTCACATAAGAGCATAGGCTTCGGCTGATCTGCTGAAGCTGCTTTCTCCCTTCTGAATTTGTACTGTTCACAAGCTTCAGCTCCATCTATGTTATGGATTGCTTTTGAGTCAGTCCAATTGCCTTCGGCCCTTCTTGCAGCTTCCTGACTTCCATGGATAGCAATGGGTCCCTGATCCGAAGGTATCTTCATGCAAAGATAGGCAGGATGAAGGATTGCTTCGAAGGCATTGAGGGTACCACGACCAATAATTGCATTGTAAGGGTATTCCATGTCAACAATGTCAAACACAACTTGCTCAGTTCTAGTGTTGTTGATGAACCCAAAGGTCACTGACATGGTGATCTTGCCCAGTGCTACAATCTGTCTTCCTCCGAAGCCACAGAGAGGATGTGTAGCATCATGAATCTTATCTTCTGGCTCTTGCATTTGTCTGAAGGCCTTAGCAAATATAATGTCAGCTGCACTGCCTGTGTCAACCAAGACATTGTGGACCAGAAATCCTTTGATAACACAAGAGATAACCATGGCATCGTTGTGTGGGTAATCTTTGAGCTGAAGGTCCTCTTGGGAGAAGGTAATAGGAATGTGAGACCATCTTGACTTGATGAAGGGTCCTTGCACCCCAACATGTTGTACCCTTCTATGTGCTTCCTTCTTTTGTTTCTTGTTAGCTGGCTCTGAGGACGAGCCACCTGTGATCGGGAGCACCAGCTTCGGGTCCGAAGCAGCTCCAGCTTGGTTGTTGAACGAAGCCATCAACTCAAAAAGTGGAAGTGAGTTCACCGGAGGTGGGCGCCAATGTTGGAGACTTGTTCTCAAATGCTATGAATTAAGAACAAGGCAACATAAAGTGTTAAATGTCAATGTCCTTCGTCCATGAAACATTATTCCCTTGAGGATAATGGGCCTTGGACGAAGGCTGATAAGAGCATAATTACGAAGCTTAAGTCTTCGTAATAAAATTTCAGTAAAAATTATAAGATAACATAAAAAGGTATAAAAAGGGATAAATACATCATAGACAAATTACATTGTATCTATTTAATGTATTGAGTCATTAGATACAATAATACCTTTGCCTTGGCAGAAGGTTGGATTCCAGAAGATGCGATTGCAATAACTCGAATCCGTGAACAGTAATGGAATATTGTTCACTATTTATAGGCACAAGACGCAGCCTGTGAGGAATTACAAGTAAGCCCCTTATAAAAGCTTACAACATTGACTCAGACCTTTATGGACTAAAAGGCCATTTTATCTTTAAGTCGGTTTGCAATACCGAAGCTTCACAAAGAGGAACCTTCGGCCGTTTTATACAAACAGCTTCCGCCGAAGACTGCTTCTTCCTGTAAGACCTTCGGCGACGAAGCATAGGCCCAACAATTAGTAAGATTCCAATTCCTCAAAACGAAAGGAAACAAACAGAGCCTTAGAGATCATTGTTGAACCTAGTTTTACAATGCCATTATTTAAGTGCCCCCATGCTTTACAAGTTCGTGCCTAGGGATGGCAGCGGGTCGGATTGTGTTCGGATATAATAATACCCGACCCAATATCATACCCGCCCCTTATACAAATATCCATACCCACCAAGCTAATCGAGTAAAAAAATGGACTCGTACCCGTGCCCACCGGGTATCCGGTGGATATGCTGCTGTAAAATATAAATCTACATGTAAATTAATGAGCAACACAGTTTATGACAGATAGGATTTAATGAACAACAGCACAACATGCGAAATTGATAAGCAAAGCAACATCACCAATTTACAAATCATAGTACAGTTGCTCATGGGCCGGTTAGCTAGCCGGTTAGGAGAATAGGAATTAGGACTACAAGTACCAGGCTAGCAGCAGCCAACAGGGACACGGGCCACACGGCGCTTGAGTTGGGCGCTTCCGTTCTTGGTGGCCTTTGGGCCATTTTGCTTTGGTTCATGGGCCGAAAACACAACATGTGAAATTGTGAATTAATATTTCGGGTATCCAGTGGATATCCATGGGTAAACTATACTATCCGTACCTTACCCGACTTATTTCAGGTACCCAACCCGATAGGATCCACGGGTGAGTTTTTCAACCCGTGTCCATGTTCATTGGGTACGAAACCCATGAGTATCCATATCCACGGGTCCAATTGCCATCCCTATTCGTGCCACGGGCCCAGCGTCCAAGCATCGCCTTCCCGCTTCCGCCACGGACCCGCGCTCGTCGTATATAAATAACCACCCATTCCCCGTCTCGTGCACCTCCTACGAAATCGCCCCCGCTCCCACACACGTAGAGATGGCCAAACGGGCCGCCCGGCCCGGCCCGGCCCGGGCCCGGTGAAGCCCGGCCGAAAACCGGCCCGGGCCTGCTGAGCCCGCGGGCTCAATTTCCTGTCTAAGCCCGGCCCGTAGTGGGCCTAAACGGGCCGGGACGGCCCGTTTAGCACGAAAAAGCGGGCCGAAAAGCGGGCTAAACGGGCCGGTAAGCACGTTTTAGTGTAAAAAACGGGCTTAACGGGTGTTGGGGACTTGTTCTCAAATACTATGAATCAAGAACAAGGCAACACAAAATGTTAAATATCAAAAGGCCCTTCGTCCTTCAAATCATTATTTCCTTTCGGACAGAGTGAATTTAGGACGAAGATCATGAAGGTCATACCTTCATGATCACGATAGAAAATGAAGAACATTCAAACAAAATATAGAAAATAACACAATTATTGTAAACATTATTATTAATCTATTTCTTATTTTTATTACTTATTCGAACAAGAATAAATTACAAGTATACCTTCGGTTTGAAGGAAAAGAGTACAAGCGTGACGCAAAAGTGAATGCCCAGTCTGCGTGAACAGTACGGGAATACTGTTCACCTATTTATAGGCACAGGTCGCAGCCCATGCAAGATTACATTAATACCCTTTACATTTATAAATAACTCTATGATAATTCTTCGAGGTTTAATCTGGTTTTTCATCTTTAAGTCGGTTTCCCTTTCTGCCGTTACTCCGAAGCTCTTCTACACACAGCTTCGGCTCTACGCCAACCTTCATGTTCTTTGTGCTTCTTCATACTGTGGCTCTGATCCGAGTCCGAAGATACCTGTTAATGTACTTTACTCCAGAAACATTGTTAAATTATGTTTTTTGAGGACCTTCGGAAGCCGAAGGCCCCCAACAGTTGCCCCTCGCAATATTAATTTGTCAGAATGATAAATTCAGATTGCGAAATGGACGAAGGCTATGAGCCGAAGGTCCGAAAAAACACCTTCCCTTTGCTAGAATAGCAACAGTCATCGACAAGTGGGACCCTCCAGCCCCCGACATAATGGGTGTATAAATAGGGCTCGCCACAATTTATTTGGCACGCTCTCTTGCCATCTGTTTTACTTGCTCAAATAGTTTTTTGCCTACAAATATTTGGTTGCCTCCCTAGTTTTAAGCTTCGGAAGCGAGAGGCAAGAATTCCGAAGGAATGTCTGAGAAGAAGAAAGTTGCTGCCGAAATGAAGCTGAGCCTTTCTGAAGAAATGCATCTGGGCTTTCTTGAGTCAATGACAAAGACGAATACGGAGAAGATTACAAGGGAGATTTTAGAAGGTTTATCTGAAGATACTGGTGATAGTGACAGTTATGATGCAGACAGTGGGGGTGAAGATTCCGAAGATCGGCCATGGCGACCAAGCCATTCAGTCTTCGGAAAATCAACTATTGGGCAAAGTCACCTTGAAAACATGAAGGGGAGATACTTTCGAGATATGTCCATTGTGAGAGCAGATGCCGGAGAAAGAACTGTGCCGACTCCCGAAAATGATGAAGTTGTTATTTTCCGAAGCTTTTTAAAAGCTAGGCTACGATTCCCTCTAAGCAGATTCGTGGTAGAAGTTCTGAAAATATATCAGGTTTACCTTCATCAACTTACCCCTGAAGCAATAATAAGAATGGGAATCTTCGTCTGGGCTGTGAAGAGTCAAGGTCTAGAGCCAAGTGCGAAAAGCTTTTGCAATATACATGAATTGTTATATGAAACGAAACCCTGGGGTAAAGAGCAATATCATAACAACTTTGGTTGCTACAGCTTCGGCGCTCGCTCTGGATCAAGCTGTCCCGTGCCCACCTTTCGTAAGAGATGGCCCGGAGAATGGATGAAAGAATGGTTCTATGTAAAAAATGATTTGAAGGTTCGAGAGGATATTAAGGATGTCATCATGTGCCCCATCTGGCAGCGCTTCGGACTCCGGAAACCGAAGGTAGAAATGGATGAACCAGCCGAAGAATGCCAACGGGCCTTTGGCGTAGTCTACTCTTTTATTAGGACAAGGGATTTAATACAAGAACACAATGCCTTCAGAGTATGGCCTCTTGCAGATAATTGGGAAATGCCGAAAGAAACTGTTAAAGAAACTGACGAAGGTGGGCTAGTCAGGCTGAAGTATACATTCAAGTATGGAGACAAGTTCGTTGAACCAGATGATGATTGGTTAAAGAGCATTGAGACTGTAAGTGATGAATTGCTTGGGATATATTCGAAGACCGAAGATACTGCATTGTCAGCAGCCTTCGGAGGCCGAAGAAAGAAAAGACTGAACCGAGTTTTTGATGCAATTGGGTTCGTGTACCCCGACTACCATTATCCAGTGCGGGGGCAGAAAAGGAAAGGTACGGCTTCTGCGAAAGAAACTGCTTCAGCTGCTCCTAGCGAGCCAGCGCCGAAGAGAAAAAGGGTGAAAGTTCTCACACACCGGCCACGTTACATTGAACTAGCCACAGTGCCTGAATTCGGCAGTGAAACGTCTTCGGCCCCCGAAGCTAAGGAATCAACCCCGCTGCCAGGAGCCAAAGAGCTGGCCGAAGCGCCAACAACAAAAGAATTGGAGGAACCAAAGACTCTGTTACCAGAAACCAAAGAGCTGGCCGAAGCGCCATCGACAGAAAAGATGGAAGAAGCAAAAGCATTAACCGAGGGAGCGAAAATATCAGAAATTTTAAGTCCTTCAGAAGAAATTGAAGCAACAAAAATTAAAAAGGGGCCAACAGTGACCCCAAAAAGAAAAAGAATGGTTAATGTGTTAGATGTTTTGGAAACAATTAAACTTCCAAGCACAACCCCAAAGAAGACTGCTGAAACTTCTGAGGCGCTTGCTGAAGTATCCGTTGCTGAGGCTCCGAAGCAACAGACTGAAGTTGAAACCGGGCCTTCAGAACCAACCAAGGTAATACCTTTGGAAGCAGAAGAAGCAAAAATTGCAAGGGCAACTGAAGAAATGAAAATGTCAGAGCCTATTTTGGTCGAAGAAATTGATACTGCTGTCCCCGAAACAACTTCCAAAATATACGATTATATTGTGCGTCATGCTTCGGGGAAAAAATTATCGGAAGAAGAAGTTTTTGAAGCTAATTATTATGCCAAAGAATTGAAATATCCGAAGGGGGCACTAGTGTTCAATGGGACGAATGAAGAGGATTTCCTATACTGCCTCCCAGACAATAAAGAATTATCCGTCTGTCGGGAGATGTCTAGAAGTATGGGGTTTCCGAAGCTCGAAGCTGGATTATGTGCTATGACGAAGGAGGATCTTGCGGATAGTCTTGCGTACAATAGCCTGAAGGTATGGGAATTGGATGTTTACAAATTTTATAATTTGTAACTCATTCTTTTATTCTTATACCAACCTTTTTTACATATAGGGTTTAATTTTAAGCAACGCATTGAGAGCACAGAAGAGCGCCGAAGACGAGAGCTGTGAAATTGCATTCAACAACCTACGATCAGAAGTTATTAAACTGAGAAATGAAGCTCTGGAAAAGGATAAAATTCTGCTTACATTGGTGGACAAGGTAAAAAAGGACGAAGCTGCCTCAAAGGCCCAGGCCGAAGCCCAAAGACATGAAATTAAAGATCTTCAGAAACAGCTAGCTAAAGCTAAAGAAGAGCGTATACTTGAAGAAACAAAACGAGAGCTTAGTGATCAATTGGCCAATCATTTAGAGATAAGTGTTAAAGAGCTTCGTGCATCCCAGAGGAAATGCTATGTTAAATCCATAGAGTGCGTCAAAAAGATAAAATCTAGCTTCGCCAGCGTTGGCGCGTTCTCTAGTGAAGAGAATTTTTCAAGAGGCAATCCTGAAGGTCCAATGGAATGGATCAGTCACGAAGCAGAGGCCTTCGAGGAAATCCTGAACAGCCGTGGTGACATCTGCGCTTTTTCGGGTGCTAGGGGGATTGCTGCTGTTTTGGAGAGGAAAGGCTGTGAGCATGTAAAATCCTTAGCGCAGTCCGAAGCTACCTTGTCCTCTGAAGACATTAAAGACCCCTCACCCGAAGCAAGCATGGTCGGTGGGAAATTCTTCACCGATATCTGGGATAACGGCGGTCGAGAATTGGCACAAGAAATTATTCAAAGGAGTGAAAAGGCATCCACGACGCTAGAAAAGTAGCGGAAGCTGCCGAGAAAAGTACAGAGCCCGAAGGGCAAATAGGTATTAATTAGTGGTTTTTATCATGCTGTAATTTTTAATTCCAGAATCTGTTCGCGGTTTGTAATAGTAATATAGCCGTACCTTTTCTTCCCTCAGAACCTGCTGAGGCATCTCCGGGCCCCCACCCGAAGGGGGACGATGAAATTAGAAAAATGGCCGAAGCCATTATGGACAAGGTTGTCAACCAACTATTGAATGAAGCTGCAGAGATAGTGCTTAAAGAGGATTGAATGCTATTATAGAAACATTTGAGACGTAAAATGTGTACTATATTGTAACTTTACATGTAATACATAATCTATTTATGGTTTAATTCTTTACGATGCATGAAACTTTGCATACATACCATTTTTTGAGCCTTCGGCGAAAAAACACCTTCCCTTCTTTTCATGCTTCGTGAAGAAAATATTTTCTATATCACAAGAATTTGTTTACTTCTCTGATAAAAAGCATCCAAGCTTCGTGAACTATTCTCCGAAGCTATAAAAAAGTTTTGTGTTGCCTCTCCAATGAGGCTACTCTTCATCTCGATTCGTCTTGTGCCTTAGCCCGATTTTCTCTTTTCCAAAATATGTTCCGAAGATCAACACTGTATCCCCTTCTTGTTCCAGATGCACTATGTTGTATGATGCTTATGTTATGCAAAAATGATGTGATGATGTTATGTTATGCAAAATGATATTTGTGCCGCAGATACATATCCCTGTAATAAAGCACACACACTTTTTATATCAGCGCTGACTTTTCGCTGCAAGCCTCCCTTAGGAGCTTCTTCGCCTTTTACTTTCAGCGGAATCAGCGTTTATTTTTCGCTGTAAGCCTCCCTTAGGAGCTTCTTCGCCTTTTACTTTCAGCGGAATCAGCGTTTATTTTTCGCTGTAAGCCTCCCTTAGGAGCTTCTTCGCCTTTTACTTTCAGCGGAATCAGCGTTTATTTTTCGCTGTAGGTTTAGAAAACTTACACTGCGCTCCCTTAGGAACGACTTTTTACTGTTTCGAACAATTTGTACTGTGTCCGTTAGATCAAATTTTTGATAATACAAAGGTCCTTCAAATCAACATAAGTTCGTATGCTTCGGCAACTCAAGCCTATGGAAAAACACATTTTTATTATGGTAAAAGACGAAAGGATTACAAGGAATTAAAATTCAATAAAAAACATTTAAACTCTTCATAATTGTTCCTTATTAACAAAAAGGTAATACTGAATATAAAAAATGCAAAAGGACTGCTGTTGAGGTAGGATATTTGTCAATAAATGTGCTTCGACTCTGGCACAGTGCTATTGACTGTGCGAGCTTCGGACTCCTCTCTGAAATCCCTCTGAAGATGATTGTGCTGACTCCCTTCTGGCTGTTGTCCTCGCTGGGTCGGCGGTGGCGGTGGAGGTTGCTGCCAAGATGCTTGGGGTTGGCTCGCCGAGGCAACAGAAGCTGTAGGGTGGTTGCCTACATATTCTTGAATATAAGGCGAGTGATACGAAGCAGTATGCATGACCTGCTTCGGCTGACTCTGTTGCGCTGCTGCTTCCGCTATTTCCTTCTGCTTCTGGATGGTAATATGGCACATCCTGGTAGTATGACCCTTGTCTTCACCACAGAATAGGCAATATATTTTTCTTGGCTGGTCTCCAAACCTTCCCCCGAAGCCCCTGGCGCCTCTGCCCCTTGGCGCTGGCGGCCGAAAAGAACTTTGCTGTTGGCCCGAAGCTTGTGAAGAGTATTGTGGCCTTTGCTGCTGGCTCCCTCGATCATCAGTTTGAGTAGAGTTATGAATTGACCTAACGTGCTTCGGGTGGAATCTTCCTCCGAAGCCCCTGGTCATTTCAGAGAACTTGAATGCTTCCTCCCTTCTTTGGTGGAAGTCATTGTCAGCTCGAATGTATTCGTCCATCTTCTGGAGCAGCTTCTCCAACGTTTGTGGTGGCTTCCTGGCGAAGTACTGCACTGATGGTCCCGGCCGAAGCCCCTTAATCATGGCCTCAATGACAATTTCATTGGGCACTGTTGGCGCTTGTGCCCTCAGGCGCAGAAACCTCCGAACATACGCCTGAAGGTACTCTTCATGGTCCTGGGTACACTGGAAGAGAGCCTGAGCGGTGACTGGCTTTGTCTGAAATCCTTGGAAACTGGTTATCAACATATCCTTCAGCTTCTGCCATGAGGTGATTGTCCTTGGCCGGAGGGAGGAGTACCAGGTCTGAGCGACACTCTTGACGGCCATGACAAAAGACTTTGCCATGACTGCAGTATTACCACCATACGAAGATATAGTTGCTTCGTAGCTCATCAAAAATTGCTTCGGGTCTGTATGACAATCGTACATGGGGAGCTGAGGTGGCTTGTAAGACTGTGGCCATGGTGTAGCCTGCAATTCTGTTGAGAGAGGAGAAGCATCATCGAAAGCAAAATTTCCATGATGGAAATCTTCATACCAGTCGTCCTCATTGTGGAAGCCTTCCTGATGGAGCTCTCTGCGTGGAGGCCTTCGGCTCTGATCATCTTGAACAAGATGACGAACCTCTTCAGAAGCTTCGTCCATCTGTCTCTGAAGGTCAGCTAGACGAGCCATCTTCTCCTTCTTGCGCTGCACCTGTTGCTGAAGGATCTCCAGGTTTTGGATCTCCTGATCCAAGTCATCCTCCAGGGTGTTGGACTAACAGCTTTCCTCTTCTGGCTTCGGGCCTCTCTAAGAGAAAGGACGTCCTGATTGGGATCCAGCGGCTGTAAAGTACCAGCCCCTGTCGCTGAAGCTTTTTTCGGCGGCATGACGCAGGTGATGCTTGCCGAAAGAGTTCAAAGCTTAAGAGATGGAAGTGAGTTCACCGGAGGTGGGCGCCAATGTTGGGGACTTTTTCTCAAATACTATGAATCAAGAACAAGACAACACAAAATGTTAAATATCAAAAGGCCCTTCGTCCTTCAAATCATTATTTTATTTCAGACATAGTGAATTTAGGACGAAGGTCATGAAGGTCATACCTTCATGATCACGATAGAAAATGAAGAACATTCAAACAAAATATAGAAAATAACACAATTATTGTAAACATTATTATTAATCTATTTCTTATTTTTATTACTTATTCGAACAAGAATAAATTACAAGTATACCTTCGGTTTGAAGGAAAAGAGTACAAGCGTGACGCAAAAGTGAATGCCCAGTCCGCGTGAACAGTACGGGAATATTGTTCACCTATTTATAGGCACGGGTCGCAGCCCATGCAAGATTACATTAATGCCCTTTACATTTATCAATAACTCTATGATAATTTTTCGAGGTTTAATCTGGTTTTCATCTTTAAGTCGGTTTCCCTTTCTGCCGTTACTCCGAAGCTCTTCTACACACAGCTTCGGCTCTACGCCAACCTTCATGTTCTTTGTGCTTCTTCATACTGTGGCTCTGATCCGAGTCCGAAGATACCTGTTAATGTACTTTACTCCAGAAACATTGTTAAATTATGTTTTTTGAGGACTTTCGGAAGCCGAAGGCCCCAACAACGGGTTTAGAGGTAAACTGGCCGTGCCGGGCTAGCCCGCCGTGCCTAGTTTCCTGTCAAGCCCGTCACGGCACGAAAATCGGGCCGGGCTCGGATCGGACCCAAAAAGCGGGCTTCGTACCGGGCTCGCGGACTTCGTGCTTATTGACCATCTATACACAGCACGCGGTCCAACCAACCTACCAAAACCTAGCTAGATTTAGAGGAAAAAAAAAACTGTCCCCAACCGTGAGATGGCTGAGTACGGCGAGCGCTACCAGGGCAACGGCGACCCGGCCACGCCCGAGGGTGGCTACGCGCAGACCGAGTACGCCGCCGCCGGTGGCTCGCCGCCCGCCGACCGCAAGCCCTCCGTGTTCTCCGACCACGCTGACGGTCGCTCCTCCCAGCCCCAGGTTCGTACCGACCGCTCGCTTGGAGGCGCGCGATCCGTTGGAGTTCGAGCTAAATGTGGGCTCTAGAGGGATTTGTTCCGTTGCGGCGTTATGGTTGCGTTATGTTTCATAGTTCGTGTTGTGCAGATTAGCATACAATGTAAGCCGCATTTTGGCACTTGATTGCTGGCTGGTTAAGACTTCTTTTGGCTAAGTGCTAGGTGCACTTTCTTTTTGACTTATTGAACTATTTCTTCTTTTCCTAGCATGAGACTCAATCACATGGCAGTGGTTCCTCCAAATCTCGAGAAAGGGACCGAGAACGTGATAAGGGAAAGGACAGGGAGCGAGGCAGAGACCGTGTCCGCGAAAAGGAGAGGGACCGAGACAGGGACAAGGATCGTGAAAGAGGTGACAGAGACAGGGATCGTGATCGCCACCACATGGATCGTCGCGAGCGCAGCGAGATAAGGGAACACCGTGATCGTTCTGATGATCGTGACCGTCACCGCGATGATCGTGACCGTCGCAGGAGTCATGATTCTGAGAGGTACTTGGTTATATGTGCAGCTTGCTTTTCTATTTTTTCTTCTGCATTGATGATTTAGTTTTTCTAGTTGTAAACTAGTTACTGAATTGGTAATTTTGTAACAAGTATCCACTTAATTTGATGGGACACATTCAGGATATTTAGAAAAATTGTGAGAACCTGACCATTTACTTGCTCTCTAGTTGTCTAATAAATAGTTTCTGAGTTTGGCAAGCTAGAGCTCCAAGCTCCAAGAAAGAAAGATTTTCTTGGAGCTAGATATTTGTAGCTCCAAGAAAGACAGGTTTTCTTGGAGCTAGATATTTGTAGCTCCAAGAAAGAAGATTTTCTTGGAGCTAGATATTTGTAGCTCCAAGAAATCTTGATCTGGAGCTGGAGTATGCCGAGATCATTTAAGTGAACCATTTTGTTTACTAGTCGGTTGCCCGTGCGTTGCGACGGCTTACAACAATACCCATGTAAACTATCCACCAAAAAAATTTCAAGATTTTTTATTGATTGTTTCCGCTCTCCGTATAATATTTTTTTGATTTGGCTAACTAATGTTATTGTTTACTCCATCCAATATGTCTTGGTACAACACGACCAATGAAGTGAACGATTAGAAGAGAGTTCACAACGACTGACTGAACGAACAGAGATTATAAAATAACATAATTCCACCATACAGAGACCAAATAAGAAAATGTTTGTGAGCTCAAGTTTCTAAAATAAGTCACATGAACTCAAATTTATAAAAAAGATAGATCAAAATATGGAGTGATTGCTAAAGTCAGCATCAATAAAAACTGGATGCGCTTTATAAATTATGCTACTTCGTAACAATTACTAACGTTTAAAACCAACAAATAACCTTTCATTTTACTGTTAGTGTGACAAATCATTGTTTCTCCATCCAATTCAGCAACCCAAACACCATGGAGTCCATTGCGCCAATGTGGTCTCAGAAACGACCTAATGCTTGCAAGAGCCAAGAACGTTGTGCCGTGCTTGGACTGTAGCCTCGGCCCATAGTGCTGGCCCGGCCCGACACGATTATATATTTTTATTTTACAAAAAACGTATATACATATATACAATTTATATTCAATATTAAAAACATCTGAGCATGATGTTCTACTGGTTAGACAGTTTCACCTAGTGTCTCCTGCCCTTCTTCCATCAAGGCATCGGTTCAAACCCCACCTTCTGCACCGTTTTTTAATATTTTGCACTGATTGAATCAAATGGGCCGCTAGGCTAACGGGCTGGCCCGGCACAGTTAGCAGGCCGACATGACGTGTCTGGGCCAGAGTTGTGGCTCGCGGGCATCCGGCCCGTGCTGGGCCGCCGTTTGGCCATCTATAGGCGTGCAACGGGTTAATTTGAAATAACTATGAGGGGTTATTTATAAAAAAATGACGCGGGACGACCGTTGAAACTGGTGCTTTAAGTATAGTATAGATATTATAATTTATTAGTCATTTATATTCTTCCACTTAGTTTACTCTGCAAACTACACATCCAACCTGAATCTTGGAGTTAGATCTGTGCCAAAATCTACTGGTCCGTTAGTGCCTTAGTGGTATTCTTTGATATTCCTAAGCTGCCTATTTTTTTTTTGAAAAACTCTCAGTAATTAGAACTCTTTGCAGTTCCATAATCATGCATCGCTTCAGGTGTTTATTAGTGACTGTTTGTTTTATTTGTTGGCTCTAGCATTCGAAAACAGAATTATATTCTGATTCTGTTTTGGTGGTGTTTACTTCAGCTAGTTTCAAGGGATTCTGGAAATTGATGCAATATATTATTTACCTGTTTAATATAGATTTATAAGTGTGTGTGTGTGTGTGTGTGTGTGTGTGTGTGTATTAGATATCTGCACTGGTTTTCATAAATTCTGTGATACACTAATGCACTACTAGTATCCATGGCACCTAATGTAATTGAAATCTCTTAGTCACTGGAACACTTCTGTTCCTTGTCACCTAGTGCTCGAGTATTTATTATTGGCTTTCTGATTTGTCTCTTATCTGAGACAACAAAACAATATAGTATAAGGATTTTTTTTTAAAAACTGCAAAGATTTTGTAGCAAGCTATGATTTTGAAGTGTTTTATATTGCAATGCCAAAACTGTGAAGTTGAAAATAATATATCTAAAGGAAAGGAGACATGTGCCTTGATATTTTTTATCTATCACAAAGACTATTGGCTGCTGTGAAAATATGATGATTGATAATGCAGGAGAAGAGATCGTGACAGAGATGGCCATCGTAGGCATCGCTCCCGTTCCCCTTCTATGAGTCGTGACCGTGACCGCAGATCTAGATCTCGTTCACGCTCTAGATCGAAGAGGTACATGCTATGTAGTATATACTTGTTTAACGTTTTCTTTATTGCTGATCACACTTTTGGTTTAACTGGACCCAGTGAATAGACAACTTGTATTGTGATTTGATGTCTTTAATGAAATGCATTTTTATCACTAGTTATTATTTCCATTGTTTTACATGTTGGGAAACTGACTCTGCAGTGAGTATTTTTCAATTTCTATATATGTTTATTTGTTGCTTTAAAATTCAGACATGTGTAATTGATGCATTGTATTTATAATTTTATTCTTTCTGGACATGATTTATTCATTTCAAAAGAATGGTTGTTCTTTTGTTTTGTTGTACTATCTGTCAGATGTGCTGTGTTCTGTTGTTTATCTACTTGCTAACATCTATTGTTCTGAACAGCAAGCGCGTGAGTGGTTTTGACCAAGCACCTACACAACAGGCACTTCCTATTGTTGCTGCTGGTGTTATCCCTGGTATGATTGAAATATCATAGTTCTTTACATGTATTTATTATCCATAATTGGAATTACTCATCAATGAACTTGCTGATTAGTTAAAATGCATACAATTTAGTAAAATTGATATTTAATTTGTTCTTAAGCTTTACATTGCAGTGTTAATATATAAACTAGTGGTTCTGATGATGTCATCATTACTACTACTACTGCTGCCATTTTTTAGAGAGTTTGGCATTTGGCAACTTTGCTCTAATCTGAATTGTCTCCACAAAGAGTTATCTGTGCTAGGAATCTGATTTCTTCTTTTTTACAAGACATGTGTATTTTCATTTTATTAAGCATGATGGCTGAATCTGAGTAAATTTTTTCTTGTTTGTTCTTGTTGGTGTTTTTTGTGTATGTATATGGGTTAGGAGGCAAACTTGGCCCACATTGTCATCGGCTTCCACTGGATTGAGCTGACTGCTGTAGCTTTAATGTACGAGGACACTATCTGGTGTGCTATATTGTTTATCTTCATATCAGCATGTGGTACATTTTTGGTAGTTTCATAGTTTGATTTTCTTGAAGCAATACGGCACAACTGATATGGAGTTTTGAGGAAAAGGGTTTCCTATGTATGGATTTTAGCAACGGTGGTCTTCTATTATTTTGTTCTATAGTATCTTTTGGTAGGCAAGTTTAATCATCATTTCCACAAATTTTTTCTGTTGATGATTGCAGGTCAGCTGCCTGGTGTCACCGCTCCTATTCCTGGGGTTGGGGTGCTTCCAAACTTGTATAATTTGGCTGCAGGACAGGTAACCCATGTGTTTCTTTTTTTTGGGGTTGTTTAATTTGAGCTTCAACTGTGAATGGTCATTCTGTTGTGATCTGGCATCCAAATTTGATAATGAACTGTCCTTGTTTCTTGGGAACACTTGTATTTTCTATTATTTGATCATGTTTGTTGCTTTCTAAATTTGCTTGCCTTGCATCCGTTCAACCCCCTTGCTATTCAGCCACAAGCCATGACACAACAGGCTACCAGGCA
Organism: Zea mays; assembly: GCF_902167145.1. Classification (NCBI taxonomy): domain Eukaryota; kingdom Viridiplantae; phylum Streptophyta; class Magnoliopsida; order Poales; family Poaceae; genus Zea; species Zea mays. The sequence goes on along the minus strand of NC_050097.1, from coordinate 235,792,807 downwards.
TGCTCGGCGTGTCTATGTGGGCGGACTTCCTCCAACTGCTAATGAGCAGGTAATTACTTGGATAGTTTAATTTATTTTTCATTTGTTTCTATTTGGTCTTCTATATATATTCTTAACAGTTCATTATTTCATACAGACCGTTGCCATATTCTTCAATGGAGTTATGGCTGCTATTGGAGGAAACACAGCTGGTCCAGGTGATGCTGTTCTTAATGTCTACATAAACCACGACAAGAAATTTGCTTTTGTGGAGATGAGATCTGTGGAGGAAGCAAGCAATGCAATGGTCTTAGATGGCATAATGTTTGAGGGAGCACCGGTCAAGATTAGAAGACCAACGGACTATAATCCTTCCCTAGCAGCTGCTCTGGGCCCGAGCCAGCCAAATCCAAATCTCAATCTTTCTGCTGTTGGCTTAACACCTGGCTCTGCTGGAGGATTAGAAGGTCCAGACCGGATCTTTGTAGGTGGTCTACAATATTACTTCACTGAGGCCCAAGTGCGGGAGTTGCTTGAGTCCTTTGGACCTCTGCGTGGATTTGATCTTGTAAAGGATAGAGAAACTGGTAACTCGAAGGGATATGCCTTCTGTGTGTACCAGGATCTTAATGTTACCGACATTGCCTGTGCTGCTCTTAATGGCATCAAGATGGGAGACAAGACTCTTACTGTTAGGCGGGCAAACCAAGGAGCTTCTCAGCCTAGGCCAGAGCAAGAAAGCATCCTGTTGCAAGCACAGCAGCAGGTGCAAATGCAGGTGCACGCTAGCACTTTTAGAAGAATAAAGAGACATGTCTATATTTTTGTTTCAATTCTGACTTAAATCCTTTTGGACAGAAATTCGTATACCAAGTTGGAGGTGCCCTGCCAACAAAAGTTGTATGCCTGACACAGGTAGTGACAGAAGATGAACTGAGAGATGATGAGGAATATGATGACATTGTGGAGGACATGAGGGAGGAAGGACACAAATATGGTAAACCGCACGAGACTCATCGACTTCTATTACCCTCTTTGTTTTAAAAGCTCCTCTACGTTCTGCTGTCACTACCCTCAGTTACTGAATTGGTTTCCTTTTTGTGTTTTTGTCTTGTGTGTCTTTTTTGTAGTCCCGCATAATGCCATTGCAGATTGTTTTGTAGTCCGACCTTATGCAATAGTGGCAATCGGGCCTTAACCCACAGAAGACACTATTCTTTTGACTTTGATTAATCATTTTATTATTAGCGCGTCTTGTCTATATATATCTACTCTGCTCACTAAGATTTGGACAGGTAACTTGGTGAAAGTTGCAATTCCACGGCCTGACCCCAGCGGTGCTCCTGTTGCTGGTGTTGGAAAGGTGAGTTTTTCATTTTCCTTGGATCTTTTATTCTAACAGCATTTGGAATATGTATACTGACTGATTCATGAGCCTTTCAGGTGTTTTTGGAATATGCAGATGTGGAGGGCTCAACCAAAGCAAAGACAGGGATGCATGGGCGGAAATTCGGCGGGAACCAGGTGGTGGCGGTGTTCTACCCTGAGGACAAGTTTGCAGCTGAGCAGTACGACTGAAAAGTTTTAGAACCCCTATTCTAGAGTTGCAGTTGTGGCACACAATGTGGTTGTTTTGACCTTTTGTAGTTAAGTTTGGTGATTGATCCGCTGATAAGTGATATAAGTTTCGTGCTCAAGTATTATATCAGCTGGTAAGAGTGATACAAGTCTCGTGCCCAAGTTTCGGTCTATCAATCGACTGCATGTTGCCCTGTTGGCTTCTTGCACACTGAGTGATGTGATCTTGTATGACATATACAACATCTAGGATCTAGTAGTTGCTGCATTAGAATGCTCATTTTAAGCGGTTATATTGCCAATGCGAAACGAGGGACGTTTCCAATAGAGTATATGTGGATGCACAAATTGACCTATGGAGAAGAGAAACCTATGGTCCGTGGATTTGAGTTATGAGGAGGCTGAGCGCTCGTTTTACACGTCATCCAAGTTCTGCTTGAAGATGCTATAGCGGCTCGTGAGCAGGGCCATGCCGGTAGGCCCTGTACAAATTCTGAAATAAGGCCCCTTTCATTAGTCGAGTTTGTCGACCGTCGCTCAATGAAACATCATACTGCACACGTCTCGCAGTTATGGAATAGACGCATGAGTAAAGAATTAGAGACTAAGAACAACTCCAAAAGACTATGTTCTTTCCAATTGATATGAATATTTTCTTTGAAAAAACCCTTCTAACAGCTTATTCAAATGGCTATCCAAAAATAATAATCTTTTATTCTAACTTTCTCGCTAGCCAAAGATAGAAAACGTGAATAACTCTAAAAATACAAACAAGGTATAAAAAAGTTGTTGATGATTAAAAGATATACAAAGTGATTCTCAAAATGATAATTTAGAGAGTGAAATTTAGAAATAGTTTTGGAGATGCTCTAATGTATATTTTCTATTTTATAAATATAATGCAGACTTACATATTTGGGGTCCTAGATTTTGTGGTGCCCTGTTCGAGCGAACACCTTGCACACCCCTTGGCACGGGCCTGCTCGCGAGCTTGGAAATTGCGCATGAACTCATTTATGTGCTCTCCTGGAGATAACCTAACAATTTTTAGGAGCTGCTTTGTCTTAATAATGAACACCCTACTGACCTAGAATCAGCCAGCCCACAAAAATGTGTTCCAAAACAACGTTGTTGGCTGGGCAAGCCAAGTTGTTGATATATCGTGGAGACGTTGTAGTTGTTGCTGTGGTATTGATCAACATATTTGAAGAGCATGAATGAACGTTTTACAATTGCTGGTACGCGAGAACATTCGACTACTACCACTATATGGACACATTCTTCTTTAGTTGCGTTGTGAGTCTAATAACAACAATCTATGAACCTCTACTCACATGTTATCTTCGCTGAATGTGATAGATACGCTAGTGTGTAGCGTACACCTTTCCCTACCATGATACTAGAGCTATATCGTACATAGTTTTTGATCTGGATGGTTTGCATATAGGTGACATGCCTTGTAGACTAGATCTACTTACTTTGATCTGGATATGGTAGTTGGTATAGTCATATAACTGGAATCACCATCGTAGCATAAAATCAATTTGCTTTCCCTCGTGACCGCTCGCATAAGTTGCCTGCCCCTACTGACTGGAATCACTATCGAGGCTAACATTGTGTGTATCTTTTAGGTTGAGAAAGGTAACAAATCTGAGTTGGGTTTACTGTTATTATTCTGCCTCATGCGATTGTCAATACGATTGACAATGAAAATAGAGACATTTAGAATATCTCAGAATTGATTTGATCAAGCCATTTGTGTACACTACACTGAGGCAAGGCCAAAATAGAAGCAATCACCAACTTATCCTTCAGAGTCTAGAAACTAACCCCACATTTCTTTAACCAAAAGGAATACCCTTCTCTATAAGCCTAGTGATTGGCTTTGCAATGCTAGAGAAGTCCTACACAAAACACCAATAATAATTAGCAAGACCCATAAAACTACGAAACCCTGTCTCATTGGAGGGTCTCTACCACTCAACCATAGAAGCAACACTCTTGGGATCAATTAAAATGAAAAATTTGTGAAAACGTGAAAACGATCCATATGTGAAATGTGTGGTCTCTAATATGTATGTGATGATTATGTAATATCTGTGATGTATATGTGATATATCTTTTTGTTTGTTTGGTAGGAATAGCAAAAACAAATAAAAAAGGAGTATTCTGGTCACTTTGCTGAGTGTAACACTCGACAAAGAGGTTCTTTGCCGAGTGTCAAGTTCATAGTACTCAGTAAAGAAGGCACACCTGGGCACCAGCACAACCTCTTTACCGATTGTTGTGGTCTTGGCTCTCGGCAAAGAAGCAACCTTTGCCGAGTGCCTCCTAGTGCACTCGGCAAAGGAACTAACAAAAGGGACCTCTGGTGATCTCTTTGCCGAGTGCTAGCTCAGCGGGCACTCGGCAAAGAGTGAGCCTTTGCCGAGTGCCACCTAATACGTTCGGCAAAGGACCTTGTATATGGGCCCACGGGGAGCTTCTTTGTCGAGTGTCAGTACAGTGGACACTCGGCAAAGAGTGAGCCTTTGCCGAGTGTCGCTCTGTGGACACTCGGGACAGGCTCCGTCGTCGTTACCTGACACTGTGACAATGACTTTTCTTTGTCGAGTACCGGCTGACACTCGGCAAAGTCTTTGGCGAGTGCCCGATAAAAAAGTACTTGACAAAGAAGTCGTTGCCGATGTATAGTTCGCCAAACTTTCTTTGTTGAGTGTCACACTTGACAAAGCCTTTGCCGAGTGTTTTTCAGGCTTTGCCGAGTGTTAGCTGATTCCGATAGTGGTACTTACTTAAGTACGTTGGTTCTTGGCCCACGTTCGTTTCTCTATACTCTATAGTGCAGTCATTGGAGCAAATTATATGGCACTTGAGGCTTATGCACATAACTATTAAATTTTTAAAGGAGGACCAAACATAGTACCTATAATTGTTATAGACACTGTCCCAGAACTTAATTTAGTAGCTTCTGAGGCCATTCATCACATCCTGGTTGGTTATTTCTTCAAACAGCTGGGACAAAGGGTAGTTCCTATCCCAACAGAACTAAGTATCCATAACTGGTTCGACCCAATGCAAAGCTCATCAAATAATTAAATTATTTCGCAAATCACCACACTGTTCAAAATACTAGCAACTTCTTTTTTTTTCCTTCTTAGTCAAGTTTGGGGAACAACAAGATGGTTTACTTAGGAGATGACATGCAACTACATGATTGCCACAAAATTATCGCCTAGCTAGAAGCAAGTTCACTTACAAGCTAGATTACATGCAACATTATGGTTCACTCAGTTCACCAATTGTTTACATACCACTACAAGCAGTGATTCATAGTCATTATGTTCATCTTCAGCGGGAACAGGTTCTCTATTCTAGCGCCAGATAAAGTACCCGCCCATCTCAGTTTTATCTAGCAACGTGAGCATGAGCATAATATGTCCTGACACCACCCAAGCTCATCGATCTCCTTTCTGTTAGTGCTCACAGAGTAGAGTGAAAAGGAAAAGGTGTTTATGTTTATGTAGAAGAATCTCACAATGTGTTGTTGAGGCGAGCTGAGGGAGTATATATGAGAGATGGTAGATGGCTATCAAACAAAGTTTGTTCCGAGTGTAATTGTTGATACAAGTACGTAGCATTTTGGTGTGTTAATAGACGTACAACTGCAATTGGCCAATTGTTGCAGGTTGAAGTCTTTAGTAGTCTGACCAACTATAAATCAGTCCAGTTGAGTGGTCCTGCATAGTGCTGGGAATTAGGCCGGGTCGGACTAGCCCGGCCCAAGCCCATCGTGCTTCGTGCCAAACGGATTCAGGTCATCAAAGCCCAAAATGTTTTTGGGCCGTGCCGTACCATCCCGAAGTGTAAAAACAGTGGCCCAGCCCAGCCCTAAACCACGTCGTGCCTTCTTTGGGCCGTGCCGGCCCAAACCAGACCCGTATATTTGACTACATAAAATCAAAATATTACAACCATATAAAGTTTATAGCTTACTAAATTAAAGATATTAAACAATTCTAGCATCATTTGACCATATAAACTACAAATATAACAACAATATAAGGTCGACATCTTACTAAATTAAAGAAATTAAATAAATTGGGCTTAATTGGGCCGTGCCGGCCCAAGCCTGGCCCATCTATGCGTGCCGTGCCGGGGGCCCGACATGCCGGAAATTGAGGCCCGACCCAAGCCCACCTTCGGGCCGTGCTAGTCCGACCCATATTATTTCGTGCCGGGCCGTGCTTTGGGCTCCTATTTTCGGGCCGTGTTCGTGCTGGCCCGAAAAGCCCGGCTCATATTCCCAGCATGCATATATCAGGGGCTGTTTTCAGTGTGGACTCCAGCAGAGTAGATAAGACGCGAGTGTTCTTAGCATGGACTAGACGGACACTACAACAAAAAAGAACTCAAAAATGATGGTCAAGGTCCTGTGTAAATTGAAGACGCACGTTTCAATCTTTACATGTCGAGATGAATTTGGCTATAGCCACATGCATGCACAACAAGCTGCACGTTTTAATTGACATGTAATATCCTAAAGACCTAGTCATAAGATAAAATATATATAAGTTGTAAACGTTAACAAGTTTCTTGATGGCAGAATCCACACTATAGGCAGCCACACACGGTTTTTATGCTTGAGTAGTGACAACTAATTTTTGGAATAGATATTTCGAGCCCTAAACGGCTTCAAATGAAAATTTTTCAGATCTATTACTTTTCTTTTGATCGGCAGTCCATCTTGGGCCATTTTAAAATTTTATTTTAAAAATATTTTTGAATAAATAATTGGTTTACAATTTTTTTTTCTGAGCCCTAAATAATTTAAAATTGGTTAACTACAAAGTTGTAGATCTTTTAAATGTACTATAACTTCTGTTTGGGTCATTTCTCCATCCACGATCATTTGATTTTTTAAAAAAGATAATTTAAATTAATTGTAGTGGCGCTAGGTTAAGAAAGTCGATACTGACAATTTTTTTTTTAGTTTACCAACAGCAGAAGTCATGTATTTCTGTTGGCCATTTATAACCGTGGTCTTACAATTTTATTTGTACCAATGTATATAAATCATGATCCGTTAGTGAAAAAATCGTTCAGGGGTAGCTTGATAACTCTATTTTTCTAAAGAAAAATAATTTATTTTTTCTTAAATAAATAGAGTCACCAAACTAGCACTAAACTTGAGTTTTGTACTGGTGATCTAGTCACTGCATGCGGAATTGACGTAGACTCTAGAATTAGAGGCATTGCGAAAAATATGATATGTCTTCCAAAAAAATGCTGCATTCAGATTAATATCACCTCAGCTCGACGACGTAGTGCTTTTCAGTTTCAGCTAATCTTCAACAAGTAGCAACGTCAAGAATACAATAATACAATGTGTTGTTGAGATGAGGAGAGTATATATGAGCGATGTATTCAGAATCAGCCTGATTGGATGCTGCGCGTCCATGTGTAGGCTAGCGTCGGCCTGGCCAACCAGATGCGATAATTTTGAGCGTATGGCTGGATGTAGGTTAATAGCATAAAAATGACTTATTTTACATCCACCAATACATGTTGTGACTTCCACATACAAGCAACCAAACATAATCTCAAATAAAGTCAACGCATGTTGTGATCCAAAATAAGATGATGCAGGTAACCAATCAGGCGGAATGTAACTGGTACTAGTAGCACTACTTTAAGTCCACGCATTTTGTTGCTAATATATATAAAGCCCCACATTCCATCGTCGACGTGCATCACCTCTTCCCCCTGATCCTCTCAAACCGTGGTTATTGGCTTCAAACCCACATTCAAATCCACCTAACCAATAAAACATGTATGTATTTGTGTTTTATACTCTATACTCAAGCATATATGGAAATTGTATCAATGTACGAGTACCTAACTAGTGATTAATAGACAACTTTAATGTTGCTGGTTCAAGTCTTTAGTAGCATATTTACCTGACTAATTTTAAATCGATCTAGTTGGATGGTTCCACATGGCTGTTTTCAGTGTGGACTCCAGGCACAATGTATTTAATTTGCACAGGCTTGGCAAGCCGAATCATTCACCCTTGGTATATATAGGTTTCTCAGATATTACGCTATTATAAAAATTGGGGATTCTAAAGATGTCATTATAACTCGTAGTATCCGGTGGTTGCCATTATTCGATCAGAAAATTTGGTCCATGGTATTATCTATGTTCGCACGTACTGGACTCGTCTGAGAAGACAAACATGCCCTAATTGACAGCCCACGACGTCGCTGTTGGCCACGCTCTTCTCCGACGCACCAGCCTAACCTCTAGCACGTCTGTGTTTTAAGTCGGAGAGGGTTTGGAACTAGGGAGGAAGAACGATGATGGAGAAGAGCAGCGAGGAAGAAAGGTAAAAAGGGTAATATACTAATGTATAACACACGAGCGAGCGTAGATAATGGCAGAGGCCAATTTTTTTGATCGAATAATGGCAACCACCGGATATCACGAATTATAATTGCATCTTTAGTATACTCGATTTTCATAATGGCATATATCTAAAAAATCCCATATATAAACCATTGAGATGTCATGTTGAGTTCTTATGTTGCATTAGAAGTGAGGTCGTTATGAGCTCATCATATGTAGCCTTCTTTTCCCTATCATCTAATTGTGGTTATGATTATTGCATGGACCTTATGGTAGCATATTCACATACACTGTTAGGTGATTAGCCAATGTGTTTTGCTTATTTATATATCCATGACATCAAAGGTTGCAGACCAAATAACCTAGATATATAGGAATGAGTGGCATCTAGAAAACAGAGTAGATAAGATGATGGTTTTCTTGAAAAAGATGATGGTTCATGACTGGCTGTCGATGACACATTTTTGGGCTTCAAACTGTTCTCCCATGTGGATCCTAGAGTATATGAACAAGGACCATGCTATCTTGTTTTTGGCCTTCATACCTATTTGCTTATCATGCAACGATGGGAATACTAACGAGCTTAATCACCATGCTCACCATGGTCCATGGTTACCAAGGAAGGAAATGAGGTGTAGGCATCAACTCAATGATCTCGATCCTAGTGCACTCTGGTAAAACGACACCTAGTTAGAGGAACCATCATCATGGTTGCTGTGTAAATGACACCTATTTGCATAGGTCTGTGTGACCTTGCTTACTAGACTTGTCTTGGTGATCTCTCTCTAACTTGACACCTTAATTGCTTAACTAGGATGTTTTTAGGTGTTTGTTAACTTAGATAGAGGGCTATAGTTGAGGCTATAGCTAGACTGTTTAGTTTGATTCCATATTTGTTTTGGTTAGCCCACGTGTTTAAGTTTTAGAAACAAAAACTCTCCCTAGTCGATTAGCCAATGTGTTAACTTGGTGTACCCCATCTCGTATGAGTTGTTATGCATATGGTAAGTACCCTTGAGACCTCGACCAGTGACCGACGTAGGATGAGAATTCATGTGAGGTCAAGAAAATTGCATGGCAAAATCAAGAAGGACCTTAAAAAACTAGTGTTGCATAGAATCCAAGTTTTATACCAATGCACAATACAAGTTCAAATAAGAAAACTATATGAAAAAATAAGCAAAAATACCGCTAAGTTCTTGCTGACTAAATTGAAACAATGTGTATCTTGTAGAATGCCAATCTTTTCGAAGGGCGGTGGCGCCGGAAAAGGGGCGGGGTCAGGCGACATCTCATGCTAAGAGCCAGGGCTCTCTAGTTCGCCAAGCTCACCGGTCGTCAGGGATGAGTCACATCGTCACGATGAGTGAGATCGAGCCTACCAGACGGGTCGAAGGGGCAGGGTCACGCTGAGTGAGAGCATGTTTAGGAGAAGGGGGTTGGAGGTGCTAAAATCCCCTTCTATTCAAGTTGCTATTCAAATGGAATAACAATGAAAATTTAGTCCCTTCAATCCCTCTATTCCCCTTTGCTTCCAAACATGACCTCATCAGCACTACAGTAAAACGACAGAGTTCCAATGGCCTGTTATGTCCGACTGCCTCCTAGGCGGCCGTCGAAGATAACGTTATATCCGATGGCCCAGGGCAGCCGTCAGACATAATATTCTACGTCTGACGGCTGGCAGAAGGACCGTCGGACATAACGTTATCTCCAACGGCTGGACATAACCTTATGTCCGACGGTGTCCCAGGAGGCCGTTGGACATAAGGGATTTTAACCCGTCAGCCGACACCCGCACCGTTTCATTCCATTCTTCCTCCCCACGCCCAGCACGCCGTAGTCAGCCGCCGCCGCCACCAGGGCCTCCCCGCGCCGCTGCCAGGGGCCTCCCCGACCCGCCCTCACCCGCCCCGACTCTGCCGGAGCCGCCCGAGCCCGAGCCCATGGCTGCCTCCGTCACCGTCCCCAACGCCGCCGGAGCCGCCCCGACGTAGCCCGCGCCCGCCCCAGCCTCTGCTCCCGCCCCGACCCCGCCGACGCTAGCTTCACCGGCTCTACATCCGGCTAAGTGAGTAATTTTGTGACTTGTATAATTTTGTATATGCATATAGATTGTTTGCTAGTAGTTATGTTTAGTTTGTTATGTCCGACGACCTGAGTTAATTATTGTTGGGGGTATGCTTCGTAGCCGAAGATCCTAAAAAGAACACCTTCGAAAGGTCTTCTCAGAAGCAAGCGCCGAAGCTATTATCTTAGTCGATTAAAAAGGACATAAATGTAATTTTGCGCAGGTTGCATCCTGTGCCTATAAATAGGTGAACAGTATCCCGGCACTGTTCACGCGATCCTGTAATCACGGACACGTCACGCTTGAATTATTGCTTTCTGCCAAGGTGAAGGTATAAATGTGCCTAAATATTATGTTTTAATACTTGTATATTCATATAATAAAACATGTGAATATATTTTGTGCTTTATATTTCATTTCTCATTGTTGTCTTAAAAATATGATCACGAAGGTGAAACCTTCGTGATACTTTACTTACGACATTCGTGCGAAGCTCATTAAATCCTTGGGGAGATAATGCTTCAGCGGACGAAGGGCATTTATAGTTAACATCTTTGTGTTGCCTTGTTCTTAATTCGAAGCATTTGAGAACAAGTCCCCAACATTGGCGCCCACCTCCGGTGAACTCACTTCCACTTTCTGAGCTGATGACTTCGTTCAAAGCTGGAGTTGCTTCGGCTCCGAAGCTTGTACTCCCGATAACAGGCGGTTCATGCTCAGAGCCGGCTAACAAGAAGCAGAAGAAGGAGGCACAGAGAAGGGTACAACATGTAGGGGTGCAAGGACCCTTCATCAAGTCAAGATGGTCTCACATCCCGATTACCTTCTCCCAAGAGGATCTTCAGCTCAAGGACTACCCTCACAATGATGCTATGGTTATCTCTTGTGTTATCAAAGGATTTCTGGTCCACAATGTTTTGGTTGACACAGGCAGTGCAGCGGACATTATATTTGCTAAGGCCTTCAGACAGATGCAAGAGCCCGAAGATAAGATCCATGATGCCACACATCCTCTTTGTGGCTTCGGAGGAAGGCAGATTGTAGCACTTGGCAAGATCACGATGCCAGTAACCTTTGGATTTATCAACAACACAAGGACTGAACAAGTTGTGTTTGATATTGTTGACATGGAGTACCCTTACAACGCAATCATTGGTCATGGTACTCTCAATGCTTTTGAAGCAATTCTTCATCCAGCATATCTTTGCATCAAGATACCTTCGGATCAAGGGCCTATTGCTATTCATGGAAGTCAGGAAGCTGCCAGAAAGGCCGAAGGAAACTGGACAGATTCAAAAGCAATCCATAACATAGATGGAGCTGAAGCTTGTGAGCAATACAAGTACAGAAGGGAGAAAGCTGCTTCGGCCGATCAGCCGAAGCCCATGCTCTTATGTGACGATATAGTAGAGCAGAAGGTGCTATTGGGATCTCAATTGTCTGAGGAACAGGAGAAAACTCTGATAAGGTTTCTGTTCAACAACAAAGATGTCTTTGCATGGTCAGCTAATGATCTCTACGGAGTCAACAGAGATGTTATTGAACACTCGCTCAATGTTGATCCATCCTTCAGACCCAGAAAGCAGAGGCTTCAGAAGATGTCTGATGACAAGGCTGAAGGTGCTCGGAATGAAGTGAAAAGATTCCTCAACGCCAGAGTCAGAGAAGTGAAATACCCAGAATGGCTAGCCAACACTGTTATGGTAAAAAAGGCCAGTGGCAAATGGAGGATGTGTATTGATTTTACTGATCTCAACAAGGCTTGTCCGAAGGATGAGTTTCCATTACCAAGGATAGATTCCCTATTTGATGCAGCAGCTTCGTCAGAGCTTATGAGTCTGCTAGATTGTTATTCAGGCTATCATCAAATTTGGATGAAGAAAGAGGATGAGCCAAAAACTAGCTTCATAACCCCTAGTGGAACATATTGTTATCTTCGGATGCCTGAGGGGCTCAAGAATGCTGGAGGAAGCTTCAGCAGAATGACAACGAAGGTTCTTCATTCTCAGATAGGCAGAAATGTGCTAACTTATGTTGATGATATCATAGTAAAAAGCACGAAGCAAGAAAATCACATTGCTGATCTGCAGGAGACCTTCGCTAATTTTAGACAAGCCGGTCTGAAGCTGAATCCAGAAAAGTGTGTCTTCGGAGTGAAGAAGGGGAAATTCCTTGGTTGCCTAGTTTTAACAAAAGGGATTGAGGCTAATCCAAATAAAATCGAAGCTATTCTTCGGATGGAACCACCAAGCACAAAGAAGGGGGCTCAGCGACTGACGGGAAGACTTGCATCTCTGAATCGATTACCATTTTTTGAAGTGCTGAAGTCAGCCGAAGTTTTTCAATGGGGATCAGTTCAGCAGAAAGCCTTCGACGAGCTGAAGCAGTATTTGATAGATCTAACGACATTAACTCCACCAGCGCAAGGGGCTCCTCTGTTGTTATATGTGGCAGCTTCGCACTCAGCGGTAAGTGCGACACTTGTCCAAGAGAAGCTTGAAGGGCAAACCAAAAAGCAAGCCCCAATATACTTCGTCTCCGAAGTCCTTAGTTTATCAAAGAAAAACTATACAGAATTGGAGAAGGTGCTGTATGCTGTTTTGATGGCTTCCAGAAAGCTTCGGCATTATTTTCAAGCATACCATATAATTGTTCCTTCTTCACAGCCTTTGAAGGATATTATGATAAATAGAGAAGCTACTGGAAGGATTGGAAAGTGGGCTGCGGAACTCAATGAGTTCTGCATTGATTATGTGCATAGATCTTTGATTCAGTCCCAGGCGTTAGCAGACTTCATTGCTGACTGGACGCCAGGGGCTCAGGAAGAAGAAGCAAGTAAAGATGTCGAAGCTTGGACAATATTCTGCGATGGTTCTTGGGGAACCTTTGGGGCAGGTGCAGCTGCCGTCTTAATTGCACCTTTCAAAGTTAGAACATGCTACGCAGTGAAACTTGATTTTAGTTGTACAAATAATATTGCTGAATATGAAGCTTTGCTTTTGGGTCTTCGGAAGTTGAAAGCAATGGGGATAAGAAGGGCGGTCCTCAAAACTGATTCCCAAGTTATTTCTGGCCATGTTGACAAAAGTTGCAAAGCAAGAGATCCGAAGCTTGAAAAATATTTGGATACAGTTCGAAGACTTGAAGCCTCCTTCGAAGGGTTTTCTGTTAAGAATATTCCACGAGGAGAAAATGAACACGCTGATCTACTAGCCAAGTCAGCGGCACAGGGGCTGCCATTACCTTCGAAAGTTTTCTTTGAAACAATAAAAGCACCTTTGGTTGACCTTCTTAAAAGAGCAGTGCTCAATATATCTCCTGTTTATAGCGAAGATTGGAGAACTGAGATCATGTCTTTTCTCCAGGGCAATTTCCTTTCAGATGACGAAGCTTATCAAAAGAGAATAGCGGCAAGAGCCCATCCATATGTAATAATAGAAGGGGAGTTATATAAGCATGGAGTCTGTTCTCCATTACTCAAATGTCTATCCAGAACTGAAGGTATAGAGCTGATGAAATAAATACATGCAGGCCTGTGTGGATCTCACATCGGATCCAGGCCTTTGTTGGGTAAAGTTTTTCGTCAAGGATTCTATTGGCCGAAGGCAGCTTCGGATGCAGCAGAATTAGTCCAAAAATGCGAAGGTTGTCAAAAAATGTGCAAGAGATCAAAAACAACCTTCGTCTCTAACTCAATTAATACAGCCCACTTGGCCATTGCAAAGATGGGGCCTTGATTTGCTAGGCCCACTTCCACCAGCACAAGGGAATTTAAGATATGTTGTAGTGGCAGTGGAATATTTTTCTAAATAGAATTGAAGCGAAGCCTTTAGCCACAATAACTTCGGTTACTGTTCAAAAGTTTTTTTGGCAAAATATTGTTTGTCGCTTCGGAGTGCCGAAGGCCATTACCGTGGACAATGGAACGCAGTTTGATGCCGAAGCTTTCAGAGAATTTTGTGAACAAATTGGCACGAAGATCCATTTTGCATTAGTTCGGCATCCGGAGTCAAATGGACTTGTCGAAAGAGCTAATGGCATTATAATGACAGGAATAATGAAGTTAATCTTCAACCAGCCCAGGGGGAAGTGGCCGGACGAATTAATCAAAGTGGTGTGGAGCCACAACACAACAATATCAAGGTCAACAGGTTTTACACCATTCAAATTGCTGTTTGGTGACGAAGCAATAACCCTAGAAGAAGCTAAAGCAGGATCAATAAGAACAATGGCTTCGGCAGAAGACGAAGCTGATTATTCTGTGGCAAAAGATGCTATAGAAGGGATCAGGCTTCTGGCTATAGAGAATATCAATATATATCAAGCCGAAACAATAAAATGGCGTGACAGAAAGGTTCGGTTAAAAAATATTAAGCCAGGACACTTGGTACTTCGGAGAGTCGCCAACCCAGACACAGTGGGCAAGCTACAGTTGAAATGGGAAGGGCCTTTTCTGGTAGTATCTTTGTCAAGACCCGGCTCCTACAGGCTGAAGGATATGGACGACAGCGACATTCCTAGATCTTGGAATGCGGATGAGCTTCGGCGGTATTATGTGTAACCTGATGTAATCTTTTTTATTCTTTCCTATGGCACCCTTTTCCTTTCCAAAGGGGAAGAAAGGTTTTTAATGGGGCTATAGCATGTAATTTCTCTTTTTCTTATATCAGCTCTACAAGAGCAGTATCCCCCGAAGATGTAAATGTAAAAACTGGGCATGCACCATCGAGTGCAACGAGAAAAAAAACACGGAGAAGCTCGAAAGACGTCCCTAAGGGGATGCAGAGCACGACAAAGCTACAAAAAACCGTTCCTAAGGGAGCACAGCGTAAGTTTTCTGCTCAAAAGTCGTTCCTAAGGGAATGCAGAGCTTACAGCGAAAAGTCAACGCTGATTCCGCTGAAATAAAAGGCGAAGAAGCTCCCGAGGGAGGCTTACAGCGAAAAGTCAACGCTGATTCCGCCGAAATAAAAGGCGAAGAAGCTCCTAAGGGAGGCTTACAGCGAAAAGTCAGCGCTGATACACCGAAAAATAAGCGGTGAAGACGAAAAATAAACGGCAAAGATTTGTTATTATGGTTTCATATGTGTCTTCGAACATTCATTTGCACGATACATTACATCATACATTTGCATTCATAAACATTCACTTAGACATACATAGGATCATCATCATCATAACATACAAACTTGCTTCGGCTTCGAAAGAGAAGGCTTCAGAAAAAAGAGAAAAAGAGGCAACTTTATGCTTCACTGTGTACGCAAAGAAGGGAAGATGTTTTTCGCCTATGACTCAAAAGTATTAATTTCGTCCACACCAAAGCATTTCATACATGGACGGAAAAGAAAGATTATATTACAAAGTGAAATTCAGTTACATCATACTTTATACAAGTTATCACAGGAGTTTTTTGAGCTATTTTTACAGACTATTCGAGCTTCGACATCATCTCTGGAGTCTCTTCCTTTTATTCTGCAGCTTCAGCTTCGGCTTGGTCAACCTGTATGTAAGTATTATAAGCTAAATTCAAAATTCAAAGGAAAAGATAATCATAAGGTATAATATTGTTACCAGCTTAAGGTGGCCTCGGGCTTCGTCGCCAGCTTTCTCTCGCCCACCCTTTGTCCATATCACCTTTATAAATTTATTCGTAATGCTTCGGGCGAGGTTAGGAATATCATCTAGAATTGCTGGTGATAGGCTGAAATTGGGTCTGTTGATAATTTTTCCGTGCTCACAGTCAGATTTCAGGAACGCAGCAGCGGTGCCCCGAGATGCTACCAGGGCACAAAAGTCGCCGTGTCCAGCAATAACATCATCGAGGTCATTAATCTCACCTTCGATGTGTTCGAAGGCTCCTGGTAGATCTTCAGCCGAAGGAATAAAATTTTCACTACTGGCCTCGACTGAATAAAACACCTTCTTCAGTCGTTGAACACATTGATTGCTGAATTTCAAACATTTGTTCTGAAGGTCTATCAATGATTTTTTCAAAACTAAACCATTTTGGATTTCAGCCTCAAGTTTTTCATTAAGCTTCAGCTTTTCTTGTTCGAAACCTTCTGACTGATAGAGAAGCTTCGTATTCAGTTCTGTTATTTTAGCTTCGGCTTCTGCTAGTAAACCTTCAGTTGTTTGGAGTTCGAACTCTTTTTTCTCAAAAGCAGTTGTTTGATCTTTTATTTTGTTTTCTAAGTTTTCAATTATAACCTCGTTCTTTTTGTCTTCTAAATCCTGTTGCATCCTCAAAGCTTTACTCAATAACATACTCTGTACACGAACAACCTTCGTTAGGAAACATTTTTTATAAATAAAAAGTTAGAGGGAGATTGTTTACCTTGAAATTGGAATAAAACAAACTACCGACGATGTGCTGTCGTCGGTAGCGGCTAATATCGGCTTCGAGCTTCGGAAAACCAATACTCTTTGATAGAGTACCGATAACTTTTGCTCCGGTCTGATCTCGGATGCAGCCTAGCTTTTCATCATCAACACCTCCGAAGAGAAGTGCCCCTGGCCGATAGCCGCAAGAAATGGCATACTCTTTTAATTCTTCTTTTTCGGCTTTTGTTAATTCTTGACCAACCAAGTTTTGAAAATTGAAAATTTCATCCTCCAGTGTTTCTTCGGCAATTTCTTTCTTTTTCTCGGCCTCTGGGGCCAAAGCCTCTTCGGTGGCTCCAGCAGCTTCTTCTGCAGCCATGTCTAGCAGAATTTTATCTATATTAAGAGCCACACTTTCCAAATTAATGTCTTCGGCTCTAGTAGCTTCGGCATCTGTGGCCTCCGAAGGTGCAGCTTCAGTAGCTGTTGTGCTTTCAATAGCAGGCACCTTCGGAGCTGAAGCCCTGGGTGGAGTTGCTTCAATCACTTCTGTCACAGTAACAATCCTTTGCCTCTTTGGCCTATTTTATCCCTATAAATTATAAATACAGTAGTTTAAACAGCAAGGTGTCTTTAATTCGAATCGAACGAATTAGATACTGCTAGCTTGCGGGTTGGACTAGAGGGATTTTATAGTCAGCTCGTGCTCCATCCCTTATGAAATATATAATGCAATTCATATATAATGCATGCGGGAGATGATGATTATGTGCTATGAAGATCACAATGGCGATTGACATCACATGTAAGGCTCCCACGATCCTAAACTACGTAGAATAATATGAACAGTTATTCACGGTGCCAGAGAAATAAGCACTTAAATAATGTGTCATCGCCACAGGATACCGAACAACTTCCGGAAGCCAGTTTAATTTTCGGTAGCTGGCACATGCTCGTCGAGTTATTTTCGACAGACACGTGTCAGACGTCAAAAATTAAGCCTTATTTTTTATGGCTTTCACCGGCCATAAAAAAATCTATACTATCTATTAAGATGGTAAGGTAGACCGCCCCCGCCTCCGTCCTCCCACGTCGCGAGAGCCACCTCCCCGCACAATCCGGGCCATACGTCCTACCCGACGTCGTCGCTCTGCAAACAACCTCCGCGAGAAGCGGGGCAGCGGCTGGTTGAGGACGACGAGCGCGACGGCGGCATCATCGCGGACCAGATACCAAATGTCTCCAATGTGTCCGGCCTCAGAATCGGATCAAAGACCAAGCGACGGAGACAAGAGAGACGAGAGGACCGTCGTCTCCCCCTCCTCCCTCACAACTCACACGCGAGACGGAGACGCGGCCGCAGCCGAGGTCTGCATAAAAGCGCAAAAGATCTATCGCTCTCGGCTCTCCTCCTCTCCCCCTCACCCCCGGTGCGCTGTGTGTGTCCCGTCTCCGCGAGACCGCGAGCAAGTTCTGTCTTCGTCCGTCCATCCGTGCCCGGTCTTACTGCTAGCGCTCCTTGATTAGCTTACCCCCGCCGGCGAGTTCACCCTGACATGGTCGGCCGGATGGAGCGGCAGACCGCGTTGTCGTCAGCTTCGTGCTCCTCCTCCTCCTCTGGTTCTTCCTCCTCGGTCTGCGGTGGCAAGAAGCGCCCTGATATCCTCAACATGATCCGGGTATGCCTGAATTTACTCAGCCTGCGGCTTGCTCCCGTTCTTCACCTGTCGGGATGAATTTTATTTTATTTTCACGCGTCGTGCTTAGTTTACGTCGTCCTGACGTTGATCCTGCAAAAGAAAATTGGGTCAATCCAAGCGTCAGTGGTACCCTTCTGTGGATAAAATAAAATTCCAACAGAATTTCCTACCAAAATCGTTTGGCAGCGCTCGATTATCTCCTCTGCAGACGACACCACGGCATGACAGAGTCTGGTGCAACTGTGCAAGGGAGAGTATCGCGAATTGGGAAAAAAGGGATGATTTTGATCGTTTATTCTTTCTATCGTGAGGATGTTAACAAATCGATTTAAACTTAAAAGGATCCAGTATGTTTTCCATTTTGACTCACTTTGGATTTCATTTTCCTTGAGTGCAGATTTGACTCTTGGCTCAGGTGTCACTGTTCCAGCGCGATCAATATTAGTAGTTCCTCTGCATCTCGTGCAAATGGATGCTTCTGTTTGGGGTGATGATGCTGACCAGTTTAATCCTCATCGGTTCCTTAAAAGGGACATTGATATTGGAGGTCTGCTCTCACTCCCAATATTGATACTTCATCCTGTACTGCTGGTACATAGTTGGAAATTGCTTCATATTCTACTAGAAAATGAACATAGCATGAAGCAGATATTCCAGTTTTATTTCCTTTTTGGAATGGAATTACCAGTTTACCTTGAAATTATCGTTATTTATATATTCCATTTTTGTTTTCAGCTTGGAGTGGAATAACCAGTTTGCCTTAAAGTTGCTGTTATTTATGTGGTGTTATCATCTGTGCTTTCACTTTCTTTATGCCCTCTATCCCAATGTGCTCCATTTTCTATCAAACCAAAATGATTGTATTATTTTATATCCCTTGCAGCGATCCAACAACTATATGATATATGACCTTGCTCATTTTTTTAGTCTGTGTTTTGTAATTGTCCATTCCAGCTTTATCGAAAACAACAACATCAATAATTGAATGTGTCCTAAGGAGGGATCCCCATGAAGCTGAATATATACAGTCGATCCAGGAGGTGGTTCATTCCTTAGAACCTGTTTTGGTGAAGAATGCCCAGTAATTCTTCAAATCTCCCTTCATGCCTTATCAAGAATATGCTAATTAATTTATGTTTATGTTCTTGGTGCAGATCTCTATTTCTTATATATCTTATCTCTGCTATTCCTTTCACCTCTCTCTCCTCTCCCACATTTAAACGGTAAAAAATCTAAAATTATGCAAAAAAAGATTAATAATTTATGAGTCGTGGCAACGCACGAGCACCTGACTATGTTTGGTTAATGCATGTCTGATTTCTGTTGACGAGTGTTTCAAACAACAGCTGTAGGTTTGGGGCAGTCAACTTGTGTAGGCATTGGTGGTGACCCGTTCAGTATCACATATACACATTTTAAGATTAAGGCCTCATATTTTAAGCGAGTGCCTTGCTTTTTTAAATCTATTATGAAATATCTTGTCATGGATTTTATACTTTACTTTATGGCATTAATCCCTTGTCTGGCATTATCTGGTACTTGAATACTTAAAGTGTATTTTTTTATTCCAAATGCTACATACATATGTTTTTCAGTCAACACAACTCCATCTCATTTTGTATTTTTCTTAGTGTTCAATACTATTTGGATTCTATTAAGTCAGAAATAGCAAAGATAACATAGAAAGGTGGACTTCAAAATGCAGAAGCAGTTGGAAAAATTGTACATCTTATGCAACTTGATCGAACTGTTATATTTTAGATCTTTTGTTTAGCATTTTTTAATCCACATGTATTTCTCTATCATATAAAACTCTATATTGACTCTTTAAAATAATTTATGTGAATTTGATAATATCTGTCACACGGATTCTGTATACCATAGTGAATTGATGGTTGAGAGACTATGCACGAGGCATGCAAATTAATAAGACTCATACTAGCGTTGAACAATGTGTTGATGATGATTAGAGACACAAGGGCAGCACATGATCAGGTATTAACATGTTTGGCTTCCGAACAGACTTTTCTCTAGATCCCCAAGGAAGAAGAAGATCCGGTCAGATATGTGTTGATGCTCATCCCAACATACATAAGTTATCAATGGTATTATATATTCCCGTTGTAACGCACGGACACACACCTAGTAAACGTATAAGACGTCTCTAGCTAGTGTACCCAAAGCACTGTTCTGCACTATAGATAACACTATTCATAGAGTGAAGTTTAAATATGGATATAACACTACCGGAATCCGGGCCTTTGCCGAGTGCCAGGCTCTTTGCCGAGTGCTTTTTATCAGGCACTCGGCAAAGCCCTGCGCTCAGTAAAGAGCTTGTTTACCGAGTGTGGGACACTCGGCACATAGAAACACTCGGCAAAGACTGCTTTGCCGAGCGGCAAACACTCGGCAAAGATGGCGCTCGACAAAGAACCAAGACCTGAGCATCGGTATATGTTCTTTGCCGAGTGTAGTGGCTCTGACATTCGACAAAGTACCTGACATGGGGACCCCTCTGGCGGATTCTTTGCCGAGTGCTGTCAGGCAGACACTCGGCAAAGGTAACTCCTTTGCCGAGTGTCGTCCGGGACACTCGGCAAAGACTCCGTCTCCGTCACCCGTCGCCGTAACGGCTGCTTTTCTTTGCCGAGTGCTCTCTGGCACTCGGCAAACCACTTTGCCGAGTGCCCGAGAAAAAGTACTCGGCAAAGATGGCTTTGCCGATGCACTGTGTGCCGAGCCCTCTTTGCCGAGTGTTTTTAAGGCAGGCACTCGGCAAAGCCATCAGTTCCGGTAGTGTAGGGATGAATAAGCTGCTGAAGATAGTCTAAGAAACGGTGCCAACGTGCCTGACTTCGTTACATATGTCTTCCATCTCCTCAAAATCTGCCAACGCGCCGCCATGTCACACCCAAAAATTACCAAATTTCAATCGGACGTATATATAGTTAATGCAACAATTTTCACACAACTTTAAATTTTGCCAAGCTTAATTTATTCTACAGAGAATTTAACATAGAGTCCTAAGCAGATAGGACCGGATCCTAACGGATAATGGAGGTCTTATACAACTAGGTTACCAGATTAGTCCTATCATATAACCTACTCGTATTCACCCTTGTAAACCCCCTCCTTGTACTATAAAAGGAAGGGTGAGCCCTCGATAGCGTAGACTAGAACACAACAGATCAATAGCCACCAGAACACTAGACATACGGTATTATCTCACGACGAGATCCCAAACTAGTCTAAATCTTGTGTATCCTACACATTTTACCTTCCATTCTCAATCAAGCGACCTACCCTATTGTAACACCCTAATATCCCACTTTTGGTATTTGGGGAAAATCTTTCTATAAAATTTAAATAGATAGACCCTCTTAAAAATATTATTAAGATATCCTTTTTAATAATAAATTTGGAGATACTCTTAAACAAGAAACTTAAGTCAAGATACCTTTTAATAAAGATTATATATTATGGATTATCTTCTTAAAGTAAATAAGTAACAAATGATTGATTAATTGAATTATATTTTAATTAGTTTACACATTCAAAGAATAATTTTATTTATTTAAAAGAATGTTTATGTGTGTGCATCACTAATTTGAAGCATCTACTTAGATAAAGAAAATAATAAATAAACATATAAAAAAGATAGATTTGCATCTCATGCTCGATTCCTTTGAATGGGCATTATAATTGAATTTGAAATTTAAACCTTATTTGAATTCAGTTTGACAAAGAAATGAAAAAAACAGAAATTAAACAAAAGAAAAAAAAGAGAAAGGGGAAGGCAGCCTCGACCTGGGCCAATTCTCCTCCCCCTCGACCCAGTCCACCATCCTGCGTGCGCGCGTGGTCGGCCGGGTCCCATCTGGCAGTGACTGCCGACACCCCACCCAAATTCCGTGGCAATGACATGTGGGGCCAAGGCGTCGGACTCACCTTCTTCTTCGCGTCAAACGTGGCGCCTGGATCGGGTTGTTATGCCTGGCCGATATCCTCGCCGGCCGTACCGTCTTCGCGCCAGGTGTATAAAGCCGAACTCGTGGTATGTCGTTACAAAGCCGCGGACACAGACCACAGTGGAAACATCGTCGTTGCTGCGAGAACAGAGAAGGGGAAGATGGGGAGGGTCAGTGGAGCAGCTCGTCGGTGTCGTTGGTTGGGCGCATATGTGCTGGGGGTGCTTCATTGATATCCTGTGGGCGTCACTGTGTGGAGTTGGGGGGGCTAGAGCGATCGGTGCTCAACGAATTTCTCCCCGAAGATTAACTCCACCGCGGATCAAGGCTATCCTATGGCCAGTGGTCTTTATCGCACCAATTCCGGTGAACTTCCTCCCATCCGGTTCGTACTAGCCTTAGAGTCGTTTAGCGCATTTTAATTTATCAATTAGTGCACCCAGCGCGGTGGCGGATTCGCCGGTCATGACGCCACCGTTAGGGCTAGCGGCGCCGTCGTCGGGCTCGTTAAGGGAGAGAAGAAAGGGTGTGACCGTTGATATTGAGATTGACGGTCGAGATCTGATCTGTGTACCGGTTCGGGATGATGCAACCGTAGTCGTTCGATCCGAATCGGGTGCATGAAAAACAGTTTGGTTATTTTAAATCTGTGTTGTTGATCTCTGATCCAACAGTGCACGTCACATACCGGTTCAGAGCGGACTTGATTTAATCTCACGCGTCTAACTCTGATCCAAATTGGTGCATACCCCTTCGGTCGTGACAAATTCTAAAAGAGCCCATGCACTTTTATACAATCAACCCGTCGTCCGCGTGTGGTTGAAAACAGATACAAATAGGTCCCCAGAATTTGCATGTACACCCTTGTCTTCTTCAGAAATTAGATTTGAGCTCGGTTTAATATAAATCAATGGCAGAAAATAAATTTTAATATAAAAATAAATCCAGAAACTTATTTAATTTATAGAAAATCCATTTTAACCCATTTTTAATTCATTCCAGTGGCATTAATTTTTGTTTTAATATTGTTTATCACCTAATAACTCTGTTTAGACATGAAACATAGATTACAAATGTTCACTTAATTTATCCGTACCAAGTACTTAATAACTTCGGAAAATCATAACTTTATCACCGTAACTCTGATTTTAGTGGTTCTGGAACTTAACGATCTCGTAGCGACGCGTAGATTATTGTTATGCAGTTTGTTCTTATGTTTGGTGTGATGTTAATTTTATCTATACCATGTTTGTTTGTATTGCTACGACTAGCAGCGAGGTTACGAGTCACCAGAAGATCGATCATCGTGGTACCTAGAATATCAAGTCACAGGCAAGTTGTGCCATTGATCACTTCTTTTTACCCAATAATGTTCTTATTTATAATAATGATCTGCATAGGTTAATTTTGATGGGATCCAATAGGTTATCCTAGTTTGACTATCTTTATATCTTTTACGTCCGAGAGATGGGTACCATCGGAGATAAGCCTTTGACCGTCAGAAATAATTTATCTCTAACGGCTTAGGCCTTATTTCCGACGGCTTTAGCCGTCGGAAATTCCCTCAACTCTGTTATTGACGAGAGAAACCAAATAAAGACAGTATGATTTACAACATAAATAGATTCAGAAATATTTAATAAATTAATAGCGCTTTGATTGCATACATGAACAGAAAAAACACAACCGGAACAACCAAAGGGGAACGAAATTACACGGCATAGCTGCTTTGATTGCATACATGGACAGACACATACATTGCGAAACGAACCGTACCGGAGAACACAAATTAAAACTTAAATAATAACGTACGGAAACATACACACTTAAGAGTTAACAGCAAATAAAACAACACGTACGTACGGAGGCATCAACTAGCTAGCCAGCTAGTATTGCTTGCCGCATGGTGGCGGCGGCGGCGGGGCAGTTCCCGGCCCCGCTGCCGGAGTGAGGGTGTTGGCCGTGCAGATGTTCATGCAGATGGGTTGACACACTTCGTAGAAGCGCTCTGCGCACGTCGCCTCGAGGACGTTCTGCAGTAGCGGGAAACCGTTGACGAGGGCATGGCACAAATCCGCACCGTAGCCCTCGCACCTTGGGCGGCAGAACGCGCGGCAGTCATCCCGCAACGAACCGGCCATGGCCACCGGAGCCGTGGTGGTGGACAGGAGGAGGAGGACGACGCAGCAGGCGGCAGGCAGTACAGCCGTGCTGACGACACGCAGGAGAGCCATTGATCAACGTATGTAGGAGTAGGAGAAGGCTTTAATTTGTGTGTTCTCAGTAGGCTCAGCTGATGCTCGTGTTGTGAGGGGGATGCGCTAGCTATTTATAGGCCAGCAATGCAACACCGGGGAGGATACTGAATTCTGTATACATTTTGACTACTACCGGCAGAGCTGGCGACGCCGCCTCCAGCACACGGGCTTGCCGGGTGACTGGTCTGTCTGTTTGGCTTTAATCTATATCCGGTCTGTTCGCTTGGCTTTAATCTGTACCATCGGATCTATTCGTTTGGCTTTAATTTGTACCAGCTTCTATTTTATCTCTATAAATTATAGATACAGTAGTTTAAACAGGTGCCTTTAATCCGAATCGAACAAATTAGATACTGCTAGCTTGCGGCTTTGACTAGAGGGATTTTATAGTCAGCTCGTGCTCCATCCCTTAGCGTATATATAAGGAATATATAATGCATGCGGGAGAGAGATGATTCTGTGCTATCAAGATCACTATATATGGCGATTGGCATCACATGTAAGGCTCCCACGATCCTAAACTACGTACGCGGAAATAATGAACAGTATTCATATGGTGCCGATCGAGAAATAAGCCCTTAAATAATGTGTCATCGCCATAGGATACCGAACAACTTTCGGAAGCCAGTTTAATTTTCGGCAGCTAGCACATGGTCGTCGAGTTATTTTCAACAGCAAGGTGTCAGACACCAAAAATTAAGCCTTATTTTTTGTGGCTTTCGCCGGCCAAAAAAAATTAAGCGTATGAGATCGTCTCTAGCAGTGTATCCATAGTTTATCTAAAGCACCATTCTGCATTGTAGATTGCACTGTTTATAGAGTGGATTTGAATATGGGTATAGGGATAGGTAAGCTGCTAGAGATAGTCTAAGAAACAGTGCCAACGTGCCTGCTTGCCTGTCTTGCTTCGTTACGTACGTCTTCTATCTCCTCCAACTCTGCCACCACGCTGCCATGTCACACCCAAAAATTACCAAATTTCAGGATGTGAATCGGACGTATAGTTAATGCAACAATTTTCACACAACTTTAAATTTTTTACCAAGCTTTATTTATTCTATAGAGAATTTAACATAGAGTCCTAAGTAGATAGGACCGGATCCGAACGGATAATGGAGGTCTCATACAGCTAGGTTACCAAATTAGTCATATCATTTAACCTACTCGTATTCACCCTTGTAAACCCCCCTCCTTGGACTATAAAAGGAAGGGTGAGCCCTCGAGAGCGCAGACTAGAACACAACAGATCAAAAGCCACCAGAACACTGGACGTAGGGTATTATCTCACGACGAGAGCCCAAACCAGTCTAAATCTTGTGTATCCTATACATTTTACCTTCCATTCTCAATCAAGCGACCTACCCTATAAATTCACTATCGAGAAATCCTCGATGGAGGGATCTGAAGACCAACCTACAAAAAAATGTATTATCAGGCTCAGCTGATGCTTGTGCTAGGGTATAGTGAGGATGTGCTGGGGTATAGCTAAGGCTTTCGAGGTTGCTTCGATTACACACAACTATGGCACTTAGAACCTTTGACAATGGTGAAATACGAAATTAAACTCATGGTGGGAAACCGATACATAGAACCAAAATTAATATGCCACAAACGAGAATGCTAAATACTCGCAAAATCATCAACGTTAGCGCAAATATGGTTCAAAGACTTATTATTAAAATCTAACAGAGAAAAGCATAACAAGCCTCCGCGGTCATAGCCTTTACCAATAAATTGTCCAGACTTAGACACAACTACTTTATTGCACTCCAAAACTACCTTGAACCCATTTCTACATAGAAGGGTAACACTAATGAGATTCTTGGTCATAGAAGAGACATGTTGCATGTTCTTCAGCTGCATGATCTTTTCTAAGGTAAACTTCATATCCACTACGTCAGTTCCATGAACAAAAGCATGTAACCCATTCGCCATTATGTGACCTAATTAGGATGCAGGAATCCCGGGCAACTTTATAAAAAGAGAACAAATTAATGTCAAAACACACATGAACATTAGCACCAGTATCAATCCACCAACTAGGTGATTGAAAGCCTGAGAAGATGAAAGGTAGATTACCATACCCTTTATCTCCCTCATTGCTCGCGATCACTATGTTGACACTGCCCTTTTCCCATGGCGATTCGCTCGTTCAGGACAGTCCTTGGCAAAATGACCCATCCCACCACACGCGAAACAAGTCACATCAGCCTTCTTCTTCTTGAAGTTGGTAGTTTTGTTGGGCATGTTAGACTTTGGCTTCCCTTTGCCCTTGTTGTGGTTCTTTTAAACCATGTTGGCGCTGGAGTGGCACTCGCATCCTTTAGACCTCGTGTCCTTAGCCCGAGCTTTCTCCTCAACATCCAGAGATGCTATCAGACTTTCAACTAATATTTCCTATCGCTTATGTTTTAGAGAAGTGGAGAAGTTCCTCCATGAAAAAGACAAGTTTCTAATAATGCACACAGCCACAAAAGTGGTCATGAAGGACAATCTTAAAGTGGTTGACCTCCTTGTCAATAGACTATATTTCATGAGCTTGCTCTACAATAGAGCGATTATCAGTCGTATTATAATCATGAAAGCTCTCCATGACACACAGTTTAGTGCCATCATCCGATGCACCATACTTAGTAGTAAGTGCATCCCACAACTCATTCTCGTCTGTGTGTTGCATATTCACATCAAACAGACAGTCAACAAGAATACCAAGAATTGCTCCTGTAAAGATAGTATTGGCATCGTCGTAATTTTTATTCTCTTCAGGAGTCAGTATGTCCTTAGGTTTGCCTTTACTAACATGGAACACATTCATAACAGTAAGCTAGAGCGTGATCTTGACTTGCCACCTCTTGAAGTGCATAGCAGAGACTTTTTCTGTCTTCAATGGGTCGGCAAAACCAGCCATAGTTAAACTAGGAAATTGTCTACAATAAGGTTTTTGGATTGATAAATAAGTAGACATTTTCTAGATTGAATTCTGAATATAAATTATGAACACAATACATAAACTAGCAGGTTGTTCCCTAACAGGCTAGTAACATTATGCAGATCACATCTATAACAATAGATAAACTGAAGAACAAGATTAGATCATATGATGCATACTGATTAGACATACTAATTGACGACATGGAAGTGGCAGAGTCAACGACGTCGGTGAGGACAACGCAAGCAGTCGCGTGAAGACGATTCCCAAAAATCTTATTTGCCTTCTCCCAGTGCAGGATATCGAAGGCGACGGGTTTCGAAGACCTGCTCTCACAATCACAAATGCACGTCGACGCTCGGGATGAAGAGGATTACAGCAGCAAAAACCTAACTCGTGTTGGGATAGTTTCTGGCGATGGCTGTCAGGCGCCTTATATAGGGACGCATCCACGAGCAAAAATGTTTATGACATATATTGATATTAATCAATTATTTTGGATGGCAAGGCTCGTTGGAACCAGTTTATGACATATATTGATATTAATTATGCTACAGTGTAGATATTAATGCAGTGTGGTACACCGAGTAAAAAAATGTTTTCTACTGCATGTGCACAGATTTTGGATGGCAAGAATGTTCGTTGAAAGGAAACGAACTGGCATGCGTTGAAACAAAAATCTGATCCAAATGCTTAAATTCCTCTATAAATATAGGATCTATCCAATATCATGCATCTAGGCTCGTTAGAACCAGTTTATGATATATACCGATACTAATTATACTATACGGTGAAGATATTTATGCACTGTGGTAGACTGCGTAAAAATCTTTTTTCTGCCGCTTGCTCACAAATTTAGTATGGCGAGAATGTAAGTTGAAAGGAAATGGATTGTCATGCATGCAAACAAAAAAATCTGATTTTCAATGATTTATTTCGTCCATAAATATAGGATCTCTCCAACAGTCATGCAGCTAGACTCGTTAGAACCAGTTTATGATATATACTGATATTAATTATGTTACACGTCGAAGGTATTTATGCATTGCAGTACACTATGTAAAAATCAACAAACGTTTACATAAAAATGTGAATAGAAATATCATAAACATACATAATCTCTCGCCTAGGGAAGGCCGACGTCGTCACGGGAGGCGGGACGCTAGCGTGCGCCACTCCGGAGCACGTGCCTTCGAGGAGCCGACATCGTGCGCACGGCTCTGGAAGCCATCGATGCCGCGCCTCCAGATCGAAGAGTCGTTGTCGCTGCGCCTCCAGATCAAGGAATTGTCGTCGCCATGCCACCGGATCAGGGAGTCGTCGTCGTTGCGCCTTCGGATCGAGAAATCACCATCGTCGCGCCGCTGGGGAGCTGCCGCTGTCGTGCCGTCGGATCAGAGCCACTGTCGCCGTGGCTCGGATCGAAGAGTCGCCACCGTCACGCCTTCGGATTGGGGAGCCGCCGCTGCCATGCCTTCGAATTTGGATCGACCGTCGGTCGCACCACTCTTTTTATAGACATCGGGACCTGGTTCGGTTGAACCAAATGACAGCATTAGCCTTTCCCTAGCTATTGAAAATCAAGGCTGGTAATATACAAACTATATATATATATATATATATATATATATGCAGGTATAACGGGAGCCCTGGGCTTCCAATAGTTAAAGGAAGCCCAGGCCGACCACCCCTGCAAACTGGTTCAACCAGCGCGTCCAACCAGGCTGTCGGGTGCGCCACCTGCTCCACGTCTGTTAGCGCAAAAAAAGGAATGCATGCATGAGTCAAACACGATCCAATGCATGTGCATAAATTTAGGAAAGATATGTGCGGCAGTTTCTATTTTTAAATCCTTTATTTCCTCCATAAATTTAGGATCGCTGCAACAGTCATGCAGCTAGACGCGTAAGGACCATTTTATGATATATACTGAGACTAAATATGCTACACTCTGTAAATAATTATGCAATTCGATGTACTGCGTAAAAATTTGTTACCAGCTGCATACACACGAATTTATGATGAAAATAATGTGCAATGAAAGGAAATGAATTACACGCATAGAAACAAAAAATCGTATTTAATGTTTTATTACCTTCATAAATATAAAATCCCTCCAACAGCCATGCAGCGAAACACATTAAATTTAGTTTATGATATATACTGATACAAATTATACTACATGATGTAGGTATTTATGCAATTCGTTACACTGCGTAAAAAATCTGGCATGTTGTTCACTGGTGGGCGCACCTCCGGGTTGGAGCGTAATAACCTTAAGTTTTGAGCATAAAATCCCTCAATTATAAGCGTATATACCGAGCCAATGTGAGAGGTTGATAGATCTAGTAGGTTGTTATTACGATCCTATTTTTATGGCAGATCCGAAAAACATGGCAGCCGCATGCATGCGGTTATACGGATCCAAAAATTATGGCAAAATGCATGCATGAGTCAAACACGTTCCCTTGCATGCGCGTAAAT
Source organism: Zea mays (assembly GCF_902167145.1). Classification (NCBI taxonomy): domain Eukaryota; kingdom Viridiplantae; phylum Streptophyta; class Magnoliopsida; order Poales; family Poaceae; genus Zea; species Zea mays. The sequence continues at coordinate 235,763,108 of NC_050097.1, read as the reverse complement.
TTAGGAAAGATATGTGCGACGGTTTCTATTTTAAATGCTTTATTTTCTTCATAAATTTAGAATCGCTACAACAGCAATGCAGCTAGACTCGTAATTATTATTTTATGATATATAGTGATACTAAATATGCTACACTGTATAGATAATTATGCAATTGGGTATACTGCGTAAAAATCTGTTACCAGCTGCATGCACACGAATTTATGATGGAAATAATATGCAATAAAAGGAAATGAATTGCATGCATAGAAACAAAAAAACGTATTTAATGTTTTATTTCCTTCATAAATGTAGGATCCCTCCAACAGTCATGCAGCTAAACGCATTAGAACTATTTTATGATGTATATTGAAACAAATTATACGACATAGTGTAGGTATTTATGCAATTCCTTACACTGCGTAAAAAAACTGGTATGTTGTTCACTGGTGGACGCATATCCGGGTGAAGCGTAAAAACCTTAAGTTTTGAGCATAAAATCCCTCAATTATAAGCGTAAATACCGAGTCAATGAGAGGTTGATAGCTCTAGTAGGATGTTATTACGATCCTATTTTTATGACAGATCCTAAAAACATGGCAGCAGCATGCATGCGGTTTCTATTTTTATACAGATCCAAAAATTATGGCAAAAATCGTGGGAGTTTCCATTGCATGCGCGCAAATTATGAACAGCATAAATTAAGGAATTGTCTTTCAAATGTGCATGCAGTAAACTGATATACGAACTCCGTGTTCAAGCATAAAATCGTACAGTTTTTAGCGTAAATAGTACATGTGGTAGGCATAAAACACAATAATCGAAAAGAAAACTGCGCCGGATCGGAGGATGTCACGCGTGATCATCGCTGCGCGCATCTCGTGCCTTCCGTGACGTCGCTCGCTCGAACATCGCGCCTCATGCGTCGCCGTCGCTACTCGCACGTCGACGGGCGTCGCTTGCTCGCCGGCCTTGGAAGTGCCGCCTCCTCGGAGCTTTGGGGACGCCGCTGCTTGCCCGCACAAGGGCCCCGCTGCGGATCGAGGAACCTCCGCCACCGCGCGTCGAGGTAATGGAGTTGCGGCCACCGACCTGGAAACCGCCGCCACCGCACAAGGGCGCTGCCGCTCGCCCTCTGCATCGGGGGCCGCCACCGCATGTCGCCGCGGCCACCGCCGCGCGCACTATCGGGCAACCGCCGTCGCTAATGAATCGAGATGGGGCGTGAAAAACTGATCCCTAGCACTACGGAATTTCTTTTATAGACGTCTGGACCTGGTCTGGCTCGACCGGATTGCACTGTCTGGCCTGGGCTTCCAATAACTAAAGGAAGCCCAGGGCTCCTTATATATATATATATATATATATATATATATATATATATATATATATATATATATATATATATATATATATATATATATATATATATATATATATATATATATATATATATATATATATATATATATATATATATGTGTGTGTGTGTGTGAAATAATGCATGCAGGAGAGGAATGATTCTGTGCTGTCAAAATCACCATCGAGATTGCCATCACATGCATGTAAGGCTGCCACGATCTTAAACTAACCAAATTAACAATAAATATGAGCATGTGGCTTCGTACGATAGTTTCTAACTGACGATCTTATCACAGTTGACTAAACGTAGTTGAAAAATGGGCTCCTCCCCCAGCACGTCAGTGGTTGGGAGTAAGATGCACGTCTGTAAACAGCTAGTCATTCCAAACTCTGCTGGAAGTGGCAGGGTCTGCTGAAGATGCACCACTGACGTGCTCCTCCCCCAGCACGTCAGTGGTCTACCTTGCAAACAGTATTTTGCACAGATTTTTTTATCCAACCATCTTAAGAGATGATCAGTATATTACAAAGACAACCAAAATACTAGCTAGTGTCTCCAAAAATCAAAAAAAAAAAGAGGTGGCCCGCCTTTGAAAATAGTAGCCATTTTAGATGCACACCAATTAAGAGTATAGTAGCAAGTACAAATTCTGCTACTGCAGACACAAAAGTCCAGATCCATTTATATATATGTTTGTAGCTTGAGCAAGCACAACAGTAGGAGCAGTCATTCAGTTTACACAATGCTGACAAATACACGCCACACCAGAAAACCCAGGGAGAGTACAGAGTTACAAATATTATGAGGGGGCAAACACATCCAGCTACTAACCAAATGCATTTTGGCTCACCCATATTTATTTATGTGTCTACTGAGAAGAGCTGATACATTTTGCAGATAGTTCGCGTTGCGACGCAGATCAGCAGACCACAATCCAAGATCGGAAGTCCACACACCATGGAAACAAGTGAACAATATTCTGTGGATGCGATGTCACAGATTTGAAAAACAACAAGCAAAACCAAAACACACATGCAGGTGAAATCGAAGAACAAACACTCTGGTGACCACAGATCATGGCCCATATATAGAGCAGCACATCACACTGGTCATGGCCCATATCGATCACCATTATTAGGCTTGAGCAATGCTGCAATCCAAGGAACATAACAACATTCACCACGTGAGAATAATTAATGTCAGAGAGCATGTGTATCATAGCGTGGAAGGATGTGAATATATATATACATAGGGCTAGCTTGTGACCACAGACAACGTACCTCATCTGAGCACGGAGGTCCTGAGCAAGGTTTTCTTGTAATATTTTGGATGAGTTGGCTCATATAGGGATGGATGGTGTCTTTCTTCAAGCCAGTCCCACTCGAGCCTGTCCCACCACTCCTTCTCACAGTCGCACTTCACCTTCTTGGTAATGCGGTCGCCGCCATCGCCAACGGATGGTATGCGTGTGAGGTTCCAGCAGCCCCTGATCACCATGCTCTCAAGCTTTGGTGCGTACATCCTTCCACGGCCACATAAGCCATGCAGCTTTGGTGACTCGTGCAAGTGAATACGCTGAAGGGAAGGAAATTCCACGGTGATTGCCTGGTTTCGCCGATGATCTTGGTAGCTCTGGGCATCAGTGTCCAAAGGGAAAACTGCCCTCAGATCTCCACACCACACAATCTCTAGGGTTGTTAGACTGTCCAGGCCACTTCCTCTGATCAATGCCATGGACAAGGGAAGAACATGTGTCAACCGGGGGCAGAAGTCCACATGCACGAAGTCTAGGTCCAGAAACGAATAACCGCTGATCTCGTGTTTCCTCGAGCTCCATATGAACCGTGCCTTGGGAAGCTGGGACACCCATAGCGTTGCCAGTCTCCAAAAGATCCTGTCGTCCCTGTTCTCAGCACCTACCATGGACGAACTTGTGAATACACAATCCATTTTAGGGCAACGCTCCACTCGGCACCAAAAAAGATTAGCCCAGATTGCACCAGAAGGTGCTGGGTCTGGCATCCGAGTGATGTACAAGCTATCGTGCACATGTATGCTGCCAGTCCTGTTGCATATAGTATCTGGAATAGTAATGGTAGCAGTTTTTTGACTAGTTCGTTGTGGTTTTCTTCCCTGTGGCCAGTCTTGTATGTGCAGGTAGCAGTTTGATGGGACTAAATCAGGAGCACGTGGGCAGGGCCATACCCTTGTGAAGGATATAGGAGAATCACCTTCATCTCCCTTCACATGTAGCAGTTGGCCCTTGGCGACGTCTACATATATTGACGTGTTATAACCTTCTGGGGTTGTCACTTCTAGGATCATTTCATCACTTGTACATGCCAAGCCATCTGGTCGGCGACCAGGAGAGGAAATCTCGAAATGTACAAAGTGGTAACTGAAATACTGTTTTAAGGGCAAAAGTGACCAGAGCAGCCTTTCATCGTATACTGAAATATACCACCACAAATATTCGGCGGGGACTAGACTACCAAACATCATTGTCAATCCTGATGGAGCAGTAGCACTGCCTATGGTAGTCTCCTTTTTTGTTCGAATGCGCAGCTTGCCAGGATATTCTCTCTCTCTTCCTTCCGGAGGCCATAGGATTGCACGTAGCATGTTGCAGTCTAGTAGAATTAGCTCATTAAGTTTCAGCATTATCATCGCACTGAGATCCAGCCTCTTCACAGCTGATCCTGAGATATCAAGGCTCACGAGCTCATTGAATGATCCTGTCAAGAGTACATTCTCTAGCTGAGCACACCCGGCCAATGAGATCTTCTCTAGTCCAGCACATCCTTGATGAATGACGATGGTCTCCAGGCTGCAGCTTTTTTCTGTGGCAGATATGCAACTCTTTCCACTACTGATTATTTCGTTACCAGAGAGGTCAAGAAACCGCAAGTGTTTCGACCCTGCCAACAAGTCACCATTCCAGAGAGTTGTACCACATTCAATTGTAGACTTTGCTACTCCAAGTTTGCAGATATTAGGAAGCTGCCCCTGCAACTGGCGCATGTCCCAATCCTCGGCTCCGATCACATTTAGCACCCTCAGCTGAGTCATGAACTCTAGCATCCGTCCAGACAAGATCTGATCACAGCATGTGTAGCGCACATCCAGCACCCACAGCCTTTGGAAGCACTGCTGGATGCCATCTGCCTCCCACATCTGTGCCGCTCCATCTGGGCCGCTCTCCAGCATGTCCTGGCAGTGGTCGAGCCATAGGAATCTAAGGCTTTGGCAGCACAGGAATGGAGGCGATGAGAAGCTAAATGTGCAGTAGGATAGCTTGAGGACACCAAGTTTGTCATAATGATCAAGACTGCATCTGACAGGCGTGGCCCTCTCAAGGATCTGAACGACACGGTACGTTGGAGAAGTCCAGCGTGGACTGAAGTCGGCACACTTGACAATGTGAGTAGGCATATCTTGGTGGTCATGGTGGTGGTAGTAATCCACATCCATTCGCATCTCACGCTGCAGAGCTTCAACAGCTTTCCACAATCCAATGTCGCGGTCAACCTCTCTCTGCCCATGTTGTACATGTATGATGCCGTCACATATCCAGTAGTTGCAGCCATGAGTTTCCAGGTCATAGTCCACTATGAAGTGATGACCCATGAGACATAGATCCAGTAAGTACAAGAAGCACTCGGCAACCTGCGCTGGATCACCGATGATGCTGCCACCAGTGTTATCCTTGCTGGCAACAATCTGTGCAGCCTCTTGCAGCACAAGGTAGGACCAGAACACATGTGGGTCTTGACCCACTTGGCTTGAGGTTGCTGATAGGAAAACACCGGTGGTCCCTAGAGCCCTGGTGACTTTTGTCATGGGCATGAGCCGGAAACTCCCCTGAAATGTCCATAGGACCTTGTTGCTTGAGTACAAATGGAAGCCCAAGTCCTGCAGAGGGAAGCCAAGATTGGCTAGATCAATCTCCTCACTGCTTCCGTTGTAAAAGATCACCAGGAACCTACGGTTCTGTAATCTTTGGTAGATCTCCCTGTTGATGACTTGTGGAATCACATCACGGGAGCTCTGGTCTTCACCACGGTAGTCGTCCTCCTCATCACGCGTCTCTATCATCTCCATAAACTCAGCGGGAAGCTCCAGCTCCTCTGCGATCACTCTCTGCATAGCTCTCCTGCTCACCCACTTGGAGCAGTCGATGTTGATGACCTGATCAAACTTGAGGCCTGCCGGGGCTTCTGAAGCTGTGGCAAGGCGCTGGGCAACAGCTCTAAGGACAGCAGATGCGCCCAGCCCGTCCCAACCATCGAAGTAGAACACATTGCTTCTCTCAGTATGTGTGTCATCGCTACTGATCTCAATCAGAATTCGTTCTGCAGCTGCTTCAATGGTGTCTGCCAGGATAACCTGCAAGCATGCACGCATCTATTAAAACACGTGTAGCACAGTAAATTTTGTATGTCATGTAAATCACGCTGAATTAAAGACAAACTTTTGTTGATGTCTACATTGAGCTCTTGAACTCTAAAACCATACGTCTGCTAAACCTATTTTGTGTTCGATTTGTTAAGCTTTGCGCACGCGATTCAGTTAGTTCGGTTAGCTGTTCGTGCATTGTGTTCATTTCCTGCATGCGCGCGAGCTCCGATTCTTGTGGACGCAGAACAGCAGAAGTATGCGGACATGGACGCATCGTGCCTGCGTGGGGAAGATGCACAAACGCATGTCGCGATAAGCGCTCAGGATACTTCTTGATTGAATCATTTTGGTTGTATGCAGTTCATTCAGTTTTTCTGAACAAGGAAGAACAGAGAAAACGCTGCAGTTTTGGGCAGCGCCAAAATCTTGTGTTTGTGTCCAAATTCGCGTTGTCTTCGTCGGAGCACCAAAATGTTTGGGCAGCACCAACATTTTGTTATGGTCCAATTTTATGTTTTTTCTATTTTCGAAGGAACTATTTATGAAATTTAGACATTTACCTATTGTTTTCGGAAAGTACATATGAACTTAAAAACATTTTTGAAACCAGACACAAAATTTCTAGGTTCTAAGTTACTTAAAAAGAAAAGGTAGTGAGCTATAGTTGTAGTGGTAGGGGGGGAATCTGGAACCTTTTAGATTTAAATTTTTTTCGAATGTTGTAAATGACCTCTGATAGAGTAATGACATAAACTAAAGTTGTAGCACTCGAAAGGACATAGTCGATAACGTTTTGATTCAAAATTATTTTAGGCCATGAAATTATGTTTTAAGTATTTGGTTTTTAAAATCCATTACTAAAGTTGTAGTATACTTGACAAGATCTAAAACGCTCTAGTTCATCTTTTTTATTCGAGTTTGTTTAAGGCCTTAAATAATTGATTAAAATGAACACAAAAAGATTGTATCATTATCTTAGTTACAAATAATTTCGAGTGGTATGATTTGTAACCTGCCGCACATCCATGGAAATTGCATGATTTGCAACCTGGAATGCGTATCTCTGTGTTTGACTCTAGAAAGTATGATTACTGCCGAACATCGCCTGTGTATTGACTCTTTTGCCTTAGGGCATTTCTCTTCTTATCAATATATAAGGCAGAACTCCTGCCTGCTTGTTTCAAAAAAAAAAGTATGGTTACTGCTTCAAAGGTATATGAATAGATTTTTTTCATTCAGTTATCTGTTCCTAATGTGAGACTGGTGTGTACGTGAACATCAGGAGACTACTTGGAATCTGTTAATATAACATATATGCCTACTGCAGAAGGACAGATGAGGTTAATTAGTAGTTTACCTCCGTACGCATGATGTAGCAATGTGTGTTGAGTCCTTCAGCAAGCTCCTGGTTAACGCACAAGAATGAAGCTAAGAGAAATTGATAGAATACTCAAGAATAAAAATCAACAGGACCAGTTACGTTGTACATACCTTAGTTAAGTTGAATTGGCGGCACTAGTAGAAGATAGCCACACAGATTGAAGAACGAAATGACTGATAGAAGAGAAAGGGAGAGGTACAGTGTGTGTGTGTGTGTGTGAGAAAGACAAAAAGAGAGATGAATCACACTAGTCCATAGATCAAAGCAAAGTGACATGTGTGTTCTGTTTCTGCATATGCTAGCTTCTTTTGTGTCCAAGCATATATGTGTGTGCTTGTCACTTTGTTGATTCTTTGAGTACTCAGCTACCTGCTGCATCATATTCAAAAGCCAAAGCTTAGAGATGCCGCCCACCCCCACCCCCCCAAAAGATAAAAAGATTAAGAACTATTCAGAAATGATGCTGTCTGCCCTTGCCATCCCTGTATCCATTGGTTCTTCAGTGATCTAGATAGAGAGAGAATCCAAGGAAGAATTGGATCTGACCCTCCGCTGTAGCTTGCGTCCAATTCCTAAGAATATGGACAGTGTTAGCAGTGGCGGACGATGCGCCAAAATCAATGTGTTGCTAACGCAACGACGAAAGAAAATTCACAACACAGTCTATAGCAATTCATATCTACAAAATAAGTGATGAATATGGGAAAATGCCTTATTCAGCTTTGTTTCCTACCCAGCTCTATGAATACCTCTCTCAATCTCTTCAGCTCGTGCTCAATATTTCTTATACCTCAAATGACATCCAGCAGCAAGAAAACGTCAGGATGAGACACAAAGCTAATCCAGCGATCAGTAACGGAAACCATAATAATAGCTTAATCCTCACAATCGATGATGACAACCATTAAGTTAATAGCTTCACTATTTATGTCGAAGTGAATAAAATCGAAAAACAAACACAGGCACGCATCTTTATCAATACCAACACAGCATGAGATAGCCTAGATTCAAAGACTAGGCACGCATTATTAACAGTACTAATACACTATGAGAGAGTATAATTCAATTCAAAGATCAAGATTAGGAACAATCAATTACCAAAGATCAGAATACAGAATAATAATCGAACTACCCCACGGCATCGGAATTCTGATCAGGGACAGGGTGGAGCCACGGTGCACGCCGCCGACGCCGCGGAGGCAGTCCTGGGGCTTGGGCGCATGGAGGCGTGGTGCGCACTCCTGGGTTAAGTTTGTGGGGTGTTCATCATGAGTGGGGATGATACTAAGTTCAATATAAACAGGGTTTTGTAGGTCAATTAGTCATAAAAAAGAATTGGCCTTATTTGACACAGTCAGACAGGCTTATGAAAATCTAATAGACTGCTGTATCTCAAATTCTCAGTCAAATCGCAACGGCTGGATCTGCATATTCTCAGCAACATTTCAATTCTGCTGCCATTTTACAATGAAATACTCCTCTGAGTTACTACATACTCCTAAAATTTGCAAACCGTCCCGGCGGTCCAAATATTTCCTGCTGCAGCATTGTCGCCAACCGCTGTCTGGCGTCTGACGCAATGGCAGTCGGCGAGCAAACGGAGCCACCGGGCACCGACACGGAGCGCAGCCGGAGGCCAGGGGGCCTCCTGGAGTCCTGGGCGAGGCCACGAGGGAGCCCCTGGCGCCGGCCAGCTGCGAGCCGGTCCGGGCGGAGCCGCGGAGGGGGAGAGCCCGGAGGAGCAGGAGCTGCTGGTGGCGGATTCTGGTCGAAACAGGGGGCGGAGCGCGAAGGTTGCGCATCTACCCTGAGTGCTGATCTAGGAGCCACAGAATCGGAGGTGATTTTAGTCCCTCTAATCTCCTTCGGTATTTGGACTCTCAAACTAGTCCTGTCAAACTAGTCCTGAGAGGGTTGCTGATGCGTGCGTCAGGGTTTAGGATAAGATTTTTTGTTATTACTGGTATCTTCTTGGGTGGGTCAAAATATTGGCCAAACAATAACGTATCGGCCTTACCTAGGGTGTTCAGACAAGCGACCAAAGTGGTACGGTTTGCTGCGACTTTAATTCACGCTAGTCAGTTGTTCGTGCATTGCGACGGCTCACAATAATATCCACGTAAACTATTTATCAAAAAGATTTCAAGATTTTTTATTTATTGTCTCCGTTCTCCGCATAATATTTTTTATTTAACTAACTGGTGTTGTTGTTTACTCCATCAAATATATCTTGGTACAATACGACCAGTGAAGAGAGCGGTTAGAAGAGAGTTCACAACGACCGACTGAACGAACATAGATTATAGAATGATATAATTTCACCATACAGAGACCAAATAAGAGGAAGTTTATGAGCTCAAGTTTCTAAAATATGTTACATGAAATCAAACTTATAAAAACATAGACCAAAATATGAAGTGGTTACTAAAAGTCAGACATCAATAAAAACTGGATACGCTCCATACAAATTATGGTACTTCGTAGCAATTATTAACATTTAAAACCAACAAATAAGCTTTCCATTTACTCTTAGCGTGACAAATCTGTCAAATCATTGTTGCTCCATCCAATTCAGCAACCTCAAACACCATGTAGTCCATTGCACCAATATGGTCTTAGAAATGACCTAATGCATGCAAGGTCCAAGAACATAAGGGACGAGCACCCTGTGGTAGTGCCCCGCATGGATCTCCAAATCCTAACACATATTTTGTAGGATCCATGAGCCATCATCAGAAGAACACAAACCACGTGCAGACAATAAATAAATTATTAACACACCCAAATTATGTTTAGTCCTTAGCACAACAAAAAACTAACACCCAAAACAACAAAGGAAAAACACAATATTTTTTGCAATGACAGAAGGATGGGTGACAGGTACATAGAAGTGGTATAAGCATACCGAGTCGACACCATGGTAAGGGAAAGACCATGCAAACAGGCAATGTCGAGCCATCGAACGGGTACCATAGGCAGCAAATCAGGGACCCCCATCCCTCGCCCCCCCCCCACTTCAAAGGTTTCGTAGAGTAGGAAGGGAAGGGAAGAGGCGGGCATACTTGTTCGTTGCCGGAGAAGGACACGACGAAGACCTAGGCATCTGGTGGCGACATAGGTAGTATACCGCTAGATACATATAGGGAGAGAGCACGCAAGCGGAGAAAGAAGCCTAGTCGAAGCAGCTCCAAACCGAGAAGTACCCGCACCAGGCATTAGTCCGAGAAGGGCAAGAGAATGCGAGTGCCTTCCCAGCCCTGGACCCGCCGAAGCGACACAACACCACCACCAACTCCGTAGCATATGCCGACTGCTACCGCGCTACGGGCCTTCGTTGTCCAATATCTCAGACCTGGACTCCTCATCGCCAAGATAACCTAGGCATGGAGAGAGCACGCAAGCGAAGAAAGAATCCCAGCCGGAGCAGCTCTAAACCGAGAGGCACCCGCACCTAGCGTCAGTCCGAGAAGGGCGAGAGAATGCGAGTGCCTTCCTAGCCCTAGATCCGCCAAGGTGACACAACACTACCACCAACTCCGTAGCATATGTCGTCTGCTGTCACGCTACAGGCCTTGGTTGTCCAATATCTCAGACCTAGACTCCTCATCGCCAAGATAACCTAAGCGTGGCAGGAGCCACCGTGTCCTCCTCGGCGACACGCATGGAGAAAGGCCAGGAGCAAGACCGACTCATCGGCTCGTGGCTGAAAGTGCATTCATCCCTTTTGTGAGTTTTGGTGATTTGGATAACAACACATTTAAAGGTCTAACAAGTTTGCTAAGTGTTGAACAGGAAATTCAGTATGATGAACATACTTGAATAGTGTATAATGATCAGTGAACAAGGTTCAACACAAGGTCAAATAACCAGTGAGACAATGCAAATGGATATAATATGGTCTCTATATTGGTTTGAATATATGGACAAGTCCTGAGAAATCACTATGCATAAATATGATCATAATAGAGGTTGAAGTGATTAAGAGGATTGGTCAAGCCAAAGTGAATAAGATATGAGGAATCGTGAATTGGCTTGACCATATTACTATTAGTCCATATATGAATATATGAGAATCAAACTAGAGCTTGATTGATCTTAGCAGTTATATCTAGATGACATTCAAGCAAGGTTCACAATATTGAAGAAATGATTCTCTCAATGGATGCTCAATGGGATGTGACTCAAGAATGGCTTGATAGGGTGAAGATAGCAAGGAAAGGGCTTCGAGGAACTAAGCGAAGGTGAAGGCCAAGCGACGGCTTGTAGACCGAGGTACCATGGCTAAGGTGAAGAAGAGAGTACTTGCACTAAGTCGATGAACTAATCAGCTATAAAGAGTTACAACATGTTGATGCATCAGTAAGGTGACTTGAAGCCATGATTTGAACTCATATATGGTGAAATGGCACAAGTCACAGGCTCGATTTGTGTTTGCTTCAAAAGGTGAGACAAAGATGTTTGTGATCCTTATAAAGCAACACCATGGAGAAATCACTTGAGACACCAATGACTCAAGGAGTTTACTTAATTATATTTTATTTAACTTGAGTATAGGAATCGTCGTACTATCAAGGGGATCCATAAAGAAGGTTGGTGTTGGTACTAAAGCTCAAAATCCTTGATCTAAAACTTCCATTTTACCCTGGTTTCACTTTGGTTTTCTCAAAATCTGTGCAAGAGTTCAAAAACCGGTTCAACCGGACCTAAAACCGGTTCAACCGGTTTCTGCACTGTTCCCCTCTGTCACTGCCAGCCAGTCCTGTCAGAAAAAGTCATGTGCAGATTTTTGGAAAACCGGTTCAACCGAATTTTGAATCCAGTTCAACCGAATTTGAAACCGATTGAACCGAATTTGAAACCGGTTCAACCGAATTTGAGTCCGGTCCAGTCTCCGACTGAGTCTGCCAGTGAACCGAAAACCGACTGGTGGAATCCGGTTCAACCGGTTTTAGAACCGGTTCAACCGAATTCAGTCAGATTTCCCCAACGGCCACCAGCTTTCGGGGGCACCTTTATATACACCTCCCACACTCTTCCCCATAGGAGAGCACGCACAAAACTTCATTCCTAACCTGAGAAACACCTCCCACTCTCTCTCACACACCTCTTGCCTCTCCCATGTCAAATCTTTGGAGAGAAATCTTTGAGTGAGTTTGAGAGCTACGGTTTTTGTGCTTCATCTCCAAATCTCTCTTGCTCTTCTTGATTCGAGCTTTGGTACTACATCGAGTTCTTTGTGGATTCATTACTCTTGGAGCTTCTAGCTCCTAGACGACTAGGTGTCTCTTGTGAGTCCCCAAATCTTGTGGAAGACCACAAGAAAGTTTGTATTACCCACTCGTTTGAGCAAAGATTAGTGTGTGGGCTTGACCTTTGTGGTCGGCAAAGGGAGGATTAGGGTTGAAAGAGACTCGGCTCTTTGTGGGCACCTCAACGAGGAAGTAGGGCACATTGGTGGTGTGACCGAACCTCGGGATAAATCTTGTGTCTCTTGTGTTCTTGCTCATTGTGTTTGTTTGTGTTCTTCGTTCTCTCACCATTTCGTGGAAGATTTGTTCATATCTTTTTGGTGTGTGGATTTTGAGAAGTGCCCTTCTCAGATCTACTACCTTAAACCCTGTGGATCATTTAGAACATCTCATTTCTAAAGTTAACTGGGTGGATTTCGAGATCAATTCAGTTTTATATCTCATTCTTTAGTTGAGCTCGTGCAAACCGGTTTTGACATCGGTTGAACCGGTTTTACCCAGTTCGTTTCTAGTTTTGTTGAAAAAGTTTTAACTTGCCTATTCACCCCCCCTCTAGGCAACTTTCAGCGGCTGCGACCGTGGGCGGGGGCAGCAAGTTGGGGAGGAAGAACAGGGCTAAGGTCAGGAAGATGAATGGGACATCCGACGACGGCGAAAACGATGGTGCGCGCATGCTCTGAAACGTCCCTGTGGACGTGCATTAGCCACTATGCGGGTCGATGACGAGAAGAAGCTTGACGACTGTCAGTTCGACCTCTAGAAGCAGTCCTACGTGGTCGCATGCGCCGCTGTGTACGACAAGCTCCCGCAAAGCCACCGCTTGGACGCGGTCCAGAGCAGCTGCACTGCGCTGTCCATCGTTAAGCAGGGGGCCTCATGGTTGTCGCCAACATCGACGACTCTCGGATTGTTCTGGACCACGCATCCGACGACGACGCCATCACGTCGTCCAGCTCATCGTCCACTTGAAGCCCAACCTGCCACGTAAGTCGCTACTGACCGGACATGAATTCTTGTGCGCTGGGACGATGGACGTTGTTGACGTTGTGTGAGTGTCCTCCTCGAACATGATGTATGTAGTGGAGTAGCGCATCCAGTGGTACAACGACCAGGGGTACTACCTCGCTGATGAGTCCGGGATGCACTTCGTTTGGCAGCCCAACCAAGAGTCATCGGTACTCATCATGTCACGCACGTTCGACGACTAATATATCGAGGATTGTGGCGTCATCTTGGCGCTGGAGGTGACGTAGAGGAGGATCGACAATAGTGACCAGTTCGTCATACTCACCACCGTCAGGGTAGCTTTTGTGCCGGTCTGCCTTTAATTCTCTTCATAAACACACACACTTACCTTTTTGTTTAAGCAAGAGCGTATGATGGTGCGTGTCTGATGACTAACGATGTACGAGGAAATTTCTTCCAGCATGTGTGGAACGTGCTTTCCAATGATGAGACCATACAAATCGTGGCATATATCGAAGTCTGCATGATACTGATGGTTGCAATATAGTGTTGAAACAACTAGATTAAAATAACAAAATTTATGTATAGCTATCACAAATTGATTATGAAATATTTTCTCATAACAATATAACACACATTTTGTATATAAGTTATCATATTATACTGGTATTATATATTCTCGTTGCAACGCACGAGCACTCAGCTAGTATAGTAGATATACATAGATGTGACTGCGGAATAGCGAAGCAATGAGGGGAAAGGAGAGATGAGTTGGTGAGACTTGAGAGAGTGGAATAGCGAAGCAATGAGCAGAGAGAGAACCAGATTTGTGATGGGTCTTATAGGTAAGGTCCAACGAACGAGTGAGAGAGCACCCAAAATTTATTTTGACACATAAAGAAAAATTTTTTAACAAGAAAAATATTTTGAGCTTCTGTGATCCTCTAGTCTTTAATAGAAAATTTTCCAGTATTTTTTTGAATCTTAAAATGCCAAAACAAAATTTACGAAATATACAATACAATAGGGATCCGATACCGTACCGCCTAGTTCCGGTAACGAGAAAAACTACCTGTAACCAACGATTACTGGTCGAGATATTAAACCCTGGTTCAGCTTAGGTGGAATTTTACTGGCATTGTTAATTGTTTCAGAATTTCCTTTTTGGGTTGATCTTATAGGTTAGCCATGCATGGTTGTATGATCCAACAACTTGTCCAATGGATCAATACACATAACTGGAGCTAGCTATACCCTAATTCTATGCAAAGTGTATTAATTGTTTGTACAAAGCAGCATTTGGTTCAAATGGTTACTGGTTTCTGTTTCTACCTTTCAATGCTATCTTCCTGGGTATATATTTGGACCGGCGCGCTAGCTAAATTATTTGTGCTGATTTGGCAATCTAGCAAGCTCGATCAGTTCTCCCTGTATCATACGTAGAATTGAGATGATAATATTAATTAATCGCCCCGCCCAGGCGAGGCGAGCGAGCGTGTGTGGCTCTCCACACTCTCTCTTCTCATCCATGACTTGGTGAGTGAGTGTGACTTCCATATTTAAACTAGTTCTACTCCACTAGGACTAGCAATATGGTGTTATTGGTTCCACCATTCCATAGTCATGCACTTATATGGTCTTTTGAGATTTTCCTGAGATTTATTTGAATTTCTCAATTGAGCCTAGCCTATAAATCCTAACAAGATGCATTGACTATTGAGCAAACTCCTTCAAAGAATGCTAGATAGAATCCTAACAAGCTGCATTGACTATTGAGCAAACTCCTTCAAAGAATGCTAGGTACACTATAGTAAACGGAACAACGTCCGACGGCCAAAACTGTCGGACATAAGGTTCAAACCGTCGGAAATAGCTAATGTCCGACGGCATTACCCTATCTCCGACGGCTTTAAGCCATCGGAGATAATTCGTCGGAAATAGCGTAATGCCCGACGGCAGCCGTCGGACATAAGCTATCTCCGACAGCCGCCTCTGCCCGTCGGAAATAATAAACACCAATCGTTTTACCGGTCAGCCTGTGGGGCCCACAAGCTTATGTCCGACGGCCCGGCGCTAGGCCATCGGACATAACCAGGCCTTATGTCCGACGGCCCGGCTAGGCCGTCGGACATAACCAAGCCTTATGTCCGACGGCTACCACAAGGCCGTCGGACATAATAAATTACAGAATTTACACAAAATTCTGTTTTTTAAAAAATCTGACATTTACAAAACAAAAAAACAGATTTCATGCACATATACACATTCACATTCACAATCACAAATATACACATTCAAATAAGTATTCACAATCACAAATATTCTCACATAAATATTAACATTCACAAATTTAACATCAACATATAGGTCCGACGGTTGTTGCAAACTGACATTGTGTCTCACAAACAAGTGTTGCAAAGTGTTTCATAAATTAACATCACGACACATCAATCATATCCATCGCCTGGATGGTTCGAGTAGCCACCTCCTCCGGCTGGACTCTGCGTGTTGAAAAGGTTGTTCACCCACGAATGTGTTGTGTCGTCTTGACCAGACCCATCACCAGGTGCGGCAACTGAAGCGGGTGGTGTCTAAAATCCCTATAACACAAGCACATGAAATAGTAACCACTCAGTTGTTCATTTAAACATATAAGACATCTATGAACATGTCACACACGCATATGTGTACATACCATAGGGAATTGTGACAGAGGCGGAGGCGGAGGTGGAGGCGCCAACATTGGCATTGGCAGTGCAAAGTCTGGAGGCGGCATCCCATATGTCGGCATCGGGACGCCCGCTTGTTGGGCTAGTTGCTACAAATTATATACAAGTCATTGTTGAGCAAATAAGATACACATCAAGTGTTTTGCAAAATAAGCTACAAAATGTTACTTCAACTTATCGAGAGAAGAGCTTGATTTTGGGCCTGGAGGCTTGCATAATACTCGTCCCTCTTCTTCTGATACTCGGCTGCTTGTCTCTGGTATTCAGATTGTTGCCTCTGGTACTCCAATTGTTCCCTCAAGACTGATTGATGGTACTCTGCCTGTTGACGCAACACTGCAAGCTCTATCTCATGGGCGGATGATCGTGAACGGGACGACTGTGAAGACGACGATGTGGATTGTCGTCCACGGTGTCTCAGCTCTCTGGAATCAATCATAGAATCAAAAATACCCAACCTACAAGAGTGAACCATGCACTTAGTATAGTAACTCATGGCTCAGTTGAATCACAAGCATATGATGACAATTTTGAAAACCAAATCAAATAATCTCACCGTCCATGGGCTTGTCCTCCTGCGGTAGCATATGCTGCCTGAGGGTCGATTGGCTGGCTCCTCCAATCGTACTCCTCCCCATGGCGTTGAACCATCTCCGCCAAGCTGTGACTTACCATTCGCTTAGCCAAGCGCACATGACCATCACCGCCGTAGTTGTGGAACGACTCAGTCCCATGGTTTCCCCTGTTCCTTTCGGAAATGGCACGAAACTCAGGGGAAGCCCACCATCTGCACAATGCCCGATAACCGTCTGATCGGGTGGCCATCCTCGGCACCGACACCTACATGAAATTTTTTAAATAAAGCAAGCAAATACATGGCTTCGTGCAATATGAGAGGCAACAACGTGTTTACCTCTAGGTATTGCTCCTCCGTCAAGTAAATTGATGACCACTCGGCCTTGGTATTTGGCATCGATCGATCATCAACATTTGCTCTGTACCATGCCTTTATAGCCTGAATTCGTGCATAGTACATAGCATCTGCAACGACATCGTTCGCGTTATACTCAAACACGTAACGAGCGTTCATATCATATGATCCATCGTCCGACAACTTGTACCGTTTCTGCAAAAAAAATAGTGTTATCATACAAGCAAACATGTATGGAATAACTAAAATAGTATAAACAATTCATACCCAGAATGCATCCCAAACTAGTGCCTGTGTGTTGCCAAACGTTCTACAGACACCATAGCGATAATGCTCCCAAGTGGTCGCGGGGACAGACTCGCCAGTAGGCAAAGTCACAAGACCAAGCCAGTGCAGACGAACAAGATTACCAAGGACCATGTTCACCTGCCTGTAGTGTCCTGTGCCTGTGAACGAGTCGTCGATCCAAGCCCTGCAAACAGAAAACAATGTAGAAATTAAAACATAACTTTCAATAACATTTAAGCAAAGATATGTCACTCACTTTCCACTAGGCTTTATCAAAACCCGAGATTCGGGTGGAAGCTCTGGAGGTGGTCCAACAAAATGCAGCTTCCTCGTTCTCTTAACTCGAGAAGTTCCAGACCCAGCTGCGGAATCTCCACCAGCTCCAGAATCCCCAGCCCCAGAATCCCCACCAACGTCGTCTCTAGCATCATCTCCCACATTATCTCCACCATCATCTTCAACATCATCTCTTGCATGATCCTCTACCACTGGTTCCTCAATTTCAGCATCCTATGAAACAAATAACTCAAATAATGTAATTTAACAACTAACTTACATCTTGTGGAGGCAAATGTTCTGCCAGCGCTCTCCGTCTGCTCATGGTAGAACCTGTGCCCTGAAAAACTGAATCCTCACCCCTCGAGCTGCTCCTCGAGCTACTCCTCGACCCAAGCAAACTACGAGCAAAAGACTTCATTTTCTTTGACATCCTATTTTAACAAAAACAAGTTAGTACATAAATCGACAATAAAATAATAAAATATGCAATAAAATCATAAAATATGCAATAAAATCATGATCCATACTCGTCAATCGTAATCGTAATCAAAATCAGGATCTAGTTGCTTTCGTCGATTTAATGGACACCAACTAGCTTTCTTCTTTCTCGTCACTCGTTTTCTTTTTGGAGGAACCTCTACATCATTTTGATCGCCTAATAAAGAACTAAAACAAGCTAATTTAATTACATAATCAAATTTTGGCCGTCGGACATAACAAACTAAACAATCAAATACATGAATACATACAATTCTAATCAAATACATGAATACATACAATTCTAAGAAACAATGTTAAGAATACTCACTTAGGGTAGTTGTGGCTATGCCGTTGGCGAGGAGCAGCAGCGCGGGAGACACCGGACAGCGGGCGTGGGGAGCCGGACGGGGCTGGCGCACGGTGGCCGGCGGCGGGCGCACGGGCGCGGCCGAGGCCTCGGCGAGCGCGCAAGCGCGACGGCTGCCTCGGTGAGCGCGCTGGCGCGGCGGCGACGAAGCGGGCACGGCGGCGAGGCGACGACGCGGAGAGAGAGAGAGAGAGAGAGAGCAGCGAGCGCGCGAGAGAGAAATGAAAATCGAAACGGCCCTGGCGCCGTTACCTTGAAATCAGTAATCTCCGACGGCTACGCTGCCAGCCGTCGGACATAACCTTATCTCCGACGGCCTCGTACACAGCCGTCGGAGATAAGCAGTATTTCCGAGCGCCCGTTGTGGCCGTCGGACATAACCTTATCTCCGACGGCCTCGTAGCAGTACGTGTACGTGTGTGTGGCTTCAGGGCACACCGTGGCCAATAGATCTGCTTTATCTCCTGCTGCCCAGTGCCCACCACAGCACCACTAGAAGCAGGAACCAATAAGAACAGCTTGTCGCGCGTATCCTGTCTAGGTTCATGTGTTTCACAAGCACTACAGTAAAACAGTACAAGTCCGACGGCTCGCTTATGTCCGACGGTCGTCTAGGGAATCATCGGACATCCGAGGACTGGCAGGCAGGCTTATGTCCGACGGCTAGCAGACAGGCCGTCGGAAATAAAGGATTTTAACCGACGGCCCGCGCCCGCGTCGGTTCATTCTGTCTTCTCTCCCGCTCGCTCATGTATGCCTAGCCGCCGCCGCCGCCGCCGTCGCCCAGCACCGCCGCCCAAGCCACTCCCGGCGACCTCCCGCCCCGCCCCGATGCCTAGCCCATGCCCGAGCCTCTGCCCCCGTCGCCCGGTAACTCCACCGCCGCCCAAGCAACACCGGAGCCGCCCCGACGCAGCCCACGGCCACCGGAGCCTCTGCCCCCGTCCTCGACGCCACCAGCGTCCGTCCCAACCCCGCCGGCGCTCACTTCACCGGCTCATCGTCCGGCAAAGTGAGTAATTTTATAATTTTTAGTATAATTTTGTATATGCATATATATTGTTTGCTAGTAGTAATGTTTAGTTTTGTTATGTCCGACGGCTTGATTTAATTATGCAATTAAATTAGCTTGTTTTAATTTATTTACTAGTGGCTATATAATTTAAACTTTTAATTTCCGAGGGTAATTATTAAGCCCTCGGAAATAAGGTTGTTTTATTTGATTTGGGGTGTCATGAAATGATTTTTCTATAGTGATATTGTATTAGTGTGGTTCATTAGTAATCATAACTAATTAAGTGAATGTCTCGTATCTAGTATGGAGGAGGATTGTCGATGGATGTATGTAGGTTGGAAGAAAAGAGGTGCTCTATCAATTGAGTGGGTTGCCAAGACTGATGCTTTTCTCGACCGTGCTTTTGCTCAGTCAGAGACTGGAACCGATGTTAGGTGCCCTTGTAGCAAGTGTCGGAACATTTATTTCCTTGATAGGAGGACTATGTCGATAGATATTTGCAAGATCGGTTATATGCCAGGCTATGAGGTGTGGGTGCACCACGGTGAGGACCCACCTCCTCGTATTGTATCAAAATTTCAGTCACATGAAGGGGGGGACTACGATAGAATGGAAGAGATGCTTGACGATGTATGCCATGAGATTCTAACCGTCGATTCGGAGAACCCCGGTCAACCCACCGATTATGAGGATCCAGCTACACCTGAGGTTCAGAAGTTCTTCGAGCTCCTTAAAGCTGCCGAAGAGCCGTTGCATGAGCACACGAAAGTGACCATCCTTGTATTTGTGACTCGACTTATGCTATTAAGTCTAAGTTTGCATTCTCAAACAACTGCTACAAGGAGCTTTTGAACTTGATCAGTGATGTACTTCCAGAGAATCACAAGATGCCAAAGGACATGTATCAGTCCAAAAAGTTGCTCTCTGGGCTCGGTATGGACTACGAAAAAATCGATGTCTATGACAATAATTGTATGCTTTTCTGGAAGGAGACCGCGAGTGAGAAGAAGTGTACTGTATGTGGTGAGCGTAGATTCGTTGAGGTTGAAAACGACGATGGTTTGACCATGACGACGAAGATTGCACGTAAGCAGCTTCGTTACATGCCTCTTATATCTCGGTTGAAACATTTGTTCATCTCCAAGAATACAGCCAGACACATGAGGTGGCACAAAGAAGGGGTACGTGAGAATCCAAATGTCATGGCGCACCCAGCTGATACAGATGCATGTAAGGCACTAGATGCTTTTGATTCCAGCTTTGCTGATGAAGTGCGAAATGTCCGCTTCGGTTTAGCAACAGATGGTTTCTCGCCTTTCAATCTAACTACAACGTCCTACTCATGTTGGCCCGTCTTTGCTGTTCCATACAACCTTCCACCAGCTCTTTGCATGAAATATGAATTTATTTTCTTGCGTCTTGTAATACCTGGTCCAAATCATCCTGGAACAAAGATCGATGTGATGATGAGACCCATGATTGAAGAATTGAAAATTTTGTGGGAAGGAGTCGAGGCGTACGATTGTTACAAGAAACAGAAGTTCAACCTAAGAGCCGCATTTTTGTGGCCTATTCACGATTTTATGGCTTATGGTATCTTTGCTGGATGGAGTTGTCATGGGATTTTGACATGTCCGATATACGTTGAAGACACTTTATGCTTTCGACTAAAGTTTGGTGGAAAGATATGTTACTTCAATTGCCATAGATGTTTTTTGCCAGAGGATCACCCGTTGAGGTTCGATAGGAACGCTTTTAAAAAGGACACGATTGTGACGAGGGGACCACCCAAGCGTCTTAGTGGTGCAGAGATTCTCGCGAGACTTAATGATTTGAAACTAAACGAACATGGAAATCGTTTTGAAGGTTATGGAACCGAGCATAATTGGACTCACAAATGTGGTCTATGGGAACTCCCTTATATGAAAGCCTTGATTCTAATGCATAACATTGATGTGATGCACCAGGAACGAAATATGGGTGAAAGCATTATCAGCACTTGCATGAATATCACTGACAAAACAAAAGACAACCCTAAGGCTAGAAAAGACTTGGCCTTAATCTGTAGAAGACCAACTATAGAGATAGGAGAGAACCAGAAGAAGCCACATGCTCCTTTCAGTATTAAACCTAAAAGGAAGAAACAATTGATGAAATGGTTGAAAAACTTAAAGTTCCCAGATGGTTACGCCGCAGGCTTTAGATGGCCATCCGATCAGAGGGTTATCGGGCCTTGTGCAGATGGTGGGCTTCCCTTGAGTTTCGTGCCATTTCCGAAAGGAACAGGGGAAACTGTGGGACTGAGTTGTTCCACAACTACGGCGGCGATGGTCATGTGCGCTTGGCTAAGCGAATGGTATGTCATAGTATGTTGTAACTTTGAATTACATAGAAACGTGTCATTCTAACTTGTATGTACAGGAAGTCAAATCTGGCCGTACGCCCACGGATGTGGAGGTGTATATGCAAGGGCATAGGGGTTCTGATCCTCAGAATCCTGATGTTTTATGCACTGAGACGGCCACCGACCGTCTAGTGAGTTTTTGGTACTCTATTATGTGTTTGTCCATCAATTTGGTGATGCACTTATATTTGATATTGTTTGCCTCCATGTAACACCTCAGGATCCACAAACACCCCGGAATGCTACTGAACTACACTTCTGACATCCGTATATAAAATTTTGGCAGCATCTCGTTTGCAAAATTGCATAAATGAGGGGGCAACAGTGTATAAACATATATCATGACAAAAAAACATACTAAGTATTATTAATCAGCTAGCAAAGGGAAGTTAAACATACGACATGAACTGAATTAGCCAGTGCGCACGACTAGTTAAAAAACAAACATCCTTTGACAACAAGTTTCTAATTAAATCATGGTTGCGCCTGGGCAGCGTTATTATGAGAGTGAAAGTGGACGTGCTGCTACTCCCCTCATTCCCAACATGTATCAAGTACCTGCATTGAGTAATGCAAGAGTGAGATGACACATCTCAGCAAGTAAAATAATAACAAATTGTTTAACCACAAAAGAACATTGTTTTACCACCACTTAATTTCACAATCTTCTTATTACGAAGGTGCAGCACGAATACAACGTACAACACGCCTAGTTACCACACCTCGCAGGTAGAAACCACAATAGTAACATAGTAATGTCACACTTCATATATACCTCATGAGTGCAAATGTCTGCAAATGCAAGGATGACTTCTGCCTTCATACCTCTAAGGATATGAAGCCGCATCGTATCCCTCCTCGGGCAACGTACGATGCTAAAAGTGTACCGGTACGGTCGGACCATATGATCACGACATAACTTCAACATGCAAGATGGATGATGCGATGTGCATGACATGCCTACAACACTTCATATAACGTGATTCAAAAAGATACTTCAACTTCATCCAAGATGGGAATCAACCACATATATCATTCCCAAATCATGATCATCCGCAATATTAGACAATTGAGAATTAATACTTTCAAACAAATAAACTTCATCATAGAATTCAATGATTAAGACAAGGCATAGGATGCAAACCAAACGGTAGCAACCACCACTGTATTTACTTGCCTTCACCGGAAATTTGGAATAGTACTAAGTACGATCTGGAAGTCCACCACCTGTTTTTAACACAGATCTTAGTGCACAAATCAACATAACAAACGCTAATAAACAATGACGCACCTACGCACAATTCCAACCCGTCGTGAGCGACAACTCTCCCCATCACCACCAAACTGCAGCGGCGCTGCTTGATAATTTCATAACTTTAAAATTATAATAGCAATGATATAAATCAAAAACTCCGGAAGCATTTACATAAAATTTCCCACAAGTTTTATATTCAAATGATAATTAAATTCCAACTCCTAATTAGCCCAAAACAGTCCACAAGATAAACCATGTAATCTATTTTTGGACAGCAGCATACCCAGATTCAAACAGCGATATCTCCTAAAATATAACTCTGAATCGAGCGTATAAGTACTCGTTAGAAAGGTATGACAAAGCTCTACATGATTATCATACTTATTATCACTAATTACCCACGAAAAATCCCGAGAAACTGATAATACTACTGCTGTTCGCCCACCTGCAAAAATCTGTTTTTTAGACAGCAACATACTCGGATTCAAACAACGATATCTCCTAAAATATAACTCCGAATCGAGCGCATAAGTACTCGTTGGAAAGGTATGACAAAACGCTACATGATTCTCCCACTGATTCCCATTCCCAGAAACTGCTAGAACTACTGCTGTTCGCCTACCCATAAAATTTCTGGACAGCACATCTACCAATTCGCATACGTAAACATTTAATCGATTGAATTGCAGCACCAATAAACAAGAGTTAATCACAAAATCACCTTGACTTCTCCCCCTTTCCTCCCTCCTTCTTCCTTCCACCAAATTCCAATTGGAGATTTGCACCCACGCGACGTAGATCAAGCGGGAGGGCTGCACCTAGGAGAGGAGGAGATGGGGGAGCTAGGATTTGTGGGATGGTGGCTGCAAGAGTTTGAGGGAGAAGGAGATGAGAGATGGGGGGGGGCGGCTGCACCAAGGCTAGAGAGAGGGGGCGGATGCACAAGGGGAAGGGGATTAGGGGGCGGCTAGGGTTAGGGGGGCTAGTGGGCCGGATCGAGTTTCACGGCCCAGCTCGCTCACACGACAGCTCTCGACCCCAGCGCATGATTCTAACAAAAAATTCTACTGTTTTACTGGTGAATGCTTCCCAAAAATTCTAAACCCCTGCAGCACAGGACCCGGAAGAGAAAACAAAGAAAAAAGAATAGTCTTCAATTTCTCTTCTTTTTTTGAAAATTGGATATCACACTCTACCCCCTTAAAAAGATTTCAACCTCGAATTCCGACGCTTCTATCAGAACGACACAAGAGAGATTAATGAATCAACAAAACTCACACGTAACAAAAAGTTTGGGTACTTCTGCCGCATCAGCTCCTCAAGCTCCTAGGATTCTAAGGTACGCAGCAAACGACACTCTAGAGTCTGGTCTTGCTACACGAAAATCGGTTCTAGCTCGATTTGATGGTCTGGATTCCTCAAATACTTCCTCAACATAAAGACATGGAATACATGGTGTACTCTGATCATATATTCCAACAATTGCATGTGCTAAGCCCAGCTGCCAACTCGGCTAAGATAGTAGACGATCCTATATACCTCGGACAAAGCTTTCCTGACACCAAATCAACATTGACATATGCAAGTACTTCAATGAATGTATATATGAATGCAATTCATATACCGTATGTTTGGTTGCTGATCTCCAGCGCTCCAGCCTCGCGCTGGCCTGGCCCGCGAGCGAAGCTCGTTTTCCACATCCCCACGCGTGCAGGCTGAACGGTGAAAATCAGCTTAAGTTGAATGC
Organism: Zea mays; assembly: GCF_902167145.1. Classification (NCBI taxonomy): domain Eukaryota; kingdom Viridiplantae; phylum Streptophyta; class Magnoliopsida; order Poales; family Poaceae; genus Zea; species Zea mays. The sequence goes on along the minus strand of NC_050097.1, from coordinate 235,738,277 downwards.
GTGCATGCAGGCTCGCGGATGGAGGCACAGCCAACCAAACACGCACTTGCGTGCGGTCAAAGCACGTCGGGAGTCTGGATACGGTTGTACGGGCAACCAAACAGGCTGATAGTGTTCCTATAGCCTAAACCAAACTTAGCCGAACAAGAGAAACTTCAAGAGAGCAACTTAATGCTTGCATATTTCTGGATAGCAACACAACAGTTAATTGTTTTGCTCATAACTCACAAAATATGCATCCAAAAATAGTAGACTAGGACTTTATGGAAAGCTTATAAAGTCCACTATACCCTTGGTATTATCATCACAACAAGATTTGACACTTAGAAAGGTCAAACAATGCTAAACGTAAATTCTGTCCAGACTTGGACAGAATTCAACTACTCAATTCAAAAAAAATCCCTAATTGGAGTCTCAGTCATCCAATTCAGGTGCTCCTAGACTTTTTAGAAAGCTAGTACAATTGTCTATAATTCATTTATAACATATCAGGTTAATCCGATGCATATCAAGGTCAAAAGACATGAGAAAGGCTCTGCTATCCAAATTTGGACAGATTCAGAGATCACACTTAAAACAGCTGTAACTTAACTTATAGATCTCCAAAAAAGGTGATCCAAAATTTGTTGAAAAGATTAAAAAAGTACTACAACTTCTTTATAATTTATAAGAACTTATTCGAAGTTTAAATTGGGCAAACAAGGTCAGTTTCAAAATCCGTACAGAATCTGGACAGATTCCAAGACTGGACTTGAGAAAATCATAACTCTCAAACTACTAGACCTATGGTCATGAAATTTTTACACAAGTAAGATAAAGAAGTTGGCTACAACTTTTATATATAACATCTCTACAGAAAAGATGGTTTACTTCATTGACAGTGCCGGTCCTGACATTTTAGAGGCCCAGGGCTAGACTTATAATAGAGGCCCTTTGCAATAATAACTATTATACATAAATATGGTGTATATAGGTTATAAAAAACACTCCATATATATCTAAAAACTGTTCATATCAAATAAGAATAACAAGTACATAATATGATTTTACCTTAAAAATTTCTTCAAACATGTCTAGCCGCAAAGTCGTTGATGATGATGTCAATATCAATCTTATCCAATAATATCTTCTCGATGCATAATATGGCCAACCCATTTAATCTTTCTTGAGACATGTGAGACCTCAAATAATTTTTCACTAACTTCAACTTTGAAAAGCTTCTTTCAGCAGATGCCACAGTGACAGGCACGGTAAATAATAACCGATAAGCAATTAAAATATTAGGATAACAATCCACTTCTCTGACATACTCAAAAATCTTCATGGCAGACATAGGTTTATCTGATATACTGAACCGCATAACACTGAGCTCTGAAATTAGATCATTTAAATCAACATCAGAGGAGCCATCCAAAGAGAAAGTGTTTGCAAATTTGATGCAAGAATCTCTTAGTTCAGTAGTATCCAGTGCCTTCAGGGTTGTTGAGCTCATCAAAAACCCAAATATACTTTTGAATGATTGGAGTTCTTCAAATCTACTTTTTAATGAACTAATTGCAACATCAACCATAACCAAAAAGTAATTAACTTCAAAAGCCTTCTCAGCTTCGAGTTTTGCTTCCTCGAATTCAGTTTCATCATATTGTTTCTTCCTCTTAGCATGGCGCTTTACTGGAAATGATGGCTCCACACCTAGTTCTGATGCAATCTCTCTTGCAATGTTCAAGCTAGAAGCAAACCCTTCATTTCTATAATATTCAAAAAACTTCATTGCACCTTCTATGTTTTTTAATGTAGCATCAAGGCACATGGATGGCGACTGCAGCTGCTTGCTCACTTTGTTTACAGTAAATAAAATTTCATACCAAATAACCATACCAAGTATGAACTCAAATGTACCAAGAACATCAAATAAATTTTTTGCATCGCTTCTATCCTTTGATTCGACATCCTTATCTGTACTTAACTGAAGCAAAGCTGACCTTATGTTTGGAGCTTCAAATCTAATTGCTCTGACACTTTTAATCCGATTCTCCCAACGAGTATTGCACCATGACTTCACAGTTAAACTTTCAACATGGCCCTTCAAAACATCCCATCTTTTGGTAGAACTAGAAAATAATACACATATCCGTTGTACAATCCCAAAAAATGAAATAGCTTTGGTACAAGACTTAGCCATGTCACAAAGAGTAAGATTAAGACTATGACAAGCACATGGCATAAATAAAGCTCTTGGATTTATATCAAGTAATCGTCTTTGTACCCCCTTATGCTTTCCTTTCATGTTAGAGCCATTATCATAGCCTTGTCCTCTAACATCTTCAATATTTAAACCAAAAGACTCAATAGAATCAAGCAATGAATTAAAAAGACCCTCACCAGATGTGTCATCTACCTTCATGAAACCCAGAAAATACTCCTCAACTTTGCCACTAGACATATTAACACATCGAACCAACAAACTCATCTGTTCTTGATGACTCACATCTGGAGTACAATCAAGGATAACTGAAAAATATTTAGCCTCTTTAACAATCTTTATGATGGATTTGGTGATGTCAGAAGCCAATAGAGAAATCAACTCATTCTGAATTTTATGACTAAGATAATGATATTGAATATCATTATTTTGAGTACGTCTCAAATGATCTTGCATAACCACATCAAATTCAGCAATCATCTCAAGACAGGCTAAGAAATTACCATTTTGATCATTGTAGAGTTGCTCACTTGATCCTCTGAAAGCCAAAGTACGCTTACCAAGAAATTTCACAACATCAATTATTCTTAATAAAACTTGCCTGATACGCTCTTTTTCCTTTGCAATTTGATGCTGAAATTCTTTGTCAATTGTTTCAGTCTTGCGAAGCCTCACTCTCAATTCATTCCATGAGCTCATACTTGTAATATGCTCCATACTAGCTTCATGTTCTTTTAACCTCTCACTAGTATGCCTCCAATCTCCAAATCCATCATGCCCCAATGAACTCTTGCATTTTTCTGAATTAAAAAGCTTACAACAAAAACAAAACACTTTATCGACATGTTTTGAATAAACCAACCATTTTCTATCATGAACTTCTCCATTCCTCATCTTTCTAGAGTAATGCGTATATGAAAAATGTCTACCATTAGCATCCAAAGGAAATACAATATTTTCTTCTCTTATAGGCCCCTTCTCTACCAATATATCCCTCGACTTGTTATCAAGATTACCCCAATTCCTTGGGTCATAGATATCCTCGGTAGGAACCGACTATTCATCAAAGCTATCATTTTCTATATGAGATGAATCAAATATTGGATCATGGTCAGTCACATCATTACCATTTGTGTTGATGTCAACATTTTCTTCAAGTGTAGGGTCATGATCTTCTAATTCTTCGTTGGTATCTGGTTGTTCCGCCACAACAACTATAGCCAAATTTGGTTGATCTTCATTACTTGAAGTTCTTGTATTAGTGCGAACAAATTTATCCATGGCACCTCTTTGTGATTCTATAAATTCCTCTACTTCTTTCTTTCTCTTCCTTTTCTTACTACCAGATGGATGCTTTCTAGGCGCCATGGCTGTAATCTGAATATTAAAATATTAATAGATGAGAACTAAATCATTTAAGAAATTTTAAAGCTCACAATCTGTATGGTCTGTACCTGAGAAAGTAAGATCAGCTAGCAGCCTAACACTCGACTCGACTGATCGCAGATCCGTAGTGGCGCAGTATCGCACTCGCATGCTGGCTTCTCGGCCTCGGCCACTCGCCTGACGGCCTGATCACTGACGGCTGAATGGCTGATCGGCTGAGGGCGTGGTTTGATCATTTGATGGTTGTGGCCGATATCGATGGGTGATGGGAATATGATTGGTGTCAGCCGCCAGCCAGCAGATATGGGGGAATCGAAACTACACACGGAATTGGGAACGTCACACTCGCGTACATGAGAGAGGCAGCAAGTTTGCTTCAGTTTTAGTGGGCTGCTACTCCTAGTTTGTTGGGCCTTTACAGTCTAAAATATACTATGGTCTACATTGATGTACATACTAATATATATTAAGGATATGGGATGAGGCCCTACTAATTTAGGGGCCCAGATCAAGGGCACTGCCGGACCCCCTCCAGGGCCGGCACTGTTCATTGAACTAGCTGTATAACTAAAACTGGTCATGCAGTCCCAACAACAAGCAATAGATTTTATTAGGTTCATTACTCTTCTAAGATTAAGCGTTTATCGAAAGACTAATAACTTTAGGTTCTTCATTACGAGAAACTTAGAACAAATATAAGTATAGAAGCAATATGATAACTTTTTAAATCATTTTAAGCCTAATCTCACATCATGCAAACAAGAATCAATTTAAGCATGTTATGCCTGTGTGACAACCCATGTGTCAATTTCACGTTATGTCAGGAGATTTATCCTAATCTTGAATGCTCAGTGAAAATTTCTATGTCTCGATCGCGTCTATCTCTGTTTATCCAGATTTCTCATTCACATTACACCGAATTTTGAAGTTATTCGATCGTGAGGAACAACCAAATTTGGAGCCTGTTAAAACTTTTGTCTCTTGAAACGAATGTAGATTCGAAAGTCAATCTCGTCTCGCAACTCCTGTCTAGACTCATTTATTCGGACTCTCGATAGTTGCTATGTTATCCAATCGGTGTCTGAATCCGCTTTCTCGATAGTTGGTCTACGTCCAAATACTTAATTTGAATCCGCATTCTCCCGCAGAATCTCTTTCTGTCAACCTCTAATTAATTCTTATTCAAATGGACTTGTTATATCTATATCATCATTCATCTCTATCTATCAAGTGTACCTAAAGATTTCTAGAAGTTTGAACCAAATATACACATAAAAAGATAAATCATATACCTGCTTGAAACTGCTCGTCTTAACAAATACATATTTTGAAATTCAACAAAACCTTGTCATCTTGCTCAAACCACTCTATATCAACTCTACAACAAAAGTTATTAAGGGTTCATGTAGAGAAAATGCCAAGAAAATGTCGAGAAAATACTTCGATTGCTTTAAAAATATAAATTGAAGCTTTATAACTATACTACTTTGACCAAGTGAAACTTTAATTTATATTCGAGATATGATGTTTGACCTTTAATAAAAGTTGCAGAACATGTGTTATACAACAAATATTTTATTTAAACCAAGCCTTGATTCAATCTCTAAGTATCCCAAACAGTGCCATCAAGAGAGAATAAAAATCTGAATTCAGGATTTGAATTCTTCTAAGTCTGAAATCAGTGTCGTTCGGGTCGACGTCTCGCGTTCCCTAAAATTTGTTAAACAACTTGAGTTTCACCAAATATAAAAGTTGTTAGTAACTAATGGAGGCACATCATATCAAAAGATGGCTTTCATCCGATCCATTTTGACAAGGTTTGACATCCATTCTTAGGTGAAATTAACCCTTTGACAGTAGCAACTTTGGACTTAATTATCTCTTAATCTAGTTTGCAAATGGCTGAGAACCCTTAATCAAACTTGTAGAGTATTGCGTGGGAAATATCTTTGCTACAGTGACCCATGTCTGAATCCAAGCAGAAAACGCCAAAAAGTGCCGCCCAAGGTCGCTACTGTAGCATCTACCACGTGTTCGACGAATTGCTGCAATGGAGAGACGTGGCAGCCATGCTCTGGAGCTTCTCCTCCATAAATGGCAGCAGACTGCCTTCTCCCTTCTCCCCCACGCCACTCCTCCCTCCTAGCACACGAGTCTTCTCCCAACCATGAGACCTCCTCTCTACCCCGCGCCCAGGAACGCACCAGCCTTCTTCCCCACGTCGAGCTCGTCTTCCATGGCCGCTCCTAGATCTCCTGCTCGGCTTCTTCATCGCCGAGCTCCCCTCTACTCGCGCCCAGCCGGCCGAGAGTGGCTGCCTAGGACCGGCCGAGCCCCTCCCCAACGTGCGGTGGCCTTTGGCTGAGCGCCATGTGCCATGGCCGAAACCCATCTCCATGCCATGTTCCTGTACGTGCGTGAGATGGAGCGTGAGATGGAGGAAGAAGATGACTCCCTGAGCCAATGACAAGTGGGCCCAGGGACGGATGTGAGTGTGCTAGAAATTTCAGATTTTTGTGTTGTGTTCAAAAATTCGTATCTCGAGTTTTAGAGCTCCTAAAATCGTGAAACTTGTTTTGTTGGCTTCCTTATAAAATGCTCTAACTATTGGATCTATATGTTGATATGTTTTAGTGGAAAAGTTTTTCTGTATAAATTCGTGTTTAAAAACTGTTTAGAGAATAAACGAACTTGCTTCTCTCCCTAATTTTATTTACAAAAATCCAAAAATGATGAAACCTGTTTTGTTAGTTATATGTTATCATACTCTAGCTAAGAAAAATATAAAACTTATGTGTTGTTCACTGTTTTCTTGGTGTGTTAATTAAAACATGTTAAATAGGAAAAAGATGATTGTTTTGATTGTTATTTTTGGATCTGTAGCTCTAGTGCTCCAAATGGATTGCAATTTTTACTGTAGACCCTCTGTGTGATGCTTGGTGACTGGTAAAAATTTCATTAATTTTTGTGCGTGTATGATTAAGTTAGTGATTTAACTTGTTTAATGCACATTAAGTAGTTTTAAATGATTTAAAAATAATATATAGATGCAAAAATAGAAAATGGTGTTCCACTATTCTTGCATGATATTATAGTAGCCTGAGAAAACTTAATATGGTCATGCTTCCACAGAAAATAATTATTTTTAGATTTAACTTGCTCTAACATGCTTTATTGCATTAACAATTTGTTATTTTTGTAGTAAATAAAATATAAAACCTGGGCATGTGAAATTTATACATTAGTCATAAATTGTTATTACCTTTGCCACATAAAAATTCCAGCCCCAAATTAGGTACTTTCATATGGTGCTAAAATAACACCCATTTTATAATTATAAGAAGAATTAGTGAAAATTAGAAGTAAACAAAAGCTTGCATGTCTCTTGGAATGTTGAATTATACCTTAGTACCAATTAGAGATTAAATGGTTATGCACATGATGAGTTTAGTAAAAATCCATCGTTGTCACTGATGTTGAGTTGAGGATTATTTGCGCGTGGAAAGTAATAATGTATTTAATACTTAGAACTCTTAGTTAATAGTAGAAATTGTTTTGGCTTATATAGAAAGGTGGTGACATGCCAAGTAGTCATCGCTTTCTCTATATTTATAAGTCGAGTCGTGACGATGCGTATTATGCGTGCGTTAAATTATGCTTCGCATATGGTGTATGATTGTGCTCACGATTTCGAGTAGACGCTTCAAGTAAGTCAAGTAGATTTGTGATATAAGTGTGTAATGGAGTTAGTTGTTTTAGGATAATTATTGAAACACTCGGTTCGTAGGATAAACATGTATGTGTTCATGATTTGGGAAGTGAATGCATGATGATTTCGATTTGGAGATTAGTGGTTTACGATTCGTACAGATTGCTCGATGTGCGAAAATACTTGTGAGTATGTGTGTTTATAAAAATGTGATAGTGTATGTTGTGTCTCGGATTGTGATAATAATAGGCAAGCCGACGTGTATGTTACGTGTATGTTATTTAGCGGCTATGTCGTTGCTCTAGTTAGCCGAATTGTTAGATGACTGGGTTAAGCTCGTAATCACGGTGAATTGCTTGTTGTAGTCTAAATATGTATGGTTATGGTCGCGCAAGAAAAGTAGTAGTGCTCATGTGGTGTCTAAGTTAAAATGAGAAATAGTGGGTGAAAAGCGCTTCGATATACATATATGCCAGATTTGATGATTGTGGTGAATGCATTGATTAATTGTGTATGGTAGTTCTAGAGCGCAAAATAACTTGTATAAAAAAATTAGTAAGTCTACTTATTAGTCCTCATTTGATTAATTTAACGCTAACAAATGGTAAAGTGTTAGAATGGTTCGAGTCTCTAGAACGCGGCAATTTTTGAAGTAAATAGGAGCTGAAATTATTAGTTGTTGTTTTCGACTGCACGCAATAATTTCCCCGTGCTGTATGTTTGATGAACCAAATTGTATTTTCTGTAGATATATGCTATATAAAAGTGGTAGATAACTTTATTATCTTGCTGGTGTTAAAATTTGACAGGCATAAGTCTGATCGTTTAGGAGTTATGCTTTTTACAAATTCAGTAACTGAATCTGTCCAAATTCTGTACAGATTTCAGAAACTGCATTGTTTGCCTAAGTTAGTGTTACAATCTGTTCATGGTCATTATGAGAAAGTTGTAGGTGCTTTTTCTTATCTTGCTTGTGTTAAAATTTCACAACCATAGGCCTAATAGTTTAAGAGTTATGAATTTTACAAACTGCTTGCTGTGTTCTGTCCACTGTCAGAACAGATTTCGAAAACTGTAATGTTTGGTTTGATTAAACCTGGAATCACTTTTTGGTGATTATAAAAGTTATGTAGTACTTTTGCTAAGCTTTCCAAAAAGTCTTGGATCACTCTATTTGGTGGTCTGAAGATTAAGTTCTGAATATTTGAAGTATGAAATCTGAATCTGTCCAAATCTGGACAGCAACGCCTTCTGGTGTCTTTTATCCTCAATTGCATATTGAATCACCATGAGATGTTTATAAATAATTTGTAGAACATTGAATTAGCTTTCCAGAAAGTCTAAGATCATTTTGTTTGGATGTCTGAATCTTCAGTTGTGAATTTTTGAAGCTGCAAGTCTGAATCTGTCCAAATCTGGACAGAGCTGCTATGTTTGCACAATTCGACCTTGCTAAGTGTTTAATCGTGCTGTGATGACAATACCAATGTTGTAGAGCCCTTTGTAAGCTTTCCAGAAAGTCCTAATTTGCTATTTTTGGGTTAATATTTGAAAAGTTATGATTAAAACAAGTGACTGCTGTATTGCTGTCCAAAAATCTGCAAGTGCCCATTTGATGATTGAGTTTACCCTTTTGGCTAAAAATGCTTAGTTAGCACTTAGCGGACATAGACTCGTAATGGCTAAACATATGCTAACATGTGTTCCATGATTAAGGTGCTTGCTTGCTGTAGTTGATTGTGATAAATGAGTCCATCGACATTGATGCATCGGTCCTCTGTTAAACTTGTGTTGTGATGCTTTTGTGTGATCAATAGAACTAATGCAAAGTTGTAGCAATTAAATAAATGCGTGTACCTGTGATATCGTATTTTTGTTGCGTAAATAAATAAAATATGGTCGTCTTGTTAAAGGTGTTAATGATGAACGCTGATAACGTACGAATAGCTAGCGCTTGCATATAGTCGTTGCGGTGTCTTACTACTTGGTGTTTAGTTCGCTACCGTGTATTATATATCTTGTGATAACTTTTCATTATATTCATACATATGCATCTTGCATCTCATTTAGGACCGAGAGATGGTGATCGTGCAAGTGAGGTGGTGTCAACCACAAGATGCAGTTGGTGGACAACCTAAGGAGGATGGACTTAACCAGTGGATGCTCGCTAAGCGAGTGCCCACCCCAGCAAACACTGTCTAAGTGTTAAATTAAAGGCAAGCCCCGGTTTTATGCATAACCGTTTATATATGCTATTTTACTGTACTTAATGTTTGTAGGCTTGTACTGTGCACTTAAGTGTAGGAGTTGACTGAAACCCTAGTTGCATGAACTCAGGATTCCTTTTGAGATGGATATTAGTATGCTAGGTCGAGTAGCTGCTCTACTAATTAGGGATCTCGGTAGAAGTCGAGTGATTTTTCCAGCACTCGCGCGAGGTCAGGAATTGATTGTCTCCACTTTATTATCATAATGATGTTGGTCTATGGACAACAATCCATGGGGATTGGTTGTCTACAAGACGGAAATTGGAATAAGGATTAAGGTGTGGTACCGTGAGTCAAGCGTTTGAACGTACTAAGCACATGCCGAGAAATATGGTAAATCGGTAAGCCTAGTACCTGATTGAACCTACCAGCGGACATATCCCCTCACGCGACCTGAGACGTGGTCTCCCATTCCGGTTATGGTGGGTACAAGTGCGGTCATGCACGACGGCAGTCGGGGTCAGTGAGGCATTGTACGCCAAGGCGGTGAGCCCTGATCTGCTGCCAGGGAATCGATGGGGACGGTTGATGTGTGTGGGGACGGAGTGCCTCGCCATGTCGTGTGTTTAGGTTTACCTTGCAAGGTTTAAAAACTCGATTCGAATCGTCTGCTTCTCGCAGCTAATGAGACTGCTTGATCCATGCTGCTACATTGAGTAACAAGTGGAAATGTGGTGACTGGCAAAAGTTGTTGATTGATAAATGTTTGATACCATGTATGATTAGCTAGGTACACATCTAGTTAAAAAGGATCATACTAAAACTTGAAAAGCTAAAACATGATTTTAGACTCAGCTAGTGCTTTTGGCAAACCAAACCCCTCAGCCAAACAGCTGCATGTCTAGAGGTAGAGGAGTAGACTCCTCACACCGGGTAAGTCTAGCTGAGTATTAGTATACTCAGCCTTGCTTGTGGCACAATTTTTGCAGGTACCTCCTTGCTTTGGTTGTTGGTGTGACTGGGCATCCATCCCTGCCACCGGGATAGACGGTCGAGTGGGTTACTGCTTCCGCAGGAGAGGACCAGGAGGAGTAGCGTGGCCAGGCTTCGCCATGTTACTCGGTTTTCTCCGTTAGTTATTTCCGCTGCATTAAAATTTATGATTATTATTTCTGAAACTCCGACAATGTAATCACTATTGATACTTAATAAATTTGTGGTATTATGTTTTATTGTATTTCTCTGTACCTCACCTTCGAGTGAGCTAGTGGTATTCGATCCTGGATAAGTGGCCTCGTCGGACTAGATCCGAGGGACTGACGGGTTATTCCTATTTAAGTGTGGTCCAGCCTTTAAGGCGAGACTTAGGCACTTAAGTTGGAATAATTCGGGCGGTTCCGCCACAGCTGGTATCGGAGCGAATACCATCACAGAGAAGTCAATAAGTCATAATTACCAACCTTTTCTAAAGTAAAACTTTCTTAGAAACCAATACTAGATAGATCATCAGGACGATAAGGATAGATCTAGGACGTGAAGCCTTAGGACTAGATGGGTAGCTAGGTGGCTATTTATTTAGGCCATAAAGGCTACTACTACTATTAATAGGGATGCTGTAGAAGCATCCGAAGAATTAGTTAGCTCTGAGAAGACGACTAGAATGAGCATGCATCATGATTATCGCATTATAATTGTCTCTTGTGCACCAACATGCTTCTCTCACCTTTATTCCAATAATAAAAACTTGTGAATGATGTGATGTACTGCTATGTTAGAAATGCCTTGCCTCGTGTTAGATTGGTAAGACTTGTTAGGTCGTGTTATGTGTTTCTCTTGTCTTTCTATCTAGGTGGCATTGTAATTGTTCAACCCTTATTGCAAAAAAGTGTTGTTTGTTTCGCTCATGAAAAGACCCCATTCAAACAACCTTGAGTTTAGCGAGTGAAACCAAAAAAAAATATTTATGCTTGTGTTAGTGTTTTCTGACCCTTGTGTGTTTCACCCTTGAATTTACACCTGCACAGCTTATAGAATCCCACAACTTGACCGCTAGACCAACCCAAGTCTCCTTGTGCACTTGTTATGTCAAAAAAATGTTGTTGGTGTCTGTTGCGCAAAACAATATCCAGTCCCAAATTCTTCTTGGAAGCCTGGTCCAAAATCCTCATTAAAACCCTTTTCCGCTCAACCTAGAAGCCATCTGGGTTGATGACCTCTCTTTTTCACCTAGATCTGGTAATCCTTTTTCTTGTGAATCATGTTTGCTTTATCATCCAAATCTCTAGATCCCTTGATGATTCTGCCCCGTTATCTGGTTATCTGCTATAACCCGTTCTCAAGTATTGGATGTTCATCTTGCCTAAATCTCTCATTTCTGATCGTTCTCATACCCCCTTCTCTAAGGATCATGACGTCATTTTATCAACTTATCTCTGAATGACATATCCATGTGGATCAATGGAGGTTGTTGTTATCTTTGGATCTCTCATGCTTCTAAAAGCTTATCAAATCTTGATCTCATGGTTGGTTCCTTCTCATATCAAATCTCGTACTAATCTCTGGCCTGATAATCTCCATGATGATCATAAAAGAGTATATGGAGTTGAAGAAGATTCTCATGCGTTGCTCTTTTTACCAAAAATCTATGTTTCAACTCAGGTCACATTCTTATTTTCTGAGCCATACTCTCATGAGCTCCATCTATTTATGCCACATGAATTTTTCATTGGTTACGTTTGGTAATGGTGTCATGACTAACGACTGATGGTGCCGTGACGAGACCAAGAGCCTACTATGGTGCACACATGGTTGAGCTGCTCGGCACGCGCTGGTATCGCGGTTAATAGTCGTGGTCCATTACGAGACTATACTGATGTGCTATCTTTTGTGGATATTCTCTCAAAGTGATCGCTGCATTTTGTCTCAACATGCCACGATATTCTATCCAAATCTATCTTCAGTATCTTGTCAGATACCCTCTTATGAATTTGCATCTATCTCCAGCCTGGGAGTTACATGCTTCTCCACCCTTGAAGATCCTCATTCGAATCTCGGGACGAGATTCTTTTTAAGGGGGGAAGGCTGTGACAACCCATGTGTCAATTTCACGTTATGTCAGGAGATTTATCCTAATCTTGAATGCTCAGTGAAAATTTCTATGTCTCGATCGCGTCTATCTCTGTTTATCCAGATTTCTCATTCACATTACACCGAATTTTGAAGTTATTCGATCGTGAGGAACAACCAAATTTGGAGCCTGTTAAAACTTTTGTCTCTTGAAACGAATGCAGATTCGAAAGTCAATCTCGTCTCGCAACTCCTGTCTAGACTCATTTATTCGGACTCTCGATAGTTGCTATGTTATCCAATCGGTGTCCGAATCCGCTTTCTCGATAGTTGGTCTACGTCCAAATACTTAATTTGAATCCGCATTCTCCCGCAGAATCTCTTTGTGTCAACCTCTAATTAATTCTTATTCAAATGGACTTGTTATATCTATATCATCATTCATCTCTATCTATCAAGTGTACCTAAAGATTTCTAGAAGTTTGAACCAAATATACACATAAAAAGATAAATCCTATACCTGCTTGAAACTGCTCGTCTTAACAAATACATATTTTGAAATTCAACAAAACCTTGTCATCTTGCTCAAACCACTCTATATCAACTCTACAACAAAAGTTATTAAGGGTTCATGTAGAGAAAATGCCAAGAAAATGTCGAGAAAATACTTCGATTGCTTTAAAAATATAAATTGAAGCTTTATAACTATACTACTTTGACCAAGTGAAACTTTAATTTATATTCGAGATATGATGTTTGACCTTTAATAAGGCTTCCTTGAGGAGGAGGAGGGCATCAAGCATGAGTTCTCTTCTCCTTACACGCAACAACAAAATGGTGTAGTGGAGAGGAAGAATAGAACTCTACTTGACATGGCGAGGACCATGCTTGATGAGTACAAGAAACCGGATCGGTTTTGGGTCGAGGCGATTAACACCGCCTGCTACTCCATCAACCGGTTATATCTACACCGAATCCTCAAGAAGACATCATATGAACTCCTCACCGGTAAAAAGCCCAATGTTTCATATTTTAGAGTCTTTGGTAGCAAATGTTTTATTCTTGTTAAAAGAGGTAGAAAATCTAAATTTGCTCCTAAGGCTATAGAAGGCTTTTTACTAGGATATGATTCAAACACAAGGGCATATAGAGTCTTTAACAAGTCCACTAGACTAGTTGAAGTTTCTTGTGACATTGTGTTTGATGAGACTAATGGCTCCCAAGTGGAGTAAGTTGATCTTGATGAGCTAGATGATGAAGAGGCTCCGTGCGTCGCACTAAGGAACATGTCCATTGGGGATGTGTGTCCCAAAGAATCCGAAGAGCCTCCACAAGCACAAGATCAACCATCATCTTCCATACAAGCATCTCCACCAACTCAAGATGAGGAACAGGCTCAAGATGATGAAGAAGATCAAGAAGATGAGCCACCTCAAGAGGAGGCCAATGATCAAGGGGGAGATGACAATGATCAAGACAAGGAAGATGAACAGGGTCAAAGACCGCCACACCCAAGAGTCCACCAAGCGATTCAAAGAGATCACTCCGTGAACTCCATTCTTGGTGACATCCATAAGGGGGTAACTACTCGATCTCGAGTCACTCATTTTTGTGAACATTACTCTTTTGTCTCCTCTATTGAGCCATACAGGGTAGAGGATGCACTTAAAGATTCGGATTGGGTGCTGGCGATGCAAGAGGAACTCAACAACTTCACGAGGAATGAGGTTTGGCATTTAGTTCCATGTCCTAATCAAAATGTTGTAGGTACCAAGTGGGTATTCCGCAACAAGCAAGATGAGCATGGTGTAGTGACAAGGAACAAAGCCCGACTTGTGGCCAAGGGCTATTCACAAGTCGAAGGTTTGGATTTCGGTGAAACCTATGCACCCGTAGCTAGGCTTGAGTTAATTCGTATATTACTTGCTTATGCTACTTACCATGGCTTTAAGCTTTATCAAATGGACGTGAAGAGTGCCTTCCTCAATGGACCAATCAAGGAAGAGGTCTATGTTGAGCAACCTCCCGGCTTTGAGGATAGTGAGTATCCTAACCATGTGTATAAACTCTCAAAGGCGCTTTATGGGCTTAAGCAAGCACCAAGAGCATGGTATGAATGCCTAGGAGATTTTGTTATCACTAATGGTTTCAAAGTCCGAAAAGCCGATCCTACTCTCTTTACCAAAACTATTGCAAAAGATTTGTTTCTATGCCAAATTTATGTTGATGATATCATATTTGGGTCTACTAACAAATCTACTTGTGAAGAGTTTAGTAGGATTATGGTCCAAAAATTCGAGATGTCTATGATGGGGGAGTTGAAGTATTTTCTAGGATTTCAAGTCAAGCAACTCCAAGAGGGGACCTTCATCAGCCAAACAAAGTACATTCAAGACATACTTACCATGTTTGGAATGAAGGATGCCAAACCGATCAAGACACCCATGGGAACCAATGGGCATCTCGACCTTGACACGGGAGGTAAATCCGTAGATCAAAAAGTATATCGGTCGATGATAGGATCTCTACTCTATTTATGTGCATATCGACCGGATACTATGCTTTCCGTATGCATGTGTGCAAGGTTCCAAGTCGATCCTAAGGAAGTTCACCTTAGGGCCATCAAGAGAATCTTGAGATATTTAGTTTATACTCCTAAGTTTGGCCTTTGGTACCCCAAGGGATCCTCTTTTGATTTATTAGGATATTCAGATGCTGATTGGGCAGGGTGCAAAATTGATAGGAAGAGCACATCAGGGACTTGTCAGTTTCTGGGGAGATCCCTGGTGTCTTGGGCTTCAAAGAAACAAAACTCAGTAGCTCTTTCTACCGCCGAAGCCGAGTATATTGCCGCAGGCCATTGTTGCTCGCAATTGCTTTGGATGAGGCAAACCCTCAGGGACTATGGCTACAAATTTAGCAAAGTCCCTCTCCTATGTGATAATGAGAGTGCAATCCGCATGGCGGATAATCCCGTTGAACACAGTCGCACTAAGCACATAGCCGTTCGGTATCACTTTTTGAGAGATCACCAACAAAGGGGGGATATCGAGATAGCCTATATTAACACCAAAGATCAATTAGCCGATATCTTTACCAAGCCTTTAGATGAGAAAACCTTTACCAAACTTAGGAATGGGCTAAACATTCTTGATTCTCGGAACTTTGATTGATACTTTGCACATATAGCTCATTTATATACCTTTGATCACATCTCTTTTATGTCTATGACTATTGTGTTTTCAAGTGTATGCTCATGCTTAGTCATAGAATTGAAAGGGAAATGGAGTACTCGGCAAAGACGACGCTTCCACTCAACTCCATCGGTATTATCTACTCTTTGTCGGTATTCCGCCATCTCTCCATTAGTATAATCTTTCACTCATATATTGTTTGCCAAAGGGGGAGAGAATTTACTAAGGGCTCACAAAGTCTCTGTTTTTGGCGATTCATGCCAAAGGGAGAGAGAGTATTAGCCCAAAGCAAAAGGACCGCACCACCACCTAATTTTTTAATTGTGTGTTTTGAAATTTTATTGGTATTAGTATCTTTCAAATAGGTATTCCCCTAATGAGAGTATCTCAATTAATATATCCCAAAACCCTCTTGAAAGCTAAGAGGAGAATTTCATTTAGGGGGAGTTTTGTTTAAGTCAAAGGAAAGCATTTGAAACAGGGGGAGAAAATCTCAAATCTTGAAAATGCTTCTTTCAATCTTATTCATATACCTTTGACTATTTGCAAAAGGATTTTTGAAAAAAAAAATCTAGAGAATTTGCAAAAACAAAACTAGTGGTACAAGCGTGGTCCAAAATGTTAAATAAGAAGAAAGCAATCCATGCATATCTATTGAAATAATTATATTGGTTTCACTCCAAGCAACCTATGCACTTACATTATGCAAACTAGTTCAATTCTGCACTTATATATTTGCTTTGGTTTGTGTTGGCATCAATCACCAAAAAGGGGGAGATTGAAAGGGAAATAGGGTCAAACCAGGGTGGATCAACTCAAACTTGCCACCTTCGGGTTTCTGGAAATGCCACTCCGCTATAATTCACCGGACTGTCCGGTGTAGCACCAGACTGTCCGGTGTGCCATGCGGAGCAACGACTATTGTGCCAACGATCGTCTGCAAAAGCAACAGTGAACAGTACGCGTCTGCGCGTGCAGAGTCAGAGCAGCGCCAGAAGGCGCACCAGACAGTGAACAGCACCTGTCCGGTGCAGCACCGGACTGTCCGGTGTGGCACCGAACTGTCTGGTGCCCCATGAAGTCAGAGCTTCAACGGTCGAAACCGTCTGAACCCTAACGGTTGGGTGACGTGGCAGGCGCACCGGACAGTATCTGGTGCGCCCTTCGATAGCAGACTTCCCCAACGGCTGTTTTCGTGGATGGGGCTATAAATACCCCCCAACCACCACACTTCAAGGCATCCAAGTTTTTCAGACATCTCACTCAATACAAGAGCTAGTGCATTCAATACAAGACACAATTAGATTGAATCAAAGCCTCTCCAAGTCCCAATTCCACTCAAAGCAATTAGTGACTAGAAGAGAGAGTTTTGCTCGTGTTCTTTGAGCTCTTGCGCTTGGATCGCTTTTCTTCTTCCTCTTTCTTGTTCTCAAGACATTTGTAATCAAAGCGAGAGACACCAAGTTGTGGTGGTCCTTGTAGGGGTCTAAGTGACTGAGAGCACCTAGAGGGGGGTGAATAGGTGATCCTATAAAATTCAACAATAATAGCCACAAAACTTAGTTATGAAAGTTAGAACGGCTAAGTAGCTTGAAACGAGCTCTTGTGAACACAGACAATCAAAGAGAAAGCACACAAGAGACACGCGATTTTATCCCATGGTTCGGCCACGTAACACTTGCCTACTTCCACGTTGTGGCGTCCTAATGGACGAGGGTTGCACTCAACCCCTTTCAAGTGATCCGATGATCAACTTGAATACCACGGTTTTTCCTTTCTTAGTCTTTCTCCCGTTTGCGAGGAATCTCCACAACTTGGAGCCTCTCGCCCTTACAATGATGATCACAAAAGAAGCACAGAATTAAGGGAGGGGAGAGCAACACACACAAGACTCAAATCCATAGCACAATCACGCACATAAGTCACAACTCGAGCTCAAAACACGACGCACGGAGTTCACAACTCAAATGGAGCTCAAGTCACTATCTCAAAGAATCAAACACGTGAAGTTGGAGTCTTGGAGTCTTAGAATGTTTCTTTTAAGCTTGTGTAGCTCCTCCATGTGCCTAGGGGTCCCTTTTATAGCCCCAAGGCAGCTAGGAGCCGTTGGAGGCCAACAAGGAAGGCCATCCTTGCCTTCTGTCGAGTGGCGCACCGGACAGTCACTGTAGATGGTTCGGTGTCGATCTCCTTCCTTTTCTGGCGCAAACGACCGTTGCAACTCCGAGCCAGTTGGCGCACCGGACACTATCCGGTGTACACCGGACAGTCTGGTGCCCCCTACCGACCGTTGGTGCGGGCCACACGTCGCTCGCGGATTGCACGGCCGACCGTTGCGTTGGCGACCGTTGGCTCACCGGACAGTCCGGTGCACCACTGGACAGTCCAGTGAATTATAGCCGTACGCCGCCAAACTTTTCTCGAGAGCGGCCTGTTCACCCGAGTCCAGCCTGGCGCACCGGTGTGCCAGACTAAGCTGAGCTTCGGCTACACACAGCCAGTCTTTTGCAATCCTTTTCTTTTCTTCTTTTCTCAGTTTCTAACACTTAGATAACTTCATTAGTATTCAAAAGCAAATGTACTAAGTCTGGAAACATACCTCATGTCTTGATTTGCACTTTTTCAATCTTTGGCATATTTAGAACTTAGAGAATATGTGTTGGGCACTTAATCCTTTAACCTTGCCTTGGTTCCCATCTCCAAAGATGATCGAATCCTGGGAATCCTTGTTCTTGACGTAGGAGGTGAACATCTTATTCTCCCCCGTCATGTGGTTTGTGCATCCGCTGTCGATAATCCAGCTTGAGCCCCCGGATGCATAAACCTGCAAGGCAATTTACACTTGGGTTTTAGGTACCCAACTCTTGTTGGGTCCTACAAGGTTAGTCACAATAGCCTTTGGAACCCATATGCAAGTCTTGTCTCCCTTGCATTTGGATCCCAATTTCCTAGCAACTACTTTTGCATTCTTACATAAGAGAACAAATGAAGTATTGCAAGCATGGTAAATGGTAGAAGGTTCATTGCACACTTTTCTAGGAGCATGAGGCACAACATTATTTTTCCTAGGCCTATCATTCACAAAAGTAGAACTAGAGGCAAACATAGAATGTGAATTAAAAGCATTATGATCATAATTCCTATGAGCATTCCTAGAATATTTTCTATCATAAATGTAGGCATGACACTTTTTAAAACTACTAGCCATAGGAGCCTTCCCTTTCTCCTTGTTGAGAACGGGAGCCTTTTGGCTTGTTAAGTTCTTGGTTTCCTTTCGAAAACCAAGTCCATCCTTAATAGAAGGGTGTCTACCAATTGTGTAGGCATCCCTAACAAATTTTAATTTATCAAAATTATTTTTGCAAGTCTTAAGTTGAGCATTAAGACTTGCCACTTCATCATTCAATTTTGTAATAGCAATAAGATGTTCATCACATGCATCAACATCAAAGTCCTTACATCTATTACAAATACTAACATGCTCTACACATGAACTAGATTTATTAGCTTCCTCTAGCTTAGCATTTAAATCATCATTTAAACTCTTTAAACTAGATACAGTTTCATGGCAAGCAGATAACTCAGAAGATAGCATTTCATTTCTTTTAATCTCTAAAGCAAGAGATTTTTGCATGCTAACAAATTTATCATGCTCCTCATATAAAATATCCTCTTGTTTTTCTAACAATCTATCCTTTTCATTTAGAGCATCAATTAATTCATTGATCTTTTCTACCTTAGCTCTATCTAAACCTTTGAATAAGCTAGAGTAATCTACTTCACCATCGGAAGAATCATCATTGCTAGAAGTAGTGTACTTAGGGGTATCTCGAACACTTACCTTCTTTTCCTTGGCCATGAGGCAAGTGTGGCGTTAGTTGGGAAAGAGTGAAGATTTTGTAACACCCCAGGTGTTACCTTGGCTAGAGCCACTTTGGCACTAGAAGCTGTGTTCACAAGGGTGAAGACTTAGGGCACCACATAAGAACTTTGGAGCTCATGTGCTAATCAAGTTGCCAATGACATAAGAAGCATTACTCTAATCCTTGCACACTTACTACCTTGGATAATAGGGGAGAAGAACCCTAGACCTCTTTCTAAACCCTATCTTCTAAAACCCTAAGTAAAAGGGGGAAAGAGAGTGAGCAAAGGTGCAAAGCATGGGCAATCTTTACCCAAACCCTAATTAACCTTATAACCAGCAATGAGGGGAGTGAAATAATGCAAAAAGACCCCTGGAGAAACCCCATTTCAAATCTCCAAGTGAATAGAGAGCTAGAGCTCTCTATTTCCCTCTAAGTCACATTTTAGCCCTAATCCAAAGACCAGCCGTGTTCACTTTGAAGATGGCGCCAAAACCACTTGGGTTCTATACCAAAAATGTGGTATACCACTTGAGGCACCCCCTGGAAAAATTGGAGGCCGAGACTCAGACGTTTGACAGCACTTGACATCAGTTTTGTCTCGGAGTGGGCAGTAAGACAAGCCAGATTTGGCGCCTGTCTATCTCCTGATCTAGGGCGTATCTTCCTTTGGAACTCACACATGTGAGATAGCCCTAGGTGCCAGGAGGAGGTCTGCGCCAGATTCATGGCGAGATTCGCACGTATGCGATCTCTGGAGACGTTTGAACAATGGAAGAAACTCACCTCCACGTGTTCGACGCCTTCTGCCCGCGCCAGAGCACGCCCGAGCGCGCTCCCGCGTGCCCAGCACCGCGCCCGAGCCAAACCCGCGCCGTGGCCCACGCCCGAGCCTATAAAACCCTCCCAGGCTTCGAGTACACTCTTCCACGCACCCTCAAACCCTCACCGGAGCTAACTCGTCGCCGTTTGCCCTTGCGCAGCGAGTTCGCGGCCGCCCGATCCCCCTGTCGCCGTAGACCGGCCGACAGAGCCCTTCCCAACCCCGTCCAGCCCTCGGAATAGACTATGCACGCCTCCGTGAAGCTCCCCGAGCAAGGAATCGGAGTTTGCTTCGCCGGAGAGGCCAGCCCATGCTCGCCGGAGCTCTCAACCCCGCCGGAGTACGTGGACCGGGTAAACCACTCCACCATCCTTCGATTCCTTGCGCACACAGTCGCTGCGTGACCCCGTGAAGCTCACCGTGCCCTCGGATTGAACCAGTTCGCCGTGGTTTGGCCGGTATACTCGCCGCCGACGAGGACACCCGCCTGCACGCGTGGACCGGGCGATTCCGGCCATCTCCGACGTCGAGCCGTACCTCGACGTGACCGCCAGAGTCTCCCCGAGCCGACCCCACCCTTCGCCGGACCTCCCTCGCCGCCGGTAAGCCGCGCCGCCCTTTTCTTCCCCGCGGTTACTGTTTCAGTGAGGGGAAGGACTGCGGGTGAGAGGGAGAGAAGGTCAGGGGGTTTTGTGAAACGTCAGAGACACAGGGGAATAGTGGCGTGGGGGTAGATTTGCGCAAGTTGATTTAGTTTAAACTCAGGGACCCCGGTGTAAACCGTTTTTCCAGGAAACTCTTTTAAAATTTATTTTTAAAATGAACAGAGACTTTAAAAATTCATAACTTGTGTTTAATTCATCCAAATTTGGTCAAACCAATTTTGTCAGACTCTAATTAATGTATCCTATTTAAGAAAAATATAAAACCCCTTGGTATTAAGGAAGATTTTAAAGCTCTGATTTAATGTTAGTTTTGGCCAAAAGCTCAATAATAGAAAGAAAAATAGTTGTGCTATTTGACTAGGGTTAGAAAAATTTGAAGAAGCTTATACCTATCTAATGGCCTGTTTAAAAATATTAAACCTCTCTGTCCACCCTATTAAGTTAGTTTTTACCCCTTATTCCACAATGTGCTCAAAGATAAGAAAAATAGAAAATGTAATTTAATTAATGAACCAGAGAGTACCTCTATTTTTGTTAGGTTACTTATTCAATATAGTTCACTGGAAAAATATATCATACCCTGTTTTAGTGTAAAATAAGTAATATCCCTTTTGTTTTAATAAAACAAGTGAAACTTAGAAAAACTCTACAAAAATCACCCTAAGGCAAAAACACCCCAAACCTTGGGATAACAAATGGTTGGTTATTTTGAACAGAGGAAAAATATAAAATCTGTTGTTTGATATTTTTCAAATGACAAGTTAGTTATAAGCACCTTTTTGGCATTAAACTTTGGAAAATCACAATTAAATAACCACCAATTAACTTTCTATGGATTTTGACACAAAGGTTTAGTATTACTGTTAGATCCCAACAAAAATGACCCTTAGGAAGAAACTCAACTCTAATGATGAGGTGTAGTGTAAAGTGACCCATTTTACACCACTCTTGTTATTTTTGTCTAAAGCATAGCCTTTATAGTTTAAGCCTCCAATTCCTAAAACCAGCTAGAATAGCCAATGGCAACCCACTGCAATTTTTACAGAATTTTTGGAAATTTTTAACCCACTATCATAGTTCAAACCTACACTAGAAACCCTAAATGGAAATTAAAGAAAGGAAAATGAATAATGGAACTTAATGTCATCCTAACCCTTTATAAAATTGTCCACTGAAATCTATGGAGATAATACCAATCCTCTATGTTACCCTCACTGAAAACCCGAGCCTAAGTAGTATTGAACCTAACCCACTGGAAGCCCCGCCCGACTAAGAAAACCCTAAGTTAATTCTTGACTTAGTATTCTTTAGCTTAATGTTCTTAAATCTTGCATAATCATGACATACATGTTCATTGCATTTCGATAGACTGTAATCTTGCTGACGGAGAGTACATCCTCGTGCCGGAGCAAGGAGCTGCTCAAGAGGTAGCCCCAGATCCAGCACCCGAGCCTGCACCAGAGGACCTGCCTGCCACTGCTTTGGAAGGCAAGCCCCGGTTTTATGCATAACCTGTTATTTATGCTATTTTACTTCACTTAATGATTGTAGGATTGATTGTGCACTTAAGTGTAGGATTTGCTTGAAACCCTAGTTGCATGATCTCAGGAATCCTATTGAGATGAATACTAGTATGCTAGGTCGAGTAGCTGCTTTATTAAGTAGGATCTCGGTAGAAGTCGAGTGATTTTTCTAGCACTCGCGCGAGGTCAGGAAATTGATTGTATCCACTTTCTTATCAGAATGATGCTGGTTGGTGGACAACAATCCATGGGGATTGGTTGTCCACGGGAGAAAAATTTGAATAAGGATTAAGGTGTGGTACCGTGAGTCAAGCGTTTGAACGTACTAAACACATACCGAGAAATATGGTAAATCGGTAAGCCTAGTACCTGAGTGAACCTGCCCGCAGATTGCCCTCCTCACGCGACCTGAGACGTGGTCTCCCATTCCGGTTATGGTGGGTACAAGTGCGGTCACTGCACGACGGCCAGTCGGGGTCAGTGAGGCATTGTACGCCAAGGCGGTGAGCCCCTTTCTGTTGCCAGGGAATCGATGGGGACGGTTGATGTGTGTGGGGACGGAGTGCCCCTACATGTCGTGTGTTTAGGTTTACCTTGCAAGGATAAAAACTCGATTCGAATCGTCTGCTTCTCGCAGCTAATGAGACTGCTTGATCCATGCTGCTACATTGAGTAACAAGTGGAATGATACGGAGATGATATAAGATGTTGATTGCTAAAATGTTTGCTACTTTGTATGAATAGATGTTACATTTTTAGCCTTAAGAGAGTCACACTTAACTTTGACTAAGTTAAAATCTTGATTTAGAAACTCAGCTAGTGCTTTTGGCAACCAAACCCCACAGCCAAACAGCTGCATGTCTAGAGGTAGAGGAGTAGACTCCTCACACCGGGTAAGTCTAGCTGAGTATTAGTATACTCAGCCTTGCTTGTGGCAAAATTTTTACAGGTTCTCTGGAGGACATGGTTGCTGGAGTGACTTGGCCGTCCACCTTGCCACCGGGTTGGACTGTCGAGTGGGACCCTGCCTCGGCTGAGGAGGAGCATGAGGAGTGATGGGACAGGCTTCCCATCTCTCTGTTTAATTACCGTTAGTTTTATTCCGCTGCACTTCGAACAATGATGGTTACTTTTGCAAAAACTCCGATGACGATGATGGTGATGTAATAATTTAACATTGTGGCGTGTATGGTTTTATGCCTTATTGTATTTGCTCTGTGACTCACCTTCGGGTGAGATTGTGGTACTTGATCCTGTCAGTGGCCGTGTCGGACTAGATCCGAGGGATCGACGGGTTATTCCCATTTAAGTGTGGTCTAGCCTCTAAGGCGGGGCTTAGGCACTTAAGTTGGAATAATTCGGGCGGTTCCGCCACAGCTGGTATCGGAGCTTGTACCACCACAGAGGAATCAATAAAACATGAATACCATCCTTTTTCCAAGGTAAAATTTGATAGAAACAATGTTGGATAGATAGTAGGGCGAGCAGGATAGACCTAGGACGTGAAGCCTTAGGATAATAGAAGGGTAGCTAGGTGGCTAAGTAACTAGGCCCTATAGGCCACTTTTACAGGATGGGAGTTCCTCCTTATTCCTTTATCTTGTTGTGAGGTCGTTCAGGACGAGCATGCATGCATTCATGATTAAGCAAATGGATAACTGAGTAAGGACTTAAAAACAAGATAACAACCCTAGTGCCTTTCTACTTAACTAGAGAAAGGTTGAGTTTTATTCTTCCTTGTTCTTTTTATAATTCTTTTTCTTTTACTTACGCTTAACCGTACATAGATGACTTCCCACGGATCCTCCGATGACGGAAATGCACTGACCCACACTGACGGACTTGCACGAGAGGGCTTTCCCCGCATTTTGTGGGAGGTACTTCAGGGGGCTGGATACACGACACCCCCTCAGTACGCGGTGCAGCAGTTCGAGAAGCACCGAGTGCCTCGCTGTCGGGTGAGGATGACCTTGGAGCCTCATCCCCTGCAGCCAGGCTGGCGCTCTTTGAACTCCGAGTCTTTCGGGTACCGAGCAGAGGACACGATCGAGGCGATCGCTCTGCATGGATTGACTACCTTCTGCGGATTCCATCCCTTGGAGCTGGCTACCCACCCCATTGGCTTGTTCCCCGCTGAGAAGGAGGACGACCCAATGTGGAAGGATCGGGTGGAGCGCGCCAAGGACATCTTGGCTATCTACCCAGGTCAGACTGCGCACTTGACAGTACGGTGCATGAATGCTCTGTACCGTCTGCAGGTGATGCGCGGTGAGGCAATGTCCCATCTGATGGCATTGCTGGAGGCAACAAAGATCACGCTGGACAACAGGGAGGAGCTAGTGGTTGACTTGTCCCAGGAGTTGGTAGAGAAAGATTTACAAGTGGAGCAGCTGTCGGATGAGATTCATGAGTTGGAAGAGCTGGTGGGCACCAAGGAGAACACCATCGAGGTCCTGGAGGATCAGCTCATTAACACTCAGCAGCAGCTTGCTGAGGCTAACGAGCACCTAGACATGCATCACCAGGAGATCCAGGACCAGGAGGCCAACGAGGACGTCGACGTTGAGGGAGGAGATGAGCCTGCCTCCAGTGTAGACACTGCTGGTTCGGGAAGACCACCTTCCCCCGAGTCGAGTGTTGCTTCGTTCGCACACTAGGTGTCCAGGGTAGGCTTAGAGGTTGGATAGTCGGACTCCTCGCAGCTAGCTTAGCTTTTGCACCCTTGGGGTACTAGGCTAGATAGAGTTGAGTCATTTTGGAACAATTTGATGTAATCGTGTTAAACTCTCTTGGGAGCTTGTTTGATGGATGCTATTATCAGTTTAATTTTGGAAGGAAGAATTTATGCCTCTTAAAAATCCCTTTTGTTGAAGTCGGAGTCTATCATGCTGTTTTAACTTTGTTTCCCCGTGATAAAATCTTGAAATTGGAACTGCGGTGTTAAGTAAGTATGTGGTTTTTCAGATGGCCGGGAGGCAGCGTCGTGGCCAGAACGAGCACGTTCCTCCACCGCCGCCACCACCTCCCACTCTACAGGAGCTCATGGCTCAGCAGAATGAGATCCTGAGGCAGCTGGCTCAACGTCAGCCACCACCCCAGCATTATGGTGGTGGAGACCACCAGCGTCACCCCGCGGCGGCCACCTATCAGGAATTCCTCAGCACCCAGCCTCCATTGTTCACAAGGGCGGAGGACCCACTTGACGCAGATGTATGGCTGCGAGTGGTGGAATCCAAATTCCCACTACTCCATGGGGCTTGCTCAGAGGTCACCAAAGTCAGGTTTGCCACCCAGCAACTTCGTGGACCCGCAAGGACTTGGTGGGATCATTTTCTTGCTATGCAGCCAGAGGACCGAGAGGTGGAGTGGAGGGAGTTCAAGGCAGCTTTTAGAGGACACCATATACCCGCCGGGATCATGGACAGGAAACTCAATGAGTTCTTGGCACTCACTCAGGGCAACAGGACAGTGTTGCAGTATGCCCAGGCCTTTAATGACTTGTGCCAGTACGCGGGATATCATGCAGATACAGATGAGAAGAAGAGGGACAGATTCAGAAGGGGGCTCAGCACTAAGCTCCGGGATCGTCTCAACACCGTCAGGGTCAACAGCTACAATGAGTTGGTAAACATGGCTATCTCCCAAGAGGACTGCATTACAGCTAGGCAGGCAGAGAAGAAGAGGAAGACCCCTGTGGCAGGACCCTCAGCTCAGCCACAGCGCTTCAGGATTGTGTCCGACATACAGAACAGGGGACCCCAGCAGCAGCAAGGGCGATGGGTGATCCGACCTCAGCAGCAGCAGCAGCAGGCACCCAACCGCAACCAGTTTCCAGCTCAGAGGAATAACCAGCAGCAGCAGTACCGCCAGGCAAATGACAACAGATGCTTCACTTGTGGTAACACTGGGCATTATGCCAAGAATTGCCCCAGGAACCAGCAGAGGCAGGGGCAGAATGCTAATCAGAACCAAGGCAAGAGGCAGAAGGTGCAAGTGAGGCAAGGCAGGCTGAACTTCACCACCCTGGCTGATATTCCAGAGGGAGCACCCGTCATGACTGGTATCTTTACAGTTTTGAATTATCCTGCGATTATTTTATTTGATTCGGGTGCATCGCATAGTTTTATCAGTGCTAAGTTTAGTGCCAAATGCCAGTTGCCCTTTCACCATACCGATGGGGGCATTACAATTTCAACACCAGGAGGCAGGATTGCCACCAACCAAATCAGCAGGCAAGTGCCTATAAAATTTGGTAGCCTTATGATTAGAACCACCCTTCTCATCTTAGGATTGGATAGCGTGGATATTATTTTGGGAGCTGACTGGTTGACCAGACATCAGGCAGTATTAGACATTGCAGCCAGAGCCATTGAAATCCATTCCCCTGCTTATGGCGAGACTGTTTTGTATTTACCCAACCAGGGTTGTACCCGATCTTGTGCCTTTGTTATGATAGAATCCCCGGTGGAAAAGATCCCAGTGGTCTGCGACTACCCAGATGTTTTCCCAGACGAATTGCCAGGGATGCCACCTGACCGAGATATTGAGTTCGCCATCGAATTGCAACCCGGGACTGCTCCTATCTCCAAGAGACCCTATAGGATGCCTCCCGCGGAATTGGCAGAATTGAAGAAACAATTGCAAGAGTTGTTGGACAAAGGGTTTATTCGTCCAAGCACTTCCCCATGGGGATGTCCAGCTTTATTTGTGAAGAAAAAGGATGAGAGTTTGAGGATGTGTGTTGACTACCGCCCTCTCAATGCGGTGACTATCAAGAACAAATACCCACTGCCCCGCATTGATGTTCTGTTTGATCAGTTGGTAGGAGCCAAGGTATTCTCCAAGATAGACCTTCGCTCAGGTTACCATCAGATCAAGATCCGTGCCAGTGATATTCCTAAGACGGCTTTCTCTACCAGATATGGACTGTATGAGTTTCTGGTGATGTCTTTTGGGCTGACCAATGCCCCGGCTTATTTCATGTACCTGATGAACTCAGTGTTTATGCCAGAATTGGATAAGTTCGTGGTCGTCTTCATTGATGATATACTGGTTTATTCCAAGAATGAAGCCGAGCACACCAAACACTTGCATACTGTACTTCAGAGACTGCGTGATCATCAGTTGTATGCTAAGCTGAGTAAGTGTGAGTTCTGGCTGAAGAAAATCAAATTCTTGGGTCACACAATTTCTCAGGATGGGATATCAGTTGATCCTAAGAAAGTGCAGGAGGTAATGGATTGGAAACCCCCGACTACAGTGAAGCAGATTCGGAGTTTTCTGGGATTGGCAGGGTACTACCGACGATTTATTCCGGATTTCTCCAGAATTGCCAAGCCAATGACTGAGTTATTGAAGAAGGGAGCCAAGTTCACTTGGAGCCAGAAGTGCGAAGATGCTTTTCATGCCTTGAGGCAGCATTTGACAACAGCCCCAGTGCTGGCCCAACCTGACAACACCAAGTCATTTGAAGTTTATTGCGATGCTTCTAGTACCGGTTTGGGATGTGTTTTGATGCAAGAGAACAGAGTGATTGCTTATGCTTCCCGGGCACTCAGGCCCCATGAGCAGAACTACCCTACACATGATCTAGAATTGGCAGCTGTAGTTCATGCTCTAAAGATATGGAGACACTACCTGATGGGAGCTCACTGTAACATCTATACTGATCACAAGAGTCTCAAATACATCTTCACTCAGGCAGATCTGAACATGAGGCAAAGGAGGTGGTTAGAGTTAATCAAGGACTATGATTTGGAGGTGCATTACCATCCTGGCAAAGCCAATGTTGTGGCAGATGCTTTGAGCAGAAAGGCCCAGTGCAATTGCATGAGCATGGATGCAAGAGTTACCACCCTATGTGATGAATTGTGCAAGCTGAACCTAGAAGTTGTTTCTCCGGGTGACCTAAGCTATATCGCGGTGGAGCCCACATTGCAAGAGCAAATAGTTCAGGCACAGATTCGGGATAAGGGTGTTCAGGTTATCAAAGATATGATCAAGCAAAAGGCAGAAAAATACAAGTGTTTCCGACAGGACAGCAAGGGAATTCTATGGTTTGGAGATCGATTGGTTGTTCCCAAGGACCCTGAGCTCAGAAAGAAGATATTGGATGAAGCTCACCTTTCAAAATTCTCCATGCACCCTGGTAGCAACAAGATGTACCATGATATCAGATCTCTTTATTGGTGGACTAGAATGAAAAGGGAAATTGCCAAGTACATATCCGAGTGTGATACTTGCCAGAGGGTAAAGGCTAGTCACTTGAAGGCAGCAGGCCCTTTGCAACCCCTTCCCATACCATCTTGGAAATGGGAGGACATTTGTATGGACTTCATAGTGGGATTACCCAATACCTCCAGGCACCATGATTCAATTTGGGTTATCGTGGACAGGTTGACCAAGACTGCTCATTTCTTGCCAGTGCATACCACCCACAGGGCAGAGAAGTACGCTGAAATTTATGTTGATCAGATAGTAAGGTTGCATGGTATTCCCAAAACCATTATATCTGACAGAGGAGCACCATTTGTGGCACGATTTTGGGAGCAATTGCAAGAGTCACTTGGGACCCATGTCATCCGAAGCTCAGCATACCACCCCCAAATAGATGGCCAGACAGAAAGGGTGAATCAAATTTTGGAAGACATGTTGCGAGCATGTGCACTACACTATGGAAAGGATTGGGACAAGTGTCTGTCTTTGGCGGAGTTTTCTTACAATAACAGCTATCAGTCCAGTTTGAAGATGGCACCTTTTGAGGCATTGTATGGGAGAAGGTGTAGGACCCCACTAAATTGGTCTCAAGCAGGAGAAAGGGAAATTTTTGGGCCAGACTTGGTACGCGAGGCAGAGGCAAAAGTCAGAGTTATTACCAAGAACTTAGAAGCTGCTCAGGCCAGGCAAAGGAGTTATCATGATAAGAGGCGGAAGCCCCTACAATTTGAGGTGGGAGATCATGTCTATCTTAAGGTATCACCCACCAAGGGTGTCCAGAGATTCGGGATCAAGGGCAAGTTAGCTCCTCGCTACATTGGACCTATAAGATCGAGGCAAGCTGTGGACCCGTAGCCTACCAATTGGAATTACCACCTCACATGTCAGCAGTTCATAATGTGTTCCATGTATCTCAGCTGCGGAAATGCATTCGTCTACCCACTGAAGTGCTACCGGAACCAGACATTGAGATAGAACCAGACTTGTCCTACCAAGAGTACCCCGTCAAGGTATTGGATCAAAAGGAGAGATCAACTCGGGCAAGATCAATCGGAATGTATAAGGTTCAGTGGAGTCACCATTCAGCAGAGGAAGCTACGTGGGAGACTGAGGATTTTCTACGCTCTCGCTTCCCCGACTTTCTGCCCAAAAGAATCGGTACGTAACCCCAAAAACACCACCCCCCACCTGCCCTTTGAATTCAATTATAAGAAAAACTTAGATAACAAGGATAGTCTAAGTTGTGGATTTAACTTAAGAAGGGCTTCCTTCTGAAGTTGCAAAGAGGATGACATTCGAAGAGCAGTAAATAAGAGGAACTTAAGTATAAAGGGGAGAACAGCACCAGCACAACTTCAAGCATCCCTCCAAAGGGCTCTACCTGAAATCTCGGGACGAGATTCCTTTAAGGGGGGAGGGCTGTAACACCCCAGGTGTTACCTTGGCTAGAGCCACTTTGGCACTAGAAGCTGTGTTCACAAGGGTGAAGACTTAGGGCACCACATAAGAACTTTGGAGCTCATGTGCTAATCAAGTTGCCAATGACATAAGAAGCATTACTCTAATCCTTGCACACTTACTACCTTGGATAATAGGGGAGAAGAACCCTAGACCTCTTTCTAAACCCTATCTTCTAAAACCCTAAGTAAAAGGGGGAAAGAGAGTGAGCAAAGGTGCAAAGCATGGACAATCTTTACCCAAACCCTAATTAACCTTATAACCAGCAATGAGGGGAGTGAAATAATGCAAAAAGACCCCTGGAGAAACCCCATTTCAAATCTCCAAGTGAATAGAGAGCTAGAGCTCTCTATTTCCCTCTAAGTCACATTTTAGCCCTAATCCAAAGACCAGCTGTGTTCACTTTGAAGATGGCGCCAAAACCACTTGGGTTCTATACCAAAAATGTGGTATACCACTTGAGGCACCCCCTGGAAAAATTGGAGGCCGAGACTCAGACGTTTGACAGCACTTGACATCAGTTTTGTCTCGGAGTGGGCAGTAAGACAAGCCAGATTTGGCGCCTGTCTATCTCCTGATCTAGGGCGTATCTTCCTTTGGAACTCACACATGTGAGATAGCCCTAGGTGCCAGGAGGAGGTCTGTGCCAGATTCATGGCGAGATTCGCACGTATGCGATCTCTGGAGACGTTTGAACAATGGAAGAAACTCACCTCCACGTGTTCGACGCCTTCTGCCCGCGCCAGAGCACGCCCGAGCGCGCTCCCGCGTGCCCAGCACCGCGCCCGAGCCAAACCCGCGCCGTGGCCCACGCCCGAGCCTATAAAACCCTCCCAGGCTTCGAGTACACTCTTCCACGCACCCTCAAACCCTCACCGGAGCTAACTCGTCGCCGTTTGCCCTTGCGCAGCGAGTTCGCGGCCGCCCGATCCCCCTGTCGCCGTAGACCGGCCGACAGAGCCCTTCCCAACCCCGTCCAGCCCTCGGAATAGACTGTGCACGCCTCCGTGAAGCTCCCCGAGCAAGGAATCGGAGTTTGCTTCGCCGGAGAGGCCAGCCCACGCTCGCCGGAGCTCTCAACCCCGCCGGAGTACGTGGAGCGGGTAAACCACTCCACCATCCTTCGATTCCTTGCGCACACAGTCGCTGCGTGACCCCGTGAAGCTCACCGTGCCCTCGGATTGAACCAGTTCGCCGTGGTTTGGCCGGTATACTCGCCGCCGACGAGGACACCCGCCTGCACGCGTGGACCGGGCGATTCCGGCCATCTCCGACGTCGAGCCGTACCTCGACGTGACCGCCAGAGTCTCCCCGAGCCGACCCCACCCTTCGCCGGACCTCCCTCGCCGCCGGTAAGCCACGCCGCCCTTTTCTTCCCCGCGGTTACTGTTTCAGTGAGGGGAAGGACTGCGGGTGAGAGGGAGAGAAGGTCAGGGGGTTTTGTGAAACATCAGAGACACAGGGGAATAGTGGCGTGGGGGTAGATTTGCGCAAGTTGATTTAGTTTAAACTCAGGGACCCCGGTGTAAACCGTTTTTCCAGGAAACTCTTTTAAAATCTATTTTTAAATTGAACAGAGACTTTAAAAATTCATAACTTGTGTTTAGTTCATCCAAATTTGGTCAAACCAATTTTGTCAGACTCTAATTAATGTAACCTATTTAAGAAAAATATAAAACCCCTTGGTATTAAGGAAGATTTTAAAGCTCTGATTTAATGTTAGTTTTGGCCAAAAGCTCAATAATAGAAAGAAAAATAGTTGTGCTATTTGACTAGGGTTAGAAAAATTTGAAGAAGCTTATACCTATCTAATGGCCTGTTTAAAAATATTAAACCTCTCTGTCCACCCTATTAAGTTAGTTTTTACCCCTTATTCCACAATGTGCTCAAAGATAAGAAAAATAGAAAATGTAATTTAATTAATGAACCAGAGAGTACCTCTATTTTTGTTAGGTTACTTATTCAATATAGTTCACTGGAAAAATATATCATACCCTGTTTTAGTGTAAAATAAGTAATATCCCTTTTGTTTTAATAAAACAAGTGAAACTTAGAAAAACTCTACAAAAATCACCCTAAGGCAAAAACACCCCAAACCTTGGGATAACAAATGGTTGGTTATTTTGAATAGAGGAAAAATATAAAATCTGTTGTTTGATATTTTTCAAATGACAAGTTAGTTATAAGCACCTTTTTGGCATTAAACTTTGGAAAATCACAATTAAATAACCACCAATTAACTTTCTATGGATTTTGACACAAAGGTTTAGTATTACTGTTAGATCCCAACAAAAATGACCCTTAGGAAGAAACTCAACTCTAATGATGAGGTGTAGTGTAAAGTGACCCATTTTACACCACTCTTGTTATTTTTGTCTAAAGCATAGCCTTTATAGTTTAAGCCTCCAATTCCTAAAACCAGCTAGAATAGCCAATGGCAACCCACTGCAATTTTTACAGAATTTTTGGAAATTTTTAACCCACTATCATAGTTCAAACCTACACTAGAAACCCTAAATGGAAATTAAAGAAAGGAAAATGAATAATGGAACTTAATGTCATCCTAACCCTTTATAAAATTGTCCACTGAAATCTATGGAGATAATACCAATCCTCTATGTTACCCTCACTGAAAACCCGAGCCTAAGTAGTATTGAACCTAACCCACTGGAAGCCCCGCCCGACTAAGAAAACCCTAAGTTAATTCTTGACTTAGTATTCTTTAGCTTAATGTTCTTAAATCTTGCATAATCATGACATACATGTTCATTGCATTTCGATAGACTGTAATCTTGCTGACGGAGAGTACATCCTCGTGTCAGAGCAAGGAGCTGCTCAAGAGGTAGCCCTAGATCCAGCACCCGAGCCTGCACCAGAGGACCTGCCTGCCACTGCTTTGGAAGGCAAGCCCCGGTTTTATGCATAACCTGTTATTTATGCTATTTTACTTCACTTAATGATTGTAGGATTGATTGTGCACTTAAGTGTAGGATTTGCTTGAAACCCTAGTTGCATGATCTCAGGAATCCTATTGAGATGAATACTAGTATGCTAGGTCGAGTAGCTGCTTTATTAAGTAGGATCTCGGTAGAAGTCGAGTGATTTTTCTAGCACTCGCGCGAGGTCAAGAAATTGATTGTATCCACTTTCTTATCAGAATGATGCTGGTTGGTGGACAACAATCCATGGGGATTGGTTGTCCACGGGAGAAAAATTTGAATAAGGATTAAGGTGTGGTACCGTGAGTCAAGCGTTTGAACGTACTAAACACATACCGAGAAATATGGTAAATCGGTAAGCCTAGTACCTGAGTGAACCTGCCCGCAGATTGCCCTCCTCACGCGACCTGAGACCTGGTCTCCCATTCCGGTTATGGTGGGTACAAGTGCGGTCACTGCACGACGGCCAGTCGGGGTCAGTGAGGCATTGTACGCCAAGGCGGTGAGCCCCTTTCTGTTGCCAGGGAATCGATGGGGACGGTTGATGTGTGTGGGGACGGAGTGCCCCTACATGTCGTGTGTTTAGGTTTACCTTGCAAGGATAAAAACTCGATTCGAATCGTCTGCTTCTCGCAGCTAATGAGACTGCTTGATCCATGCTGCTACATTGAGTAACAAGTGGAATGATGCGGAGATGATATAAGATGTTGATTGCTAAAATGTTTGCTACTTTGTATGAATAGATGTTACATTTTTAGCCTTAAGAGAGTCACACTTAACTTTGACTAAGTTAAAATCTTGATTTAGAAACTCAGCTAGTGCTTTTGGCAACCAAACCCCACAGCCAAACAGCTGCATGTCTAGAGGTAGAGGAGTAGACTCCTCACACCGGGTAAGTCTAGCTGAGTATTAGTATACTCAGCCTTGCTTGTGGCAAAATTTTTACAGGTTCTCTGGAGGACATGGTTGCTAGAGTGACTTGGCCGTCCACCTTGCCACCGGGTTGGACTGTCGAGTGGGACCCTGCCTCGGCTGAGGAGGAGCATGAGGAGTGATGGGACAGGCTTCCCATCTCTCTGTTTAATTACCGTTAGTTTTATTCCGCTGCACTTCGAACAATGATGGTTACTTTTGCAAAAACTCCGATGACGATGATGGTGATGTAATAATTTAACATTGTGGCGTGTATGGTTTTATGCCTTATTGTATTTGCTCTGTGACTCACCTTCGGGTGAGATTGTGGTACTTGATCCTGTCAGTGGCCGTGTCGGACTAGATCCGAGGGATCGACGGGTTATTCCCATTTAAGTGTGGTCTAGCCTCTAAGGCGGGGCTTAGGCACTTAAGTTGGAATAATTCGGACGGTTCCGCCACAGATTTGTTGAAGGCCAAGGCTGCCAGTCCTTCATCGTCGGAGTCGGATGAGAGTCCCATTCTTTGCCAAGGTGCGCCTCGCCCTTCGCCTTCTTGTAAACCTTCTTCTTCTCCCTCTTCCCATGCTTTTCTTGTTCCTGGTTATTATCATTATCAGGGCATTGTGCTATGAAATGACCAGTCTTACCGCATTTGAAACATTAGCGCTTTCCCTTTGCTTTGTTCTTGTTGGGGTACTCCTTGCGTCCTTTCAGTGCGGTCTTGAAGCGTTTGATGATTAGGGTCATCTCATCTTCGTTTAGCCTGGCAGCCTCAACTTGTGCCACCTTGCTTGGTAGCGCCTCCCTGCTGCTTGTTGCTTTGAGAGCAACGGGTTGAGGCTCGTAGATGGGTAGAGGGCCATTAAGAGCATCATCCACGTATCACGCTTCCTTTACCATCATACGCCCGCTCACGAATTTTCCAAGTATCTCCTCAGGCGTCATCTTGGTGTACCTGGGGTTTTCACGAATGAGATTGACAAGATGGGGGTCAATTACCGTGAATGACCTTAGCATAAGTCGGACGACGTTGTGGTCCGTCCATCTTGTGCTTCCATAGCTTCTAATCTTGTTAACCAGGGTCTTGAGCCTGTTGTATGTTTGTGTTGGCTCTTCTCCCCTGATCATTGCGAACCTTCCCAGCTCGCCTTCCACCAACTCCATTTTGGTGATCATGGTGGTGTCGTTTCCCTCATGAGATATCTTGAGGGTGTCCCAGATTTGCTTGGCGTTGTCCAAGCCGCTCACCTTGTTGTACTCATCCCTGCACAAAGATGCTAGCAAAACAGTGGTAGCTTGTGCATTCTTATGAATTTGCTCATTTATGAAAATGGGATTGTCAGTACTATCAAAAATGCATTTCGTTTTCAACAATCTCCCAAATACTAGGATGGAGAGAAAATAAGTGACTACACATTTTGTGACTCCAAAAAGAGTAGTCTTCTCCATCAAAGTGTGGAGGTTTCCCAAGTGGAATTGATAGCAAATGAGCATTAGAATTAAATGGAATACGAGAATAATCAAATGAATAGTTTTGATTCACCGGTTTCTTCTTTGACGAGGAGTCATCGTCGTCGTCGTGTGGTGAAGAAGAAGATGCATCGCTATCGTAGTAGATGATCTTCTTGATGTGCCTCTTCTTCTTCCTGTCCTTCTTCTTATGACTCGAGCCAGAGTCAGTGAGCTTGTCGTCTCTTGGCTCGTTGAAGATGGACTCCTTCTCTTTGTCGTTGACCACCATCCCCTTTCCCTTAGGATCCATCTCTTTGGCGATTAGTCCCTTACGTGAAGAGAACGGCTCTGATACCAATTGAGAGCACCTAGAGGGGAGGTGAATAGGTGATCCTGTAAAATTCAACAATAATAGCCACAAAACTTAGTTATGAAAGTTAGAACAGCTAAGTAGCTTGAAACGAGCTCTTGTGAACACAGACAATCAAAGAGAAAGCACACAAGAGACACGCGATTTTATCTCGTGGTTCGGGCAAGTAACACTTGCCTACTTCCACGTTGTGGCATCCCAATGGACGAGGGTTGCACTCAACCCCTTTCAAGTGGTCCGTTGATCAACTTGAATACCACGGTTTTTCCTTTCTTAGTCTTTCTCTCGTTTGCGAGGAATCTCCACAACTTGGAGCCTCTCGCCCTTACAATGATGATCACAAAAGAAGCATAGAAGTAAGGGAGGAGAGAGCAACAGACACAAGACTCAAATCCACAGCACAATCACGCACACAAGTCACAACTCGAGCTCAAAACACAACGCACGAAGTTCACAACTCAAATGGAGCTCAAGTCACTATCTCAAAGAATCAAATGCTTGAAGTTGGAGTCTTGGAGTCTTAGAATGTTTCTTGTAAGCTTGTGTAGCTCCTCCATGCGCCTAGGGGTCCCTTTTATAGCCCCAAGGTAGCTAGGAGCAGTTGGAGGCCAACAAGGAAGGCCATCCTTGCCTTCTATTGAGTGGCGCACCGGATAGTCCGGTGCGCCACCGGACAGTCACTGTAGACGGTCCGGTGCCGATCTCCTTCCTTTTCTGGCGCAGACGACCGTTGCAGCTCCAGGCCAGTTGGCGCACCGAACACTGTCCGGTGTACACCGGACAGTCCGGTGCCCCCTGCCGACCGTTGGTGCGGGCCACACGTTGCCCGCGGATTGCGCGGCCGACCGTTGGCTCACCAGACAGTCCGATGCACCACCAGACAGTCCGGTGAATTATAGTCGTACGCCACCAAACTTTTCTCGAGAGCGGCCTGTTCACCGGAGTCCAGCCTGGCGCACCGGACACTGTCCGGTGCACCACCGGACAGTCCGGTGTGCCACACTGAGCTGTGCTTTGGCTGCACACAGCCAATCTTTTGCAATCCTTTTCTTTTCTTCTTTTCTCAGTTCTAACACTTAGATAACTTCATTAGTATTCAAAAGAAAATGTACTAAGTCTGGAAACATAACTCATGTCTTGATTTGCACTTTTTCAATCTTTGGCATATTTAGAACTTAGAGAATACGTGTTGGGCACTTAATCACCAAAACATTATTGAAATGACCCAAAGGCACATTTCCCTTTCAATCTGTTTGATTAAGGAGAAAAGCTCACTCGGTCTAGTTGACCGTTTGAGTGAGGGAAAGGGTTGAAAGAGACCCGGTCTTTGTGACCACCTCAACGGGGGTAGGTTTGCAAGAACCGAACCTCAGTAAAACAAATAACCGTGTCATCCGCTCCATTTGCTTTTGATCTGTTTTCACCCTCTCTTTCGGACTCGATTTTATTTCTAACGCTAACCCCGACTTGTAGTGTGTGCTTAAGTTATAATTTTCAGATTCCGCCTATTCACCCCCCTTTAGGCGACTTTCAGTGAGCACGGCTGATATACTAGTTTCTAACACTCTGCAGAGGTTGCACACTTTACCCACAAGCCATGATTCCCATTTTGCCCAGGGTTCTAGCCTCCCCATTGATCACTACCAAGGTGACCTAGCAGGGTCTCACTACGTAGCCTTTACAAAGATTTCCCAGAGATCATAGTCGCCCGTTAGGTTTCTCCAGTTTGATAAACACAGTACATCTCCCCAAAGGAAGGGTGACTAACAAAACCAAATCAAAGAACCTCTGCAACCAGCCTTGGCAGAGCAAGTACTGTGCCCGGACCCCATTGACGGCCCTACAGCGAAGCCAACTACTCCTCTGGTTCCTCTAATTAATCAGCTAAGGGCGTCCCATTCCACCCTCATGGTTGCACTGTTATCCCAGGTTGTCACTCCCAAACAGGTCCTTACAAAGAGGCACTCAGGAAATAGCCTGAGCCCCCTAAAGTAATCACAAGGACCCCATCGGTATAACATCATCGTATCATAAAAGATCACATCATGTTCATTGATTAAGTTAAAGCAATAGCATAAGCTAACCAAGATTAACCCAAAAAGGTAAACAAGGGTAAGGTAAATACAGACTAGTCAAACCTTAAGTTTCAATAATGTAATGTGGGACAATGAATTATAAAGTAAAGTAGGACATGATAGGTCTGAGGACACTTGCCTTCACTAGGTTGTTGCTCAGGGAGGTCTCCAACAACACACTCAGAAACCTCAGACTGCTTGTTGTCTAAGAAAAGCGAGCATACATTCAATACATTTGGAAAAGTACAAATGAACATCACATCAAACATGTACAAACATTGGCACACAACTCAAAAAGGTATAATATTAAGTACAGGGGAAATGATATCAAGTTATAAAATGGACTAATCCTAAGTGGGGGAATTGATTACTTTCTGAGTGTTTGGAACACAACTTAGAAAGGTAAAGTAATAAATAAACAAAGAAAAGATTAAATTATAAGATGAACTATTCTTATTTAGGAATTTGATTATCCTTTAAATATTATCCATAATTACCTACCTAATTCTATTCATCTCATTAAGGCCCAAAGGTTAAACCAAAAATGAATCCATGAAATGCATAACACTATCCTCACAAGATTAAATATACTTTATTCCTAGGATTTTCCTTTTATTTATTTCATTAAATAAATAAATCAACATATACTTTAATTCTATATTCTAAGTGTAAAAATTAAAGTATACAGATTATAGTTGGTCATATTTTATTTGAGCAGAGAATAATCTTGTGAACATTTTGCAATTTGAACCACTAAATTTGGAGTTCCTATGAAAAAGATATGAAATAAACAAGTTTTGAAGTTTGAAATATGAAATTAGGGCTAAATCTATAATTAAATAAAAGTACAGGGGCTATTCTAAAGAAACCAGGGACCTATGCGCTAAAACAGAGGACGATAGGTTGATTTCCTAAAACCAGGGGGTTCTTAAGCAAAACTCACACACGAAGGGGTACAGGGTAATCTCAGCCATCGGATCAGAGATCAATGGCCCAGATTAGATCGCGCAAGCGCGCGCGGGGGCGCGGGCGCGCAGACGCGACTGACAAGCGGGGCCAGGGCGCCAGCGAGCCAGGACGGACTGACCAGCCGGGCCCAGAGGCAGGGACGCGGGTGAAGGGGAAAAAGGAGGGGCGGTCAGATCCCGATCGGAAGGCTAGGATTATATCTACTCGGGTTAAGTCCAAACCATCCGATCTCAGACAGACGATCGAGATCTAACAACCAGGGCTGGTTTGGGCGTGGTGGCACCGCTCGGTCCCACGGCGAGAGTTCGCTGGAGACGAGCAGGCCAGCCACGGCGGGGCACTAGAGGCTCGGGGACTAGCCTGGGCGCAATCAGGGCGGTCTGGCAAACTCGGCCATGGCCTTCACACCGGCTCGGGGGCACCAGCGAGCGTAGACCACGGCGGGGCAGGCTAACAGCGGCGCTGGATTGCTCCGGCGAGCAATCGCGCGAGCTATAGAGCGAGGATGACCAAATTAAGGGCACGAGCAGGTTGCTCACCTCGAGCAGAAGTGCTGGTGTCGCGAAGCAACGCCGGAGGCACAGTGGTTCGACGGGACGACGGTGGCGGACTCCAGCTGCGCAAGAAAACGCTCCGGTGAGCGTGGACCGGACGCAGTAGGGGGGAGAGGGCACACCGAAGGGTGTCCCGAGCGGCTAGCAGTAAGGCGAAGCTCACCGTGGCACTGGACGAGGCACGGGCACGACGGCGGCCACGGAACAGGCTGTGGGCGTCGGCGGGCGGTGGTGAAGCTCCCTATTCGCATGGACAGAGCGAGAGAGAGAGCGAGAGGGTTGGGCAGAGGGCGCAAATGAGAGAGGAGAGGTGGGCGAGTAGGGTGCGGGGCTCAAAAGGGGCACGGGGGCGCGGACGTGGCCGGAGAACGCGTGGACGTGGGCGCGTCCACAGCGGGGAAATCGTGGGCGGAAGGTTAGAGACGGCTGACAGGTGGGGACTGCGGGACAGAGAGAGAGTGGGCACGGGGAAAAGAACGGCGCCGACAGCTCTGGCCCACAGGACGGAGAGAGAGAGAGAGGGAGGGCGCGCTCAGGCTTGCGCTGACAAGCGGGGCCCGCACGGCGCCGACAAGAGAGAGAGAGAGAGCGGGCGCGGGCTGGGCTAAGTGGGCCGGTTTGGGCTGAAATTGGTTTTTCCTTTTTTCCTGGAATTTCTATTCCCTTTTCTATTTATTTTCTCTAGGGTTTTCAATTCAAATTCAGATCAAGTTTCAAATTCAAACCAAATCAAATATATGCAACAATTCAAAGAATATTTAGGCTCAATATGATCCAACATTCCATGACTCATAAGTTTTGGGCAAAATAAAATAAATAATCCTTCACTAATTCAACTAACCCTAATTAAAAGAGAAAGAGAGGAAAAACTAGAGAGAGAGAGAAACTAGAGAGAGATAGAGAAGAGTAACACCTGAATTTGGATGATCATAAGAAAGAAATTTTATACCCCCAAATTCAGGGTGTTACAGGTTTTATGATCGTTGGATCCAAAATTGAGGGTGCTGATTAGACTAGCCTTTGATTGAATTGGTACGCATTGTGAACTCTCGGATTGGGGATCAATGGTTGTGGTTCAATGGAGCATGATCTAATCAAAACCACACACCCCGGATCCAACGAATATCGTTCACTAGGTCTAACCGATACCTAAGATCTAATCCTGGCCATCCAAAATCAAATCAACCACCAGGAGCCGTCTGCCAACTCCAACGATCAGCCGACGGCGTTTATGCGCCGTGCGGCGGTCCATCGGCGACGGAGGGCGCACCAGGCGCATTGATGCTTGACTGGGAAGTCAAATAGGGGCTACAAGTATCTAAATCGATGGCGGATCAGGGAAGAAGGTTCTCACCAGATGAAGACGACGGTGAAATTGGCGGTCACGGTGCGGTGCAAATCCACCGCACCCGCCCAACTCCGGTGAGCAATTGTCATTCCACCAGAGGACCTTCTTGTCTAGACCCTCTTCGACCAAGCACAGGTACCCCCGGTGGCCTCCCCATGACCCAATGCTGAGGTCAAACCGACGGTGAAGTCTTGAATCGACGGTGGTGGTAGCCTCTCTGTTCTCCCTCCTCATCTCTTTGTTTGATGCCATCGCTCTCGGTGCAACCTAGCGGAATCGCGACGATGACTTGAGTTGGACGTGGCGGGGTTAATTTATAGCCGAGAGGCATGGATGCCGGCCTGATCAGGCTCTAGGATTTCCGGGGTTGGCCACAGCAGCACCCGCAGCCCACGGGAGTTGTTACTGCAAGGAGATGGAGCTAATTGGATGGTCCCACATGTCGACCAAAGCTCCGATGAGTGCGATGGGTAGAGAGGATGAAACGCGGGTCCCACCAGTCAGCACTACATCGAGGCACGACTGCGATCTGGAGTTGGGTCGGCGTGGAGAGAAATGCCCAATTGGGCAGATCGGGAGTAAGGGAGATTGGGCCAAAAGTGAGGTAACAGGCCCAGCTAGGCTTTTATCTTTTATCTTTTTTCCTTTTTTTAAAATTTCCACATTCCGACTTCAAATTCAAATATGAGTTTCAAATTCTATTCTAAATGTAACATCCAAAATTTTGACATGAATGCAAAATATATATTTTTATAAACTTATATATTTATATTAATTATTTTATTCTCTTGTTTAGTTAAAGGCTCAAAATGTAACATGCACACATTCATTTCATTTTAGGAAAAATATTAATTTTGAGTATGTGGTCAAATTTTAAGTTAATAAAAATGAGTATCACTTTATTTCGCTTATTTTAGGGGAAAGTAAAATATAATCTTTACTAGGAATTATTCTACTTAAAAATACTTTTAAAGAGTGATATAGTTTACAAAGGGAATAATAAAAAAAATCTTTCTTCTACTTATTGATTTCAACTTACTCTTTTAGTTTCAAGATTTAAATCTAAGTTTTGAACTACACAACTTTTAATAGTACAATTTATTTGCTTTAGGGGAATACACTTTATAAAGAATTAAAATCACTATTTAGAAGACTTTTTATCTCAAATCTTTTTGGAGAATTCTTTAAATCATCAAAATATGATTTTGAGTGTTACAAATTCTACCCCCTTAAAAATAATATCGTCCTCGAGATTACTAACAAAAGGGATGCAACCAGTTTGGTTTGAAATTTAAATTCTCATTTGGTTTAGGAATCAAAAGTTTTGTTTCAAGTTTTTTAAAATATTAGTTTGTCACACCCGGTTTTGGAAGGCAAACCGAATGCTAACCATGTACGTGCCAGGATCAGAAACTCACATACACAGCGATTACATAATTGGACATCATCACACATTGCTCAAAGTAAATAGTGCAAAGGTACTTTATTACATCAAGATGTCCAAGTCACCCACAGAGTCTTTAACATAACATAGTCATTAACATTATCAAAGTGCGGAAAAGCGAACGTAGCAGATATGGCCTTTACAGGCAGCTGACTGGGAGGGGTTGCCATTATCATAACTAGAACTCATCGTAGTCCTAAAAATCCTCAAAGTCCTCTATGTTGCCTGCATCTCCTCCTGAGCACTGAATATAGTGGGGACAACCTGGGGCGGGGGTGGTTTTTAAAGCAAGGTTGAGTACACATCAATGTACTCAACAAATGTCTCGTTTGGCTAAAGTGGACTGCCAGTATGTGGAGTTAAGGTTAAGAAGTTGCTTTTAGTTGGTCAAGTATTTATTACTAATAGTAGAGCCAAATTTTAGTAATAAACCTAGTTATTATCTAAATGTACTCCCTCCAAGAGGAAATACTAGAGATCATAATTATAACCATCATCATAAAAGTATCCAAAGTTTTTCTAATCAAAGAGGATCCCAAGGCTGCTCTTAACTGTGAGCAAGGCTGATATACCAGTTTCTAACACTCTGCAGAGGTTGCACACTTTACCCACGAGTCGTGATTCCCTTTCTGTCCGAAGAGCGCTACTCCCCATTGATCACTACCAAGGTGACCTGGCACGATCTCACTACGTAGCCTTTACAAATACTCCCCTCGTGCATATCTGCTCGTTCGGTTTCGTCAGTCGTACAAACACAGTATACCTCCCTAAGGTGGGTGACTAACAAAACCAAATCGAATGAACCTTGCACCCACCCTTAGCAGAGCGAGCACTATGCCCCGGCCCCCATTAACGCCCCTCCGGCAAAGCCAACTACACCCCGGGTTCATCTAATTATTCAGCTAAGGGCGTCCCATTCCACCTTCATGGTTGCACTGTTATCCCGGGTGGTCACTCAACGAACAGGTCCTTACAGAGAGGTACTCAGAAAACAACCTGAGTCCCCTAAAGTATCACAAGATCATCATCGGGATAACATCATCGTATCATATATATTCACATCATGTTCATTGAATATGTTAAAGCAATAGCATAAAGCTAACCATAGTAACCCAAAAAGGTAATAAGGATAAAGTAAATACAGACTAGTCACTCCTTAGGTTTCAATAATGTAATGCGATACGGTGAATTATAAAGTAAGTAGGACATAATAGGTCAGAGGACACTTGTCTTCACCAGGTTGCTGCTTAGGAAAGTCTTCAGCAACACACTCAGGAACCACAGGCTGTTCATCGTCTAAATAAAGCGATCATGCATTCAATACATTTGGGTAAAGACAAATGAACAATACATCAATCATGTACAAATTGT
This sequence comes from Zea mays, assembly GCF_902167145.1. NCBI lineage: Eukaryota > Viridiplantae > Streptophyta > Magnoliopsida > Poales > Poaceae > Zea > Zea mays. Next base: position 235,694,528 of record NC_050097.1, on the reverse strand, counting down.
TGATCTTCCATGAGCTTGATCCGTACACTGCAATATGTTTTATGCATCGTCAAATACGGAGGGCTGGTAGGGTAGGCTACACCGACATGCAATGTGTTTCCATGAGTAAAGCCTTTTCCATAATGGAGCTAGCTGTCGAGTGTTTCATGCATTTCAAAATTTATTCAAATAGAGCACGTAGCAAATGTCTTGCTGACCCTAATCTTACCATGACAGCACTATATGACACTTGCATCTAGCAGTGCCTGTGTCACCCTAGGCACTAACATCTTTAAGATTACATATATAATTTTAAAACACAAACATTCATACCAATATAGAGTGTATTTATTATATTTGAAACCATAATAAATCACCATTCATAATCACATGCATACATCACAATCGCATCTATAGATCATTAGTTGGTCTAAGCCGCGCCTAATTGTGCCAACCAACTAATCATGTCGTGCTCGTGCTAGCCCATCATGCTGAAGTGGTGGTCTGGGCATGACACTGGCCCCCGAGGCATGCTGGCACATGCACTATATGGATCATGCCATGACAAAGCACTACGAGTCATGCCGTGACTAGTGTCGGTCTATTTAGCATGACCCACTGTATAGTGCACAAGATAGTATGTTTTACTTTATATGTTATTTGTCACTATAGGCACAAGCACAAGATAGTTTATATATTTTACTATATATGCTATTTGTCATTACAGGTGATGATCACCCAGCTTTGAATGGATCAATAAAAATCGTGAATGGCTTAACAACTAATGAATATTTGTTATAGCCATTATAGAGTGGGTGATCATCACCTAGGGTGATACTAGGTGATGAATAACACTGCACTATATATTAGGTAAAGCAAATTACTAGATGAGCCAATACTTTGTTTTTAAAATTAAGAAAATTGTAGCGTTAATAAGCTCTATGCTTTTCATATACACTTTATCTTCATCCTAGTTTATATGTAAAAGTTATGATTTTATAACAATATAAAATAGAAAAAGGAAAACGGATACCAGAAACAGTGGATGACCGTATCTGGCCTGAATATAGGGTATTTACCGGTTAGTTCTTTCTCTATATTCGACCTGAATCCGATGGCCCAAGTATAAAAATATTTAAATCTGTATCAAAAAACAAGTATTTATACTATATGTATCTTGTACTTGATTGGTTTACCCGACCCGTTTTCTGCACCTACATGCATACTTGGGGTCATATTTTTGAGGAGGTTGGCATTCTTAGCAAGGTAATCCAGAAAAAATGCAAAGTTAGCTCATCATCAATTAGTTTGTTCTAAATAGACTTGCCCTGAGTAGCATGACACATTTCTATTCAAGAGTCAGATGCTTAGATTGTCAAGGTAGTCAAGTTACAAAATGAATGGCTCGACATTTTTGTTGTAACGAGTGACCACAATGGTCATTAAATCAGTGTTAGGACTATTGTAAATGTACAAGGTTAAGTCAACTGGTTTATCATGAATGTAGCACCTAAAAGTACTAAACTTTACTTTTTATTTTTAACCGGGTGAGGGCTGTGTCAGCGGCAACCGGATATCGTAGTATATTTCATGGTGGCTTAGTAGTAGATCATCCACTAGTGAATAATGTTGGCTAGCGATAACACAAGGAGAGTGGAGGTGACCAATTTTGTGTTGTCATGTGACTCTACTACCTTAGGCATGTGTTGACTAGTCTCATTACCCGCATGTCTGGATTTTCGATGACTCTAGCTTAAAATATACAAATGTTTGCATGTCTGCCACATGACACTTAAACCTCTAGTCACCCGACAAAAACGAAGATCAAACTAGCAATTAGAAATTATACGCTCACAGCCATTAACATCGCTCGTAACCCGTGAAGTTCTCTTCTCCCCATAGTTGATTTACTAGTCTTCTATATAAAGGGCTAATAAAAAATGAGCAAAGAGTCGTCGTTTGCCATTCTAAATAGAAGCAATACTGATGGCCCAAAACAAGATGATTGTGGTGGTTCTCCTCCTTGCCACCTTTCTTGTGGTGGCAAGATCGTTGTGGGTTCCAGAAGAACCCTCAAATGCGAATGACATAAGAGGTGCTTGCATCGAGGAGTGCACCAAAGAAAATAAGGCTCCCGACGACAAGAAGACCTGCGAAGTGTTGTGCACCGAGCTCACAAAAAAGCCTACCAAAGAAGTCAAACATGATTGATGAAGTAGCACTCTAACAATATATACCCTGGTGGATCAGTGGTCATCTTTGTAGCCATATATGTCTACGACACGATGGCCATGATTATATTGTCCTATTGTTCGATTTTTGGTTTCCACTAGTATCCTAATTCCTTTTCATGTATCCTAATGTCACTCAAAGAATTTTATATGATTCAGTTAGTTAAATAAATACAAAGGCAAAGGCATGTTCTGTTTTGATCTGATTGGAATATCAAATGTCAAACCAATCTATAAAAAAGAATGGTAAAGAATCTTATATATAGAAAGTTCAATGTGCAAATATGATCAAATACTCAAAAAAGTTGATACCAATAATGGTTGTTGTTTGGCCTCACAAAATTTTTGAGTAAATCTCTTGAAAAGCAAAATTTGATTGATGTGGTAGCACCCCACTATTATAAATCATGTTTGCATCAATGGTGTTGACGTACCACGTCTGTCACATAATGTCCTTGATTAAATTATCTTATCTTATCGTTTGTTTTTTTGGTTGTACAAGTATCCTAATTTCTTATTCATGTACCCTAATGTCACTCAATGCATTTTCTATGATTTACCCAATTAAATAAATACAAAGGCAATGGCTTGATTTTTACGTTCTAATTGGAATATCGTAGGACAATACATCCCAAAAATTCATTTTTGTGTTGTGAATAGAAAGCACTAAAAAACGACTTCAGTATTTGTATAAAACTTTTCAAGATCAGATTATAATTGCACATGTTTAGTTATAATAAACTTTTTTTGTTTCAAACGATAATAACGTGTAAAACACAATAATTATGTGAAAAACGCGAGCATATGCGCGCGGTGTGTTCATAGTAGCCTCTCTGTGGCTCTGTGTTTTTCCAGTGTTAATGATCATGCACACCCCCACTTATATGTTGGTTGTCATCTACATAGATGAGCAATGTGAGACTAACGCCACCATGCAATCTCTGCACATGATTTCTAAAATAAAAATGGGCCAGCTGTAGTTGCCTTCCATAAATTGGCTAAAATAGGTTGAGCTCCAACAATTCTGACGGTCATACATGCAGCAATCCACTTCCACCACCAAGTAGACGACCAAGAAACGAACTAACGATAAACGTCGTATTCCATAGTGGTCCATGTGATGTTTTTTGTTCTACTTCCTCTTGTATATCAGATCTGGAGAGAGAGGAAACAAAACTTGACGATTTGCAATGCTATTGCTTTATCCACTGATTATAGTTCCATGTTTACTTGATCGTTCTATGAAATATCTAACACTAATGCAACCAACAATTTATGTAGGTTTTGTAAGAGATCCACACCTTAAGAGACCCTAGGCAGGGTTTACTATCTCGTTTCCTAGCCATTTCTCCGTGGTCAGAGAAATCGAAAAACCAAGCGAGTTTTGCCGAATTTCGCTATTCCTGAGTGGTTTGGGATTTCGAATTTGAGAAACGGTTTTTGCTAATCTCAAAATTATTTGTCGAGATCCAATTCCGTCGTGCACATGTAACGAGTAAAAGTGGCGGTTACCATCGATTCCCGAGTGAGATTTCATCCTTGCCGAGGAAGTAGAAAAATCAGTGGGACAACCTGTTGTTGCTTACTGCTAAGAATCACTGCTTCACGTACAAAAAGCTACAAAAGTTCACTAATAGTTCCAAATGTTTCGTAGGAAAATTAAAGAGGTTTATGGCTCTTGTATTATGGTCGTTTAAAGGATAATACCGAAGCTACATTCGAGATGTGTAGCTACATACCGAAGCTACATTTTCACTAGCGGTTGTTTTGCAACCGCCAGTGGAAATAACATTAGCACTGGCGGGTTACTTAGTACAAACGCAAGTGAAAACAATATTTTCACTGACGGTTTCCTTAAGCAACCCGCCAGTGCAAATGTTATTTCCACAGGCGGTTGTATTAAGAAAATTGCTAGTGCAAATGTTGTTTCAACTGGCGGTTTTCTTAATACAGTCGCCTGTGGAAATAACATTTTCAGTGACGGGTTGCTTAAAAAACCGCTAGTGAAAATATTGTTTTCACTGGCGGCTGTATTAAGCAACCTGTCAGTGCTAATGTTATTTTCATGGGCGGTTTGCTTAAGAAAATCGCCAGTGAAAATGTTATTTGCACTTGCGGTTTGCTTAACATTTCCCGCCAGTATAAGTTTTCTCGCATTTTTTCAAATTTTGAAACAAAACTGAATTTTATATTTGTTAACACAAATTCTTCTGTTTACAACCATAAATTTTCAAACAAAATTGAATTAAATTCTATCATACATTCTATACATCAAACTCTTCTGTTTACAACCATATATGCTTCACACATTCTATACATCAAAAATTTTCACCTATGCTCTAGTAACTATCTCATCTAAGAGATATTCTACTAACTCCTATTAGTATTCTAAACTATGGCATAGCTAATGTACTGGAAGCATCGTGATATTTTCCTTCAGCGGGAATGACCTCTTTCAATATGAATGTGCATAGGTCTTCAACTATGTCATGCAATGCACCTTCGGTCAAGTTCTCCGGATTTCCTTTTTGAAATTCCTGTAAAGGAAGTTTATAAACATCATCTATCTATTCACACTCGATACTGATATGAAACTATGGCAGAAAATCTAAAACACCCTCGGGACTGGGGATGAGTTTAACCGCCAGACACACTTTTCTAACCTCAAACACTACCTCCAACTACAGTGCATTTCATGATCAAATAGATGTGGACCGACTCATCTTATTCAGTTTCTTTTTGCAAAAAATGAAACATTGAAAGCCATACTTAAAGTATTTTATATGTTAAACGATATCACGGTAAAAATTAAAAATAATTATGAAATTTTTTGAATAAGATGAGCCGATCAAACTTTGTTTAAAAAGGTCAAACAAATTATAAATAAGAATGGAGGAAGTACTAGTTTGATGAGGCTACTACATATAATTATTTATTTATATAGTTTAATTTTAATATTCCAAACAGAACTATATGGTTAAGGGCATGTACACCCTAGAGACCCTAGAACCATTTTCTAAATATAAGAAACAAATATAAGACTGCATGATTCAACCATGAGGACCTAGATCATAAATGCAGTTAAGAGATAATAAGTATAGAAAGTCGTGAACAGACGGGCTCTTAGCGAAAAGTCCGTCTCTTGATTTTTTTCACTTAGCTCCCTAGAGACCCCCCTCTAGAGATGCATCAATTATTGGGGTTGTACATGCCCTAAGACATGATGAAATGAGGGTTAGCCAACATAGTTTAATGTATGTTCCATTAATGGAGCAGCGCGTGCCTTTGCATGCTTTTGTTTGTTGTGTCTTCTAGTGGTACCGGCTATTTGCTTAGGCATCAATGTGATTGCAAAGTTAAAAATGCTAGGATGGGCAAGCAGTCCATGATTAAGTTCAATCCTGATGGTTCTATTCATAATTTTGATTATTGTCCCCATCATGCTAGAACCGAGATGTGTAGGTTGATTGTTAGGCTTGATCTTCCTCTAAATTTTGCTGAGTCCTCTGTTTTTGAGGAGTACATCAAGTTGTCTCATAATCCTAGCTTCAAATATGTGACCACACAGACCACATCTAGGGATATGGTTAAGTACTATACTGATCGTTGTAAGGTTATATCCAATTTCTTGTTGTCTGCTTCGTCCATTGAGATTACTTCTAATATTTGGTCAGGCAATGCTAAAGAGGACTACCTTAGTTGTAACACCCTAAATTTGGGATATAAAATTTCTTCTCCAGTATCTACCAAATTCAGGTGTTTTCTCTCTTCTCCTCTCTATATTTTCCTTTTTCTCTTCCTTTTAGTAGAGGGTTAGTTATTTTATTTGGAGATGTATTAATACTTTGGTAGATTAAACCCTTGGGGGACATGAATTGTTGCATCATGCTGAGCTTAAACTTTGACCTTTGTTTGATGCATATGCTTGAAATATTCAAATTTTAATTTGTGGTTTGGTTGGATTTGAATTTAAAAGAGAAAATAAAAATAAAAGGGAATATAAATTCAGAATAAAAAAGAAAAAACCAAAGCAGTCCGCAACCCCCTCTGCTCGGCCTTTCGGTCCATTAGGCCAGCTCGCCCACGATGAGCGCTCGCTCTCCCCCCTCGCTCCTTGTCCATTGGGACCGACCTATCGCTGCCGAACTCTTCCCCCGCGCGCGCTCCCCCGCTCTCTACGACATGGACCCATCTCGTCAGCGTCGTTGCCCGTTCCCGCACTCGTGCGCCCATACCTGTGCGTCGCGGGCCCCACTCGCCAGCCACCTCGCGTGCGCAGCCGCTGACGCACAGGCCCCGCTTGTCAGCCCCGTCTTTCCTGTAACCACCGCTCGGCCGACACGCACACCCGCCGAGAGAGCCGGCCCACGTCGTGCCACATGACCCCTAGATCCTTTTTGAGCCTCACACACACCCGCCCTCTCTCCCCTGTCTCATTTCTCTCACCCACAACCCTCCTCGTGCACAGTCGCCGCCACCCGAGCTCGCCGGTGACGCGCGCCCGCCGTGACGACCCACCCGGAGCTCTAGACGCCACGCTAAGTCTCCCCGAGCGCCACCCCGAGGTAAGGAAATGCACCCCACACTCCGTTGGCCTCAATTTTACTCCTATACTGCGAATTAGAGCTTGCCGGAGCTTTGCCACGTTGGTCCGCCATGCTTCCACGACGTTCGGTCGATGCAGCTCTGCCCCGTGCCCAAGTTTTGGCCCTAGATGTCCCAAACCCCTCACCGAAGCCCGCGCCGGCCTCGGTGCACTCGATCCAACGGCCCGGATCTCTAGATATCAGTTAGCGTTGGTGCCCCTACCCCTGGGCTCCGCTCGTCAGTCGCCTGCGCTACTGGCGCTGGGCCCGACCGGTCAGCCCCGCCCTTACCCCTCGAGCCGCTGATCGCCCTAGCCCACCTGTCAGTCGCTCGCGCACCCGCGCCCGTGCGCTTGCCTGCAGGATCTGTTCTCGGCCGTTGATCTGAGATCTGATGGTTGAGGACATATGATACCCCTTTCACCTGGTCATTTTGTTGAAGAAACCCCCAGATTCTCAGTAATAAACCCGTCATCCTTGTTTCTTTCGCCTGAGCCCCTTGTTTCTTACAGAGAGACCCCTTGACTTTATTTTAATCACAAAATATGTCTAAATTAGGGTTTTTGAATTTTAAAACTTCCAAAATTCAACCCTTCGGCGCCTCCTCCATACCGTCGTGGCGCGTCCGGTATGGGTCCCGAGAGCTGGTTGCGCGAGAGAGCGAGGTGCTCGAGCAAGTGCAACGTCCATGCGGCGAGCCCAGATAGATGACTGTCAGCTACTCACTCCAATACAGAGAAGAACAGATCGGGGAGGGAGAAGAGGAACGCAGAGAGGGGAAGAAGAAGATAGTTTGGTAGAGTAATTTCTTATCCTCCACGGCTTGTTTCAGACATGTGTTCCAGTTTAAGTAATGGCTATCTCTATTACATGGCCGCAGCCCTTCAATTCACCCAGTCCCGGCCCATAACCATAGCATTCGGCCTCCTCGCCCGACGGCCCAGCGGCAGCTTCACTTCTTCAGTTACTAACTTCGGGGTTGAATCTATCACCTAAGATGGTCATGCGAGCATGCATGAATAAAATTTACACGGCAAAAGATTCACGCATATCAACCACTGTTTCCATTGGGAAAATACAAGGGAAAGAGATTGACGGCTCTCAGTAACATACAACAAACAAACAATGACCAGGAATTAGCGCAAGTTACTAACATTTTATTGAATAATTTATATGTCATCACCGCGTACAGTCATTGTACTGGTGTGAGTGGTGTGTCTCTAATTAACTCGGCCTTATGATAGTATGATTATATTGACTATCAAACATCCGATTTGACACTGACCTTTAGTCAGGGAAGCAAACCCCGTAAGCAAAATAATACTACCTCCATTTCTTTTTATTTGATGCTGGCTAATACTACTTTAAACTAAAAAAAGTCAAATAACTGGAGGGAGTAGTTCAATCATGCAAATCTAGAGGGATCAAAGCATAGTGATAACATACCTTTCCGTTCTATTTTTAAGCTTTAGGCCTCCTTTGAAACGTAGGAAAATTTCATGTTTCCTGCGAAAGAAGCTGGTAAGAGAGAGATAGGTAGCAACACATGAGAAAACCCCGCATCCGCTGGCAGGAAAAAAAAAACTAGACGGAAAACCAAAAATGTTAAAAATTTGGGAAGGGGCATTCCGAGAATTGAACTCGGGACCTCTCGCACCCTAAGCGAGAATCATACCACTAGACCAAATGCCCTGCTTGGTGTTCAGAATACAATAATCCATATCTGTAGGCTAACTTGTGGAGCTGTGGTCTAAAAACAAGAGCCTCATCTTCAGGGCATGCATTCAGGATAGGCCACAGCTCTGACTGAGGGGGATTCCGAGAATTGGATTGAGCTCGGGACCTTACGCTCCCTAGGCGTACATCTTACAACTAGACTAAATCCCCATCTGTATTCTATCCATGCCAGACAGTTTTCAGAAACGAAAAAATAGATAGAAAATTCAGAATGCCAGGCTGACTTGTGCAGGAGGACCGATGGACTTGTGACCCTGGTCTACGTGCATAACTATCCTCCGGCAAACATTATGATAAGTGATTGTCGAGAAGCAACCGAGCTTTGGTTGAGTATGGTTGAGACTAACCATTATGTGAGTTGGTGTGGTGCAACATGTTCCTTTCTTTTTTTGTGATGCGCAGGTGTTGAACACTGAGGCATGCAGTCGAAGAAAATGGTGAAGATCAAGTGAGTTCGTGATAATAAAATAAGAACAACGAAGAACGGATGTGTAGAGGCTTTGATCGAGAGCCAGAGGACGGACCAAGGATGGCAAACACTTTGGGGTATCGTCGTGCAAGTGTACATATAAAGATGATGTAGATGGTATTGTCAAGACAACGGTTGACCAAGTGAAATGGAGACAACATAATTTGATGACCGGATGGTCGAGGACAAGTGATGGCACACATCAAGCTCATGGAATAAGGAATAAGAAACTCAACTTGCGTCAATATCAAACTATCGAGTGAAGGGCCTATGACCATCCCATATAAGAAACTCAACTTGGACTATTACACCTCTAGGTTTAAGTGGATCAAAGGAAACATTTGATTAAGGGTCGCTTTGGAAATGTATACTATCCTTATTAATACTAGGAGGAGCCGCCTAAGTTAGCTACCTCTCTTCAAGTGTGTTGGTTTTTCAATCCCTTGTTTTTTTGTGTGTATTTTAAGAACCCCTATTTGAAAGCCCCCAATTTTAAGAAATTAATTTATAGAAACTAGAGTGGTCCAAACATACTAGTTTATGTCCCGGTTTATAAAAATTGGATTTCCAGTTTCTTAAAAACCAAGAAACTACTCAGTTAAAACCAACTTTTGTTTGTTTAATCACATTATGAAGTGATTTCTAAGTGGTATGAGAGTGGGGAGCAGGTTGGAAGCGGCGGGAAGTAGGTTTGTTTTGGCTCTCACTCTCTAGTACAAAATTGTGACTAGATTCGCTCCACTCTCACCATGGATCAATTTACTTTTTTTGCCGTTTGGATGCGTGAGAGTAATTCTCGCTGGGATTAAAGCTATGGAAGCTATGCCAAACGCTCCGTTAGCTTTCACTTTAATCAGCTTCAATCCCCTCTAAACAAAACAAGCCCCTACTGTATTCTCTAAACTGCCTTGGGTGTGTTGGTCGGCAACTATTCTAAGTGTACTTGTCGTGATGGTTTTGGGATTTGAGAGGGCTTGAGTATAAATTTCCAAATGGGCAGGACAGGCCAGCCCGAGCTAGGCCTGACATAGATTGAGACCGCATCGGTCCAGCCCAGATTAGCTAGCAGATCATGTCGTGCTGGCCCCCGAGCTTCGAGTGAGATCCAGGCATGACCCACTAGATTAATAAACGGGTCGGACTGATCCACGGCTCGACGGGTCTAACAGGCCCATAACAATATATGACATTTAAATGACAATAGCATGCTAAAAATACACATATATGACGGTTTAAATCATGGTTGTTAACTGTAAACTTTTATTTACACTCACATGACCAATAAAAGCAAATGTTTCTTATGTTTTATACTCTACATTCAAGTATAATACATGTATTTGTATGATAAAAATAGAAAAATAAATCGAGCCGTGCCACGCCTATCCCGCTGTGCCACGTCTTAGGCCCAGGCATGACCCTAGTTTGTTAGATTGCATGCCGGGTTCAGGCCAGGTCAAACCGGTGCTGGGTTTTGGGCCGTCCGGCAAGCCCGGTCCTTCTGGACATGTATACGGTTGATGACTGATTTAGGACAAAGATCAATCTCTCGCCCAAAAAATCAGCGAGCTTTCGTCCACCCTACACTACCGGAATTTGGCTCTTTGCCGAGTGCCATATTCTTTGCCGAGTGTTTTATTGCGGGCACTCGGCAAAGAGCTCTTTGCCGAGTGCCACACAAAAAACCTTCGGTAAAAGAAAACACTCGGCGAAGAAGCTCTTTGCCGAGTGTTTTATTTTTGACACTCGGCAAAGAGTTTCTTTGCCGAGTGTCTTTTTTTGACACTCGGCAAAGGGCTCTTTGCCGAGTGTCACAAATACAACACTCGGCAAAGAGCTCATTGCCGAGTGTTTTTTCTCCAACACTAGGCAAAGTCAATTTAAAAATCACATTTTAAAGTAGTAAATTAATTCAAATGAAAAAGTTTTCAACTACAAATTTGTATAACTCATCATGATGTACAATTTATATATTGAACATTTCTTCATATGACAAAATAAAAATAAATTTGTTCATAAAACCCATATCTCTCTCGTATAGTTTATGAAACTACGAGAGAGACGTATAGAATTTGTGCATATTGTTAGAACCATCATCTGAGATAAACAAATTACCAAACAACCAAAATAAATTTGTAGATCTTGAGAAGTTATAGAAGTTTATAGTTGACAACTTTTTCATTTGAAGTCATATTGTCAACGAAAACTACGTCTGAATTTAAAAAATTTAAAATTTGAATTTTGAAAACGATTTCGAAAGGAAAAACCACCAACATGAAAGTTGTAGGTATTGAAGAGTTATGAAACTTTGTAGTTGACAATGTTTTAGTTTGAAATCATCTTGTTATGCAAAACTATGTTTGAATTTTGAAATTTGAATTTTTCAAACTGTCTCGAATGGAAAAACCACCAAAATAAAAGTTGTAGGTCTTGAAATGTAATGAAACTTTGTAGTTGACAATTTTTTGATTTGAAATCATCTTATCATTGAAAATTTCGTGTGAAGTTTTTAAATTTAAAATTCAAATTTTATAAACGGTCTCGGATGTAGAAACTATTAAAATAAAACTTTTAGATCTCAAAAAGTTATGCAACTTTATAGTTGGTCATATTTTCCAATGAACTCATTTAGTGCCTTAAATAATCAAATTACTCTCGATTTTTTATAGTATATGGGGAATGGAAACGTAATATAAACATAATTGGTGTAGTAGTGTAGTGGTATAGGAGGGTATGCGCGAGAGAGAGGTTGCGAGTTCGAATCTCATCATTTACAAAACATATAAGTTTGATTCAAAATAATAGTAAAAAATGATAGGGCAACCGGTAAGGTAATAGGGTAGGGTTGTAGAGTTGTTCCTAGAATTTAAAAAAAAATGTTTTGCTGTTTTTTTTAATTTTTTCGATTCTTAATTTGCCGAGTGTTTTTCTTTGCCGAGTGCTTTTTGACACTCGGCAAAGTCTTTGCCGAGTGTCCGAAAAAAAGCACTCGGCAAAGAACCCTTTGCCGATGAAATCTTTGCCGAGTGTTCTTTGCCGAGTGTTACACTCGGCAAAGACTTTGCCGAGTGTAAAATAGCCTTTGCCGAGTGTTTTAGACACTCGGCAAAGAACGCGATTCCGGTAGTGCTACTTCGATCGTTTTTTCTATCGTTTGACATATAGTTGTTGCGACGGCACACAATTATATTTGATACTCATAAAAAAGTTAATCTAATATCAAATTGAAAATATTATTCATATATTAGATATTAAATTGATATAAGAACAAATATTTCATCTTATATTAGCTAAAATGCCGAGAAATGTATAAGTTGAAAAGAAGTCCGACTCTATTTTTTTCATAAGTTACTCGTCCTTGTGTAGCTAGCTAGTAAAGTAGTGCTATATATATAAGTGATGCGCTAGATGTGACTTCTCTTATTGTTGGACTAGACCTTGCAGTCCTTAGTTATGTAGTCGAGCCTCGATGCGATGTTTCCTTAGAATATTATCTGTGTGTGTGTCCGTTAATCATATATCGTGAGTCGTGACTCCATCAGATCATCCCGGTCAATTTTTTACATTCTGTTTGTTTTATCTCCACCTAGCCTGTATTTTTTTAAAAAAAAAAGTTGAACAAGCATATCGATCAGTCATGGTCTTCTGATATTCACACGCCAAGCCAGCAGTTCATCGTCGTCTAGTCCTCGCTAGCTGCGAAGAGACCAGCAAGTCAACACGCGCGCCCAAAGCGCTGACGATCGATGCCATGAATAATGTAGCAGGTATGCCGTGCACTTTGTGATAAATATATGACATGTTCTTCTTTCTCTAGGTCAAGCTCGTTCTAGCTAGAGCGTATATATGCTCGTCATTCTTTTGTCGCTGTTTGTATGGTAGTCGTCATTCTTTTGTACATAGCACCCAGCAGCACGGAACAGATGACCGGAACAACATGCATAGTGTGTGTACAAACATTGCCATAAACATTTGACAACGACATGATGCAACAGGTTAGGTTATTGTTTAATATAATGAGCTACAACAACTATACGAGTGTTTCCAGTTCTTGTCGTGTTCCCGTTATATATTGCAACAAAGGACGTCGCCACTACATATATAAAAGTAACTATTCCTCCAAAGACTTAAAACATTATTGACTTTTATTTGAGATTATAATCTGTCCAGATTATAAAATCCAACAAATTTATATAATTTAAGCAGATTATAATCCTAAAAAAACACCTCTTTCGTTTCACCCCTAAGAGCTAGTTTGGGAACACCATTTTTGAAGAGATTCCTATTTTCCCAAGTGAACATGAACTAATTTCACTTGGGAAAATAAAAATTTCTTGGAAAAATAGGGTTCCCAAACTAGCCCTAAAACATATGTGATTCCCCTAATTGGTTGCAAGAGAAACTAGAACAATTTGTAGCCTAGGTAATTGGAGGGACTGTGATGCCCTAGGTCAGTAACCAATACTGGTAGATATACCGGGCAGTTTGGGGATAGTATTATTAGGCATGTTTGGAGCAAGGGAATTGGAGGTGCTAAAATCCCCCTCCGTTCCTCTTCTCCCAAACAAGCCCTTGATACATGGGTATTGGAGGGGATAAGAGGGGCTATAACCCCGCGTTATAGTAGGGGATTATAGTCTCCTCAATTTTCTTCAATACTTATGCATCCAAACAAGCACTTATAGTTTCCAGAACTGAAATGCTACATGAATGGTTTTTGTAATGGCCAGTACCATCGTCGGCTTCACAAACGATTTCTATTCGACGAAAGTGATTTTTACCCACAATTCGTACTGGGAACTGACATTGAAATTTTTTGTTACTATCTCCTCATTAAAATGTTTGCCTGATATGACCCACACTAGCTAGGATGTTATTTGGGTAGTGTGGTACCCTAGGTCCATATCACTAGCTGTAGCTCCTGAAGGACTTGATGATTGTGCCCATGTGTAGATAAGTGATGTGCGATGGTCATGAGATGGATAGACTTCGGTTTACTCATGAAACTAATCATAGCACGAGTTTGGTGTGCTGAACATGTCTCTTGTCTCATGATGCACATGCGTGAAGCATAGATATGACCAACAATAATGGACAGGGTCAACTAACTTCGTGTTGATGGACTAGGGGTGATGAATGATGGATAGGAGTCTTAGACTGATGTACCAAATGATGGAGGATGGATCGTGTGTGGCTGACATCTATGGACATTAATAACCAAGTGTACATGTGGATTAGAAAAGATAGTATTGACCAAGTTGAGATGGTAGTTGACCATGTCAAATGGGGGCACAAGGACTTGGTGATTAGGTGGTCAATTAGATAATGACATGTGTCGAGATCACGAAGGAGGCATAGTGGATACACATCTCAAGTTGGGCTCGATGGTTTGTGCCAGCGAACTAAGGCAGAGCATCAGAAGCCTGCAGGTCTGCTTCAACCCCTCCCAGTACCCAAATGGAAGTGGGAAGAAATAGACATGGATTTCGTAATCGGACTGCCTCAGACACAAAAAAGGAACGATTCTATCTGGGTTATAATCGACTGTCTTACCAAGGTAGCTCATTTCATCCCGAGCCACCCTTGCTCGGATATATCTTAAAGAAATAGTCAGACTCCATGGTATTCCACGGAAGATAGTGTCAGATAGGGGAACACAGTTCACCTCAAAATTCTGGATGAGCCTTCAGCAAGCTATGGGCACCAAGCTAGACATCAGCACCGCCTATCACCCTCAGTCAGATGGTCAGACAGAAAGGGTAAACAAGGTCCTCGAGGATTTGTTGAGAGCCTGTGTGTTGACGTTTGACAGGAATTGGGAGTCCAGTTTGCCGTATGCAGAGTTCTCGTATAACAACAGCTACCAGGCCAGTATCAAGATGTCACCGTTTGAAGCCTTGTATGGACATAAGTGCCAAACCCCTCTGATGTGGTCCAACGTAGGGGAAAAGACACTGGAAGGGCCTGCCTTCGTTAAGGAGGCAGAAGAGAAAGTTGCCCTAATCCGTAAAAGACTACTCAAAGCTCAGAGTCGGCAGAAGAGTTACGCAGACAATAGGCGGAGAGAACTCAGGTTCGAGGAAGGAGACTTCGTCTACCTCAAGGTCTCCCCAATGCACAGAGTCAAAAGATTTCAAGTGAAAGGAAAGCTAGCTCCACGATTCGTCGGCCCCTATCCTATCATTGGCAGAATAGGACCCGCAGCCTACCGCCTCGAATTGCTAGAATCCATGTCAGATATCCACAATGTGTTCCACGTATCCCAGCTCCGCAAATGCCTAAAAGTGCCAGAAAGTCACATCGAAGAGGCAATTCAGATTCAGAAGGACCTGCAGTACCGAGAAAAGCCAGTAAAGATTCTTGACTCAGCCATCCGAAAGACCCGAAACTCAGAAGTGAGACTCTGTAAAGTTCAGTGGAGGAGAGAACACTAGTAGAAAAGAGCTCAAAGCCTGCGGCACCTATATATTTTTACAGACGGATCCGGTTATCCACCGACTGTGCTATTTCTAGTGGCGGTTCCTTAAGCAAACCGCCACTAGAAATCGAATTTCTAGTGGCGGTTCCTTAAGAAAACCACCAGTAGAAATCCATGATTTGTAGTGGCGGTTTTCTTAAGGAACCGCCAGTAGAAATACGATTTCTAGTGGCGGTTTTCTTAAGGAACCGCCACTACAAATCATTTTTATCCTTAATTTTTCGAGTTTTTCAAACGACCTCGTATGACAAAACCACCAAAATAAAAGTTGTAGATCTCTAAAAGTTATGAAACTTTGTAGTTGACAACTTTTTTATTTGAACTCATTTCGGTTCTCAAAAATTGAATCTAAGTATGTCAAATTTAAAATTCAAATTTTGCAAACTACCTCGGATGAAAAAAGTGTCAAAATAAAAGTTGTAGAACTTCAAAAGTTATTTATCTTTGTAGTTGACAACTTTTTTATTTGAATTCGTTTAGGGTCTCAAATAAGCAATTTATACTCAAATGGTTGTAATATGTGGAGAAAACAACTACAAACTAGACACAAGGCATGTCATAGACGGAGTGGTAGTGGAGGGTACGCGCGAGAGTGAGGTCTACGGTTCGATTACTAACAACCGCGTAGCGCGCAAAAAATGTCTACAAATAATTTTTTTTATTATTTTTAAAATCTGTTTTATGTTTCCTGGAAACGATTTGCACTGGCGGTTTTATTACGTCGACCGCCAGTGAAAATCGATTTTCACTGGCGGTTTTATTACGTCGACCGCCAGTGAAAATCGATTTTCACTGGCGGTCTTCAGTTACCCGCCTGTAAAAATGATGATTTTTACTGGCCCCTAGCACTGACGGTTACGATAAACGCCACTAAAAATAGGTTTACGACCGCCAGTATAGAACTTCTCTGTACTAGTGGAAGGAGAAGAAGAAGCTACCTGGGAGAGTGAGGACTCTTTGAGGAGGGAATACCCTTACCTTTTCTCAAGCCCAGTCTGAATCTCGAGGGCGAGATTCCTTTAAGTGGGGTAGGTTTGTAACATCCCAAAATTTAATCCCAAGGTTAGAAACCCTAAATCTCCTAACCCACCCCTTGATTATCTCCTAAGACCCCACCTCATAAGGCATTTCATTCATCACATGCATACACCATGGTTGTTAGTAGCACATCACATAGAATATTTTGACACCTAAGAAAATATAGATAAATTTTTGTTCAAAAGAAAAAGGAAATTAAAAGGGCAAACGGAAAGAAATGGAAATAGAATTAGAAATAAAAAAAAAGAAAAAAGAAATCTCTCCCCTTCCCTCGGTTGGGCCGATTCCGGCCCAATCCACCTCTCCTCCCCCGCGCGCCGCGCTCCTCTCTCCCTCGCGGCCCACGCGGCCTATCCCTTGTGCGCCCGCTCGCGCGTCGCGCTCCTCCCTTCCCCGTTGACCGGCCGGCCCCACCCGTCAGTCGCGCCCGCCCTCGCTCCCTATCGACCGCCCTCTCTCTGACAGGTGGGCCCGCCTGTCAGCTCTCTCTCCCCCGCCCGAGATCTGCTAACGACGCGATCACCGCCGGCCGCCGCTCGCTCCATCGCCTCACCATTAACACGCTCGCCAGCTCGGTTTGGCGCCTTGCGCCACCACGCACTGTGCCCGAGCTGTCCCTTCACCCCGCCTGCCCGAGCCGTCCCGTTGCCACTGTATACCATCATCACCGCCGTGGCAAGATCGCCGGTGCTCGCCACCTCTCATCCCTTCCCCGCCCCGGGCGCCTATAAAAAGGACCGCCCGAGCTCCATTCTTCCTCGCACCAGCCTCGGCCACTCCCTCTCCCCCTCCACTGGACTGAATCGCGCCCGGCGCCGCTGCCTTCCTTCCCTCCGGTGAGCCCCTCCCTCTCCCCTCTGTTAGCTTATAGCCAAATTGCTATAGCTCTTAAGCTCCGCCACTGCGCCCCAATTTCAGCACGCACCCCCCCTTTGCCTATTGTGCCCAGTAGCCTCGCCGGCGACTTCACCGTCACAAGCGCCCGCCACCTCGCTGTGGATCGGCCGTCCCGAGCACCCTCCGACCAAATTAACCCCTCCACCGTAATCCCCTAACCCTACTCATGCCTTACCACCATCCCGTCGACGCAAAACCGGACCACCGGCGAAGAACCGCCGCGGAACTTCACCGGCGACCGGTTCTCCCCGCCGCGAACCGCCTCCCCCCATCATCCCTCCCTAACGTCGTCCCCCCTCCTCGCTGGCACGTGGGCCCGCGACCACGGCGCCGTCCCCGCGCCATCCTCCGCTGGTGGGCCGGCTGAGCCGAAATCCCCCTGGCCCAGTTAGCAGGAAATCGCTTTTCTTTTTCCTTTTTCCATTTCTTTTTCCTATTTTCATGTATTTATGCATATATTGATATTTTGTGCACCAAAAATAGTCTAAATAAATGATAGGGCACAAAATAATAATATTTAAAAGTTGGCACACTCCACCAAGCCACCATGTTGATGTATTGTTCCTTACCTATTTTTGCTAGGAGAAGAGGGATCCGATCCTCCACAATTTGTAGCTCCGGAAGAAGGGCAGGAACCCGACCTCTCCGAAATAGATATTTCGTGCCAGGAGAACTTCGACGAAGGCAAGTCCATTCTTCCCTTGATGCATAAATTATCTACTCTTTCTACCACTACCTAAGCCGGGAATAAGGAATGGGTCTTTTGCATGGTGAGAAGAGAGATAGCCTGCATTAAAGAATATCTTTTGAGTACAAAATGTGGGATGAGAAAAGGGTGGTGTTTTTACTTAGCGATGTTTTCAAAAAAGTGTATGATGAAGGGCATTCACCCTTATCACCTTTTGAGTGGGATAATCTGGGACTCCCTGGTTTAGGGGAGGGCCTTAGGTGTTGGCTCAGCCAGGTTAGGTGTGAGCAGGAGGATTGTCCCCTCATATAAGGACCGGTTTGTCATCCTTCACTACCTGTACTCATGACAAGTACAACCACTCGAGACTGTATAGGCAGTCACTCAATCTGAACTCGTACGGTCCAAACCCTAGGGTTATGATGGCTAGGGAGCACCAGGAGGATAAGGAGGGGGAATGTTTTGTCTGGTTTGGACATGGCGGTGGCCTGACTCCTTCCGATATAACCGTTAAGGTAAGAACGTGCGAGGAAAGAAAGAGATTCGGATTCGGGTCTCATTGGCCATGAGACTGCAGAGCCGGACTAGTGGGTAAAGTGTACCCCTCTGCGCAGAGTTCAAACCTATTCGAATAGTCTGTGTCCACTGGAATGGACGAGTCTGGTGTGGTATGACAATTAGTGTTTATAACCTCCGCGAACAGGGAAATGTGTGAGTGGGTGTGTTTTTGGAAATGAAAACAATGCCACGGGAGTAAGATGCTCAGTGGTGGTTGAGTGTGAAAATGTGCTACTTCCTTCTTTGGGGAAAACCATCAAAGCATTGTCTTTCTCTGGAAAAGAAGAGTGACTTCAACTCCACCATATAAAAGCATGTATTATATAGGCCCCTCTCTCTTTACGGGTGGGATGGGCTTGCGGAATACCTAGTGTATTCACCCAGATTTATTTATGTTTTTCGGCAGCTGAAGACTTCCTTTCTGCTATGCTCGACTAGAAGGGGGTTGTGTCTGCATCCAGTTCTGCCTGTGGCTTGGGCTAGTTTATCTTCGACTACGGTCTGTATTTCAGGCTCATTAGATCTTGTACTCTGATATTGTAATAACTTTTATTTGAATTCTGTACTATTTGAAGTAAGGAATGTGGTTACTAGCCTCCTGGGACTAGTAATTGTTTCACATTTGAGTCCTAGAGGATTGGGGCGCTTCACTATGTGACTCATGTCATCCAATTTTTTGCGCGCATAAACTGGAAAGGAAAATATAATCCAAAATTTGCGCGCATGCAATGGAAGCTCTCATGATTTTGCCATAATTTTTGGATCTGTATAAAAATATAAACCACATGCATGCGGCTGCCATGTTTTTCGGATCTGTCATAAAAATAGGATCGTAATAACAACCTACTAGAGCTAATAACCTCTCACATTGACTCGGTATTTACGCTTATAATTGAGGGATTTTATGCTCAAAACTTAAGGTTTTTACGCTCCAACCCGGAGATGCGTCCACTAGTGAACAACATGCCAGATTTTTTACATAGTGTAACGAATTACATAAATAACTACACCGTGTAGTATAATTTGTATCAGTATATATCATAAACTAGTTCTAATGTGTTTAACTGCATGGCTGTTGTAGGGTTCCTATATTTATGAAGGAAATAAAACATTAAATACGATTTTGTGTTTCTATGCATGCAATTCATTTCTTATCATTGCATATTCTTTCTATCATAAATTAGTGTGCATGCAGCTGATAACAGATTTTTATACAGTATACCGAATTGCATAATTATCTACACAGTGTAGCATATTTAGTATCGGTATATATCATAAAATTGTCATTACGAGTCTAGCTGCATGGCTGTTGCAGCGATCCTAAATTTATGGAGGAAATAAAACATTTAAAAATAGAAACCGCCACACATATCTTTTCTAAATTTACGCGCATGCAAGGGAATGTGTTTGACTCATGCATGCATTTTGTCATAATTTTTGGATCTCTATAAAAATAGAAACCGCATGCTTGCGGCTGCCATGTTTTTCGGATCTGTCATAAAAATATGATCGTAATAACAACCTACTAGAGCTATCAAACTCTCACATTGGCTCAGTATTTACGCTTATAATTGATGGATTTTATGCTCAAAACTTAAGGTTTTTACGCTCCAACCCGGAGATGCGTCCACCAGTGAACAACATGCCAGATTTTTTACGCGGTGTACCGAATTGTATAAATAACTACACCGTTTAGTATAATTTGTATCAGTATATATCAAAAAACTAGTTCTAATGTGTTTAGCTGTATGACTGTTGTAGAGATCCTATATTTATGAAGGAAATAAAACATTAAATACGATTTTTTGTTTCTATGCGTGCAATTCATTTCCTTTCATTGCACATTCTTTCCATCATAAATTCGTTCGCATGCAGCTGATAACAGATTTTTACGCAATATACCAAATTGCATAATTATCTACACAGTGTAGCATATTTAGTATCAGCATATATCATAAAACGGTCCTTACGAGTTTAGCTGCATGACTGTTGCATCGATCCTAAATTTATGAAGGAAATAAAGCATTTAAAAATATAAACCGCCACACATATCTTTCCTAAATTTACGCATATGCAATAGAACATGTTTGATTAATGCATACATTCCTTTTTTGCGCGCACAGACGTGGACGCGAGTGGCGCACCCGATAGCCTGGTTTATATATATATATATATATATATATATATATATATATATATATATATATATATATATATATATATATATATATAGGGCGTTGGTAATGGAAGCCCTGGGCTTCATATAGGTGCGCGGAGCCCCAGCCGGACGAGCCGAACGTGGTCGAACCGAATGGATCGATCCAGGCGGCCCGTTTTAATGCAGTCCAGTTATGCAAGTATAATTGCTTGTACAAATATGCGTAAACAAACGTGGGCGACGTGTTCGTACGTGGATCGGTGACGTGTAACCCGTAAAAGGGGAAGCGCATTTAAACAGACAGTTACGACACCGTAAATATATTCATAACATTGCATAGATGTCTGTTACTCCGCCGAACAGATCGCCCACGATCAGCGCGGCCACGATCCTAAAATTAAGCGGGTAATGGATATGCGCCGTGAAATATGCGTCCACGATATTGGATATACGTTTGGTACAGGGAAAAAAATCATAATCTTCCAGAAAAGTGGTGAGTACGCATCATTTGATAGTCCACTGCTGGGTGAACGGCGATTTGGATCTGGAAGATGGCGGCGCCATGGGGAAACAAGACCATAAGTGAGTATGCGACGCCGACGTCTGTTCATAGACAAAATCAATGCTTGGATATCGTAACAATGGTGCAGGAAGAAGAACAAGGAGGGTACCAGTTAGCGTCAGATGGAATTACGCATACAGAATCAGCTACTGCTGTAAACGCAATTACTCCACCGGCAGCTTTGAGGGCCCCAGGGGTTGATGAACAGACCATATTTGAGGCATCAAGGATGACAGTAACTGAAGGAGGGCAGCACCTTAATACTATGCGTACTATTGGTGATCATGAACAGGACACACCAGTGATTCTGCAGAGACATGTAAGTAATATTGAACTGATTTGAATTTTCAGTATTGAACGTTGAATTGTATACAGTATAAGGCAGCTAGAGATGGTGTGACATTAAGTATTTATATTGTGCATACACTGTGAAACTTTTGGCTGAAAATTGTTATGAT
Source organism: Zea mays (assembly GCF_902167145.1). Lineage (NCBI taxonomy): Eukaryota > Viridiplantae > Streptophyta > Magnoliopsida > Poales > Poaceae > Zea > Zea mays. The sequence goes on along the minus strand of NC_050097.1, from coordinate 235,672,692 downwards.
CTACATACAACATAAAAATATGTAGGGTACCATAGATGATACAATTTATATTTTTTGGACAGGAAGTTACAATTGATCCGAGATTAGTACCTAAAGTTGGTATGACATTCAGTGGGGTGGATGAAGCATATAAATTTTATAGTAGGTATGCATATGAAGTTGGATTTCCATTGAAAAAGTATAGGGAACGGAAAAATTGTAAGTGGTTGAATTGCTCGATGGAAGGCAAAAGATCAGTAAGGGGAATATCAAACCCAAAGGTACGTAGTACCAGTTCGAAACGGACACAATGCAAGGCCGGTATGAAACTTAAAAAAATTTATGATGATGCAAAAGAGACAGTTATATCAGTGCGTATTGATCTGTTGCACTTGGATCATAATCATGAATTTTTTAAAAAGGATACCGAAAAGAATCAATTACAATGCAACAAGACGCATGATCCTGAATACATGGAGTTCATAAGTTCAATGCAAGAGAGTCGAATCCCGCAACATTGTATTATGGATTATGTATCAGAAATGCACGGTGGTCCTGAGAGTGTGCCTGTAACAGCACAGGACATGTATAACCTGTAAGTTTATGATATGTACCGATTGATATACATAATGATATATGCTGGTTGTTGTTTCTGCCTAATGCTAAATTCTCACAATAATTTCAGGAAAAAGGCAAAGCAACGAGAAAGAAATGCAAATGATGTGGCAAAGCTACTATCCTTTTTTGCATCCTGCAAAAAGGATAATCCACAATTTTTCTCTGACTTCCAATTGGATAAAGAAGGCAAGATTTTAAGCATATTTTGGTCACATGCAAGCCAGCAAGGGGATTACATTGATTTTGGTGATGCGGTTACATTTGACACAACACATAAGACTAATCTGTATGAAAAACCACTAGGTATGTTTGTTGGTTCAAATCACCACCTACATTGCACTATATTTGCTTTCGCATTGTTGGGGGATGAAACTGTTGATACATTTGAATGGGTATTCAACGCCTTCAAAACATGCATGGGAACCGAAGGTCCACGAGTGATGCTGACAGGTACGACTGATAATAATGAATTAAATGTATATACATCAACTATGGCTTAAATTAGATATTATTTTCTTTATATAACCTGGAACAAGATTCGTACAATTGTGTCATATATGTTTGCAGATCAAGATCCTGCAATGCCAGTAGCCCTCGAGAGGGTTTTCCCGCATACAATACATCGTTTATGTCTATGGCATGTGCAAAATAGGTATATGCCTTTTCTAAACGAGTTGTATGCAAGATTTGAGGAAATGGACTTTAAGACACGGTTTCAATCTATAATACATCATCCTTTGACTGAGTTGGAGTTTGAGACTGCATGGTCAATGCTACTTGAAGATTTTGATCTGCACGATAACAGTACTCTGGATAAGCTGTATGGAATACGTAAGGATTGGGTGCCTGCTTTTTTTAAAAATCATTATTGTGGTCTAATGTTGTCTACACAGCGTAGCGAAAGCATGAACAGGCTTGTCAAAAGTGCACATGTTGATGCAAATACTCCGCTTCATCAATTCGCCAAGCAAATGATGAAACTTCTACACAGTAGAAAGATGAAAGAGTCAAAAGAAGCAGTGGGAAGCATGGTGAGGATAAAATTGTTATGTCGTATATTGATACTTTAATATAAGTGTAAACTAATTTGCATTATATATGCCACAGGGTCAAAAGGAAACGAACACGCTATACATGTTTGAGATAAGGGTTGCAAGAGCATACACAAGGGCTGTGATGTGTAGATTCCAGGAATCTTTGAAATATGCAACCGCATTCAAGATAATGCATGACGAAGAAGGGGGTGCAAATGATTGGGTAGTGCAACATACAACTAGATCGAATAAAATTGTTTGGGGACAGCACCAATTCAAAGTCACAGCTGATGAAGATGCAGGAAAGTATACTTGTGAATGCAAACATTGGGAACATACAGGTATGGAGTACTACAAAGTAAATATATACATTGAAAACATATGAACAAAATCTTAAGATCATTATTGTTTTATAGGGCTATTCTGTGTACATGTACTACGCGCGTTTATGCATCTTCAGATTGACCGGATACCGAAAGAATATATTTTACAAAGATACACCACCTCTGCAAGGCAAGATGTTCCGTTTTCAAGAGATGATAGGAATTTGAAGGGGAAGGATGGAGAAACTAAGTCATATAGACAGAAGATGTTGCTTAAAAAGGCAATGAAAGTAGTGCATCATGCTAGTTTATCCAAAGCAGGAAATGATAGAGCCCTAACAGTAATGGATGAGCTTCTCGAAGTACTTTCGCGTTTGGAAACAGATATAGACGTTGAGGAAACTTGTGGAACTAGTGGAGGAGATGGTATACAGGTATGTAATGTTTTAATATGTATGTTGCAACATATTATTAATCATATTATATTGATGAGGTGTGAAACAATAAAATCTCAGGACGATGATGAAGCCAATAGAGACAACGAAAAGGATGATGAATTTGACGAAAGGAATAACAAGGTTTGAATCGTTCTGTTGTTAATGTTTATTTGTAAATGATGTATAATGATCTTTCATCCAAATTTTCAGGAAATTCAAGACGTATCTATTATACTTGAACAAGGTGTGGTCAATGATCAAATACATATACCAGTACGTCCATTAGAAGAGGTAATATCTTTAACAACTTTACTGATTTGCAGTTATACATATACATGATTTATACGTTTGAGTTATTGGGTTATGATTGAGCTTAACAAAATGTGTTGTCAATTACAGATTAATTTGCATGATCACGCAATAATGAATGTTAGTGGTGTCAGTGAACAAAATGATAATGCCAGAAAGGTAATAATGGTATAAATACTGTATGTTGGACTACATAATATTATATGCTGAGAAGTATTTACTTTTGAATTGCAGAAACTGGAATTTGCAGTCGATGGGATAAGCTTGGCAAGACCAAATAACTCAAGACCCAAAGGAAGAACAATAAAGGGGAGTGAAGAAAGGGTTATTAAATTGGGAGCTAAAGGTACAAAGAAAATGACCAGGAAATGTCAGAAGTGTGGAATTGCTGATGGTCACAACAGTAGGACATGTTTGTCAATGGAGGAAAATAGACAAAGGTTGGCAAGCCTTGCTGGACGTAAGAGAGGACGACCTCCAGGATCTAGGAACAAGGGTGGCAGTAAAGCTCCTGATTGGAATGAGACAACAACATCTAAAAAACACGCAAATGAGTTCGATAGTAGTGAGTCAGACAGTGATTAGAATGTTGTATGAGATACGATTAATTTGTTTTTACAATAAACCTTGCTTGTTTGGCAACTGATTTATATAGAGGTGGATATTGAAATCTAATAAATGTTGCGTATATTGCTTAATAATGTTGCGTAACTGGAACTACAAAACAGCGTATATAACTTGTGGGATGATCGTATAATGTGTAAACTATATACCAGTACTGTTGATAAAACGACAGCAGTGAGTCAGGCGCGCGAGTAGTCTGTTGTATCTGATAGAAATAATCTAAGATATAAAGTTGTTGAAATCTGATAAATATAGCGTATATTGCTTACTAATGTTGCATAATTGGAAGTAGGAAACATCGTATATGGCCTGGATGATACTCGCATATAAACAGATGGTAGTATTAAGCAATGAGGTATACATATAACATCTTCAGAACATAAAAACAGATCATATTTAAAGCACACAGAAGTGAAAACATCTGATGTTCACATATTCGCGACATAACCATAAGTATCCAGCCAACTAAAGTTCACAGAAAGAACCTGGGTAACACCCCTAACACAAAGTAGCATGACAATTGTTCTGAAAACAGCACATATAAGGAAGCTTCCTACAATTGTTAACTGAACAAAATGGCCAAAATACCACAGTACGGTACATTGCCCACACCATTTCTTAGATCTGACATAGTTCACTAATTGCGCGCAAACATAAATCTCTGGATATCTAATGGAAGTGGCAACGCCTTGTTGATGCGATGGAATGTGAGTTGATGAAGGGCATGAGCACGTAGATCTCGGGAATTGTCCTGCAATAAAAGCATAGCTTGCATCAGACACATCTATAGCTAACATGAACAATTGATGGCAACCGGACTATAGAAACAGTTAGCACAGACACTTACTGGTTGATTGAAAGAAGATATGACACCTGCATTGTGATCATAAGATTTCATGTAACTCATCACAAAAAATCCACAGTCATTTGACCTTGTCCTCATTGTTGGGCAGTTAGATGGCATATCCAATGGAAAATTACCAAACTTAGGAAATTCTGCGTTGGGGCAAACGTGTTGTAACGCTTTGCTCAGCCTACTCATTACCACCCTAGCCCATGGGAATTTCCTGCCACCTAAATAAATTGGATCATAATGATAGTCCTTCCATTCGGTGCCACCAAGTTGTATACCATAGGGATTCGAATCTAAAATGTGGATAACCCGGTGGTGTAGATTGATCACATAGAGTGTCCAATGACCCCTGCTAAGCATAGGTACCATTATCTGTTGATGAGAAAAGTAAATATAGGTTACATGTTGCTGTTGTAAAGTCATGATAATTAAAATGTACAGTTAATGAGCTGATGAAACTGTGAACAAAATGTTAATGGGACTTACCGACTTGCATTTATCCAGATTCACCAAAGCAGGCAATGTGTTGTGCAAGCAATTCTGTAGGACATTTTGATCAAACGGCTGAGGATTCTTGCTGTGACGTTCCTGTTCTTCAAAATTTAACAGAGCCTATAAAAAAATAGAGTGTGTAAGTATATTATGTGTATAGTTACAATAACTGTGAAGAAGAACCTACCCCAACGTTGACATCAAGTATTAATCTGTTAGATGTCAGAGTTCGACGATGATTTTTAGAATCATCACGAACACACTCTATGAAACACTGCATGAAGACATCCTCAAGACATTTACCCTCCGCGAAAGAATCATAAATATCCATACAGTTTGCACTGTAATCACCGTAATCAATAACTACCCTGTATGATGAACAAAGGTATAGATTCTTATTTCATAAATGAACCAACTTATAAATACGTTATTCGTAATTTGGGTTACATGTACCTGCTTTGGTCAATGTCCTTGGAACAAATTAAATCCCACAGAGAACGGATACACTCTTGCTCTGTAAGTGGTGGATCAGATCCAGAGATTGTAGTACCTTTGAGTGTATCAACCTGAAATGCAACATGGTTGTAAGTGGTTGAACATTAAAAAAATCAGTTTAATATCATAAAAAGCATTATGTAATATGTATGTTATCATACTGACATGAGGAGTTGGGGTCTGGTCAAAAACTGGCCCACTGTCATTTTGTTCCATCTCCTCTGTTGCCATTGCACCTCTCTACACAAAGGTATATAATTAGGATAACTGTGTTGTATGTATAGTAAAATGTAATTATAACATGAGACATGGACTGCTAACAAACATTTTTTTCCGGTGTCACGTCAAATTTGGGCAAGCAGGTGCAAGCTGATGTGGTTTGAGGTGTGATATTTGTGTTCCTCAAACTTATGTTTCGAACATCAAAACAGAACTCCTGTTGACAAAAAAAGTGTGGTTCGCATACTGCTAAAAAGAAGTATGCATACATGTACGTATAATGAGTAAAAATAGTATTGTCGTTGGACAAATTACCTGTTGATCTGAAACCACATCCGATTCGTCGGGAAAGGTCTCAAGGACTGTACGGATATGCTGTTGTCTTTCGTGAATTTCTTCAAACTGAGTAGCACCCAGTTGGGTCTCAAGCTGCGAAGCTTGGGATGGCATATCGGGTGTGGGCTGGGTGGCATCAACTGTGTGTCCTTGTACACAATTATATTGAAAATAATATATGTCAAAATTTGAATTATAAATCAAATGTTGATGTGTATACGTGACAAAAACATAAGCTGTTAACTGTACTCAAAAAACGTATACACATGTCAAAAGATAAAATGTTCTGAATAGTGAATACCTGCTGAATCAGCCGAATTCCCCGGTTGCTGTGGCTCATCCGTCTCGTTTTCCAAATTTTCAGACTCGGCACGTAGTACCTCGTCTATCAATTCTATAAACTTGTCTGCTATGTCATATTGCTTGACAATAATTTTGTCGATGCTGTCTTTTATGGCTACGCATGACTTGTCAACCTCCAAGTCATATGCAGCAAGAATATCTGTGAATTTAGATCGATGACGATGGGGGAGATCGTTGATCTTACTTGACATCATCTCTTTGATAGATGGAAGTTTGATGTTAAAAGTTGGCCGAGGCATGGGGCCAGGGCGCGGTGCATCAAAAATATTGGTCCTGCACTCCGGCTGGTTGTTCAGCAAAAAATAGTAAGAATCCATGTCCACCTTCGTATTCTATTTGTTCAATAAATAATCATAAACAGTGGATATAATACATCATAAACTTGCCTCAGATTGGCGATCAATCTTAGGTCCAACTGCATAGCATGTCTCCGTCGAGCTTCGGAACTAGAAATAAAATTGTAGTTACTATGAGTAACCAACTGTGTAACTATGCATAACCAACTGTGAAAATATGAATAACTTACTTCACAGTGTCCGAAAGATTCAGCCCCATAGCGAACCTTCCTCTTGTCAGCTTTGGTCAAAGCTTTTATGCTATTCTTATCAAAAAATTTAATGCGAGGTGTGCCACTCTTATTATGGGGGGCAGCGGCTGTATGCAGGTGATCCAAGTAGTACAACTACATTAAAAGAATTACAATGTTCAATAGCAATGTAAGTAGACATAACAAACATCGTAAAACATGTTACATAACTACCAAAGTTAGGAACCAATAATGAAATAAATGTGCATACGGAAAAACACTATACTTACAAGGACAACAATGGAGCATCCATAGATAGTCGTGGAGACATTTGTGGTGATCCGGTTGTGCCACTTCTTGGCAGCTTCACATAGATCATTAAAAATCAACTGGCACCAGTCGATCTCATGGAAACGGTGCATTTCTTCTGTGAGAAGCACCTCATGATATGTGATGCCCCAGCTAGCAGTTGGAAACAGCAATCTGTTGAATAGAATGAGGAAGAAACATCTGATTGAAAGGTCATCATCCTCGCCTTTCCTTAATCGATCCTGTAGAAATGCCACATTGAACTCATCTTTGGCCACACCAAGCTCTGCCCTCAAGTTGCTTGCTGCAACTGCTTCATCAATACCCAAAGGTTTACCACCTCCATGATTTGGCACGCCAAGAATAAGATGAACAATATCCTTTGTGATCTTGAGTTCCTTTCCTGGACCAGGACGTATTGTCATATCCTTGGGGTCTAGCTTGTCCATCAACCATTGGAGGTGTGATCTACTGCACAGCGCATCTACTGTCATATCAAGAATGGAAGAGAAGCCTTTGCGTCTTATAGCCTCACGTTGTCTTTCATTCAAAATGTTAATGCTTGCAATGACATCTTGAGGGTTGCACCTCACATTAAGCCTCTGTTAAACAATATACAACATGAAATAATTTTGTTATTATGAAAAAAATAATCAGAACATTACAAATATGAAATTGTTTGTTGGGTATGCATAACATTAACCTGTCGGGGTAGCTCCTCATGTTTAACCCTCTTTGTCACGACTTTTCTTAACACTCTTGTGTGGCTTTCAGAAACATTGCGCTTCTTCATAGCTGGCATGAAGTCATCTTCATCAGAATCAATCTGAACTGTTTCATTGGTCACATTTTGACTGTCAGCAATTGAAGGATTTTCAACTTCTGGACATGGGTTAGGATGTTCTGCAGAGGGAATGTCTACACTGAAGCACTCCTGGCTTGACTGGATTGTTATACGCTTGGGGTTATTTGGAGGACGGTCGACTTGCTTCATTTTTTTAAATTAACAGCTGCATACATAATATACAATGTTGTAAAAAATAAAAGGTTATATATGCATATGTATTTATGGTGTGGTATGATTGAATCAATTAACCTAATTGTTTTAAATACCAAACCTAAAACATCTGAATATACTGTTCTCTATTTACATTTGCATACACATACTGAACTGTTTCAATTATTAGGAAAACTGAATATGTTTCAATAAAAACAACCCTTGCTATGACCAAATAATGTGTTAGCTGTAATGCTCTGAAATAAATTAATGTATGCACTAAACAGATATGAAATTTTAAATGAAAAATATACTCTAGGAATAACAACTAGTTGACTGCTCATTTACTAAACACATTTACATAAATAATCTGAATATGTTTGAGCAAAACAAAAGTTGCTATAACCAAACTGTATTGTCTGTGACCTAGTGTAATAAATAATGTCTGTTTTGTAATAATACAAAACTGTATATGATTCAATAAAACATGTACTGAACTGTTCAAAAAGTAAGTGAATAACAGACCTTGCTGTAACCAAATAATGCATTAGCTGCAATCATCTGAAAATACATAAATGTATGCACTAAACAGAAATGAAATTTTATATAAAACATATACTCTATGAAAAACAACTAGTTGGCTGATCATTTACTATACACAGATGCATACATATTCTGAACTGATATACCATCATAACAAACTGAATATGTTACATACAGATGCATACATGAAACACATTAGCATATATGTTCTGTCCTGTTATACGTTCATAAAAATCTGAATATGTTGCATACCATTGCATACAGTTGCAATTATAAAACACAATTTGCCTGCAACCTGATATGTTTGAGCAAAACAAAAATTGCTATAAACAATCTGTATTAACTGTGAACTGGTTTAATAAATAATGTCTGTTTTAAAATAATAAAAAACTGGATATGATCCAATAAAACAATACATGCTGTCACACAATGTATTAACTATAACAATAATGGAATAAATAAGTGTATGCAGTCACAAAAATGATTCAATTGTGTACATGAGCGTAACCTAATGTGCATAACCAATTGTGTACATGAGCGTAACCGACTGTGTAAATGTGCGTAACCAAATGTGTAAATGTGCGTAAATGTAATACATCAACTGCATAACTAATGTCAACCCTAGCCGTGATCCACACCATGCAAAATGAACAAAAAACAACTAGTTTGTTGACGGTCAAACACGATCAAATGAAATGCGCGCGAGCTAGGGTTGGGAAGAACACACCGATTGGAGCGGTACCCGTTGGCGGCGGCGAATGTTGAGGATGGCGGAGAACGTGGAAGCAGTCGGGTCGGCGGAGGGCGAAGGAGCAGAACCGTCGCCGGAGAAGGTAGGGTTTTCGCCGGTCGCCGAATGCAGCGGCGCGAATGTTGGAGCGACGATTGGGGAAACCGAGGGCGCGCCGCTCAAATGCCGCTTGCGACTGGATCGACAGCGAGCGGCGAGGGGTTGGAAAAGTCGTCGGAAATGGGAGCGGAGTCGCCGGGAAGGAAGAATCGCCGGAGATTCCTGGAGTCGTGCGGGGGTTGGGGTTTTGCGGTTATGGAAACTGAGCCGGGAGCAAAGGAGCTAATCGCGGGAGTCACGTAGGTATTTATATGGAAACCGAAAGGTCAGTCGGCTGTGAAATGCAGGTGCGTTCATACTTGGCTGGGGCTTCCTCTAGCTAAATAGAGCCCAGGGCTCTAAATACATATAGTATATATATATATATATATATATATATATATATATATATATATATATATATATATATATATATATATATATATATATATATATATATATATACTCACACACATGTTTTGTTAGATCTTAGGAACCAATAAAATTGACCACCATTGACGAGACTCCGATCACAAAGGGGACCAGGGGAGCATCCTGACCGCGCTGATCAGTACTGTATCTATAACTCTATATATATCATGCAACTCAGAAGCCTTCCTTCTTCAAAAGTTCACTACCTAGAGAGACCCATCAAGACCCCCAATAGTTAAGGTGGATAGAGAAAATGGTCTCCATCGTGAACCACGTCGTGAATGCGCTTGTTTGGATCTACTCAAACCTGATCATAACCATGGATACCGTTGGAGATGTAGATCTGTCTCTAGGCTTCGGAGACGGCGGGGACATCTCGCCGTCGCCGATGGCCGACGTCCCGCCGCCGCCCCCAACCCAAATGAGCGCCAGCTACCTGTTCACGAGGATCCGCACAGACAAGGGGATGCTCATCAACATCCTCGCGGTTGTTAGCGCTCTTCTGATCGGTGTCCAGGCGCTGCTGGGCTCCCGGCGCCGGCGCTTTGGCCGCAAGGAATTCGTCCGCCTCCCGCTGTGGGGGATTTACACCATCTCCTTACCAGTGGTATCCTACACCATCGGCCTCGTCCAGTCCGTTGAATCTCGCGGCATGCCGGACAGCCAGCTGCTGTGGGCCGTGGGGCTGCTGCTCCTCCTCGGCAGCGTCAACGGCATGTCGGCCTTCAGCCGGCGCGACATCGAGCAGAGCACGGAGACGCTGGTAAAGCACGTCTTTCAGACACTGCTCGTGCTCTGGCTGCTCTACAGCAGGAGCTACGTCTCGGATGGTAGATGGTTCCTTCTGGCCTACTTCCTTCTCTGCTGGGTCTACAGCATCTTCAGGATGGCCCAGACGATGAAGGCGCTGCGCATGGCGAGCTCGGCTCACGGGCTCGTGCGCGGCGCCACGGTGGTGGCCGACTACATGAAAGACATCGTCGTCAAAGAGCAGCAGCATGACCCCAAGGACATGGACGAGTGCAAGTACCTGGTCGTCGGTGAGGACGACAAGGACAACTCCGAACCGCCGTCCAAGGTCGGGCCGCCCTACCTGACAAAGGTGGGCAGCAAGGTTGTCAAGGTCGGCATGATATGGACACACAAGGGCAAACTGCTCCACTCTGCTGGTAGCGAATGGGATAGCGCAAGTGCGCTCAAGCACACATGCCTCTCCTTCGCGCTGTTCAAGCTGCTGAAGCGGCGCTTCTGCGGCCTGGACATCGCCGAGGCCGCCGACCAGAAGACGATGGACTTCGTTGTCGACGGCCTTCTCGCCGTCGACGGAGGAGCGCGCTACGACTACGAGCGAGCCTTTCGTGTGGTGGAGGTCGAGCTGTCCTTTATGTACGACTTCTTCTACACCAAATATCCGGCGCTCTTCCCCACCAACAGGCTGCTGGGCTTCATCCGTTTCTTCGTCCTCCTTGGCTTCTTCAAGGTGCTCTTGGACTTCATGGTGTTCGAATCGCCGTCTGATGATGGTGACGAGCCCCCCGAGAACACCTTTATCTACTTCAACAACGTCCTCCTCATCGCCATGCTCCTGAGCATAGACATTCTGCAACACCTGACTGCGGGGTACTCTGACTGGGCCGTCGTACAGTTCGTGTGCGACTACGTCAGCAAGCCGAGGCACGGCATGAGGCGGTGCTGGAAGCGAGGCCTGGGCATCCGTCGAGCGCTGATGAAACTGGTGGCGGCATGGCGTTGGCAGACCAGTAGGAAGTGGTGGTGGTCGCCGCGATGCTGGGACAACAAGCTCGGCCAGTACTCGCTGCTCGAGTCCTATGAACCGAGCAAGACGAAGAAGACCCTGTCCTGGTTGTCCCTGCACATATTGGGGCCGAAGACAGTGCCCTTGGCTGGCGAGGTCAGGAAGGAGGTGCTCGATTCGCTCAGGAAAACCCGTGGCCTGCCGTGTGTCGGCCGCTCCCTCAAGGAGAGCGGAAGGCACCTGCAGCTACACTGGGCCTGCGACCACCTCCCGACGCACACGCACACGGTCCTCGTGTGGCACATAGCCACCACCATGTGTGACCTCCAGGACACGGACAGACCCAAGAACGCTCATCGCCGCGTCGCGACCACCCTGTCCGGCTACTGCGCCTACTTGCTTGCCTTTGTCCCGGACATGCTGCCGGACAACAGTTACAAGGCCACGCAGATCCTGGATGCCGTCGTGGCGGAGTGCCGAGCCCATCTTCTCGGCGCCAGGGACATGCCAACGCGATGTGACATCATGTTTCAGCTGGGAGAGAAGAAACCGAGCAGCAGCCAAGCAGTCGAAGATGACACACCATTGATCGTGTTCCCAGAAGCAGGAGCAGCTGGCAACGGTTACAAGGCCGTACCCATGCAGGTCATGAACGGCGGCGTCGTGAATGATGAGGCCCAAACCTACATTCCTGGTGGCGGCGACACCATGGACGACACGTCAAAGAGACGTGGCATGACGAAACCCAGCAGCAGCTGCTGCAGCAGCCAAATCCAAGATGACGAGCAGTACTCACCAGCAGCAGAAGAAGTGGAAGACACAAAGATCCTGATCCTAGCAGCACACCTGGGGGGGCAGCTCACGTGCGTGGACAAGCCGTGGGAGCTGCTCGCGAGGTTTTGGGCGGAGCTGCTGCTCTTCCTTGCGCCCTCCAGCAACGCCGACATCCACGCCGAACACCTCGCCACCGGCGGAGAGTTCATCACCCACCTCTGGGCGCTGCTCACCCACGCGGGCATTGTGGAACGCCCGGTCGTCCCCTCCATGCATGCATCTCCTGTTTGAGCTGCCAAACGATGCATGCTAAATATGCCTACTCACAAGGCATGCATCGTCCAACAGGTTGGCGTCCATCCTCAAGAACAACATCAGTTTCCTTCCATTTGCTTACTAGCTTTGGTGTCCTTTTGTCTCCCTTTTAGTCGACACAAGTGTGGTGGTGTATTGTATACTATCAGAGTATCCATATGTAGCTACGATTTTTATTTATAAGTATAAAATATAAAATACAAATATATATGTGTTTTGTTGGCTAGTTGGAAGTGAATGCAGGTTTAGAGCCAATAACTATAGTTTGAATTCCCATTTGTGAATAGCTTTGGTTTTTTTTACCATTTATACGTGGAGAAACACAATGACGGTAGAAACTATGGAACCATGTAAATGACGACGATAGAAACTATGACACCGTGAAAACTGATGTTTTATATAGTAGACAAATACTGTTGGGGGCCTTCGTCCTCCGAAGGTCCTCAAAAACATGATTTGACAATGTTTTCCGAGTGGATTATGTGAACAGGTATTTTCGGATCCAGAATTATGAATATGGAGCACGGCCAGGACGAAGCCTGAACCAGACGAAGGTCGAGTGTAGCCGAAGCTGTGCGCAGGGAAGCTTCGGCGCGATGGCAGAAGGGGGAACCGACTTAAAGATGAAAAGACTTCGGGGGCCTCGACAGATTTCCATAAGCCGTTAACAAATGTAATGGACATGGATGTAATTTTACGTGGGCTGCGTCCCGCGTCTATAAATAGATGAACAGTACTCCTGTACTGTTCACGCGGACTTGGCATTTGCTTTTGGCATCACGCTCGTACTTTTTACCTTCTCTCAGGACCGAAGGTACATTTGTAATTTGGAATCATTTCTGTTTTTCCATGTTAATAAAATAGAAATGATTCTATGGTGATGCTTATATCATATTTCATGCTTTATGTGAGTCCTTCGTCATTACTTGTTATGTTTACGAAGGTATGTCTCTCATGACCTTCGTCCGAGACTCATTATTTCCCGAAGGAACATAATGCTTCGAAGGACGAAGGATTTTAACACTTAACACTTTTTATGTTGCCTTGTTCTTAACTCTTAGCACTTGAGAACAAGTCCCCAACATTGGCGCCCACCTCCGGTGAACTCACTTCCACTTCGAGTCTTCGTGAACACCTTCGGAAGCTATAGACCTTCGCTATGGCGCCGAAGAAAGCTTCAGCGGCTGGGGCTGCAGCACTACAACCGCTGGACCACAACCAGGAGACCGTCTCTCTTCGGGAGGCCAGAAGCCAGAAGAGAAAAGCTGTTAGCCCGACGCTTGAGGAAGAAGAGCTAGACCAAGAAATCAGAGAGATGGAGATGCTACATCAACAAGTGCAGAGGAAGAAGGAGAAGGTGGCCCGCCTAGCTGAGTTGCAAAGGCAAATTGACGAAGCTTCTGAGGAAGTTCGCCATTTCACTCACGATGAGCAGAACAGAAGGCCTCATCAGAAAGACCTCCATCAGGAGGGCTTCGTCAACGAAGACGACTGGTATGATAATTTCCATCAGGGAAATTTTGTTTTTGATGATGCTTCTCCTCTGTCTGCTGAGCTGCAGGCTACACCTTGGCCTCCATCCTATAAGCCACCCCAGCTCCCCATGTTTGACGGCCACTCCGACCCGAAGCAATTCTTGATGAGCTACGAAGCAACAGTGTCTTCGTACGGGGGCAACGCTGCAATCATGGCGAAGTCTTTCGTCATGGCCGTCAGGAATGTTGCTCAGACCTGGTATTCCTCCCTTCGGCCAGGAACAATCACTTCATGGCAGAAGCTGAAGGATATGTTACTGACCAGCTTTCAAGGATTTCAAACGAAGCCGGTTACAGCTCAAGCCCTCTTCCAGTGTATTCAGGATCACGAAGAATACCTTCAGGCGTATGTCCGAAGGTTCTTACGATTGAGGGCGCAGGCACCAACGGTGCCCAATGAAATCGTTATCGAAGCCATGATCAAGGGGCTCCGTCCTGGACCTGCAGCTCAATACTTTGCTCGGAAGCCTCCTCAGACCTTGCAGAAATTGCTCCAAAAGATGGATGAGTACATTCGCGCTGACAATGACTTTCGCCAAAGAAGGGAGGAGGCCTTCAGATTTTCTGAGATGACCAGGGGCTTCGGAGGAAGATACTACCCGAGGCATGTCCGTTCCATTCACAACACTCAGAATGATGATAAGGGGAGTCAGCAAAACAGGCCGCAGTGCTCCTCACAGGCTTCGGGGCAACAACAAACTTTCTTTCGGCCACCAGCTCCAAGAGGCAGAGGCGCCAGGGGCTTCGGCGGAAGATTCGGAGATCAGCCAAGGAGACTGTTTTGCCTATTCTGTGGAGAGGGCAAGGGCCACACCACCAGGACGTGCCATGTTACAATCCAGAAGCAAAAGGAACTAGCCGAAGCTGCATCTCAACAAGCTCAGTCGAAGCAGGTTATGCATACTGCTTCGTTTCATCCGCCTTATGTCCCACAATACATAGACAACCACCCTGCGGCTTCTGTAGCTTCGGCAAGTCAACCTCAAGCTTCCTGGCAGCAGCTTCCGCCTCCACCTCCATTGCAGCAAGGTCAACAGCCAGAAGGGAGTCAATACGCTCCACATCAGAGGGACTTCAGAGAACAGTCCGAAGCTCGCACAGTCAACAGCACTGTGCCAGAGTCGAAGCACATTTATTGACATATCCTACCTTTGATAGCAGTCTTTTCTATTCAGTTTTATTTTCTGTGAAGCAAAAAACATTGATAGTTTTCATGTAATAATTTCGTTGTTTCCACGAGAAAAATTTATTTGATTCACAGGCCTAAGTTGCCGAAGCCTAAAATTTCTTCCGTTACCAAGTAGGACCTTCGGACTAAAAATCCTTCGGAGTAACAAAAAGTCGTTCTAAGGAACGCAGAGTAAGTTTATAAAGTCACAAAAAGTCGTTCCAAAGGGAGCGCAGCGTAAGTTTTCTGCTCAGAAGTCGTTCCTAAAGGAATGCAGAGCCTACAGCGAAAAATCAACGCTGATACCGTCTAAGTAAAAGACGAAGAAGCTCCTAAGGGAGGCTTACAGCGAAAAGTCAACGCTGATACCGTCTAAGTAAAAGACGAAGAAGCTCCTAAGGGAGGCTTACAGCGAAAAGTCAACGCTGATGCCGTCTAAGTAAAAGACGAAGAAGCTCCAAAGACGTTCCTAAGGGAATGCAGAGCTTACGAATATATTTTATGTGTATCTTCGGAACAAATGTCACATGCATAACATAACATCATCACATCATTTTGCATAGCATAAGCATCATACATCATATCGCATTTGGCAAGAGAAGGGGACACTCTCAACCTTCGAAGGGATGCTTTGAAAAAGTGACATTGAAATTGTATAGCTTCGGAATACAGTTTCGGGGAATATTTTCACGAAACATGGGCGAACTTTATCAGATCAATATCAAAGTTGCATAGCTTCGGAAAATAGCTTCGGAAAATGTTTTCACGAGGCATCGATGTCATTCATCAGAATAATTTTGACGAAGGCTATCTTCTTCACGACGCATGAAAAGAAGGGAAGGTGTTTTTTCGCCGAAGGCTCAAAAGTGGTATGTATTTAAAGTTTCATGCATCGTAAAGAATTCAATAATGAAAAGAGACTTGTATATTACATTCAAATGTACAAAGTGTTGCATAGATTACACTTTAAATGTTTTTTCCAAATAGCACCTAATCTTCCCTCAATACTGCTTCGGCGGCTTCATTCAGAAGTTGGTCAACAACCTTGTCCATGATAGTTTCGGCCATTTGATTAATTTCTTCATCCCCTTTTGTGTGGGGGACGGCAGATCGTCCAACAGTTTCTGAGCGAAGAGAACACTTCTTCAGTACTTTTACAAATCGCGAGCAAAGATTGAAATGAAAATTACAACGCAACAAGAACGACTAGTTGGTACCTAACTGTCTTTCGGGCTCCCTACTCCTTTCGGCAGCGTCTGCTACTCTTCTAGCATCGTGAATGCCTTTTTCGCTTCTTTCAATGATCTCTCGCGCCATTCCTCGGCCGCCGTCGTTCCAGATATCAGTAAAAAATTTGCCACCAACCACGCTTGCTTCGGCCGAGGGGTCCTTGATGTCTTCGGAAGATAAGGTAGCTTCGGATTGAGCTAAAAATTTTACATGTTCGCAACCTTTCTTCTCTAAGACGGAAGCAATTCCTCTGGCGCCCGAAAAAGCACATATGTCGCCACGACTGTTCAGAATCTCTTCGAAGGCCTCTGCTTCGTGGCTAATCCATTCCAGCGGACCTTCGGGATTGCCTCGAGAGAAATTCTCTTCGCTGGAAAAAGCGCCTACGCTGGCGAAGCTGGATTTAATTTTATTAACACATTCTACAGATTTCACATAATATTTCCTCTGAGATGTGCGAAGCTCCTTAACTCTTGATTCCAATTTGCTGACCATAAAATCACTAAGTTCTCGTTTCGTTTCCTCAAGAGCGCGATCCTCTTCGGCTCTGGCCAGCTGTTTCCGAAGATCTTTAATTTCGAGTTTTTGAGCTTCGGCCTGGGCCTTTGAAGCAGCTTCGTCTTTTCTCACTTTATCTACCAGTGTAAGCAGAATCTTATCTTTTTCCAAAGCTTCGTTTCTCAGTCTGATAACTTCGGAGCGTAAATTATTAAACGCAATTTCATAACTTTCATCTTCGGCGCTCTTTTGCGCTCTTAACGCGTTGCTTATGATCAGGCCCTATATGAAAAAGAATTCATATAAGAAAAAAGGAATGAGTTGCGTAAAAAAAAAAATAGGGAAAGTGTTTAATTCCTATACCTTCAGGCTGTTGTACGCAAGACTGTCTGCGAGATCTTCTTTCGTCATGGCGCTTAATCCAGATTCAAGCTTCGGGAAACCAATACTTCTGGCCATTTCTCGGCAGACAGATAGCTCTTTGTTGTCAGGCAGGCAGTATAAGAAGTCATCTTCATTCGTTCCATTGAATATTACTGCCCCCTTCGGATATTTTAGTTCCTTTGCATAATGGATGGCTTCACGAGTTTCTTCTTCAGATAGCTTCTTCCCCGAAGCATGTCGTATCATGTAATCACGCATGCTGGCAGGTGCTTCGGGGATGGCGGTGTCAGTTTCTTCAACTAATACTGGTTCTGGAATTTTTATTGCTTCGGCTTCAAAAGGTTGCTCCTTGTAGGGCTCTGAAGGCCCAGCTTCAGCTTCAGCTTGTTGAGCCGAAGCTTCAGTAGAAGCTTCAGCAATTTCAACACTCTTTTTTGGAATTGCGCTTGAAGACTTAATTGTCTCCAAGACGTCTAGTACATTTACCATTCTTTTCCTTTTTGGGGTCACTGATGGCCCCTTTTGGTTTTTTGCTGTTTCAATATTTACTGCAGGACTCAAAACTTCTAATGTTTTTTCCTTGGTCGGTTTTTTCGCTTCTTCCATTTTTTCTGTGGATGGTGCTTCGGTCATCTCTGCAGTTTCTGGCAGCAAGGTTGGCTGTTCAGCTTCGGTGGCCGAAGAAGCTTCTCCGGTGAACTCAGGCACCGAAGCTGGTTCAATATAGCGTGGCCGGTGTGTGAGGACTTTTATCCTCTTTCTCTTTGATTCTGGCTCGCTAGGAGCAGTTGCAGCTTCCTCTTCTGCAGAGGTTGGGTTCTTTCTTTTTTGCCCTCGAGTGGGATAACGATAGTCAGGGTAGACAAACCCAATGGCATCGAATACCCGATTCAGTCTCTTCTTTTTTCGGCCTCCGAAGGCTGCTGACATTGCATTATCTTCAGCCTTCGAGTAGGTCCCGAGTAGCTCATCACTTAAATTGTCAATGCTTTTCAACCACTCATCATCTGGCTCAATAAATTTATCTCCAAATTTGAAGGTGTACTTCAGTCTCACAAGCTCACCTTCGTCGGCCTTTTTCATGGTTTCTTGTGGCATTTCCCATTTCTCAGCAAGCGGCCACACCCTGAAGGCGATATGTTCTTGTACTAAGTCCCTTGTTCCTATAAAAGAGCAGACAACGCCGAAGGCTCTTTGGCACTCTTCGGCGGCTTCGTTCATTTCAACCTTCGGCCTCCGAAGGCCGAAGCTTTGCCAAATAGGACGCATAATTATACCTTTGATGTCTTCTCGTGCTGATAAGTCATTCTTCACATAAAACCATTCTGTCATCCAATCCCCGGGCCATCTCTTCCGAAAGGTTGGTACGGGACAGCTTGCCCCGGACCGAGAAACGAAGCTGTAGCAGCCAAAGTTGTTATGGTACTGTTCTTTGCCCCAAGGCTTTGTTTCATATAATAATTCATGAACATTACAGAAGCTTCTTGCGTCAGGCTTCAGACCTTGGCTCCTCGCAGCCCACACGAAGATATTTAGCCTTATAATTGCCTCGGGAGTAAGTTGATGAAGATAGACTTCGAAGATTTTCAACACCTCCACGACGAAGCTGCTCAAGGGGAATCGCAGTCCAGCTTTCAAAAAGCTTCGGTACACCACAACTTCATTTTCTTCAGGGTGTGGACAAGTTTTTTCCCCTTCGTCCGCCCTCACAATGGACAGGTCCCGGAAATACCTTCCTCTCATATTAACAAGATGATTCTCTTTGATAGTTGATTTACCATAAACTGAATGGCTTGGTCGCCAGGGGCGATCTTCGGAGTCTTCGCCACCGCTGTCCATATCATAACTTTCACTGTCACCAGTATCTTCAGACAGCCCCTCCAGAATTTCCTTGGTAATCTTTTCTGTGTTGGACTTCGACATCGCTATAAGAAACCC
The DNA here is from genome assembly GCF_902167145.1 of Zea mays. Classification (NCBI taxonomy): domain Eukaryota; kingdom Viridiplantae; phylum Streptophyta; class Magnoliopsida; order Poales; family Poaceae; genus Zea; species Zea mays. The sequence continues at coordinate 235,653,376 of NC_050097.1, read as the reverse complement.
TAGGTTCTTCTCTTCATCAAGACTCAGCTTCATCTCAGCAGCAGCCTTCTTAGCAGCTTCAGACATCTTCGGAAGCGCTAAAAAACTGTTTTTAAAAGCCGAAGCTTCAAAGCTAAAAACTTAGCAGATCACAGTGCACAAGAGCTAAAAAATGAATGAGCAGGAGTGGTTGGCCAGAAAGCGTGCGAAATAAGTTTGCGGCATGGCCATATTTATACGCTTGATGCGTTGAAAGTTGAAAGACCCCACTTGTCATTGAATGTTGCTATTCTAGCAAAGGAAAGGTGTTTTTTTCGGACCTTCGGCTCAAGGCCTTCGTCCATATCGCAATCTGAATTTATTATTTACAAATTAATATTGCGAGGGGCTACTGTTGGGGGCCTTCGTCCTCCGAAGGTCCTCAAAAACATGATTTGACAATGTTTTCCGAGTGGATTATGTGAACAGGTATTTTCGGATCCAGAATTATGAATATGGAGCACGGCCAGGACGAAGCCTGAACCAGACGAAGGTCGAGTGTAGCCGAAGCTGTGCGCAGGGAAGCTTCGGCGCGATGGCAGAAGGGGGAACCGACTTAAAGATGAAAAGACTTCGGGGGCCTCGACAGATTTCCATAAGCCGTTAACAAATGTAATGGACATGGATGTAATTTTACGTGGGCTGCGTCCCGCGTCTATAAATAGATGAACAGTACTCCTGTACTGTTCACGCGGACTTGGCATTTGCTTTTGGCATCACGCTCGTACTTTTTACCTTCTCTCAGGACCGAAGGTACATTTGTAATTTGGAATCATTTCTGTTTTTCCATGTTAATAAAATAGAAATGATTCTATGGTGATGCTTATATCATATTTCATGCTTTATGTGAGTCCTTCGTCATTACTTGTTATGTTTACGAAGGTATGTCTCTCATGACCTTCGTCCGAGACTCATTATTTCCCGAAGGAACATAATGCTTCGAAGGACGAAGGATTTTAACACTTAACACTTTTTATGTTGCCTTGTTCTTAACTCTTAGCACTTGAGAACAAGTCCCCAACAAATACACTGCAAACTACTGGATAAGTTTCATAAATCTAAAAAAACTACCCGTGAAATTAAATCACACCTCAACAATGCAGATTTTTTGTATGGACCTTTTGTTACCCTTCATCCAATGTGTTCTCCTTGTCTAATTAGGTGTGTGCCCGTGCGTTACAATGGAAACATAAAATATCCCGATAGCTTATGTACAAATGTGTTTTATATTATTATAAGATCGGGCGAAAACCTAAGCAAAGCTCCCTACCTGGCATGCTAAATGTCATAGGTAAACTCCTAGGTGGCGGAATGCACGTGCCTAATCCTATGAACGAGGGGTTGTCTAGGATTGGTGTTTGGAACCAAAGTGAGCCGGCGGACGGTCCGGCCCTGATGCCGGACGGTCCGCGCCTGTGGGCCGGACGGTCCGCGCAAGCGCAGAACAGATTAGGGTTCCGAGTTTTGTGCTACAGTTGTTAGCTAAATTCGTGGGATTCACTCGGAAATTAGTTTGTAAAGGGTCCAGCCCCCTCCTCTATAAATAGAGAGGTATACAGCCGATTTGTAATCATCAATCGAATCAATACAACTTCTATTTCGCATTTATTTCCAGTACAATTAGGAGTAGTTCTAGTCTAGTTCTAGTTTAGCCTCTCGATCCCCAAATTCTCCGCTTCTCTTCGACTCTACGTCGATTAGAGGAGTCTAGGTCGGCCGGCCCGAGCCTAGACAACTCCTAGGATCTCTCCTCCCCGACGGGGTCCCTCCCGGGAGCGAGATCTAGGCGCCGTCATCGATCTTCCGCCGCCCCTGCGCACGCGCGGACTGTCTGGCCCCAGGGCGCGGACCGTCCGGCCGTCAGGCAGGAGCCCTAGCCCCTGCGCCAGGCCGCGGACCGTCCGACCCCTGCGCGCGGACCGTCCGCCCCTGACCAGAGAGCACCGCCACGGTTCTTTTTGAGTGTTTGGCGCTCCGAAAAGACGTCAACATACTTTTTTGGCGACTCCGCTGGGGAAAAACACATATAGACTCACCAAATCGGCCCTCAATGGTCGGTTCAAGGGATAGCTCTGATATTTCCCCAAGCAATATCATCACACCGACATGGGAAACCTTGCCGACTGAAGAACAACTCTTGTTCGAGGAGCGCCAGGAGCAGCTGATCCAAGAAGCAAAGGCGAAGTTCCTGTCCGACTTTAAAGTGGACAGGAACAACAAAGTCGTTCGGCAACGGGCGACGGATCTAGCTTCGCTCCGATCTACTACGATTACCCCCAATGTAAGTAACACCAACGAACTCCAATCTCTTAAAGCTTACATAGATGAGCAGCGAGAACAGTTGCAACGTATCGTAGGGGATATACAAAATGATCATAAAAGGCTAGTGCGTGTGCTTGATAAGTCAACTATGGCAAATCTTCCTTCGCACGAGGTTGAATTGAGGGAATACACACATAATTCATCGGCTACAGGTTGTCACGACCAGTCACAACCCCTTTATGGGATACCGATGGACATGTACCCTGGGCAACGACAGCCTCCCACGCACATCGGCGATAAATTTGCCGATCTGCACATGTCCGGACCGTCCGTATGTGGGCGCGGACCGTCCAGGCCAGCGGCGGCCGATCCCATTTTTAGAAGCGAATTACCGAGACCTGCACCCAAGCCGCCACATGCCGTGCAAACCCTAGATAACCCATTCGGACCATTTGCGTATGGCGCCAGACAGTCCGAATACAATGTCGGACGGTCCGGCCACATGGCCGGACAGTCCGCGCACGGAGCCGGACGGTCCGCGTATTTAACCGGACGGTTCGGCACATAGTTTTTAAGGAGGATGGATATCCAACTCCGTATCCGTCCCAGCTAAACTCCCCATCTCACCATACGACACACCAGCACCATAATATAATCTATCAAACCCGTGAGAGTGAGTACTTTCCGGCCCCTAGAAGGCCAGAAAGGAATGGCCAGTCCTATGAGCCTCATAGGGCATGCATTAACGCACCGCAAAACCCAAACCAATGGGGAGGAAAACAATATACCAACATCCAAACAAACTCACCCATATTGGATCAAAGACCACCGGCTGCCATCGATATAGTAAGGGAGGAAATAGCTGGGGCGTTCCGAGATAAGCTCGGAGTTAGTATAGTCCCTGGGGGGCAGTCATATCGGAGACCTTATGATAGCCAGTTTGACCGGCTCCCATACCCACAGGGGACCAGAATACCCGAATTCGTAAAGTTTTCGGGTGACCAAGAAAAGAGCATGCATGAGCACATAGACCAGTTCTTAGCACAGTTAGGAGAATTGGCCGACACCGAAGCATTCCGTGTACATTTATTTTCATTATCTTTAACAGGGACTGCATTCACATGGTATGCCACGCTCCCTCCTAATTCCATTTTGTCGTGGGGAGATTTAGAACAAAAATTTCATGAACATTTCTTCTCTGGCGATTATGAGCTAGATTTAGTAGACTTAGTGGCCGTACGATAAGAAAAGGATGAATCGGTTGGTGATTACATCCGGAGATTCCGGGATACGAGAAATCGATGCTTTCAAATTCATTTAACAGATAAACAACTGGTGGGAATAGCCTTTGATGGATTGCGCTATTATTTAAAAGAGAAATTAGAAGGCATCCAGTTCTTTACGCTAGCACAATTACCTCAGAAAGCTTCGGCTTGTGAAAGCCGAAGCAAAGAACTAGTCAAAACGGTTCATCATAATGTCCATATAGTAGAACACAATCAAAGTAGTTTGGACGGTGAACCAAAGGAAATTTACACTGCCGAAATAGTTTGGCCTGAGCAGGCCAAATCTTTGGCTTGCTCCTCCTTGCAGCTAGTTCAAAAGAAACAGCAGGAGGAGATTAAGTTTACATTTAATGTTGGCAGATGTGATAAGATATTCGATGAATTACTAAAAAAATGGTAACATTAAGAATGATTATATCGTTCCACCTACCGACGAACTAAAGCATCGAGCATATTGCAAGTGGCACAACTCATTTTCCCATGCCACTAATGATTGTAATGTGTTCCGACGACAAATCCAATCGGCCATTAATGAGGGACGATTGAAATTTCAGGAGGACACGGAGCCCTTTCCAGTGAATATGATCGACTTTTTCAATGGCAAAAAAGGTCCTAATTCGGCCCAGCACAGCTGATAAGGGCAAAGACAAAGAATTCATCATCGGCAACGCACGGGAGGCCGATGGAAACAATAAAATTGCTTGCAGGAAAGTGGTGGCCGAGAAGACTCCTAATGGAGGGGAGACATTGAAGGTGACCATCATAAACTCCGGCACTGGAGGGCAAGTGCAGACAAGGGGACATGCGCAAGAACCCATACTACGCATCGCGGACGGTCCGGTGCCCAGGCGCGGACGGTCCGGGACATCGCCAGACGGTCCGGAGCGGTCCAGCGGACGGTCCGACAACGCCGAAGAACCAAGGCGACCACGTACCTTCAAACCACGACGACCAGAAATAGGTACGTGGAAAACTAACACGTTCAAGGCAACTGGTCGGTTGGTAAAATCTAGCCCGACCTTTGATCAATTATTGTCTAAATATGTGAAAGAAGGCTGGCCCCAGCGACCGGCCACCAAAGCGACCTCGCTTACCCACCCAGGTGCGACGGCAGGTTAGGCCGATTGGACCACCACACCAATCGGAAAAGATGGGAGGTCATAATGTTCAATTAAGACCTAACGTACCTGCATGGACACCTCCACCACCATATCCACCTATGCCATATCCATACACATACATACCTCCACCATATGTCCCAAATCAAATGTGGGGCATGCCACCATACCTATTTGGGATGCCATAGTACCCCGCTTGGGGGGCACCCCAAACATCTGTATTCAATAGGTTGACACCTCCAGTACAAGACCGATTGAGAGCCCCTCAATCTGGTCCACGAGCACAGGCCCAGCAAGATTGCCGAACAACTCGGCCCCAAAGGCTGACTAATCCGGCAGGGGGGCATACAACTACAACCTCCAACAGTACGAAAAAAGGAGACATCATTAAAATAGGAACGACAGATGTCGTTGTACAACAAAATAATGAAGGGCCGATGATTTTTGGTGAATCGGCCAACACAAACAAAAGAGAAGGTACGACTGTCAACAAAATAGCCGATCCAAAATACTCCATGCCCCGATGGTGCCCATCAGGATTGACACGATCGCAAAAGCGAAAATTACAGCGCCTTAGAGCAAAGGAGAATCAGGAGAAGGAGACAGAAAAAATATTTAATGACACACATCCGCAGTATCCGCCACCACAAAAGAGATGGAGACCAAAGGCCGTTGAGGAAAATCAAACGGCCACAAAGACAGAAAATAAAACAACAACTATGCAGCTCTTTGCAGGTATGGCAGACAGTCCGGCTATAAAGACCGGACCAACCGTACAGGGCGCGGACCATCCGACCCCTGAGGCCGACTCATCCGCAATACACCATGACACCTGCAACGACGTACCAACACCCATGGAGGAAGACGATATGTGTCACACCCGGTTTTAAAAGGCAAACCGAATGCGAACCATGTACGTGCCAGGATCAGTTATTCACGTACACAGCAGTTACATAACATGGACATCATCACACAGTGCTCAAAATAGTATTAATAAGGGAAATAGTTGATTACATCATACGTCTGAGACGTCCATATAGTTCTTACAATAAATCAAAGTGCGGAAAAGAAACGTAGATAACGCGGCCTTCACAGGCAGCCGACTGGGGGTTGCCACTAACCCACACCTAGAACTCGTCGTAATCTTGGAACTCCTGGAAGTCTCCTTCCACAGCTTCATCTTCGCCTGAGCAGTGGTTGCAATGCTGACAACCTGGGGGGGGTTTGGTGTGTAGAGCAAGGGTGAGTACACATCAACATACTCAGCAAGTATCCTGTTTGGCTGTAGTGGACTAGCTTTATGTGGGGATAAGTCAAGCAGTTGCTTTTAGTTGGTCAGATTATTATTTACTAGTAGAAAGCCAAGTTTTAGCATTAACCCAAGTTATTAACCCGATGTACCCTTTCCAAACGGAAAGAATACCACTTACCAGCACCATAGTCATAACCAAAACCATCAATCTCATTGCCACCTGTAAACCAAAAGGTCTCTTATCAAGTACCACTAATCACTGGAGCTCCCTTGGCCGCTCATAACCGCGAGCACGGCTGATATATCAGTTTCATAACACTCTGCAGAGGTTGTGCACTTTACCCACAAGCCGTGATTCCCTCTTGCCTCGGGCCGATCAAACCCTTAAACACTACCAAGGTGAATAGGCAGGGTCTCACTACGTAGCCTTTACAAAGATTCCCCGGGGCTGTAGCCACCCGTTAGGTTTCCTAAATGCACCGCACTCCTCCCCAAGGGGCGAACCCAAACTTGGCAGAGCGAGCCGCATACACCGAGCCCCATTGACGGCACGACGGCTAAGTGAACTACATCCCGAATCCTCTAATTATTCAGCTAAGGGCACCCCATTCCACCCTCATGGTTGCACTGTTTTCCCGGGCGGTCATCCATAGAACAGGTCCTTACGGAGAGGCACTCGAGAAACCGCTCGAGTCCCCTTAAATGCCACAAGTATAATCATAAATAAGAACGGGAAAACAGCGTATCATAGATAACCACATCATGTTCATTGATTAAAGTTGAGCAATAGCATAAAGCTAAACAATAATAATCCAACCCAAATAGGTAAACACGGACATGGATAACAAAAGCTAGTCAATCCTTAGGTATAAAGGTGTAATGCGGGAGGTGAATTAAATAATGAATAGGACAGAGATAGGTCAAAGGACACTTGCCTCCACCAAACGACTGCTGCTCAGGGGCTTCTCCTGCGAATTCCTCGGGCTCTTCGACCGGATCGTTCTCTATGCGATTGCAAACATACATACATCCATCCACATTTAATACAAAAGAACAGTACACCATACAAGGGAACAAATAAAGTGAATATGCATCAAGTATGACATTTGACATTGCATTTGTTATGGTTAGAAAGAAACGGGAAAGGGTCTCGCAGGGGGTTAAATCTTATGCACTAACGATCAATTACAATTGGTTCTTAACAAAAGAATTCTGTTATATGCGCTAGTGGGAACCTAATCATTTTAAGTTGATCAACATTGCACGAGATAAACAATTAACTACATGAATCAATTAGTATAACGGAATTTTAAATTAAACTTCCTATTTCAATAACATTAACAATGATTAGCCTACCTAAAATAAAATAGCTATGATCACAGAAAGTAAATAAAATAAAATAATAAACAAAATAAAAAAAAACAGAGGGGGGGGGGCGGTTGAACCGGCCCTAGGGGCGGTTGAACCGGCCGGGGCAGGGCGCGCAGGGGCGGCCGAGCCGGCCGAGCGGCCAGGGGGGGGGGGGCGCGGCCAGGCGGGCGGCCGGGCGGGCGGGACGAGCCGGACGAGCGGCCGGGCGGGCAGGGCGCGGCCAAGGCCGGGGCGCGGCCAAGGCGGCGGCCAGGGCGGGCGGCCGGACGGGGGCGGGACGAGCCGGGCGGGCGGCCGGGCGGGGGCGGGACGAGCCGGCCATGGCGGCGGCCATGGCGCCGAGCGGCGAGGGGAAGGGGAGGGGGGATGGGGGAGAGGAGAGGGGGAGGGGGCCTCACCGGCGACGGGGACGGGGACGGTGCGGGGCGGCCGAGCGGGGGGCGGCGGCGGCTTAGGGTAGGGGCGGGTAGGGGCGGCGCTAGGGGAGAGAGAGGGAAAATGAGAGAGAGGGAGAGGGATTGGGGGGTTTTGGGGAAAAATAAAGGGAGGGGGGCGGCATGGGCCAATTGGGCCCAAGGGGGGGGCGCCAGGGGCGGCTGGGCCGGCCGGGGTCGGCCCACGGCGCGGGAGAGAGAGAGATAGAAGAGAGAGAAAGAGAGAGAAAAAGAAATAAAAGATCTTCTTCTTATTTTCGAAATCCGATCTTTCTACATGAATGCATTTGCACTTTCAAAGCAATCAAAAGAAATGCAAGGTTCGGCATGGTGCATCAAACAACATAAAGTACTTAGGGTTTTTCTTACATGGGAAATCCAAACCGAATCCCGCTAGAACTTTGGAAAAGGTCAAGGTTTAGCGAGGGGAAAAAGAAAAAGAAAAGGTAACGCCCGAATTTTGGCGAGTAAAGAAAAGAAAAAAATTCAACTGCAAAAAATTCGGGGCGTTACAAACCTATCCCCCTTAAAAGAATCTCGCCCTCGAGATTCAGGGCTGGCTAGCAAAGAGCTCTGGGTACTTAGCCATCAGATCATCTTCACGCTCCCAGGTTGCTTCTTCCTCAGAGTGGTGATTCCATCTGACCTTGCACATTCTGATGGTCTTCCTTCGGGTGACTCGGTCTGTAACCTCAAGGATTTGCACTGGCTTCTCAACGTAGGTCAAGTCCTCCTGGACCTCAAGACCCTCCACTGGCAACTGCTCTTCTGGCACACGCAAGCACTTCTTCAACTGAGACACATGAAAGACATTATGCACAGCAGACAAACTCTCTGGCAAACTGAGCTGATAGGCCACTTCTCCTCGTCTTGCAAGAATCTGATACGGACCAATGTAGCGGGGTGCTAGCTTGCCTTTCACTCCGAATCTTCTGACTCCTCTGATCGGTGACACTTTCAGATAGACAAAGTCTCCGACTTCGAAACTCAGCTCTCTTCTTCTTGTGTCTGCATAGCTTCGCTGCCTCGATTGTGCTATCTTCAGATTCTCTCGGACCATCTTGATGTTCTCTTCGGCTTCAAGCAAAATGTCTGGCCCAAACACTTGCTTTTCTCCAGGCTGATCCCATTGCAACGGAGTTCTGCAACTCCTTCCATAAAGCGCTTGAAACGGTGACATCTTCAAACTGGCCTGATAACTGTTGTTATAGGAAAACTCCGCATAAGGCAATCTCTTGTCCCATCCGGACTGATCTTGCAACGCACAGGCTCTTAACATGTCTTCGAGAATTTGATTGGTCCTTTCGGTCTGGCCATCTGTCTGCGGATGATAAGCTGAACTGAAATTCAGATGCGTGCCCAAGGCTTCATGCAACTGCTGCCAGAAATGAGAGGTGAACTGCGTTCCTCTGTCTGACACTATCTTCTTTGGCACACCATGAAGACAAACGATCCGAGACATATACAATTCTGCCAATACTGCACTGCTGTAATTGGTCTTGACAGGTATGAAGTGGGCTGACTTGGTCAAACGGTCCACCACTACCCAAATGGAATCGTAGCCGGCTCGAGTGCGAGGCAATCCGACTATGAAATCCATACCAATTTCATCCCATTTCCACTAAGGGATCTGCAACGGTTGCAACAATCCAGCAGGTCTCTGGTGCTCTGCCTTAATTCTTCGGCAACTATCGCACTTAGCCACATGCTCTGCGATTTCCCTCTTCATTCCGTACCACCAGAATTTCTTCTTCAGATCCTGATACATCTTCTCACTACCAGGGTGAATCGAATAAGCTGTCTCATGAGCTTCCTTAAGAATCAACTCCCGAATGGACTGGACATTGGGAACACACAAGCGGTCTTTGAACCATATCACGCCTTCTGCGTCTTTTCGAAAATCTTTGCCTTTGCCTTCTAGAATCAGTCGCCGGATCTCACTGATTTTCTCATCATTCTTCTGCGCTTCTTTGATTTCGCGCTCCAAGGTAGGTTCCAACTCAACTGTGACTCCTCGCGAATTGTTCAGAAATCCGAGACTCAACCTGTCAAACTCCTTGGCCAACTCATAAGGCATCGGACGAGCGACCATCAGATTGACTTGACTCTTTCTGCTCAAAGCATCTGCCACTACGTTTGCTTTGCCTGGATGGTAATGAATTTCCAACTCATAGTCTTTGATCAACTCTAACCATCTTCGTTGCCTCATGTTCAACTCTGACTGAGTGAATATGTACTTCAGACTCTTGTGGTCTGTGTAAACATCGCATTTCTGTCCATACAGATAGTGCCTCCATGTCTTCAGTGCGTGAACCACTGCTGCCAACTCTAGATCATGGATTGGGTAGTTCTTCTCATGAACCTTCAGCTGTCGGGACGAGTAAGCCACAACTCTTCCCTCTTGCATCAACACACATCCCAAACCTGTGTAACAAGCATCACAGTACACAGAGAAGGGCTTGTGCACATCGGGCAAGACTAGGACAGGCGCTGTAGTCAACTTCTCTTTCAGCGCTTCAAAGGCCTCTTGGCATTTCTGGGTCCACTTGAACTCAACTTTGTTGCCTAGTAACGCTGTCATTGGTTTCGCAATCTTCGAAAACCCTTCAATGAATCGCCGATAATATCCGGCCATTCCAATGAAACTCTTGATTCCTCTAGCATCTGTTGGCGCTTTCCAGTTCAGAATGTCTGCCACTTTCTTCGGATCCACAGCCAATCCTTCTTTGTTGATTATGTGACCCAAAAACAGGACTTCACTGATCCAGAACTCACACTTGCTCAACTTTGCATACAACTGGTGCTCTCGCAATCTCTGCAATACCATCCTCAAATGATCTGCATGCTCTTCTTCGCTTTGAGAATAAATCAGAATGTCATCAATGAATACCACCACAAACTTATCAAGGTAATCCATGAATACACTGTTCATCAAGTTCATGAAGAATGCTGGCGCATTGGTCAAACCAAATGACATCACCGTGAACTCATACAACCCATACTTGGAAATGAATGCCGTCTTCGGAATGTCCGAAGGTCGGATCCTGAGCTGATGATAACCTGACCTCAGATCAATCTTGGAGAACACACTGGCTCCTCTCAACTGGTCGAACAGATCTTCTATTCTGGGCAAGGGATACTTGTTCTTGATCGTGACTTCATTCAAAGCTCGATAATCGATGCACATCCTCTTGGTGCCATCTTTCTTCTCCACAAATAGGACAGGGGCGGCCCAAGGCGAGGTGCTTGGCCGAATGTAACCTTTCTCTGACAACTCATCAATCTGCTTCTTAAGCTCAACCAACTCTGGTCCAGATATTCTGTAAGCTCTCTTAAAGATAGGGGCGGTTCCAGGAAGAAGCTCTATAGCAAACTCAACTTTCCGCTCTGGTGGCATACCCGGTAAGTCCTTTGGAAACACATCTGGGAATTCAGACACAACCTTGATACTCTCAATTGGATCTGCTTCACTGCTATCGACAGCCATCTGATAACAACTTCCTTTCTTTGGCTCAGGCGGGACTAACTCGGTCACCACTTCCTCTCCTAGTGGGGACACCAACTTGATTGTCCTTTTATCACAACTGATAACTGCCTGATACTTATCTAGCCAATTCATCCCTAGGATGACATCTATTCCCTGAGTACCCATTACTATAAGGTTGGCGGGAAACGCTATCCCCCTTATTTTCACACTTATATTCAAACAAATGCTATCGGCTCGAATTCTACCACCGGCTGAGTCAATTTGAATGGGGGTTGACATGGTAGTAATTGGAAGATTATGTGCTTCTACCCATGATGCAGTAATGAAAGAATGCGTTGCTCCAGTATCAAATAACACTTCTGCAATATGGGAGTCGACTGGGAACATACCTACTATCATGCCGGGGGTCTCCTGAACTGCTTCAGCTTCCAAGTGGTTCAGCCTTCCATGATTATAACGCGGCTGAGGGCGGTTGCCTGATCCAGGCTGAGGCACATTCTGCTTCGCTGGGGCATTGGGGCCTGACTGCTGCTGGGCTACCTTCTTCGGACATTGCATCACCCAGTGGCCTTGCTCTCCACAGTGGAAACACGCCCTGTTTCCAACCTGAGCTGGTGCTGCCTGACTGCTCTGCTGATTTGCTGGGGCAGGAAGACGAGGTGCCTGCTGGTTCTGCCTCGGAAACTGACCTCCTGACTGATTGCTCTGACGGTTCTGATACTGATGCTGAGGGTACTGCCTTTGAAACTGCTGATGCTGCTGAGGTGGACGCTGGTTCTGCCTGAACTGCTGGGGTTGATTGCCTGAGAAACGAGGACGACTGCTGCTTCCAGGCTGGGGTCCACTGATCTTGCGCTTACGATCTTCCATCTCCTTGCGCTTTCTCTCCGTCATGATTGCTCTATCAATCAGGTGCTGGAATGTCGGGAAAGTGTGATTCATCAGCTGATACTGCAGAGGGTCAACCAAGCCTCTCAGGAAACGGTACTGTCGCTTGGCGTCGGTGTTGACATCTTCGGGAGCATAGCGAGACAATTGCAGAAACTTGTCCCGGTACTCACTGACAGACAATGGCCCTTGCTTGAGGGCCAGGAACTCCTCCTTCTTCACTGTCATCAGACCTGCAGGCACGTGGTACTGACGAAAGCTACCCCTGAATTCTTCCCAGGTGATGGTGTCGGGGTTGGCATGGGTGGCAAGGTAAGACTCCCACCATGACTGGGCTGCTCCTCTCAATAGACGGGGGCCATACAGAACTTTCTCCCTGTCATCGCACTGAGCGGTATGCAACTCCCGCTCCACAGTGCGCAGCCAATCTTCAGCATCCATAGGGTCAGAAGAATGAGCGAACGTTGGTGGATGACCTCTCATGAATTCAGCACGCTTGTCTCTGGGCATCTGAGGCATCTGAGGCTGAGGTGGTGCTTGCTGCTGCTGCTGCTGCTGCTGAATGGCGGCCAAAGTCTGACCGATGGCCTGAACTGTCTGAGTCTGCATCATAAACATCTGCTCAATCGACATCGGGGGCGGGGGTGGCAGCTGCTGCTGCTGGGGCGCCTCATCTTGCTGACCGGCTCGCTCCTGCTGAGCACGCCTTCCTCCTCTGCGCCTGTTCTCTGACATCTGCAGAATGCGACCACACATCAGAACTGATCTGGCAAATCTTGCAGCATAAGAAAAGAGTATAGAATTCTTCAATAGCACTGAACAGATGAGCATCTTCACTGATCTCCAACATAGACCACACAGCTTCTCAGATAAAGAGGAAAGTGGAATAAAAGGTTTCCCAACTATATAACTAACTCCATTAACATAATAGGTAAACCAAAATGCAGGGGATACCCACACTCTGGTGACAGTCATTACAAAGATCCAAACCAAACATAGTTCATCATGACAAACATAGATGCACAGGATATAGCAAACTACCCTGTCTAACTAAGACTAACTAAGACTGAGACTAACGCTAAGACTGAAGCTTCTATGTATATATATTTCGTATTAATTACAAGATCCAACTCTAACGATCTATGGTTCTAGAGTTATCTTGGTCTTGCAGTCGGGATTGCCATAAGACTGGTGTCCACGCTGAGGTGAGCGGTACGGGTGCTGAGTCCCGACGGGAGCGGGGGAACCACCATCCAAGTGACGACGTTCCGCGCGCTCAGCCCGCAGCAGGGCGATCTCAGCACGAGCCCTACTCAGCTCGTCTAATGCATGGTCCAGCTCCGTGTTTAGCACGGCGGCTAGGTTGACTGTGCTGCTCAACCTAGGATTGCCCTCACCGACAGGTGAGACAATCACGCCTCCTGTGCTGCCAGATGAACGGCGGGGGTAATACTTCAGGTCAAGACCGTCAGCTGCCCCACCGAAAACCGAGCAGTAGTGCGAAAGCGCACGCCGTGCAGCATCTTGCATGGCTGCCTCAGCTGAGTCCCGCTCAGAGATAGAATAGTGCTCTGAACAGGCCTCTGCACCCTGGAGACTGTTCTCCGGACAGCGCACCAAGCAGGTTGCCTCCCAGCGGTCCGGGTGGACCCCGCGACTATGCTGGTAGACCACACAGCGATACTCGACGGACCAAGTATGCCGGTCAAATGCCCGACGTAGCAGGGTGTCGAGCGCATCGTGGAAGTCACACCCGCGAGCAGCGTCGCGAGTGATCGGTCGAGCAACCCATCCTTCCGGCTCAGGGTTAGCAGAGAAGTCGGTGTCGTGGCTCGAGCTGTCGTCGCCTCCTCCGTCGTCTGGGTCTCCTCCAGCAGCTACTCCAGAAGCTGGGGCGCCCAGTGGTGGTGCAGGGGGCGGCTCCAGAGGAAGCACAGGGGAGCAGCTCCTCACAGACTCTATCTCCTGGTGGAGCGAGAAGGAAGAGCTCTGCTGCTCCTGTCGTCGACGCTCCTGCTCCTCACGCAGGCGGTGGTGTAGTCTCTCCAAGTGGCTGGACTGTCCGGCCACGGGACGGCGAAGCGGACGCTCAGCAAGGCGGGAGGGTAAAAAGGGGATGACTGACTTTCGTGCAGTGTGTCTAAGTCGAGCCATCTACAAAAGACATCGCAAGCAAAAGGGTGAGAACAGAATTAATATGACCAGCAAGTAATAAGTAAATGAAGGATCAGAATGAAACACAATTTTTTTGCAAGGTATAATATATAATAGAACATAGGTTTGGTCGGTATGACCAACTTTTGAAGGGATATCAAAGTCAAGGCAGAGACAGAGGTCTATAGTCCTTAGAACAGCCATTCTACTCTAGGTTAGCGGTCCTACAGTCAGCACGGCTTTGATACCACTTATGTCACACCCGGTTTTAAAAGGCAAACCGAATGCGAACCATGTACGTGCCAGGATCAGTTATTCACGTACACAGCAGTTACATAACATGGACATCATCACACAGTGCTCAAAATAGTATTAATAAGGGAAATAGTTGATTACATCATACGTCTGAGACGTCCATATAGTTCTTACAATAAATCAAAGTGCGGAAAAGAAACGTAGATAACGCGGCCTTCACAGGTAGCCGACTGGGGGTTGCCGCTAACCCACACCTAGAACTCGTCGTAATCTTGGAACTCCTGGAAGTCTCCTTCCACAGCTTCATCTTCGCCTGAGCAGTGGTTGCAATGCTGACAACCTGGGGGGGGGGGGTTTGGTGTGTAGAGCAAGGGTGAGTACACATCAACATACTCAGCAAGTATCCTGTTTGGCTGTAGTGGACTAGCTTTATGTGGGGATAAGTCAAGCAGTTGCTTTTAGTTGGTCAGATTATTATTTACTAGTAGAAAGCCAAGTTTTAGCATTAACCCAAGTTATTAACCCGATGTACCCTTTCCAAACGGAAAGAATACCACTTACCAGCACCATAGTCATAACCAAAACCATCAATCTCATTGCCACCTGTAAACCAAAAGGTCTCTTATCAAGTACCACTAATCACTGGAGCTCCCTTGGCCGCTCATAACCGGGAGCACGGCTGATATATCAGTTTCATAACACTCTGCAGAGGTTGTGCACTTTACCCACAACCCGTGATTCCCTCTTGCCTCGGGCCGATCAAACCCTTAAACACTACCAAGGTGAATAGGCAGGGTCTCACTACGTAGCCTTTACAAAGATTCCCCGGGGCTGTAGCCACCCGTTAGGTTTCCTAAATGCACCGCACTCCTCCCCAAGGGGCGAACCCAAACTTGGCAGAGCGAGCCGCATACACCGAGCCCCATTGACGGCACGACGGCTAAGTGAACTACATCCCGGATCCTCTAATTATTCAGCTAAGGGCACCCCATTCCACCCTCATGGTTGCACTGTTTTCCCGGGTGGTCATCCATAGAACAGGTCCTTACGGAGAGGCACTCGAGAAACCGCTCGAGTCCCCTTAAATGCCACAAGTATAATCATAAATAAGAACGGGAAAACAACGTATCATAGATAACCACATCATGTTCATTGATTAAAGTTGAGCAATAGCATAAAGCTAAACAATAATAATCCAACCCAAATAGGTAAACAAGGACATGGATAACAAAAGCTAGTCAATCCTTAGGTATAAAGGTGTAATGCGGGAGGTGAATTAAATAATGAATAGGACAGAGATAGGTCAAAGGACACTTGCCTCCACCAAACGACTGCTGCTCAGGGGCTTCTCCTGCGAATTCCTCGGGCTCTTCGACCGGATCGTTCTCTATGCGATTGCAAACATACATACATCCATCCACATTTAATACAAAAGAACAGTACACCATACAAGGGAACAAATAAAGTGAATATGCATCAAGTATGACATTTGACATTGCATTTGTTATGGTTAGAAAGAAACGGGAAAGGGTCTCGCAGGGGGTTAAATCTTATGCACTAACGATCAATTACAATTGGTTCTTAACAAAAGAATTCTGTTATATGCGCTAGTGGGAACCTAATCATTTTAAGTTGATCAACATTGCACGAGATAAACAATTAACTACATGAATCAATTAGTATAACGGAATTTTAAATTAAACTTCCTATTTCAATAACATTAACAATGATTAGCCTACCTAAAATAAAATAGCTATGATCACAGAAAGTAAATAAAATAAAATAATAAACAAAATAAAAAAAAACAGAGGGGGGGGGGGGCGGTTGAACCGGCCCTAGGGGCGGTTGAACTGGCCGGGGCAGGGCGCGCAGGGGCGGCCGAGCCGGGGCGGCCGAGCCGGCCGAGCGGCCAGGGGGGGGGCGCGGCCAGGGCGCGGCCAGGCGGGCGGCCGGGCGGGCGGGACGAGCCGGACGAGCGGCCGGGCGGGCAGGGCGCGGCCAAGGCGGGGGCGGGCGGCCGGACGGGGGCGGGACGAGCCGGGCGGGCGGCCGGGCGGGGGCGGGACGAGCCGGCCATGGCGGCGGCCATGGCGCCGAGCGGCGAGGGGAAGGGGAGGGGGGATGGGGGAGAGGAGAGGGGGAGGGGGCCTCACCGGCGACGGGGACGGGGACGGGGCGGGGCGGCCGAGCGGGGGGCGGCGGCGGCTTAGGGCAGGGGCGGGTAGGGGCGGCGCTAGGGGAGAGAGAGGGAAAATGAGAGAGAGGGAGAGGGATTGGGGGGTTTTGGGGAAAAATAAAGGGAGGGGGGCGGCATGGGCCAATTGGGCCCAAGGGGGGGCGCCAGGGGCGGCTGGGCCGGCCGGGGTCGGCCCACGGCGCGGGAGAGAGAGAGATAGAAGAGAGAGAAAGAGAGAGAAAAAGAAATAAAAGATCTTCTTCTTATTTTCGAAATCCGATCTTTCTACATGAATGCATTTGCACTTTCAAAGCAATCAAAAGAAATGCAAGGTTCGGCATGGTGCATCAAACAACATAAAGTACTTAGGGTTTTTCTTACACGGGAAATCCAAACCGAATCCCGCTAGAACTTTGGAAAAGGTCAAGGTTTAGCGAGGGGAAAAAGAAAAAGAAAAGGTAACGCCCGAATTTTGGCGAGTAAAGAAAAGAAAAAAATTCAACTGCAAAAAATTCGGGGCGTTACAATATGCAAGGAGAAGACCTGGTCGACTACGAAGCTACGCCAGAACACTTAGAAAATTAGGAAAGCAAGGTGACGAATTGGTCAGGACCAGTATGGCGCTCGATGATATTGGGACTAACAGTTCGATCAAAGCTAAAGGGGTCACGTCTGTTGAGTCAACCATCGGGACTAAGGCCACTGCGTATCATCCCAGTAAGTGTCAAGATGCCTAAGAAAACTGATGTGATCAAATCGAGTTATTTGCTTTTGGTTCGCCTAGCTCCACCAAAAGGCAGGGGGGCATATGTTTGGAACCAAACTGAGCCGGCGGACGGTCCGGCCTTGAGGCCGGACGGTCCGCGGTCCGGACGGTCCGCGCCTGTGGGTCGAACGGTCCGCGCAAGCGCAGAACAGATTAGGGTTCCGAGTTTTGTGCTACAGTTGTTAGCTAAATTCATGGGATTCGCTCGGAAATTAGTTTGTAAAGGGTCCAGCCCCCTCCTCTATAAATAGAGAGGTATACGGTCGATTTGTAATCATCAATCGAATCAATACAACTTCTATTTCGCATTTATTTCCAGTACAATTAGGAGTAGTTCTAGTTTAATTTTAGTTTAGCCTCTCGATCCCCAAATTCTCCGCTTCTCTTCGACTCTACGTCGATTAGAGGAGTCTAGGTCGGCCGGCCCGAGCCTAGACAACTCCTAGGATCTCTCCTCCCCGACGGGGTCCCTCCCGGGAGCGAGATCCAGGCGCTGCCGGCGATCTTCCGCCGCCCCTGCGCACGCGCGGACCGTCCGGCCCCAGGGCACGGACCGTCCGGCCCCAGGGCACGGACCGTCCGGCCGTCAGGCAGGAGCCCTAGCCCCTGCGCCAGGCCTTTGACCGTCCGGCCCCTGCGCGCGGACCGTCCGCCCTTGACCAGAGAGCACCGCCACAGTTCTTTTTGAGTGTTTGGCGCTCCGAAAAGACGTCAACAATTGGACTATCGAGATGCAAGAACACAAGAACACATGGATTTAGAGTGGTTCGGACCACCAGAGTGTAATACACTACATCCACCGTGAGTTGTATTGAGAGCTTGAGTGTAGGCGAAGATATCTGAGGCCGAGAGAGTGTGTCCCTTGCATCGCATGCGCCCTCCCTTTAATAGTCCAAGGGAGGCACGTACAAGGGTGTTGTGCCCAACATGTGGGTCCTAGTGATCTAGTTTTAAATATATGCAACATGGAGCGTTAAATTCTACGACGGACATAGATCTTCTCGGTCGCCGCACAGATCTTCTAACCAGGCCTGCTTCTGCCCCACTTGCCAGCCCGAGCGACCATAGAGTGGTGTAGATATGCTGACGTATGTAGGGGCCGCTCTTGCTGACGTGCGCAGGAGTTAATGCGAATGACCTATGCAGTCACCTCTAGCTGGTGCTACAACGAGTGCATTGCCCGAGCCGACGGTTGCTCATGATGGCGCCGCCCACGCGCGTGACGCAGAGACACAACCGCTTAAGCCTGTACCACATGGTGCACTGTGCAAGCCATTGTGCGCGGCGCTGACACACAACTGCATACATTGGTAATGCTCGGAGCGATCATTCGTTCCTGCACAGCATAACGAAGCATGTCCATGCTCTGTGCATAGTAGGGCACGCCCCCGCCGCTCGTTGAATGCAGGCGGCAAGCTTGCTTCTAGCCGAAGGCTTGTGGCATGCGCCCACGAGCCATGTGGCAACACCGGAACCCTTTCCAAGCGGAGAGCAGGGACCAATATTGCATGCTGGCTTGAAGACTTGGGCTCCCTAGTTAGGGGTCTAGATGCCAAATGAGGAGGTCTAGAAACCGGACGGTACACGTTGAGGTCCAGGTAGGGATGAAAACAAACTAGAAAAATTCGTCTCGTCCGGTACCGTATTCCCGTTATGACACCGTGAAAAATTCATCCCGTCTGGTACCGTATTCCCGTTATGACACCATGAATTCCCATTTGTGAATAGTTTTAGTTTTTTTACCATTTATACGTGGAGAAACACAATGACGGTAGAAACCGTGGAACCATGTAAATGATGATGATAGAAACTATGACACCATGAAAACTGATGTTTTATATAGTAGACAAATGCACTGCAAACTACTGGATAAGTTTCATAAATCTAAAAAACTACCCGTGAAATTAAATCACACCTCAACAATGCAGATTTTTTGTATGGGCCTTTTGTTACCCTTCATCCAATCCATTCTCCTTGTCTAATTAGGTGCGTGCCCGTGCGTTACAACGGAAACATAAAATATTCCGATAGCTTATGTACAAATGTGTGTTATATTATTATGAGAAAAAGTTTTATAATCTATTTGTGATCCTAGCCATACATAAATTTTGTTTTTCTAATGCAACACAACCTATGGGAAACCCTAACCCTAACACAAGTTTAAGTATTGTATTAATAGACTGAGTTAGTTGGGTCTGGTCATTACACAGGGGTGAGAAGGTAATTACATGGGGTAAACCCCAAACCCTAAACGGGTACTCTAACAGTACTCTAACACCCCTCGTAGTCTTAACTCTATCATGTACAGATGTTGAGACTGGATTGAAGATGTCAGCAAACTGCAGCATGGTGAGGACACTGAAAACCAGAACATCACCAGCGGCGACAAGCTCCCGGATGAAGTGCAGGCCGATCTCCACACGCTTCGTGCGCTGATGCTGCATGGGATTGGTGGAGAGGTAGACAGTGTTGACGTTGTCGCAGTAGACGAGGGTGGCGCGATGAAGGGGGTTGTGGAGAACAATGACTTTGCTAGGGGTGTATTCTTTCTTTTTCAGAGAACTGATTTTGCCCAAGCTAGCTCCAAAATGATGACTTTGCTAATCTGAGCTAACCAACCTCCTTATATATATATCAAATGGTTCCTAGGGGTGTATTCAACTTATCCAAGGTGTGAACCTAGGCATTCTTCATATTTTCTAAGTTTTACCCCTTTGTGGTTGATTTTGAGCTGTATCTAACTTAGAACTGAGTTCAGTGGACTTATGCTCTTGTGAATCAAAGACTAGGAAAACTAGTTAGTCCATAAGGTTGTGATAGTCATCAAGCACCAAAATCAATTAGAGAAAATGGTTAGTGGCATTTCCCTTTCAATCTCCCCCCTTTTTGGTGATTGATGCTGTCGGTACCCCAAATATGGGGTACCCACAGCTATTGGGTCAAGGCAGGACCCCTATGGCTATCCATAGACATTGTGTTCCTCTGTAAAATACACACTCGTGAAGTATGAAACCTCCTTCAGCAAAAAAGCTTCAGCGATGCATCCTTCTACTCTAGCCTTATTTCGAATCATGGCTCACAGGTATTTGAGTGCTCCTTCAACATGATACCCACCTATATTGTACAGGTCCACCAACCTTTGCTTCATATAGAATGTGAATAAGTAGATGCTACATCAGGTTGAAGAATCCTGGTGGGAATATTTTTTCTAGCTTGTATAGTAACAATGGTATTTCTTTCTTCAACTTCTCCATCATACTTTTAATGATTTCTTTAGCATGGATTTGCATGTAGAAATAACTTAGCTCCGCTATTGCTTGCCGCATGGCGTTGGGCATGTAACCACAAAACATGATAGGGACAATCCTCTCAATTAGTATATGGAAGTCATGGCTCTTCAACCCAGTTAGTTTCCTATTTTAAAATTCATAGCTCTTTTCAAGCCTGCAACATGGCCATCAAGAAATTTATTTATTTTTCATCCATCTCATCACCTCGATATTGTCCTTAGAGGCAAGACAGAAGAAGGCACATGGCGGTTTGCTGTTGTCATTAAGCACTTGGGTTGGTCGGTCACAAAGCATTGCTAGATCTCTTCAAGCTTTTGGATTATCCTTTGTTTTAAAAAAAATCATGTAGGTGTGTATGAGGGCTTTGTTAACATTACTTTCTTGGTGCATGACATCAATGTTGTGCATTAGAATCAATGATTGTGCATAAGGGAGCTCCCATAGGCCACATTTATGTGTCTGGTTCTCATCCACTCCAAATCCTTGGTTCTTGTCCCCTTTTTCATTTAGGACAATGTTGTTCCACTGAGCATAAATTTCTGTTGCGTTCAGACGTTTTGGCGGTCCTTTCGTGACCACAATATTCTTTATGAAGTTTTTCTTATCACTTCTGAAGGCGTGTTTCCTAGGCAACCAGCGTCGATGACAATCAAAGTAAGTGATCTTCCCACCATGAGCAAGAAGGAAGCAATCTGTATTTGAACCACAATACGGACATGCCAATCTACCATGTGTACTCCAACCGACAAAAATACCATACGCCATGAAGTCATGCACCAACCACAAATACACGACTCGAAGGTTGAATTTTTGTATTTTGAAAACATCATATGCTTCGACACCTTTCCAAAGCTCCTTCAACTCTTCAATTAAGGGTTGTAACATGACATTAAGTTTCTTTCCAGGATGGTCCGGGCCAGATTGATTAAGCAAAGAAACATAAATTCATACTTCATACAAAGAGAAGGTGAAAGGTTGTATGGAATAGAAAAGATGGGCCAACATGAGTATGATGATGCCATTTGACCAAAAGGTGTGAAGCCATCGGTCACGAGGCCGATTTGAACATTTTCGGTTCAACAGCAAAGTACGGATCAAACGTGTTGATAGCCTTCCAAGCATCCCTATCTAAAGGTTGCACCATTAGCTCATCGTTCTAACGAACACCTTCTTTATGCCATCGCATGTGCATGGCCTTTTTTCGATAGAAACAACTGTTTTACTCAAGGATTTAGTGGGAAGTAGCGAAGCTGCTTATGTGGAACATCTGTCATCACCTTGTCACCCTCATCATTAACTTCCACAAATCTAGATTGTCCACATTGCAAACATTTTTTTCTCTTTCACATGCTCCTTCATGAAAAGCATACAATTATTTTTGCATACATCAATCTTTTCATAATCCATACTGAGACCTTTGACAATTGTCTTTGAAAAATACATGTCTTTAGGCAACTTATTGGGCTTTGGCGCCACATCCTCCAACAATTTTAAAATCTCATTGTAATAGTTGTTCGAGAAAAAGTACTTGGCCTTAATGGACATGAGCCATATCACAAAAGCGAGTATACTCACATCCGTGTGTTCATGCAACAGCTCTTCAGATTCTTTTAGTAGCTTAAAAATCTCAAACCTCTAGTGTGGGAGGATCCTCGGAGCTAAAGTTTAACTCTGGACTTAGCGAATCTAGCATCTCATGCATTGCATCACCCCTAGCCCAATCATTGTTGTCCTCCTCTTCTACATTCGGGCTGGGTACTACCTGACCATTATGCTCCCACACCTCATATCTGGACATAAATCCAAATTGACAGAGATCTAGGCTAACCCATTTCTTATTAAGGTATATACTATTTTTGTGTCGCCTAGAAGGGCATCTGACAGTGTCAGTTAATGACAAGGAGAGCACACGGTCCACAAAATCTTTGGTCTTGGCTACCAACTCATTAGAATGTCGTCCATTCCTACTCTAGCGATTGTATATCCATTCACGATCTTCAGTCATGCCTGAGACTATTAAAGCGGACCATGTCGTAAAAACATCATTCAACTTTCTCAAGGGTATCAGTCCTACATCTATAGACAAGGATAGGTCCTAAACCCACCCAAGAGTGACCGATAGAACATGAATTTATGACAAGCCAGTAGGATCCAAAGGAAATTTCATTAGCATAACATCATTGTTCTCCAGTTGCACGCAAAATATGGTGCAATGGAGAACAATGAGGTTATGCCGTCGAAATTTCCTTCAGATCCTACTGCCTTGTCATAAATCTATGTCATATCGGTCACTCCGAGGCTGTCCATAATTGGGACAATTTTAGACGGGTATGTCTCACGTGCATTGAGAATGGGATGTGAGACGAACCTGTCTGAAACGGGTGACACATAGGTTTCGCTACTTAAAACAATAATACAACACATGCTAATAAGTAAATGACTAAAAAATAATATAACACACTTAAACTAAACAATAATGCATGTTAATATGAAATTAAATCAAAACATATTGAAACTCTAAAACCAAATTACATGTGTTGTTAATGGAATCAAACTAAAGAATAACTCATGTTAATATGCAATTTAAGTTAAGGATTATATTAGTTAATAGAATCAAACAATATTTGAATGGTCTAATTAAATAACAAATAACTAATCACAAGTAACAAAAAATGGTCTAATCAAACAATAAATACTATATTAATCACTAATTTTGACGACAAATTAAAAACAACTGCCAAAAATAAATAATAAAATACAAAAAAATATTAGTGACCTCTCGCAGTCGGTGTCGTGATCGTGATGGTGGGCGAACAGAGTCACGGTCGAGGACGAGGATGAGGGCTGCGTGGCGAGGTTGGTGTGGCCGAAACTGGTGGCAGCGTGACAGGACATCAAGGAGGATCGGACAAGGCGCGAGCGGTCAGGGGCAGGACCGGTGCGGCGTGCTGGCGTGGCTTCCCGTCGAGGAGGGCGCTGGCGGGGCCGGTCGGAGGCGGCGCTGCGCGGTGATGGAGGCCGCTGGCGTGGCCGGGGGTAACACGACGCGGCCGAGGGCGGAGGTGGCGCGGCGCAGGGAAAGGCGCGGCGGCACACACAGGCAAAGGCGACGACGCGGGAAGGTGTGCGCGCGTGTGCCAATGAAAACGCTAAATTTTCGTCTGCCAAAGAGGTGGGCTGCCGAAAATAAAGTAATTTGCAGTAGACATGTACTATGCCACCGTTTGTTACATTAAAGGGGTGTTTGGTTACACCCCGCTAAAATTTAGCTCCTGTCCTATCGAATGTTTGAATCTCCGTTCCGGGTATTAAATGTAGTCGGATTATAAAACTAATTTGTCAGCCGAAGATTAAAAGACGAGACGAATCTAGTCCAGTTGGTTGGGTCTATATTTTATACTCCTATTTAAAAGTCAAACGTTTGATGTGACCCGGGCTAAACTTTAGCAGGAGCAACCAAACACCCCATAAATTTCGACAGTCGCTGGTGGCCGACCAAAATTAAACTGTTTTTTCGGCGGTCGGGACTTGACCGCCGAAAATAGTACCGGCCGCCGAAAATGGTTGTTTCTCACTTACTCTTGCCGTGGTGTCTAATTATACTATGTCTAATAGTGCTAATGTCAATGTGGTGACTAATAGTGCTAGTATCATTATGGTGCCGGATGGTGTGTTTGGCCATCTATACTGAGAGCCACAAGAGCACATCCGGAGCAGATATCGAGGCAGGCGGTGACGCTGCGGAGAAATCCTAAAGTCGAGCAGCCTAGGCAGGGTGAAGATAACGCTCCATGTATACTAGCAACGAAACAAAAGCCAAAAGGACTCTTGGATGACAACTACTAGCCCTTACCAGTTCACTGAGACGGCCGGCGACAGTGAATTGGGCTGCGGCGCGAGGGGCAACTCCGCGCCTGTGCGTGCGAGGGCAATAGTTCAGAGTTCAGACGATTGGTGATCCCGACGACCAGAATAAGGTACGGCGTCGGCGTGTGCCAGCATTACATTGATACAGTTTTAATGCAACATTGAGATAACCAGATGCAGTATATATGTATATATGTCATATTCGCTGGAGAATCTAGAGACTGTTTACACATGTTGTTACAAAATTAATTGAATAGCTAGTGGTGATTACAGTGAACTGAGCTCGAGTTATGCTTAACAAGTACACCATTGAGATCGAGTAGACTGACATGATGCCATCAGAGCCCATGACTTCAATACTCCGACCAATCATGGAACGCAAGCCATGCATGGCATTCTTTGCCTTGTGCTCTCTGAGTATGAGATGCGTACGGTATGGAATCATTAGTCTCTCTCTTGCTAGCATACATGATTCGGATCAGTAGTGATTAATAAACTGTTCCGCGCTACCTGCTGGCGGAGACAATCTGAATTAATAGTTTGTAGTTTTTCTTCGTAAGAGGACTAGAGGAGCATCAGTTCCAAGTTCCAACTGCAGCTACCGATTTCCAACTTATGCTCAACCTCATTTGTTGGAAGGCGTAATAGAAGGCGAAGGCTAGTGTCGTAGGTGTAGACTAACTACACTGCGTATTACTAGTCAGCATCAAAACACATTGTTTGACTTACACAGTTGTACCCGTTTGTTCAGTTGCAGACAAAGTAAGCATTCGTTTCATAATAAACGAAGAAAATCACTGATAAACAGATAAATCTCGAATGATTATAGTATAACCGGATGATGAGGGGATCACTGTCATGTCCGGCTGCCTGTTCCTTTCTGCTCCGCCGAGTCGAGTCGACGGTCAAGTCCGCCTGGTGCTTCAGGACAAATGGAGCGAGCCAAGCCAATGAGTCCCCGCCAACTCGCACCAAATTTTCCACAGGATTTGGTGGCCACGAGGGGACTTGTTGTCGTTGCGTTGCAGAAATTTTATTTTTACCACGGTTTTCACATTATATATACAGAGGCTAACAGCCATGGAGATTGTGCAGCAGCCGATGCCGAACCAGTGACCCGCAGGCGCAGCTGCCAATTGCAAGCATGTGCGGGAGTAAGAAATCCGTAGCCTACTTCGCCCACGACCGGGCGCACCGGCTGCTCCCCATTGCCGGCGGCGACGACTTCACCTGCGGCGGGTGCCTGGTCGCTGGCGCCGGCCCGCGGTACCGGTGCGCCCACCCGGGCTGCAGCTTTACCGTCCACGAGGCGTGCGCGCGCCGCTCCCCGAGGACGCTCAGGTCCGCCGTGCACCCGCTGCACAGGCTGAGGCGGCGCGAGGCCGCGGGAGCCGACGGCAGCGGCGGCGGCGGCGGGTGCGAGGTGTGCGGCGAGGCCGTGGAGCGCGCGTGCTACGCCTGCGTCGCGTGCGGGGTCGCCGTGCACCCGCTGTGCGCGCGGATGCCCGGGTCGGCGCGGGGCCCCGCGCACCCGGACGACGGCCACGAGGCGTGGCTGGTCCGAGTCGCGTCGCCGCCGGACGACGGCGATGGCAAGCAGAAGCAGAAGCAGGCGGCGGGGTGCGGCTCGTGCGGCCGGGCCCTGGGCGCGTGGCGGTACCGCTGCGTGACGTGCGCCGCGGAGTTGCACCCCCGCTGCCTGGTGCCGGCGGTAGACCAGTGCCGCGGCGCCGGCGAGGGCGAGGCCGGGCGCGCGGGTTCCGCGGCCAGTAGCTGCTGCTTGGGGCTGGTGCACGACCTGACGCGCTGCTTGGCCACGCTGGGCACCGCCCTCCACTACCGTGGTTACTACAATGGTTGACGTTGTAACGCGGGAAGCTTGGAAATTATGCGTGCATAGCCATAGCATCGGCACTCTGGAGATGGATCTCCCAGCTCTGAATATGATCGAGTGCAAAACAGTAGCAGTACTACCAACCTGTTCCTTGTTTGCTCACCCTTGCCATGTCTGTCGTCCTTGTCCTGATGAGTTATCATGAAAAAGCTCAAGATGGCCACCAAAACGCTGGTACTTAGGAGTGACAATAAGCCTTTCATTTTAAATTATAGAATTTAAGGATTAAAAAGCTCTATTTATGTTCATTTTTAAACTAAAATTATTTTATAGCTCTAACAAATTGTGAAAAAAAATTCAGATCATAATTCATTACCACTCCTACTTGTTGTGCCCGACCTGAAAATTCCTAGCATTTTCCTCCCCTTTTCTCTGCTCCGGCTAATATACCCTCTTAAACTGAACTAGTAGTGTAAATTTAGATAAGGTTCTCCATTTCTGGACGCCAAAACGGGGGAGCAAGACCCTCTAGAGCTTGTTTAGTTCTACTCCAATCCATATGGATTGAGGGTGATTGTGGGGGGTTTTAATCCCTAGTAAGTCAAAATCCCTTCCAATCCGTATCGATCCCCTCTAATCCATATGAATTGAAAATAACCGAACAAGCCCCTAGTTGGGGGAATCCACGAAACAACACTAGTTTAAGATAGTATTAAGAAAATAGCACTTGTTTTAAAGTAATTTAAAGAACAACATCAGTTTCATTAAATGAATTCGGAAAAGAGCACACCATTTATATTTTCCATTCTTTTATTTCTCACCTCACAAGTAAATTGACCAAATTGCCTCTATCACCTCACAAGTAAATTTTAACGCTCCCACTCGGTCGAAACCCTAGAAAATCTTAGTGCTCGCCGGAAGAACTGCAACATGGCGTCGTCCACACAAGATTATATGTTGCCATCGTCAATCACAAGATTATATATATGTATATATGATTGTTGTTGTCATCGTCAATCACAAGATTGCAATCCAGAAAGGAGGCTGCTTGCATCACGAAGGTCATTAGACTAAACAACCGCACATCAGAATGGAATCATTCTTTTGAGACCATAGGCAAACAAATGATGATTGGACTTACATGTTTATTGGTCGACATATGTGTATGTTTCCTGATTAATATAGTTATAAAAAGTAAGAAATGACTAGCTACCAATACCATGCATCTATGTGAGGCACATTGCTAGCTAGTGTAGGTGCAGCTAGGGCTCCTTCAAGC
This sequence comes from Zea mays, assembly GCF_902167145.1. Lineage (NCBI taxonomy): Eukaryota > Viridiplantae > Streptophyta > Magnoliopsida > Poales > Poaceae > Zea > Zea mays. Next base: position 235,625,639 of record NC_050097.1, on the reverse strand, counting down.
TTCTCTGCTGACATCATCCTTCAAGCTTGCTAGTAGGAGTCGAGATTGCGCTTGCGTAGCTTGCGCTCGTCAGAGAGCTTCTTGGCGAAGTGAGCTAGCGCCTCTGCATTCGTCCCCTCGCCGGAGCAGGGCTCGTACACACCTGTGTCGATGTTCACTCTGGCCACTGGCTTCTTGAGCAGGTCCTGGCCGATCCCGATCAGAGACTCCATGTTCTCCTTGGTCGCGATGTCCACTGATGATGTGTTCCCAATCAGAGTATCATCCTACACACACAGGCGTCCAATATAATAGCAGCCATCAATGGTTGTCATCCGTTTTATATGAAGAACATTTTTGTTTTTTGCTTTAGTATGTCCATGTTAGATGTTTTCATGTATCCTGTACATACACTGTACCTGAATGCGAAGGTAGTTCTTCTCACAGTGGAGGGCCTGGAAGAGCACGGCAGCATGGATGTCGACCATGTCGGAGCTGGCGTGGGAGAAGATGTCGATGATCGGGGTGAAGCCGCCGTTGTATAGCCACTGAAAGAGGCCCCATTTCGCGCACTGCGGCGCGGTGTACTTCTCCGCCTGCTTGGCCGAGCCGGTCCCCACGGAGATGATGAGGTAGTTGGTGTACTCGGTGGGCCTGCCGGCGTTGAAGTCCGGGTTCCGGCGGAGCACCTCCTTGGTGAGCATGGACATGGCGACCATGGTGGGGTTGTTGGCCGCGACGCCGCCGTCGACGAGGTGGAACTCGCGGGACCTGCCGTCGGTGGCCTCCGTCTTGAAGAAGTGTGCCGGGAAGTAGGTGGGCGCCGCCGACGTGCTGATGCAGATGTCGGAGAGGTGCGCGTTCTTGAGGGTGTCGTTCTTGGCCTCGTACGTGGAGAAGATGATGGGCTGCAGGTACTTGACGTCGAACGCCGGCACGATGACGTTGGTCACCGTGTCCGCCACCCTCACGTCGTGCGTCAGGCTCTTGATCTTGTCGTGCAGGAACACGCCGTCGTACTTGGGACCCCTCACCAGGCCCAGCAGGTTCGCCACCGGCGTCAGGAACCCGGCCCTGTGCACCACCACAAACCACAGTATGAATTTGCTGGACCCGTTGGGTAGCTGTAGCTTAGAGTTGGTGGATAGATGCGATGCATGCGACACGAAGAACAGCCGAACTAACTGACGCATGAATGAAAGTGACAGAGAGCTACCAAACCAAGGAAGAAGAAAGAGCGTCAGGCGGATATGAACGGCGTATACTTTTTCTGAGGGAAGATCTTGGGCCCGTTCTCGAGGTAGAACGTGTTGAGGTCCTTTGCGGCGAACAGCGGCCGGTTGTTCTGGTCCGGCGCCGCCAGCATCGACGTGAGAAGGGCGCCGGTGCTCGTCCCGGCGATCACGTCGAAGTAGTCGGCGATCCGAGCATCTGGGCCGTCCAGCTCCTGCAGCTTGGCCTCGAGGTGCGCGATGATGGTGGCTGGGATGAGGCCGCGGATGCCGCCACCATCGATGCTCAGAATCGTGATCAGCTTCCCTGTCGACGGCGGCGGCTGCGGCACGGTGGCGCAGTTGGACGAGGCGTTGCTCTCCATGTGTCTGAAACTTAACTGGAGATCGGTCTAGCAGAGCTCTAGAGTAGAAGAGAATCCAAGAAGGAATTAAGGATCGGATCATCGGAGCACTAGTACAGAGAAGTTCTATAGTGGCGGTTGTAAACCTATTTATAGTGGCGTTTTTCGTAACCGCCAGTGATAGGGGCCAGTAGAAATCATCATTTCTACAGGCGGGTAACTGAGGACCGCCAGTGAAAATCGATTTTCACTGGCGGTCGGCGTAATAAAACCGCCAGTGAAAATCGATTTTCACTGGCGGTCGACGTAATAAAACCGCCAGTGCAAATCGTTTCCAGGAAACATAAAACATATTTTAAAAATAGTAAAAAAATTTATTTTTATTAGGCCCACCCCACCCGCCCGTCCCGCGAGTCTCCCTCAGCGACCCATACTTCGTGACAGACGTCCGCTGATATGACCCGATGGAGAGCGGTAGGTAACTTTAGATGTTGTTGCTGCTTTTTCATATTATATGTTCAAATTAATAATAGAAACTAATACTTTATCTTAATCACTTGGAAAGGTCTTGGAAGGTTTTAGAGAGTGCAGGGGGTCACGGCCGCAACCCCAATGGCATCCTCGGCCTTCTATGCAGGGAACACTTCCCTGGACTTGTCGAGTACGCCGGAGTGACGAGCCCAGCCTACACCTTCGACCACTATGTCGTCGCCCCCAATGCAGTAACAAGGCGGAGCGGGTGAAGCAAGAGTTGTGGGTAAGTCTTCCTCGCACTATATTGTTTAGTCGCATTTGTTGCATATTCTTGAAATAATGTATGGATACATCATTTTTGTATGTAGGATTTCTTCAGATGCGAGGCTGGATACGAGGCCAGGGCGGATGTGGTGGCTACCACGAGCTGTAAGAAGCTCGTCGTGGACATGCACTACGAGGCACGCATCCAGGCCATCGTCACTTACCATGGCTCCGTCCTTGGGGAGAAGGTGAGCAAGAAGGACGCCCGAACCATGTCGTTGACTCCGGACCAGTACTTGCAGGTAAATACAAAACTTTATTATTGGTACTAAATATGCTTAATTTTATCTTCTGATATGCCGTGTACTTGTATTTTTTAGATGATTCTTCATTGGTGCGCCGCGCATCCTGAGTGCTGGGAGCAGATGGTGCAGGGGTGGTGCTCGGCTGAGTGGGACGAGGCGCACAACGCTAGCCGGGAACGGCGTTTGATGATGCAAGGTCCCTCCCACCATCAAGGCAGCCGCAGCCTGGGCAAATACGCGGAAGCATGGGTACGCGCTCTTTTTATTTAGGTATATAACTTTCGACTAGACATGATTTCTAACCATCTCGTTGGTTATCTCGCAGTCGGTGGCACATGGTGGCGCGCCTTGCTCCACGTTCTTGGCATATGCTATGGCCCACAAGGGGAAGGCGACGTCCGACGTCACCTACAACCCGGATGACGGGCCCGAGGCGTACACCAACCCCACCGTCCACAGCCGCCTCAGTTAGTACACCGCCATGGCCAAGGAGGTCCACGGGCCAGATTACGATCCGAGGACCGAGGACATCGACGGAGATGTCCTCATGAGGGTCGGAGGAGGCAAGAGGCATGGGCGGTACTGGATTGCTGACGGGGCAATCGACTCGTCCTCCACTCCCACTCTATCTCAGGTGCGAGCTAGGAGCACGAGCGCGAGCCCAGCCATACGACCTCGGTAGGACAGCTCACAGCATCGTATCCAACAACTCCAGGTTATTCCTTATCTATTCATCGTTCATTGATTATTATATATCTTCTCTTTGCATTATCGTAACATTAGGGCAAAATATTACAGACTCAGCTAGATGATGAGAGGAGGCAACGTGAGGAGCTGGAGAAGAGGATGGCGGAGATGTTCGCGTACATGCAGAGCCTTGGCGCCGCACAGGGTCATGCTCCACCACCTCCGTTGTTCCCTGCAGCTGACCCTGCTGAGTTCACTACTCCTGTGAGTATCAAAATTTTAGTACTGCATGATATATATTCATATGTTCTCACACATGCAATCTCTTCTCTGTGCAGGGTCAATCGGCGGCGTCGAACAACCCTCACGCTTCGTCCAGCCCTTCGCCGAACCAGTCCAGATGCCCACCTCGTTGATGACCTGTTTTGTGATGATCCAGACTTATATTTGTGAGTGTTGGTGATGTTAGTTATACTTGGTCTTGTGAGATACTTATTGAGACTTATGTGCTGTGAAACCTGATTTATGTGGTGATATTTGTGATATATATGGTGTAGTCCGCCGTGCACCCGCTGCACAGGCTGAGGCGGCGCGAGGCCGCGGGAGCCGACGGCAGCGGCGGCGGCGGCGGGTGCGAGGTGTGCAGCGAGGCCGTGGAGCGCGCGTGCTACGCCTGCGTCGCGTGCGGGGTCGCCGTGCACCCGCTGTGCGCGCGGATGCCCGGGTCGGCGCGGGGCCCCGCGCACCCGGACGACGGCGATGGCAAGCAAAAGCAGAAGCAGGCGGCGGGGTGCGGCTCGTGCGGCCGGGCCCTGGGCGCGTGGCGGTACCGCTGCGTGACGTGCGCCGCGGAGTTGCACCCCCGCTGCCTGGTGCCGGCGGTAGACCAGTGCCGCGGCGCCGGCGAGGGCGAGGCCGGGCGCGCGGGTTCCGCGGCCAGTAGCTGCTGCTTGGGGCTGGTGCACGACCTGACGCGCTGCTTGGCCACGCTGGGCACCGCCCTCCACTACCGTGGTTACTACAATGGTTGACGTTGTAACGCGGGAAGCTTGGAAATTATGCGTGCATAGCCATAGCATCGGCACTCTGGAGATGGATCTCCCAGCTCTGAATATGATCGAGTGCAAAACAGTAGCAGTACTACCAACCTGTTCCTTGTTTGCTCACCCTTGCCATGTCTGTCGTCCTTGTCCTGATGAGTTATCATGAAAAAGCTCAAGAAGGCCACCAAAACGCTGGTACTTAGGAGTGACAATAAGCCTTTAATTTTAAATTATAGAATTTAAGGATTAAAAAGCTCTATTTATGTTCATTTTTAAACTAAAATTATTTTATAGCTCTAACAAATTGTGAAAAAAATTCAGATCATAATTCATTACCACTCCTACTTGTTGTGCCCGACCTGAAAATTCCTAGCATTTTTCTCCCCTTTTCTCTGCTCCGGCTAATATACCCTCTTAAACTGAACTAGTAGTGTAAATTTAGATAAGGTTCTCCATTTCTGGACGCCAAAACGGGGGAGCAAGCCCCTCTAGAGCTTGTTTAGTTCTACTCCAATCCATATGGATTGAGGGTGATTGTGCGGGTTTTAATCCCTAGTAAGTCAAAATCCCTTTTAATCCGTATCGATCCCCTCTAATCCATATGGATTGAAAATAACCGAACAAGCCCTTAGTTGGGGGAATCTACGAAACAACACTAGTTTAAGATAGTATTAAGAAAATAGCACTTGTTTTAAAGTAATTTAAAGAACAACATCAGTTTCATTAAATGAATTCGGAAAAGAGCACACCATTTATATTTTCCATTCTTTTATTTCTCACCTCACAAGTAAATTGACCAAATTGCCTCTATCACCTCACAAGTAAATTTTAACGCTCCCACTCGGTCGAAACCCTAGAAAATCTTAGTGCTCGCCGGAAGAACTGCAACATGGCGTCGTCCACACAAGATTATATGTTGCCATCGTCAATCACAAGATTATATATATGTATATATGATTGTTGTTGTCATCGTCAATCACAAGATTGCAATCCAGAAAGGAGGCTGCTTGCATCACGAAGGTCATTAGACTAAACAACCGCACATCAGAATGGAATCATTCTTTTGAGACCATAGGCAAACAAATGATGATTGGACTTACATGTTTATTGGTCGACATATGTGTATGTTTCCTGATTAATATAGTTATAAAAAGTAAGAAATGACTAGCTACCAATACCATGCATCTATGTGAGGCACATTGCTAGCTAGTGTAGGTGCAGCTAGGGCTCCTTCAAGCTTCTCTGCTGACATCATCCTTCAAGCTTGCTAGTAGGAGTCGAGATTGCGCTTGCGTAGCTTGCGCTCGTCAGAGAGCTTCTTGGCGAAGTGAGCTAGCGCCTCTGCATTCGTCCCCTCGCCGGAGCAGGGCTCGTACACACCTGTGTCGATGTTCACTCTGGCCACTGGCTTCTTGAGCAGGTCCTGGCCGATCCCGATCAGAGACTCCATGTTCTCCTTGGTCGCGATGTCCACTGATGATGTGTTCCCAATCAGAGTATCATCCTACACACACAGGCGTCCAATATAATAGCAGCCATCAATGGTCGTCATCCGTTTTATATGAAGAACATTTTTGTTTTTTGCTTTAGTATGTCCATGTTAGATGTTTTCATGTATCCTGTACATACACTGTACCTGAATGCGAAGGTAGTTCTTCTCACAGTGGAGGGCCTGGAAGAGCACGGCAGCATGGATGTCGACCATGTCGGAGCTGGCGTGGGAGAAGATGTCGATGATCGGGGTGAAGCCGCCGTTGTATAGCCACTGAAAGAGGCCCCATTTCGCGCACTGCGGCGCGGTGTACTTCTCCGCCTGCTTGGCCGAGCCGGTCCCCACGGAGATGATGAGGTAGTTGGTGTACTCGGTGGGCCTGCCGGCGTTGAAGTCCGGGTTCCGGCGGAGCACCTCCTTGGTGAGCATGGACATGGCGACCATGGTGGGGTTGTTGGCCGCGACGCCGCCATCGACGAGGTGGAACTCGCGGGACCTGCCGTCGGTGGCCTCCGTCTTGAAGAAGTGTGCCGGGAAGTAGGTGGGCGCCGCCGACGTGCTGATGCAGATGTCGGAGAGGTGCGCGTTCTTGAGGGTGTCGTTCTTGGCCTCGTACGTGGAGAAGATGATGGGCTGCAGGTACTTGACGTCGAACGCCGGCACGATGACGTTGGTCACCGTGTCCGCCACCCTCACGTCGTGCGTCAGGCTCTTGATCTTGTCGTGCAGGAACACGCCGTCGTACTTGGGACCCCTCACCAGGCCCAGCAGGTTCGCCACCGGCGTCAGGAACCCGGCCCTGTGCACCACCACAAACCACAGTATGAATTTGCTGGACCCGTTGGGTAGCTGTAGCTTAGAGTTGGTGGATAGATGCGATGCATGCGACACGAAGAACAACCGAACTAACTGACGCATGAATGAAAGTGACAGAGAGCTACCAAACCAAGGAAGAAGAAAGAGCGTCAGGCGGATATGAACGGCGTATACTTTTTCTGAGGGAAGATCTTGGGCCCGTTCTCGAGGTAGAACGTGTTGAGGTCCTTTGCGGCGAACAGCGGCCGGTTGTTCTGGTCCGGCGCCGCCAGCATCGACGTGAGAAGGGCGCCGGTGCTCGTCCCGGCGATCACGTCGAAGTAGTCGGCGATCCGAGCATCTGGGCCGTCCAGCTCCTGCAGCTTGGCCTCGAGGTGCGCGATGATGGTGGCTGGGATGAGGCCGCGGATGCCGCCACCATCGATGCTCAGAATCGTGATCAGCTTCCCTGTCGACGGCGGCGGCTGCGGCACGGTGGCGCAGTTGGACGAGGCGTTGCTCTCCATGTGTCTGAAACTTAACTGGAGATCGGTCTAGCAGAGCTCTAGAGTAGAAGAGAATCCAAGAAGGAATTAAGGATCGGATCATCGGAGCACTAGTACAGAGAAGTTCTATAGTGGCGGTTGTAAACCTATTTATAGTGGCGTTTTTCGTAACCGCCAGTGATAGGGGCCAGTAGAAATCATCATTTCTACAGGCGGGTAACTGAGGACCGCCAGTGAAAATCGATTTTCACTGGCGGTCGGCGTAATAAAACCGCCAGTGAAAATCGATTTTCACTGGCGGTCGACGTAATAAAACCGCCAGTGCAAATCGTTTCCAGGAAACATAAAACATATTTTAAAAATAGTAAAAAAATTTATTTTTATTAGGCCCACCCCACCCGCCCGTCCCGCGAGTCTCCCTCAGCGACCCATACTTCGTGACAGACGTCCGCTGATATGACCCGATGGAGAGCGGTAGGTAACTTTAGATGTTGTTGCTGCTTTTTCATATTATATGTTCAAATTAATAATAGAAACTAATACTTTATCTTAATCACTTGGAAAGGTCTTGGAAGGTTTTGGAGAGTGCAGGGGGTCACGGCCGCAACCCCAATGGCATCCTCGGCCTTCTATGCAGGGAACACTTCCCTGGACTTGTCGAGTACGCCGGAGTGACGAGCCCAGCCTACACCTTCGACCACTATGTCGTCGCCCCCAATGCAGTAACAAGGCGGAGCGGGTGAAGCAAGAGTTGTGGGTAAGTCTTCCTCGCACTATATTGTTTAGTCGCATTTGTTGCATATTCTTGAAATAATGTATGGATACATCGTTTTTGTATGTAGGATTTCTTCAGATGCGAGGCTGGATACGAGGCCAGGGCGGATGTGGTGGCTACCACGAGCTGTAAGAAGCTCGTCGTGGACATGCACTACGAGGCACGCATCCAGGCCATCGTCACTTACCATGGCTCCGTCCTTGGGGAGAAGGTGAGCAAGAAGGACGCCCGAACCATGTCATTGACTCCGGACCAGTACTTGCAGGTAAATACAAAACTTTATTATTGGTACTAAATATGCTTAATTTTATCTTCTGATATGCCGTGTACTTGTATTTTTTAGATGATTCCTCATTGGTGCGCCGCGCATCCTGAGTGCTGGGAGCAGATGGTGCAGGGGTGGTGCTCGGCTGAGTGGGACGAGGCGCACAACGCTAGCCGGGAACGGCGTTTGATGATGCAAGGTCCCTCCCACCATCAAGGCAGCCGCAGCCTGGGCAAATACGCGGAAGCATGGGTACGCGCTCTTTTTATTTAGGTATATAACTTTCGACTAGACATGATTTCTAACCATCTCGTTGGTTATCTCGCAGTCGGTGGCACATGGTGGCGCGCCTTGCTCCACGTTCTTGGCATATGCTATGGCCCACAAGGGGAAGGCGACGTCCGACGTCACCTACAACCCGGATGACGGGCCCGAGGCGTACACCAACCCCACCGTCCACAGCCGCCTCAGTTAGTACACCGCCATGGCCAAGGAGGTCCACGGGCCAGATTACGATCCGAGGACCGAGGACATCGACGGAGATGTCCTCATGAGGGTCGGAGGAGGCAAGAGGCATGGGCGGTACTGGATTGCTGACGGGGCAATCGACTCGTCCTCCACTCCCACTCTATCTCAGGTGCGAGCTAGGAGCACGAGCGCAAGCCCAGCCATACGACCTCGGTAGGACAGCTCACAGCATCGTATCCAACAACTCCAGGTTATTCCTTATCTATTCATCGTTCATTGATTATTATATATCTTCTCTTTGCATTATCGTAACATTAGGGCAAAATATTACAGACTCAGCTAGATGATGAGAGGAGGCAACGTGAGGAGCTGGAGAAGAGGATGGCGGAGATGTTCGCGTACATGCAGAGCCTTGGCGCCGCACAGGGTCATGCTCCACCACCTCCGTTGTTCCCTGCAGCTGACCCTGCTGAGTTCACTACTCCTGTGAGTATCAAAATTTTAGTACTGCATGATATATATTCATATGTTCTCACACATGCAATCTCTTCTCTGTGCAGGGTCAATCGGCGGCGTCGAACAACCCTCACGCTTCGTCCAGCCCTTCGCCGAACCAGTCCAGATGCCCACCTCGTTGATGACCTGTTTTGTGATGATCCAGACTTATATTTGTGAGTGTTGGTGATGTTAGTTATACTTGGTCTTGTGAGATACTTATTGAGACTTATGTGCTGTGAAACCTGATTTATGTGGTGATATTTGTGATATATATGGTGTAGTCCGCCGTGCACCCGCTGCACAGGCTGAGGCGGCGCGAGGCCGCGGGAGCCGACGGCAGCGGCGGCGGCGGCGGGTGCGAGGTGTGCAGCGAGGCCGTGGAGCGCGCGTGCTACGCCTGCGTCGCGTGCGGGGTCGCCGTGCACCCGCTGTGCGCGCGGATGCCCGGGTCGGCGCGGGGCCCCGCGCACCCGGACGACGGCGATGGCAAGCAAAAGCAGAAGCAGGCGGCGGGGTGCGGCTCGTGCGGCCGGGCCCTGGGCGCGTGGCGGTACCGCTGCGTGACGTGCGCCGCGGAGTTGCACCCCCGCTGCCTGGTGCCGGCGGTAGACCAGTGCCGCGGCGCCGGCGAGGGCGAGGCCGGGCGCGCGGGTTCCGCGGCCAGTAGCTGCTGCTTGGGGCTGGTGCACGACCTGACGCGCTGCTTGGCCACGCTGGGCACCGCCCTCCACTACCGTGGTTACTACAATGGTTGACGTTGTAACGCGGGAAGCTTGGAAATTATGCGTGCATAGCCATAGCATCGGCACTCTGGAGATGGATCTCCCAGCTCTGAATATGATCGAGTGCAAAACAGTAGCAGTACTACCAACCTGTTCCTTGTTTGCTCACCCTTGCCATGTCTGTCGTCCTTGTCCTGATGAGTTATCATGAAAAAGCTCAAGAAGGCCACCAAAACGCGGGTACTTAGGAGTGACAATAAGCCTTTAATTTTAAATTATAGAATTTAAGGATTAAAAAGCTCTATTTATGTTCATTTTTAAACTAAAATTATTTTATAGCTCTAACAAATTGTGAAAAAAAATTCAGATCATAATTCATTACCACTCCTACTTGTTGTGCCCGACCTGAAAATTCCTAGCATTTTTCTCCCCTTTTCTCTGCTCCGGCTAATATACCCTCTTAAACTGAACTAGTAGTGTAAATTTAGATAAGGTTCTCCATTTCTGGACGCCAAAACGGGGGAGCAAGCCCCTCTAGAGCTTGTTTAGTTCTACTCCAATCCATATGGATTGAGGGTGATTGTGCGGGTTTTAATCCCTAGTAAGTCAAAATCCCTTTTAATCCGTATCGATCCCCTCTAATCCATATGGATTGAAAATAACCGAACAAGCCCTTAGTTGGGGGAATCTACGAAACAACACTAGTTTAAGATAGTATTAAGAAAATAGCACTTGTTTTAAAATAATTTAAAGAACAACAACAGTTTCATTAAATGAATTCGGAAAAGAGCACACCATTTATATTTTCCATTCTTTTATTTCTCACCTCACAAGTAAATTGACCAAATTGCCTCTATCACCTCACAAGTAAATTTTAACGCTCCCACTCGGTCGAAACCCTAGAAAATCTTAGTGCTCGCCGGAAGAACTGCAACATGGCGTCGTCCACACAAGATTATATGTTGCCATCGTCAATCACAAGATTATATATATGTATATATGATTGTTGTTGTCATCGTCAATCACAAGATTGCAATCCAGAAAGGAGGCTGCTTGCATCACGAAGGTCATTAGACTAAACAACCGCACATCAGAATGGAATCATTCTTTTGAGACCATAGGCAAACAAATGATGATTGGACTTACATGTTTATTGGTCGACATATGTGTATGTTTCCTGATTAATATAGTTATAAAAAGTAAGAAATGACTAGCTACCAATACCATGCATCTATGTGAGGCACATTGCTAGCTAGTGTAGGTGCAGCTAGGGCTCCTTCAAGCTTCTCTGCTGACATCATCCTTCAAGCTTGCTAGTAGGAGTCGAGATTGCGCTTGCGTAGCTTGCGCTCGTCAGAGAGCTTCTTGGCGAAGTGAGCTAGCGCCTCTGCATTCGTCCCCTCGCCGGAGCAGGGCTCGTACACACCTGTGTCGATGTTCACTCTGGCCACTGGCTTCTTGAGCAGGTCCTGGCCGATCCCGATCAGAGACTCCATGTTCTCCTTGGTCGCGATGTCCACTGATGATGTGTTCCCAATCAGAGTATCATCCTACACACACAGGCGTCCAATATAATAGCAGCCATCAATGGTCGTCATCCGTTTTATATGAAGAACATTTTTGTTTTTTGCTTTAGTATGTCCATGTTAGATGTTTTCATGTATCCTGTACATACACTGTACCTGAATGCGAAGGTAGTTCTTCTCACAGTGGAGGGCCTGGAAGAGCACGGCAGCATGGATGTCGACCATGTCGGAGCTGGCGTGGGAGAAGATGTCGATGATCGGGGTGAAGCCGCCGTTGTATAGCCACTGAAAGAGGCCCCATTTCGCGCACTGCGGCGCGGTGTACTTCTCCGCCTGCTTGGCCGAGCCGGTCCCCACGGAGATGATGAGGTAGTTGGTGTACTCGGTGGGCCTGCCGGCGTTGAAGTCCGGGTTCCGGCGGAGCACCTCCTTGGTGAGCATGGACATGGCGACCATGGTGGGGTTGTTGGCCGCGACGCCGCCGTCGACGAGGTGGAACTCGCGGGACCTGCCGTCGGTGGCCTCCGTCTTGAAGAAGTGTGCCGGGAAGTAGGTGGGCGCCGCCGACGTGCTGATGCAGATGTCGGAGAGGTGCGCGTTCTTGAGGGTGTCGTTCTTGGCCTCGTACGTGGAGAAGATGATGGGCTGCAGGTACTTGACGTCGAACGCCGGCACGATGACGTTGGTCACCGTGTCCGCCACCCTCACGTCGTGCGTCAGGCTCTTGATCTTGTCGTGCAGGAACACGCCGTCGTACTTGGGACCCCTCACCAGGCCCAGCAGGTTCGCCACCGGCGTCAGGAACCCGGCCCTGTGCACCACCACAAACCAAAGTATGAATTTGCTGGACCCGTTGGGTAGCTGTAGCTTAGAGTTGGTGGATAGATGCGATGCATGCGACACGAAGAACAACCGAACTAACTGACGCATGAATGAAAGTGACAGAGAGCTACCAAACCAAGGAAGAAGAAAGAGCGTCAGGCGGATATGAACGGCGTATACTTTTTCTGAGGGAAGATCTTGGGCCCGTTCTCGAGGTAGAACGTGTTGAGGTCCTTTGCGGCGAACAGCGGCCGGTTGTTCTGGTCCGGCGCCGCCAGCATCGACGTGAGAAGGGCGCCGGTGCTCGTCCCGGCGATCACGTCGAAGTAGTCGGCGATCCGAGCATCTGGGCCGTCCAGCTCCTGCAGCTTGGCCTCGAGGTGCGCGATGATGGTGGCTGGGATGAGGCCGCGGATGCCGCCACCATCGATGCTCAGAATCGTGATCAGCTTCCCTGTCGACGGCGGCGGCTGCGGCACGGTGGCGCAGTTGGACGAGGCGTTGCTCTCCATATGTCTGAAACTTAACTGGAGATCGGTCTAGCAGAGCTCTAGAGTAGAAGAGAATCCAAGAAGGAATTAAGGATCGGATCATCGGAGCACTAGTACAGAGAAGTTCTATAGTGGCGGTTGTAAACCTATTTATAGTGGCGTTTTTCGTAACCGCCAGTGATAGGGGCCAGTAGAAATCATCATTTCTACAGGCGGGTAACTGAGGACCGCCAGTGAAAATCGATTTTCACTGGCGGTCGGCGTAATAAAACCGCCAGTGAAAATCGATTTTCACTGGCGGTCGACGTAATAAAACCGCCAGTGCAAATCGTTTCCAGGAAACATAAAACATATTTTAAAAATAGTAAAAAAATTTATTTTTATTAGGCCCACCCCACCCGCCCGTCCCGCGAGTCTCCCTCAGCGACCCATACTTCGTGACAGACGTCCGCTGATATGACCCGATGGAGAGCGGTAGGTAACTTTAGATGTTGTTGCTGCTTTTTCATATTATATGTTCAAATTAATAATAGAAACTAATACTTTATCTTAATCACTTGGAAAGGTCTTGGAAGGTTTTGGAGAGTGCAGGGGGTCACGGCCGCAACCCCAATGGCATCCTCGGCCTTCTATGCAGGGAACACTTCCCTGGACTTGTCGAGTACGCCGGAGTGACGAGCCCAGCCTACACCTTCGACCACTATGTCGTCGCCCCCAATGCAGTAACAAGGCGGAGCGGGTGAAGCAAGAGTTGTGGGTAAGTCTTCCTCGCACTATATTGTTTAGTCGCATTTGTTGCATATTCTTGAAATAATGTATGGATACATCGTTTTTGTATGTAGGATTTCTTCAGATGCGAGGCTGGATACGAGGCCAGGGCGGATGTGGTGGCTACCACGAGCTGTAAGAAGCTCGTCGTGGACATGCACTACGAGGCACGCATCCAGGCCATCGTCACTTACCATGGCTCCGTCCTTGGGGAGAAGGTGAGCAAGAAGGACGCCCGAACCATGTCGTTGACTCCGGACCAGTACTTGCAGGTAAATACAAAACTTTATTATTGGTACTAAATATGCTTAATTTTATCTTCTGATATGCCGTGTACTTGTATTTTTTAGATGATTCCTCATTGGTGCGCCGCGCATCCTGAGTGCTGGGAGCAGATGGTGCAGGGGTGGTGCTCGGCTGAGTGGGACGAGGCGCACAACGCTAGCCGGGAACGGCGTTTGATGATGCAAGGTCCCTCCCACCATCAAGGCAGCCGCAGCCTGGGCAAATACGCGGAAGCATGGGTACGCGCTCTTTTTATTTAGGTATATAACTTTCGACTAGACATGATTTCTAACCATCTCATTGGTTATCTCGCAGTCGGTGGCACATGGTGGCGCGCCTTGCTCCACGTTCTTGGCATATGCTATGGCCCACAAGGGGAAGGCGACGTCCGACGTCACCTACAACCCGGATGACGGGCCCGAGGCGTACACCAACCCCACCGTCCACAGCCGCCTCAGTTAGTACACCGCCATGGCCAAGGAGGTCCACGGGCCAGATTACGATCCGAGGACCGAGGACATCGACGGAGATGTCCTCATGAGGGTCGGAGGAGGCAAGAGGCATGGGCGGTACTGGATTGCTGACGGGGCAATCGACTCGTCCTCCACTCCCACTCTATCTCAGGTGCGAGCTAGGAGCACGAGCGCGAGCCCAGCCATACGACCTCGGTAGGACAGCTCACAGCATCGTATCCAACAACTCCAGGTTATTCCTTATCTATTCATCGTTCATTGATTATTATATATCTTCTCTTTGCATTATCGTAACATTAGGGCAAAATATTACAGACTCAGCTAGATGATGAGAGGAGGCAACGTGAGGAGCTGGAGAAGAGGATGGCGGAGATGTTCGCGTACATGCAGAGCCTTGGCGCCGCACAGGGTCATGCTCCACCACCTCCGTTGTTCCCTGCAGCTGACCCTGCTGAGTTCACTACTCCTGTGAGTATCAAAATTTTAGTACTGCATGATATATATTCATATGTTCTCACACATGCAATCTCTTCTCTGTGCAGGGTCAATCGGCGGCGTCGAACAACCCTCACGCTTCGTCCAGCCCTTCGCCGAACCAGTCCAGATGCCCACCTCGTTGATGACCTGTTTTGTGATGATCCAGACTTATATTTGTGAGTGTTGGTGATGTTAGTTATACTTGGTCTTGTGAGATACTTATTGAGACTTATGTGCTGTGAAACCTGATTTATGTGGTGATATTTGTGATATATATGGTGTAGTCCGCCGTGCACCCGCTGCACAGGCTGAGGCGGCGCGAGGCCGCGGGAGCCGACGGCAGCGGCGGCGGCGGCGGGTGCGAGGTGTGCAGCGAGGCCGTGGAGCGCGCGTGCTACGCCTGCGTCGCGTGCGGGGTCGCCGTGCACCCGCTGTGCGCGCGGATGCCCGGGTCGGCGCGGGGCCCCGCGCACCCGGACGACGGCGATGGCAAGCAAAAGCAGAAGCAGGCGGCGGGGTGCGGCTCGTGCGGCCGGGCCCTGGGCGCGTGGCGGTACCGCTGCGTGACGTGCGCCGCGGAGTTGCACCCCCGCTGCCTGGTGCCGGCGGTAGACCAGTGCCGCGGCGCCGGCGAGGGCGAGGCCGGGCGCGCGGGTTCCGCGGCCAGTAGCTGCTGCTTGGGGCTGGTGCACGACCTGACGCGCTGCTTGGCCACGCTGGGCACCGCCCTCCACTACCGTGGTTACTACAATGGTTGACGTTGTAACGCGGGAAGCTTGGAAATTATGCGTGCATAGCCATAGCATCGGCACTCTGGAGATGGATCTCCCAGCTCTGAATATGATCGAGTGCAAAACAGTAGCAGTACTACCAACCTGTTCCTTGTTTGCTCACCCTTGCCATGTCTGTCGTCCTTGTCCTGATGAGTTATCATGAAAAAGCTCAAGAAGGCCACCAAAACGCTGGTACTTAGGAGTGACAATAAGCCTTTAATTTTAAATTATAGAATTTAAGGATTAAAAAGCTCTATTTATGTTCATTTTTAAACTAAAATTATTTTATAGCTCTAACAAATTGTGAAAAAAATTCAGATCATAATTCATTACCACTCCTACTTGTTGTGCCCGACCTGAAAATTCCTAGCATTTTTCTCCCCTTTTCTCTGCTCCGGCTAATATACCCTCTTAAACTGAACTAGTAGTGTAAATTTAGATAAGGTTCTCCATTTCTGGACGCCAAAACGGGGGAGCAAGCCCCTCTAGAGCTTGTTTAGTTCTACTCCAATCCATATGGATTGAGGGTGATTGTGCGGGTTTTAATCCCTAGTAAGTCAAAATCCCTTTTAATCCGTATCGATCCCCTCTAATCCATATGGATTGAAAATAACCGAACAAGCCCTTAGTTGGGGGAATCTACGAAACAACACTAGTTTAAGATAGTATTAAGAAAATAGCACTTGTTTTAAAGTAATTTAAAGAACAACATCAGTTTCATTAAATGAATTCGGAAAAGAGCACACCATTTATATTTTCCATTCTTTTATTTCTCACCTCACAAGTAAATTGACCAAATTGCCTCTATCACCTCACAAGTAAATTTTAACGCTCCCACTCGGTCGAAACCCTAGAAAATCTTAGTGCTCGCCGGAAGAACTGCAACATGGCGTCGTCCACACAAGATTATATGTTGCCATCGTCAATCACAAGATTATATATATGTATATATGATTGTTGTTGTCATCGTCAATCACAAGATTGCAATCCAGAAAGGAGGCTGCTTGCATCACGAAGGTCATTAGACTAAACAACCGCACATCAGAATGGAATCATTCTTTTGAGACCATAGGCAAACAAATGATGATTGGACTTACATGTTTATTGGTCGACATATGTGTATGTTTCCTGATTAATATAGTTATAAAAAGTAAGAAATGACTAGCTACCAATACCATGCATCTATGTGAGGCACATTGCTAGCTAGTGTAGGTGCAGCTAGGGCTCCTTCAAGCTTCTCTGCTGACATCATCCTTCAAGCTTGCTAGTAGGAGTCGAGATTGCGCTTGCGTAGCTTGCGCTCGTCAGAGAGCTTCTTGGCGAAGTGAGCTAGCGCCTCTGCATTCGTCCCCTCGCCGGAGCAGGGCTCGTACACACCTGTGTCGATGTTCACTCTGGCCACTGGCTTCTTGAGCAGGTCCTGGCCGATCCCGATCAGAGACTCCATGTTCTCCTTGGTCGCGATGTCCACTGATGATGTGTTCCCAATCAGAGTATCATCCTACACACACAGGCGTCCAATATAATAGCAGCCATCAATGGTCGTCATCCGTTTTATATGAAGAACATTTTTGTTTTTTGCTTTAGTATGTCCATGTTAGATGTTTTCATGTATCCTGTACATACACTGTACCTGAATGCGAAGGTAGTTCTTCTCACAGTGGAGGGCCTGGAAGAGCACGGCAGCATGGATGTCGACCATGTCGGAGCTGGCGTGGGAGAAGATGTCGATGATCGGGGTGAAGCCGCCGTTGTATAGCCACTGAAAGAGGCCCCATTTCGCGCACTGCGGCGCGGTGTACTTCTCCGCCTGCTTGGCCGAGCCGGTCCCCACGGAGATGATGAGGTAGTTGGTGTACTCGGTGGGCCTGCCGGCGTTGAAGTCCGGGTTCCGGCGGAGCACCTCCTTGGTGAGCATGGACATGGCGACCATGGTGGGGTTGTTGGCCGCGACGCCGCCGTCGACGAGGTGGAACTCGCGGGACCTGCCGTCGGTGGCCTCCATCTTGAAGAAGTGTGCCGGGAAGTAGGTGGGCGCCGCCGACGTGCTGATGCAGATGTCGGAGAGGTGCGCGTTCTTGAGGGTGTCGTTCTTGGCCTCGTACGTGGAGAAGATGATGGGCTGCAGGTACTTGACATCGAACGCCGGCACGATGACGTTGGTCACCGTGTCCGCCACCCTCACGTCGTGCGTCAGGCTCTTGATCTTGTCGTGCAGGAACACGCCGTCGTACTTGGGACCCCTCACCAGGCCCAGCAGGTTCGCCACCGGCGTCAGGAACCCGGCCCTGTGCACCACCACAAACCACAGTATGAATTTGCTGGACCCGTTGGGTAGCTGTAGCTTAGAGTTGGTGGATAGATGCGATGCATGCGACACGAAGAACAGCCGAACTAACTGACGCATGAATGAAAGTGACAGAGAGCTACCAAACCAAGGAAGAAGAAAGAGCGTCAGGCGGATATGAACGGCGTATACTTTTTCTGAGGGAAGATCTTGGGCCCGTTCTCGAGGTAGAACGTGTTGAGGTCCTTTGCGGCGAACAGCGGCCGGTTGTTCTGGTCCGGCGTCGCCAGCATCGACGTGAGAAGGGCGCCGGTGCTCGTCCCGGCGATCACGTCGAAGTAGTCGGCGATCCGAGCATCTGGGCCGTCCAGCTCCTGCAGCTTGGCCTCGAGGTGCGCGATGATGGTGGCTGGGATGAGGCCGCGGATGCCGCCACCATCGATGCTCAGAATCGTGATCAGCTTCCCTGTCGACGGCGGCGGCTGCGGCACGGTGGCGCAGTTGGACGAGGCGTTGCTCTCCATGTGTATGAAACTTAACTGGAGATCGGTCTAGCAGAGCTCTAGAGTAGAAGAGAATCCAAGAAGGAATTAAGGATCGGATCATCGGAGCACTAGTACAGAGAAGTTCTATAGTGGCGGTTGTAAACCTATTTATAGTGGCGTTTTTCGTAACCGCCAGTGATAGGGGCCAGTAGAAATCATCATTTCTACAGGCGGGTAACTGAGGACCGCCAGTGAAAATCGATTTTCACTGGCGGTCGGCGTAATAAAACCGCCAGTGAAAATCGATTTTCACTGGCGGTCGACGTAATAAAACCGCCAGTGCAAATCGTTTCCAGGAAACATAAAACATATTTTAAAAATAGTAAAAAAATTTATTTTTATTAGGCCCACCCCACCCGCCCGTCCCGCGAGTCTCCCTCAGCGACCCATACTTCGTGACAGACGTCCGCTGATATGACCCGATGGAGAGCGGTAGGTAACTTTAGATGTTGTTGCTGCTTTTTCATATTATATGTTCAAATTAATAATAGAAACTAATACTTTATCTTAATCACTTGGAAAGGTCTTGGAAGGTTTTGGAGAGTGCAGGGGGTCACGGCCGCAACCCCAATGGCATCCTCGGCCTTCTATGCAGGGAACACTTCCCTGGACTTGTCGAGTACGCCGGAGTGACGAGCCCAGCCTACACCTTCGACCACTATGTCGTCGCCCCCAATGCAGTAACAAGGCGGAGCGGGTGAAGCAAGAGTTGTGGGTAAGTCTTCCTCGCACTATATTGTTTAGTCGCATTTGTTGCATATTCTTGAAATAATGTATGGATACATCGTTTTTGTATGTAGGATTTCTTCAGATGCGAGGCTGGATACGAGGCCAGGGCGGATGTGGTGGCTACCACGAGCTGTAAGAAGCTCGTCGTGGACATGCACTACGAGGCACGCATCCAGGCCATCGTCACTTACCATGGCTCCGTCCTTGGGGAGAAGGTGAGCAAGAAGGACGCCCGAACCATGTCGTTGACTCCGGACCAGTACTTGCAGGTAAATACAAAACTTTATTATTGGTACTAAATATGCTTAATTTTATCTTCTGATATGCCGTGTACTTGTATTTTTTAGATGATTCCTCATTGGTGCGCCGCGCATCCTGAGTGCTGGGAGCAGATGGTGCAGGGGTGGTGCTCGGCTGAGTGGGACGAGGCGCACAACGCTAGCCGGGAACGGCGTTTGATGATGCAAGGTCCCTCCCACCATCAAGGCAGCCGCAGCCTGGGCAAATACGCGGAAGCATGGGTACGCGCTCTTTTTATTTAGGTATATAACTTTCGACTAGACATGATTTCTAACCATCTCGTTGGTTATCTCGCAGTCGGTGGCACATGGTGGCGCGCCTTGCTCCACGTTCTTGGCATATGCTATGGCCCACAAGGGGAAGGCGACGTCCGACGTCACCTACAACCCGGATGACGGGCCCGAGGCGTACACCAACCCCACCGTCCACAGCCGCCTCAGTTAGTACACCGCCATGGCCAAGGAGGTCCACGGGCCAGATTACGATCCGAGGACCGAGGACATCGACGGAGATGTCCTCATGAGGGTCGGAGGAGGCAAGAGGCATGGGCGGTACTGGATTGCTGACGGGGCAATCGACTCGTCCTCCACTCCCACTCTATCTCAGGTGCGAGCTAGGAGCACGAGCGCGAGCCCAGCCATACGACCTCGGTAGGACAGCTCACAGCATCGTATCCAACAACTCCAGGTTATTCCTTATCTATTCATCGTTCATTGATTATTATATATCTTCTCTTTGCATTATCGTAACATTAGGGCAAAATATTACAGACTCAGCTAGATGATGAGAGGAGGCAACGTGAGGAGCTGGAGAAGAGGATGGCGGAGATGTTCGCGTACATGCAGAGCCTTGGCGCCGCACAGGGTCATGCTCCACCACCTCCGTTGTTCCCTGCAGCTGACCCTGCTGAGTTCACTACTCCTGTGAGTATCAAAATTTTAGTACTGCATGATATATATTCATATGTTCTCACACATGCAATCTCTTCTCTGTGCAGGGTCAATCGGCGGCGTCGAACAACCCTCACGCTTCGTCCAGCCCTTCGCCGAACCAGTCCAGATGCCCACCTCGTTGATGACCTGTTTTGTGATGATCCAGACTTATATTTGTGAGTGTTGGTGATGTTAGTTATACTTGGTCTTGTGAGATACTTATTGAGACTTATGTGCTGTGAAACCTGATTTATGTGGTGATATTTGTGATATATATGGTGTAGTCCGCCGTGCACCCGCTGCACAGGCTGAGGCGGCGCGAGGCCGCGGGAGCCGACGGCAGCGGCGGCGGCGGCGGGTGCGAGGTGTGCAGCGAGGCCGTGGAGCGCGCGTGCTACGCCTGCGTCGCGTGCGGGGTCGCCGTGCACCCGCTGTGCGCGCGGATGCCCGGGTCGGCGCGGGGCCCCGCGCACCCGGACGACGGCGATGGCAAGCAAAAGCAGAAGCAGGCGGTGGGGTGCGGCTCGTGCGGCCGGGCCCTGGGCGCGTGGCGGTACCGCTGCGTGACGTGCGCCGCGGAGTTGCACCCCCGCTGCCTGGTGCCGGCGGTAGACCAGTGCCGCGGCGCCGGCGAGGGCGAGGCCGGGCGCGCGGGTTCCGCGGCCAGTAGCTGCTGCTTGGGGCTGGTGCACGACCTGACGCGCTGCTTGGCCACGCTGGGCACCGCCCTCCACTACCGTGGTTACTACAATGGTTGACGTTGTAACGCGGGAAGCTTGGAAATTATGCGTGCATAGCCATAGCATCGGCACTCTGGAGATGGATCTCCCAGCTCTGAATATGATCGAGTGCAAAACAGTAGCAGTACTACCAACCTGTTCCTTGTTTGCTCACCCTTGCCATGTCTGTCGTCCTTGTCCTGATGAGTTATCATGAAAAAGCTCAAGAAGGCCACCAAAACGCTGGTACTTAGGAGTGACAATAAGCCTTTAATTTTAAATTATAGAATTTAAGGATTAAAAAGCTCTATTTATGTTCATTTTTAAACTAAAATTATTTTATAGCTCTAACAAATTGTGAAAAAAAATTCAGATCATAATTCATTACCACTCCTACTTGTTGTGCCCGACCTGAAAATTCCTAGCATTTTTCTCCCCTTTTCTCTGCTCCGGCTAATATACCCTCTTAAACTGAACTAGTAGTGTAAATTTAGATAAGGTTCTCCATTTCTGGACGCCAAAACGGGGGAGCAAGCCCCTCTAGAGCTTGTTTAGTTCTACTCCAATCCATATGGATTGAGGGTGATTGTGCGGGTTTTAATCCCTAGTAAGTCAAAATCCCTTTTAATCCGTATCGATCCCCTCTAATCCATATGGATTGAAAATAACCGAACAAGCCCTTAGTTGGGGGAATCTACGAAACAACAAGTGTTTAAGATAGTATTAAGAAAATAGCACTTGTTTTAAAGTAATTTAAAGAACAACATCAGTTTCATTAAATGAATTCGGAAAAGAGCACACCATTTATATTTTCCATTCTTTTATTTCTCACCTCACAAGTAAATTGACCAAATTGCCTCTATCACCTCACAAGTAAATTTTAACGCTCCCACTCGGTCGAAACCCTAGAAAATCTTAGTGCTCGCCGGAAGAACTGCAACATGGCGTCGTCCACACAAGATTATATGTTGCCATCGTCAATCACAAGATTATATATATGTATATATGATTGTTGTTGTCATCATCAATCACAAGATTGCAATCCAGAAAGGAGGCTGCTTGCATCACGAAGGTCATTAGACTAAACAACCGCACATCAGAATGGAATCATTCTTTTGAGACCATAGGCAAACAAATGATGATTGGACTTACATGTTTATTGGTCGACATATGTGTTTGTTTCCTGATTAATATAGTTATAAAAAGTAAGAAATGACTAGCTACCAATACCATGCATCTATGTGAGGCACATTGCTAGCTAGTGTAGGTGCAGCTAGGGCTCCTTCAAGCTTCTCTGCTGACATCATCCTTCAAGCTTGCTAGTAGGAGTCGAGATTGCGCTTGCGTAGCTTGCGCTCGTCAGAGAGCTTCTTGGCGAAGTGAGCTAGCGCCTCTGCATTCGTCCCCTCGCCGGAGCAGGGCTCGTACACACCTGTGTCGATGTTCACTCTGGCCACTGGCTTCTTGAGCAGGTCCTGGCCGATCCCGATCAGAGACTCCATGTTCTCCTTGGTCGCGATGTCCACTGATGATGTGTTCCCAATCAGAGTATCATCCTACACACACAGGCGTCCAATATAATAGCAGCCATCAATGGTCGTCATCCGTTTTATATGAAGAACATTTTTGTTTTTTGCTTTAGTATGTCCATGTTAGATGTTTTCATGTATCCTGTACATACACTGTACCTGAATGCGAAGGTAGTTCTTCTCACAGTGGAGGGCCTGGAAGAGCACGGCAGCATGGATGTCGACCATGTCGGAGCTGGCGTGGGAGAAGATGTCGATGATCGGGGTGAAGCCGCCGTTGTATAGCCACTGAAAGAGGCCCCATTTCGCGCACTGCGGCGCGGTGTACTTCTCCGCCTGCTTGGCCGAGCCGGTCCCCACGGAGATGATGAGGTAGTTGGTGTACTCGGTGGGCCTGCCGGCGTTGAAGTCCGGGTTCCGGCGGAGCACCTCCTTGGTGAGCATGGACATGGCGACCATGGTGGGGTTGTTGGCCGCGACGCCGCCGTCGACGAGGTGGAACTCGCGGGACCTGCCGTCGGTGGCCTCCGTCTTGAAGAAGTGTGCCGGGAAGTAGGTGGGCGCCGCCGACGTGCTGATGCAGATGTCGGAGAGGTGCGCGTTCTTGAGGGTGTCGTTCTTGGCCTCGTACGTGGAGAAGATGATGGGCTGCAGGTACTTGACGTCGAACGCCGGCACGATGACGTTGGTCACCGTGTCCGCCACCCTCACGTCGTGCGTCAGGCTCTTGATCTTGTCGTGCAGGAACACGCCGTCGTACTTGGGACCCCTCACCAGGCCCAGCAGGTTCGCCACCGGCGTCAGGAACCCGGCCCTGTGCACCACCACAAACCACAGTATGAATTTGCTGGACCCGTTGGGTAGCTGTAGCTTAGAGTTGGTGGATAGATACGATGCATGCGACACGAAGAACAGCCGAACTAACTGACGCATGAATGAAAGTGACAGAGAGCTACCAAACCAAGGAAGAAGAAAGAGCGTCAGGCGGATATGAACGGCGTATACTTTTTCTGAGGGAAGATCTTGGGCCCGTTCTCGAGGTAGAACGTGTTGAGGTCCTTTGCGAAGAACAGCGGCCGGTTGTTCTGGTCCGGCGCCGCCAGCATCGACGTGAGAAGGGCGCCGGTGCTCGTCCCGGCGATCACGTCGAAGTAGTCGGCGATCCGAGCATCTGGGCCGTCCAGCTCCTGCAGCTTGGCCTCGAGGTGCGCGATGATGGTGGCTGGGATGAGGCCGCGGATGCCGCCACCATCGATGCTCAGAATCGTGATCAGCTTCCCTGTCGACGGCGGCGGCTGCGGCACGGTGGCGCAGTTGGACGAGGCGTTGCTCTCCATGTGTCTGAAACTTAACTGGAGATCGGTCTAGCAGAGCTCTAGAGTAGAAGAGAATCCAAGAAGGAATTAAGGATCGGAGTGCTCCGATCCTCGCTTTTGCAGTTGTGTTTCTTGGATCTTGTGCTCTGCATTCGCTGGCTCTGGCAAGCTATTTATATATAATACAAAGATTGTAGTCACAACAGTATGAATTGTAGTGAAAATGACAAGTTTTAGCTCTGCACGTTCTCTGCGTGGCTTATTAATCTCTCTTTTTCCAGTCATACGCCGGCAGCCGTGATCGAACTTTCTCCAGCCCTTTCCTCACATGCTTTTCCCATGTCTCACGCTAACTCGGAGCAAAGCTTCGTCGACTTACTAATAAGCCATCATTACGGAAAAATGAACCGGTGAAAGAAAAATGACAGTATTATGACTTTCCTATCAGCATGCATGCATGGTTAAAAAAATTTCTATAGTGATGCCAAACTTCACTACCAGTTAAAATCCTAAACAGACAATATTAAGTTGAGCAACATTATTACCGATAATAATTAATTTTTCATTTTTCATTATTATTTTTGTGTAATACTTTTTTCATGATTGTTAGATTCACATACATCACAAAATTCATCAAAATTTATATTACAAATATTATATTGATATATATGTTATAATAAAAAAAATTATATATCCCAATAATCTAAGAAACATGAATCCATTATAATCTTTCTTGTACGTCCTTGGGCTGTCCTATACAAAATGATCCTTTTTTACTCAACATCTCGTCCAAGATAAAGGTTGCTAGCTCATCTTGGATGTTTGTGGTCTTGAAGTCTACTAGCATTTGATGACCAAGTCTTTTCATTGAAGCAAGATGATATTAAAACAAGGAAGTGCTAGATAAAACAGTACTGTGTTTTGTTCAATTAACGTATACATGAAATGAGAAAGCGCACACACACTATATTTTTATTTCTTCCTTGTGTTATGCTTGTGCCCATGTGTAATGGTGTATTGCTCACGTCACGGAGAACCCCCATTAGTTGTTGGCCATCAACTGTTCTAGGGTTTGCATTTGCATAATCACCCTCGAATTGGTTCTTTATGTCCCTTTCACATTTTTCTTGATATTATGAAGTGTGAGAAACATTGACATTAAAATATACTATGTGATCAGAAAATTATATCTTATTGGCTTCACTTATTATATGTGATCAGCAAATTTTACTATATGAATAGAATATACTTGGCGAAGTGCCTCAGCACATCTATAACTTCACCAGACTATACAACGCCCCCAAAATGGCTAGCAATAGGAGTATTTATCACTACAGGAAACAACTTATTTGCCGAGTGTCTAAAGCACTCGGCAAAGCCTGGAAAACACTCAACAAAGGCTTTGCAAAGAAAGCTCGATAAACTGTACATCGGCAACAGCTTCTTTACCGAGTACTTTTTATCGGGCACTCGACAAAGAAAAGTCACCGTCACAGCGACTAGTAACGGCGACAGAGCCTTTGCCGATTGTATTAGATGACCCTCGGCAAAGCGTATCCCTTTGCCGAGCGTATTAGGTGACACTCGGCAAAAAGTTTCCCTCTTTGGCGAGTGACAGTTGTGCTAGCACTCGGTAAAGATATCACCAACGGGTCCCCTTTGTCAGTTCCTTTGCCGAGTGCACTAGGAGGCACTCGGCAAAGCTTGCTTCTTTACCGAGTGCCAAGGCCACAACACTTGGCAAAGAGACTTTACTAGTGCCCATGTGTGCCTTCTTTGTCGAGTGCTATGACCTTAGCACTCAGCAAAGTGACCAAAATACCCCTTTTTATTTATTTTTGCTATTCCATCCAAACAAACAAAAACATATATCACATAATTATCACAGATATCACATAATCATCACATACATAATAGATACCACATATTTCACAAAAAACACAAATCCCACAAGTTTTTCACAAACATGTAGAGGCTGTGATAAAAATTTGAGAATGTTCGATAAAGCTGTGACTCACTATGTGTAGAAACCTAAGTGGCCTACACATGAAATCATAGAGTTTCAATGTAGAACGGCTAGAATTCTTCACATAGTGCGTGATAACTTTCTCGAAACATGCTTAAATTTTTATCACAACCTCTACATTATATCATAACATGTGGACAAGTTTAATGATTTTCTGACTTTGTTTGTGTTTTATACATTTTTTAAACAACTCGATGACAAGTTCACGATCATGTTTAGTGAGCATGGTGCTCGAAAATTTCGGTCTACCCCTTAAATCGGCCGTAACTTGTGCTAAATAACATGGATACCATTTTTGCATTCACGCTTTTACATTTTTTTCCAGTGACTTGTGGTTCAAATCTGAATTATCCGAGGAAATTCAATTAAACGAACAAAATCTAATAATTATAGCAAACACTTTTATAGTTGTACCAAAATGGAATATATAAGTCTATATAGTGTAGGAACAAACCACAAAAAGTTTGGCTGGAAAAAGAAAAAAATGGAAATATACTTTGCCAAGTGTCCAAGTAAGACACTCGGCAAAGCATAGTTTGCCGAGTGCTAGCCGAGCGACAGTCGACAAAGTACCTTCTTTATCGAGTGTCCACGCCTGGCTCTCGGCAAAGATAATGGCCATCAGCTATAGACGACTGCTGATGGTCCTTTGCCAGGCGTCGAGGTTCGCCGAGTGTTTGGCACTCGGTAAAGCGGTCTTTGCCGAGTGTCTGTTTGTGCCGAGAGTCCTCCTATCGGCAAAAGTTGTCGTTACCGAGAGTAGGCCTTTGCCGAGTGCGGCACTCGGGAAAGAAACAAGAAGCACTCGACAAAGAGCCGTAATTCTGGTTGTGTAGACCCGCAAAAATCTAGCTGTTGGGCAAGGTGGGAAGCTTTCTGCATAATCACCAGATGCTCTGGTGCTATCACTGGACTAATCTAGTGTGTAGGAAACGGTGATGCCTAAGAGGGGGTAAATTAGAACTTCTAAAACTTCTTTCTAAACTAGACCACAAAGTAATTTCTAGAACAAAACCTAAGAAATTAAGTTAACTAGAATATTCAAACTAGGTTTTGTCTATGTGTTGCTATCTCTACCACAAAAGGAGTTATGCAACCTAAGTTCCAATCCTATATAATTTACACTAACGCCCCGTTTGGATCATTGGAATTGAATTCCATTCTAATAATAGTAATTTAGGCATATATCAATTAAGGTAATTCGGTTTTATGCAAAATATATTTGTATACTATTATTAGTAAGATGTTGGAGATATTTATGTGCTACATTTTTACTGTAGAGGAGTGAGACGAAGAGTGTCATGCAAGTTATAGAGTAGAAACCAATTCTACTAATACATAAAATCATTTCCCACCCTCCACCCTATGAATTTGAGATAGGCTTATATATGAACTTTGGAAAGTG